>NW_027518680.1:63707500-64310000 GCF_043159265.1 Tasmannia lanceolata | reverse complement strand
TGAACCCTAAACCCTGAACCCTGAACCCTGAACCCTGAACCCTGAACCCTGAACCCTGGACCCTGGACCCTGGACCCTGAACCCTGAACCCTGAACCCTGAACCCTGAACCCTGAACCCATAAACCCTAAACCCTAAACCCCTAAACGCTAAACCCATAAACGCTAAACCCCTAAACCTAAACCCCTAAACCTAAACCCTCAACCCTAAACCCTGAACCCTAAACCCCTAACCCTAAACCCCTAACCCTAAACCCCTAAACCCCTCAACCCCTCAACCCCTCAACCCTCAAACCCTGAACCCTCAACCCCTGAACCCTGAACCCTGAACCCTGAACCCTGACCCTGAACCCTGAACCCTGAACCCTGAACCCTGAACCCTAAAACCCTAAACCCTAAACCCTAAACCCTAAAACCCTAAAACCCTAAACCCTACACCCTAAACCCTAAACCCTAAACCCTAAACCTTGGTGACAGCCCAATCTCTTGGAAGACAAAAAAATAACAGGTAGTTTCACGCTCCTCAGCTGAAGGAGAGTATCGATGAATGGCCTCTACTAGTTGCGAATTATCTTGGCTTCGTTATTTGTTACATGACTTAGGGGTACCTCATCCGCACCCATCGATTCTTCATTGTGACAATCAGGCTGCTTTACATATCGCTGCAAACCTCGTGTTTCATGAACGAACCAAACATATTGAAATTGATTGTCATCTCGTTCGTGAAAAAGTTTAGTCCGGTCAGCTCCAAAATGAATTCACTCCTTCTAATTTGCAACGGGCCGATGTTTTTACTAAGCCACTTGGAAAGGACCATTTTCATCGCCTGATTCGCAAGCTGGGCATCATTGACATCCATGCACCACCTTGAGGGGGAGTATTACTGGAAACTACAGGTTTGGTAATTACACGGTTGGCATATGCCAATATTGGAAGCGCAAGTATTGGGAAGCTTTCTATTGAACCGTGTGACATTGGCAGCAACATTGTGGAAAGTTCAACCACATTGGAAACAATCACAATGGAAGGCTTTGGTATAAGAAAGCTGTCTTGAACCATATAAGAAAGATATCCTGTGTGCCATATATATTTAGAGGTTGATATATTTTCATTTATTTGTTTCTTTATTAATCCCATGATTTAGGGATTTGATTTACTCATGTAATTTGTATATATACACTTCTTATGTGAATGGAAAACACACACGTTTCATACTCCTTCTCTTCCTTACAGTAGTTTTAATTCATAGTTTTCTACCAAACCTGTAGTTTCCAATAATAAAAATAGGCAAACAAAAAATAAAGAATAAAGCAAAAGCATATATCAAAAAGAGAAAAACCCTACAGGAAATCAGACATGCAAATAAAATAAATTTAGTAAAGAGAAAAAAATGACATAAAGAAAGTAGAATAAATTAAATAAGGAGAAAGCCTAACCTGGGAAATTCTTCAAGAGCTGCATCAAACACGAAAACATTAAAAACCCTACCAAAAAAATTATAGCAGGAAGAAAATGAAAATCCTTAAAATACAAAGAGTTCTTTCATTTTTATCTTTCAAAAAAAAAAGAAAAAGAGTTCATTCATTCTCTGCTTTGACCCATGAGGAAGAAGATGAAAGGGGGGAAATGTTATCATGGTAGACGACATCTGTGCTTCTCGGGCAACAGGTGGTGCCATCTCGAGGATGCGTGGAGTGCGTCGAGAGAAGACAAAAAAAAACATTCATTGGTAGATTCGGAGGTGACTTCTTGGACGTTTGTCCAAGGGTAACTTGGAGGACGGAAAGACTAAAATAGGCTTGCTAATCGGACGGAAGGTATGGCTTCTACGTAATAACTCCTGAATCTAAGGTGGTAAGAAGCATATGGCGTGGGACAAAGAGGGAATTAGAGAGGAAGAAGCCCATGAATTTTTTTCTCATTCAGGCTTTAAGAGTAGTAAAGGATAAAAGGAATCTGGTCACTGATGGGCCTCCTTTGACTTATGATAGTCTTCAGCTTGCACAAAATACCCTTCAGTCTACACCCGTTCCTCTGCAGCAATTAGTTATCCTCCTATTTCGTCCAATTTCCTCCCTTCCAAACCTTCCTCCAGCCCCATCAATGAAATCCAAACGCTGGTTGGTAATATCTCAGTTCCTCCTCAAGCCCTCTCATCCCAAGGCTTTCTCCCCAATGAGAACAGTGCTTTGCTTTCCCAGAGGGGTGGAAAGCATAAGTGTGCAACAGACCCCTCTCCTCCTAAGCCTGCATCAGATGGAATTCCACAAAACCCTTGGAGATCGCTTTTTGCACCCCAGCCTTCACCTGTTGTGTCCACAAAACTTAACCATTTCATTCCTGATGATGATGAAAAGGGAAATTTGGCTCTATCCTTCATGGATGAAGAGACCAAGGGAGCTGAAGACCAATGGGTAAATTGCTTGGTGGGTTATTTCCTGGGCAGGAGGCCTTACTTCTTATCCCTAAAGGATAACGTTGCCCGAAAATGGAAACTAATGGGTGATTTTCAGCTTTTCACTCTTCAAAATGGGTTTTATCTTTTCAAATTCTCTAACTCGGATGATTGTTCGCGTGTTCTTGAAGACACTTCCCATAACTACGGAGGTAGGCCTCTTATCCTCCAAGATGGGATTCAGAAGCCTCTCTTGAAAAGCAACATATTTCTGAAATTCCGGTTTGGATCCGGCTCCCAGGTTTACTCCTCAAGTTCTAGTCTGCGCATTGCTTGAGTCGTATAGCCAGTTTGATAGGGAAACCTCTCTATATGGATACCCACACAGCGGAGGCTACGAGACTAAATTATGCAAGATTGTGTGTTCAAGTTAGCGCCGGGCAGCAGCTCCCTGAATCTATTAAGCTCAAATCTTCCTCTGGGGAAATCGTTTAGGACATTATTTATGACTGGAAACCAAAAGCATGTAGGAATTGCAAGGATTTCTCTCATTCCTCGGAAGATTGCAGCATGTATCCAAGACAAAACCCATCTCAATCTAAGCAGGAATGGAGACCAGTGCAGAATAGATCAGACTTTAGCTCAAAGGATAAAATTTTTGGGGATAATAGCTTTCCATCGAATTCAGCTCTGGACAAGTCTTCTACCCCATCCGAAACTCAAGTCAAGCACCAGAATCGTTTTGCAGCTCTTGTTATCAATGACACATCTTCCCCCTCTCAAGAGAAGCCGAACCAACAGAAGTTCCCCCCTGAAGCCTCAAGCATTTCAAAGACACCAAAGGGCAGTTCCAGTTCAGATAAAGCACATCCTTCTTTGCCAAATTCCCCCAATGAGGATCCCTGGCAAACTGTTTCAAAAAAGAAAGGAAAAATCCATCCATCCACGAACTCAGCTCTTGGAATAAGATCCCCCCCTTTTAAGGGTCTCATTCCGGGATAGTCTTGGGTGGTGTTGGGTTGGGATATCCCCCCTTGTTTTGGTTGGGTCAGTTTGGTACTTTGCTATGTTACTGCCCTTCTTCTTTTTTGTTCCCTCCCTTGTTGAAGACTCATTGGGAGCCGTTTTTTCTTTGTTTCTATTTGCTTTGTGTTTTTGAGCTATCTTGCTCTTGATTTGCCCTCTGTTTTGGATCAGGGGCTGGTTCTTCGCTCTTATTGCTGTATCCTTTTCTTATTTTAATATATCTAGTAGGGGTCTGCCTACCCCCAGCTTACGAATAAAAGAAAAAAAAACAAAAAAAAGGATAAAAGGAAAAAGGATAAACGATTCGACATTGGTTGGACCGTATTTCTGTTGTGTTCTCCGTCTCGGAGAAGAATGAATACACGGAAACAAGGAATTTTGGTAAGAGACAAATTGGGCGGTGAATAACACCGCAGTGCAGCACGAGGGAGAGGGAGAGAGATGGCGGGTGGTTATTCTTCCTCCTCCTCCAAGACTAGTAGAGGAGTGAACTTAAGGTTGTTCCAACCACGCCTGGTGCTGGCGCTGCTGGTGCTGGCGGCAGCAACTCTCTCGTGGCTTGCAATCTCCCATTCATCGCTGCTTCTCACTTCCAATGCAGACTTGTTAAAAGAAGAAGACAAGGCAATCCAACCCAAGAAACAACGTGCCAAGTCCTCAAAGCTCCCACCCACCCCCAACCCCTACCACAATTGGGATCTCTTCACTCTCGATTTTCAGGAAATGCTCAACAACTTGAAGATTTTCGTCTATCCCCATGTTTCCAACTCATCATCCCCCTTTGCAAGCATTTTCTTTCCCCATCCCGACCCTTTCAACCCCAAACTCGGTAATTATTTCAGCGAGCACATGTTCAAGATCAGCCTTCTCCGCAGTTCTTTCCTTACATCTCACCCTGAAGAGGCACATTTCTTCTTCATGCCATTTTCCATCAATGCTCTCAGGAACGATCCTCGAGTGCATTCCGAGGAATCTATTGCCGAATTCGTTGCCCGATACACGACCCACATAGCCCGGGAATTTGGATTCTGGAATGCGTCTTGGGGTTCCGATCACTTCTACGTGTGTTGCCACTCCGTCGGGAGAGATGCCGCCTCCAAGCACCGGCATCTGCAGAGCAATGCCATTCAGGTGACTTGCTCCTCTAGTTACTTTCAGAGGCTATATGTTGCTCATAAAGATGTGGGGCTACCGCAGGTTTGGCCGCGTGTTCCCGAGATACCATTGAATCCACCCCATTCAAGGTATTCTTTTTTTAATTATACATCTTTTCTGCCTGCCTGCCTGCCTGTATATGATTCTTGGGTTTAAGTTTAATTGTGCTAGCTACATCATTCTTTTTATGCACCATTGATCTTGATGAATGCATCGGCCTACCATTAAGCTCTTAAACAAGGGCATTACAGCTAATTAAGGACAAACAACCTTCCTTGAGAAGTTATTATAGATTTGATGCATGAGCATCCCCTTGGAAAAATCACATTGGCCTAGAAAACTCATTACTACAGGAATTTTCTCTTTTATTTCATTACTTAGTGTTAGTTTAGCCATTTTAAGCCTTTCTTATCCATTTTGATCATTTTCTCTAGGTGAGGTAATTAGGTATTTTCATGTTGTAATGGGCTATATATAAGGCCTAATTTCTTATTGTAAGGGGCTTTTGATGAAATGAAAGATTAGGGTGTTTTTGGAGTTTGGAAAAGAGAGTTTTCTCTTACTAGTTTTCTTGAGAAGAGGGTTTAAGGTTTGTTGAATGCAACTCCTCCTCTCCCAAAATCCATTTCTTCCTTATAGTCAGAAAGGATTAATCTCTATATTAGCCAGAAGATCAGGCATCCCCTTGCTCGATCAAACCATCAGTTGTTTGCAATTCATCAAAAAAGATAGAAATCTGCAATTACTCTTCGTGAAGCTGCTTATTATTGTGCTAGAATTAGACGAACAATCCTTGTAGAAGATCGTGCTCAAAATCAACATTCATGATGGTGCTATGAATTTTCTTTGAGAACCTTCTCTCTGTAAGTACCTTTACTCCTACCAGTGATGGTTCTCTCAAAGGTCGATGGAAATGTGAATGAAAATTTCGTCAAGCAACAACTCGATCTGTGCCCTAAGCACAGACAAGAGTTTACCCTCTGAGACATTTTCACTAGCTCTGTTAGTAAGGGAGTTTAATGCCCATAGCTGAGTTGATCTCAAAATTCAATTAGACCATGTTTGGATACCCACAAGATTTAGATTTGGATTTAGTTGTTATTTTGAACTGGATCAGATCCTTAGATTTCTAAATTAGCTACAATAGTGCAAAAAATTCCGATTTTCAAATCTGTTCTGTGAGACATTATTTGGAAATCAATATTTGTGGCAACTTCCTTCACCGTCGCTGCTCCTCAACGTTGCTCCGGCAGCAGCGTGACATCCCTCCCCCGCTCTCTCAAAACATATCGTGAAGATGATTGATGTATTTTGTATCCAAAACTCAAATCCAAGTCAAAATACAAATGCATGAGGTATCTAAACAGACCCTTAGAGTTTAATCTCAATTTCAAGTGGAAGGATTCTCTTGGAGGAATCTTCAACTCACGAATTTGGAAGTGAGTTTGTCTTGAGGAGAAATACCACTAAGCATGGTTCTGCTCTTAACACCTAATAGCATGAAGATTGTTGCCCTCTATTGCCATAGTAAGTCACTTTATTTATTTTTATATGTTCTAAAATAATTTGTTAAACCAAAATTTGTTGGCCAAATACCATGCAAGTCAACTGTTTGTTTAATGTTCCTAAAGGATGAGATCAATTTCTAAAGCTCAGATATGATGTCGCTGTCACTAATTGAAGGGAGTGCTTATGGTTTCTTTTGGATCCTCTTCATCTCATTGGTTGAAACTTTGTCATCTGAGCTTGGTTTCTATTAAAAGGAAAGGGAGCCAGACATTTCCAAACAAGAGAACATCCATGCCGGTTCGTTTCCGAGCTGAGCTATAAGGGAATCAGATTTCAACTTAAGGATTGGGTTGCACGCCATTTCAACCCATATCCTAATTGTGTCACGACCATCTGGGTCATTGTATGGAGGTTTAATTTTCTGAACCTAGAGTCTGTACTTGAATTGATCTTAAGGAAATTGTCTTTTGGGCTGCCACTCAGGTGATTAGAGTATAGTCATTATTTAAGGGTCTCTGGGATAGTAACTTGTGACCGTGAATGTGTGCCATTATGGAATTAAATCACAATTCAATTCAACATGGTCAGCCTTCCACTAGCTGTTGGATATGTTTGGACTTTGGATGGAGCTTATAATACAGACTCTTGTTTTCATGAATCCTACTAGTTTCAAAGTTCTAAAAAGTTGGAAAGTTGGAGGTGGAATACTCTCATTACAGAAGGCTGTCAAGCTTGTCATGCTAGCACAGTAACATCATACCTTGATAACTGTTGTTGAAAGTAAGACCGATTCCACTTTCAAAATTTTATCCAGTTCAATAGTGAAGTATCTTCCGAGAATTGGAATTTTTCTCAGTTTAGTGGTAAAATAGTGGTGAAGGCCTCCTGTCCATTGATTTCACAATCAGTCCTGCAATCAACCACTTCCAAGTTAAGATTTGCTTCCGCTAACGTCATATGGTATCAGAGCTAGCTAGCAAAGTTTCTTAACTTTGCTCGTCCTAGGAGTGGGTGTGCAGGGTTCTTTTGGCAATGACTTCGGTGTGGATTATTTGCTAGAAGTACTCTACAATGTTCGACATTTCTTTCAGCTTGTGTGGCTCAATTTATGAGTGTGGTTTATGTTGTGTAGGCTGATATACTTGTTTTTGGATTTCTTCGCATCGGATTCTTGGATATTGTTGGTTGCTATGTTTTTGCTTGACAGAGATTTTTGTGGTGGCTACTAGTTTTTGGTTTGCACATTACATCTCAGCTTGGTTATGTTGATTGGTTGCTACTTTTGAGGTTGCTTCATATTGGCTTCAGTTGTACTTGTTTGTGTTTGATCCTACTCATCACTCTTTTTATGCACAATTGGTCTTGATGATTGCATCGGCCTACCATTAAGCTCTTAAACAAGGGCATTACAGCTTATTAAGGACAAACAACCATCCTTGAGAAGTTATTATAGATTCCACGGCATCAATGTGGCCTCACAAAATTAAGGCAAGAACAGTGCATACTTGACATTAGAGGGGAGAAATCTCAATCAAGTATTGATGTTTAAAACCAGATCATTCTTGACTTTCAGTGAAGGCAAGTGTTTTAAACTGAGAGACATCTCTAATATCTCAAAATAAGGTAAAGCATGATGCGCATCAATTCTCAAGACGAGATGCGAGAAACACAATCACAAACAAAAAAACTCAAGACTTATGTGGTTCGGGAGAAAAGAGTTTTCACTATTTTAATTAGGATTACAAACATTCTCTTTTTCTTTTAGCCAAGAATACACCCCAAAAAGATGATATCCCGGAAGTCTAATACGTGGCTTGTATATTAATACCAGAATCCAAGACATTTGCACAAGTCACAACAACAAGCACAAAGTGAGACAATTGCACAACAAGCCCAAAGTGTTCCTGACCTTAGAAGCGCGAAGCGGGTGCGGGGGCGGAGGCGGGAGTGGGGTCGAGGAAGCGTGGGGGTCTAGAAGAGTCTAAGTTTGGGAGCGCTATGGGGGCGTGTATGTAATATTTTCCTTATATATCTTTCAAAATTCTAGTACATCAAAAAATAATAATTTCTTACCATTTTCATATACATCTTTCAAAATTTAAGTACATCAAAAGCAGTAATTTCTAACCATCTTCATTTCCATGCACTCGTTCCTCGTGCCTTCTGAAGATGCACAAGCCTTTGTGCTTGCTCCAATGAAGTACTTTGAAGAGTTGGAGGATTTTGATGCAAGAAAATTGGTGATGATGGGACTTATGGTGTAATTGAAGCAGGCTGGGAGCGGAAGTAGGCTTGGAGCGTCATGGGAGGGGTTCCCGTCTCTTTGGGGTCGCGCTTCCTGGAAGCTCCTTCCTAAGGAGCGCCGAATCGAGGTTCTGAGGTGGGAGCGGCACCCCGAGGGAAGATTCCTGCTTCTAAGTTCCTGACCCGCACCTTCCTAGTGGCATTGCTTGCGATGCAAGAGAATGACAACGCATGTAACTATTTTTGGTGTTTTTATATGGTGTACATGAGTGCAGCACTCACGCCTTCATGAATAGATGATCTAAACCACTCCTTGGGCCCCATTGTTGACAACCTGTGCCCAGTAAATGAGGGATGTTGGATTTTCCTAAGCCCTTGGATTTGAGGAGATTTGTGGCCCCTATTCTTTTGATGTCACTTAAATAAAAATCCATTACTCAAAGGGTTTAGGATAATCCAACTTCCCTCATTTTTGGGGCACGAAGAGAAGAGAAGAAGAGAAAAGGGGAAGAAGAAGAGAATATTAGAGGGAAGAAATCTCAATCAATCAATTAATCATTCAAAACTTAAAAACCTTAATACATGAGGCCTATTTATAGGCAATTGAAATAAAATTCCATGGAAAATAAAAGCCCTAAACTAAAATATGGAAATAAGAATCCTAGAAACTAAATAACATGGAAATCTAAGTAGCATGGAAATAAATCCCTAAGAGTCCTAATGGGAAAATATGCCCACTTATTTGGCCTATAATCTGCATCAACCGGGAAGAGAAATAAAAGAAAGGAAAGAGAAAAGAAGAAGAGAAGAGAAAGACAAGAATAGAAGAATAAGTAGAAGAAGAGGGAGAGAATAGAAGAAGAAGAAATAGGAAGAAAGAAATCGGGGGGATAAGTTCTCAATTCAATTAATCATCCAAAATTGAAAATCTCTACTACATAAGGCCTATTTATAAGCAATTGAACTAAAATTCCATGGAAAATAAATAAATTCCCTAATTCTAAATAACATGGAAAATAAAAGCCCTAAAAACTAAAAACATGGAAATAAAAATCTTATAAATCCCAATGGGCAAATATGCCCCACTTATTTGGCCTACTATCTGCATCCCCCCCCCCCCCCCCCCCCCCTCTTGGGTTCCCTTACCTGGGCCAACATTCTTTCACTCCCAAATCTGACATTCCAATCCACTAAACCACTCTTTGACCCGATCCTCTGTTTCAGAATTCTCCAATCCAATCCGCATAACCACAGAGTTGACAAAGTTCACTCATTGACCAAATATCACTTCGTAGCATCTAACCTTAAAATTTTTAATTTTGCAGATGTCTGGGCTGCTGAATAATAATGTAGCATCACCATATTGTTGGTGGGGTAGTTCAATCTAGTGGTGATCTATATGGAAGTCTTCAATTAAACCTTTGAATCTAGCCTATGCGTCATTCTAGCAAAGGCTTCCTCCAAGATAGTGAAAAGGAAAGGAGGCAATGAGTCTCATTGACAAAGGCCCATGGAAGTTTTGAAATATCCTTCAGGAGACCTGTTTATCAAAATTGAGTATCTAGTTAACAATAAGTACGTAGACATCCAATCTCTTCACTTAGATCTAAACTCATTCTCCTCATAAGGTACTCAAGACAACTCTATTCCACTCTATCATATGCTTTTCCCATGTCAACCTTACAAAGGACCCCAATCTAATTGCTCAATGATATAATTCGATGCATTTATTTGCCACAATGCACCATCTAGAATTTTTCTACCTTGAATGAAGGCACCGTGACTTGGAAATGATTCCTCCTAGCATCAATCGGGGACGATCTACTGGCACTTTGGCAAGGATCGTAAAAATACTTTCAACTAGATTTATGGGACGAAATTCACTCAGGCTTTCTGCTCCGTCTCTCATTAGCTTAGGGATTTATTTTTGTTCATGTGCATTAGCCATGTAGGGGGTAGTTTAGGCAATTATTGATGTTTCATAGTCTTAATTGTCATTTGTCATTAAGCAATGGTAGTTAGGTCATTTCCTCATGGTAATGGGCTATATATAAAGACTAAGGGGATTTTACTTTGATTTGGATTTGAAGGGAAATTAGACCCTAGGTCTAAGTTTGGAAGGAAAACCCTCTAGGTTTTTTTGTGTAATTTCGATCAAGGAGGAGGATTTTGGGCAGCTAGCTTATCTTCTCCTTTTTTCATCAATCACATCCTTGTAGCTTGCAAGGTTTGATTTCATTTGTAGCTGGAAGATTGGGCGTCTGATGGAAAGTCTCATTGAATGAAAGGAAATTTTTGTTCCTGCTTGTGCCTGCTTCTGTTCGTAGAGTGCTCTGTTTGTAGATGTTGGATTCCATGCAGTCCTTGCTTTCACTTCATCAACTGATCTTGTTTTTGGTAAGTTTCTTCTCTTTTGAAAGGTAAGTTTCTTCACTTTTGAATGGAAATTCCAACTTGATATAACCGATTGGATGGAAATTCTGTTGGAAAAGGATCAAGTAGCTCCCATGGGAATTACCCTTGGTTTTGTTTGGAAAACTACTTGCAGAGACGAGCAGATCTGGAAGTTCTGTTACCACAGCTTCGAGATCTGCTGTTCCTCTTCAAGTATCTGTTCATTTGACGAATTTCGTAAACTTTGGCTCACTTGCAAAAGAGAACCATGATGCCTTGACCTATGTCAGTGGATCCTGCATATTAACTATCATGTCCTATGAAGTTTGCCTTTGCAACTCGGTTAAGTGCTAGTCATCTGAATGGGTAAGATGTGCTGAAAATTCCCATGTACATGAGGTATTGGAATTTAATATTAGAGCAAAAGAGGAATCATTGCATATATTAAGTGTCTTAGATTAGTTCCATTTTCAATTCAAGCTAGTCTTTGTAATTGTTGGAACTAAAGGACAAGTAGTTTTTTAAGAGGATTTCTCACATCCCAGTGTGACGTTTGAAGGTGGTCCCATGCCTTCCTCCATTGTTTTGCTTGACAGACATTTTGGAGTTACTTGCTGAAAGTTATTGTATTTGAATGGGTTATTGACCATGGAACAATTGTTCTTTATTATGGAGTTATTAGTCACTAACCTGAGCTATAATGAAGGCCAATTTCAGTGCCAACATATTGGATAAAGGAAATAGTGAAACATGACAGCATTCTGCCCTTCATGTTACAGCAACTTAAGTTCTCAGAGGATAGGGTTCATGCATTAACGGATCGGTTTTGCGCAATTACTGTTAGTGATATGTGGTTTGTGTTGAGAGTGGCTGTATCACATATCCACATATGTGGGGGTATCTCTGTCTTTTCTATGTAACCCTACTCTCAAATATATACACACACCTCTATATCTATATAGCAGAAGAGAAAATAGGTATTTTTTTTTCTTTTCTTTGTAAATTCTATTAGATTGACAAGGAGGATTTTCCAACAAATATACCATCTAATGCCCTTTGTTTCTCTCAAAATAACTCTCCCTATCCTCCCCTAAATGAAAAAACGACGAAATAAACATATCCGGTCCACGCGTCTCTCTCTCTCCCCAAACCCACATGCGTACTCCTCTCTCTCTATCTCTCTTTATATATATATATATATATATCAGAAGAGAAAATAAGAGAATTTTTTGAATTTCTTCCAAAATTCTATGAGAATTACACATCACTTTTTTTGACTTTTTTTTAACAAAGGCACTCATTCAACCCACTTGTTTTCAATCCTACCCCCTCCTTTATGCTTTTTAACAAAGGCACCCATTAAAGCCACATAATTTCAATCTTACCGCCATCCTTTATGCTTTTTTAATAAAAAATCTATACGGTGATCTTAACCATCCGATTTAAGAGGAACAACATATTATAGAAACCTCTATAGATTGGAGGGCTAGGATCAGCCTATGGAAATGATTTTTGAGGCACAACCTATTTATGCTGTGTTCCATCGCATGGACGATTAGGATCAACCTATGATGTGGTTCGTCCAGTTCTTTGTCGGCCTGTGCATCGCACGGGTTTTTTTTACTAGTGTGTGTGTGTGTGTGTGTGTGTGTGTGTGTGTATATATATATATATATATAGAGAGAGAGAGAGGAAACTATTGGTCCGCTTAAGCTCACCAAACTTATGGTGAGCTTAAGCGCCCAATCACATGGGGGCCCACTTTGTTAGGATGATCCAAAGCATTCATTTGAAAGTCCCTTACATAGATGGGGGGTGTACCAAAAATCAGCTCCATAGGATCATCCTAACCCCTCCATTTGTGAAGGACAAAAATGGACAGACACAAATCTGCCCATTTTTTGTCCTCCACAAATGGAGGGGTTAGGATGATCCTATGGAGCTGATTTTTGGTACACCCCCTATCTATCATAAGGCCTTGCAAATGAATGGTTTGGATCACCACAGAAAAGTGGGCCCCCATGTGATTGGGGAGCTTAAGCGCACCATAAGTTTGGTGCGCTTAAGCTCACCAACAGTTTCCTCATATATATATATATATATATATATCTGAGACCTCTCTAGATCTTTCTCCAACACAAAATGAAACCCTAATGAAAACCATCTCTATCCTCCTCTCTCTGTAACCTATCAAAACCCCTCACCCTCTCCACCGCTCTGTCTCTGCTCTCTCTTGCTCATCGTTTTTCTTTTATTTGGATAGAAGATGGCATAGATGAAGGGTCTTTTTTATGCTCCTAATAGGGGTTTTACATTCTGCTCCCATGCTCTTTTACCCAACGTTTTTATGGAAATATGTATACATTTGACTTAGCATCATGGCAAATTAGTGAAAGAATATCTACTTGGGATTTTTTTCCAATTCGCAAAGGTTTAATAACAGAGGGGCTGAAAGTATCTCTCTCTCTCTCTCTCTCTCTCTCTCTCTCTCTCTCTCTCTCTCTCTTACTAATAACATTTTTTTTTTTGTATTGGCTTCCTTTTCTTTTAAAAAAAATCTTTGTTTATGAAGTTCTGTGTAATGAGTATGTCGTATATTTCTATTTTGACATATCCATTTTGTTATTTTATTTCCTCTTTTGGTATGTATGTAGCTTTGTTTCATCGGTTTTTTCTGTTCCCATGCTCTTTTACAAAATGTTTTTGTCGAATTTATGTTCCCAATAGAAATATGCTCGCAATGTTTGCCGGACCCATCCCCTAGCTCAGTTTCAAGCGTGCCTGCAACAAACCGTACGTCTCCTTCAAATAGGAGAAGACAGGAGCTGTTCAAGTTGTGTGTGTAAGGGTTTCTGTTTTTATATTTTTTTTATTTGATATTTATACATGCTCTCCATCTTAGTTGTAACTATTTAAGATCATTTCTTTGCTCTGATTGATTCTCAAATCCTTTTATATGCTGAAATGTTTCCTCAAATTTGATTTTTCAGACTAAGGGTTTTAGTGTTGTTACAGACGTATTTTGAGAATCGGGTTTTCAGGTGTAGATTTTCAGTACGGAGTTTGATCTTTGTTTTCCTACTTTGAAATTGGAACCCTAGAAAGCCACCAATTTGGTTTTTCTATGAAAAAAAATTGGAGAAAAGAATGCAGTTGATTTTATATTTAATTGAGAAAATTAACCAATTACTGCAATTTGGAAGAAATGATTGGGTTCTGTGAAACTATCAGTTTGTAGGGAATTTAACCGGGTAGCACTCACCCCTAAAAGCTAGCCTTTAGAGGGAGGGTGCCCATTCCCTTATAACACATCCCCATCCAATCCACTTTACCGATGTGGGACTATTTGCTTTTGCGTGGAACCCCAACAATCTCCCCCTCCACGTGGAAGCAACGTGGACAATCTCGCCCCTCCACGCAGCGGCAACGTGGGAACCACAAGATACGACACCGGGGTTTCCGAGATCTTCCCCGAGGGACATTTAAGCTTTTGGAGAAGTTGGTAAGTTAACATGGTATCAGAGCCAAAGGTCTCGAGTTCAAACCTCCCGGATAGCAAAAATCCACATGCGATGGTCGGCCCAAAGTGGGACCACATGTGCCACGTGTTTGCCAAGCGGGCCACACGTGCGAGGGAGTGTTAAAGTATAAAAGATAAATAACGCCTTTCTCCAACAGCTTAAGCTTTTGGAGAAGTTAGTAAGTTAACAGGTTCATTGTTAATTATATAATAGCTCATTTTCTAGGTGTTGTCTTGCACTCCTCTGTTTCTTATGACAAATGACGTGGTGTTTGAGGTTGAGGATCACAACCGATACTTACTCAATACAAAAACAATGTGTTGCGCACATCATGTTGTTATAACCCCATAGCAGAATGTTGTGCAAATGTCTTGTATTCTGGCATTATACACGACCCTGACGGACCAATGTGCGCGATGCACACGCGGGTTGAGCTACGTGGTTAGCTCGCTGGGGGTGCTGGGGGTAGCACAACGGAAGGTAAATTTAGGTTTTGAGTTTTCTCTTAAGGTTATTTGGGTAAATTTCTCCATGCAGTGGCGTTGATATATAAGCCACATCTTAGGGTTGCGGGATTAAGTTTTTATTCTTTTGTGTTTCTTGGCCAAGAAGAAGAGACTTTGTAACCCTAGACCGAAATAGTGCAAATCTTCCCCCGTGGATGTAGGCAGTGCCGAACCACGTAAAATCTTGTATTTCTTGTGTGATTGTGTTTCTCTACATCGTTCTTTTGGTATATTGCTGCACATCGTGTTCGATCCGCATTGAGAAGTATTTCTCGGATTTTCTACACAGAAATATGCCACGACTGATTAATTTAATAGTCTTTCTAGATTAAGAAGTCATAGTATAACTGATGCCATCCTGTCAATGAATAACTTCTAAATTATCTATACTTATCATTCTCCATCATTTATGGTTATCTATATTTTTTCAGTTTGTTGTATGAGTTCTCAGTAGTTTAGTCTCTAAAATCTCTACATATGCCTGCTATCTCTAAATATGCCTGTTGTAATCTTATTTTCTACAGTGAAATGTTCGTTGAGAAGTTGAGTGTTGTTGTTTTTATTGTGTTCAAAGAGCTCTGTTGTAGAAACCTTCATCTAGGATTACCAAGGAATTGTTATGCTAGGTGAAAAATAAGAACTTAATTGAGAATAATATGTTTGAGTTGATTGTTTATTATGTTATGACTTTATTTGATTTCCACTTTGAGGTCTTTACTATGTTGAATAGATGCTTTTATTTTGGAACAATCACTCTTACTAGTGACCGGTGGGTAATTTTAGCTTTCCTAGGCATGTCCTCCTCTGGGAGTAAAATATGGTTACTTTCGCTTTCGTAGGCAGATCCTCCTTTGGGAGTAAAATATTCTTTACAAATATTGCCTTTGTTGTAAATTTTTTTTTTTTTTACTGTGATGCTTCAGGAGAATTTGGTTTTTGGTTTTGTTGGGCAGATCACCTAGAAATAAGCAGTTCAAGAATAGTAGGGTTTGTAGAGCACACTCTCTCTCTCTCTCTCTCTCCCTCTCTCTCTCTGTTTTTGCAATCCTCCACCTGCTTGAACCTGAAATTTAATCTCTTTATTCACATTCGGTATTTGATGCATATAGGGAAACGATGTCAGTCACTTCCCTATTTTGATGGTCACACTCCTCACTTAATTAAAAAGTAGGATATTGCCTGCACCATAGGATGATCCAAACCGTCCATTAGATGGGCCACAACCTAAATAGGTACATATAAGCCGTACAATAGGGACATGTACGTGGTACTAAGAATAAAAGCCACAAACCACTGGAACCGATACTTTTTCAGTAATGAAGACCCATAATTAACATCATGATCCCCTTAGCCAAATCTCACATATCGCTGCCGGCAAATATGCTATTGCTATTCCTGTGGTACACCTGTCCATTGTATGCTTGCTATAATAGCCACCTTGAAGAAAAAGACCAATGATTAGGAATTTTAGTGCCCGAAGTATAGCCGTCCAAGTTGCAACAACTTTGTTTGAAAGAACGATTTATTGCAGGAAAAATTCCACCAGCTTCATCTACAAGAATCATGAGAAATTAAAATATGGCCCTACGATGGTCCCCATCACTAAGCTTCATTATTTGTAAAAGAAGCTTAAAGAATGGAACTCAGATTGGAGAAAAGCCATAGTGGAAAGAAAAATCTGGTTGTTACTTAGAATAAACGAAATAAAGATGAAAGAGGAGAGGAATTCAGCCTCAACAGAAGAGGTGGAGGAAGGAGGGAGATTCAAAGAAGAATATAACCCTTTGTTTGTGTATGAAGAAATTACCTAGGGACAAAAATCTAGGGTGAAATGGCTTAAGGAGGGGGACATAGCCACTGCATACTTCCATGGTATTGCAAGTGCTAGAAGGCGTGGAAACCAAATTGAGACTCTGAAAATAAATGGGGTACGAATTGACAAGGAGGAAATAACGAATGAAATAGTGGATTTCAATAATTGGTTATACGTTTCTGAGAGGATAGCTCGGCCAAAGGTGTGAAGTATTCATCTAGAAGAGGAAGATATTAGAAAATTGGAGAAACCCTTTGAAGAATAAGAGGTAGAATGGGGCATCTTCTCCTTGGTTCGGGATTGGGCCCCAGGTCCGGATGGCTTTTGTCTTCCGTTCTTTCAAGCTTGTTGGGGGCACGTTAAAGATGATATCAAGAGATTCTTCAGGGAGTTTTTTGAATGCTTGTAGCTTGACAGAGGGAAGAGTGCTACTTTCGTAGTCTTTTATCACTAAGGTGCCTGGAGCCTCTTCTTTATCTGAATTTCGCCCTATAAGTTTGGTTGGGTGTTTGTATAAGGTATTGGCTAAGATTTTATCCAATCAGTTAAAGAATGTCCTCATCAAAGTAATTTCTGATTACCAATCGGCTTTTGCTAGTAATAGACAAATCTTAGATTGTTCTTTAATTGCTAACGAGGCGGCTTGCTGCTACTCAAAGATGGGTCTGTAGGGAATTGTATGTAAACTAGATATGGAGAAAACTTATGACTGAGTAGAGTGGGAGTGTGGATTAAGAAGTACATTTCCTCAGCATGGTTTTCGATACTCACTAATGGATCTCCTAAAGGATTCTTCAAATCCTTACATCGGCTCGGGCAAGGAGACCCGCTATCTCCTTTCCTTTTTGTCATTGTTGCTGAAACCCTTTGTAGACTGATGGATAAGGGTAGAGCTTGTGGCCTTATTGAGGGCTTCAAAATTGGCCTATCGACGATAGAGATATCCTATTTTCAATATGTAGATGATACGCTTCTTTTTGGTGCCCTTGTTACGGTGAAGGTATTGAATCTCAAGGTTATCATTAGGTGTTATGAGGTGGTGACTCGACAGATGTCAAATTTTCATGAGTAAAAAATTTTAGGTATTCATGTGGATTTGGAAGTAATTGAAGGCCTTGCTGAGATCATGGGTTCTAAGTGGACAATCTACTGTCATCATATTTGGGGTTGCCTTTGGGAGGTGGTAGACCAAAGAAAATGACTTGGGACAGGATAGTGGAGAAAGTGGAAAAGAAACTAGACACATGGAAAAGGAATCTAGTAGGGGAGGAAGAGTTACTTTAATTAAGGCCGATTTATCAGTTCTCGGTGTTTTAAATGTCCTATGAGTATTATCAAGAGATTGGAGCAAATTCAGAGAAGGTTTTTATGGGGGGATCAACGAAAAAGCATGGTATTTCTCTTGTTAAATGGGAGGATGTTTGCAAACCTTTTAGAGCTGGAGTTTTATTGATTAGAAAGTTAAATTAAGTGAACCAAGCGCTCTTGGGTATTGTGGAGGTTTGAGAAGGAGAAGGTGCAGTTATTGGCAAAAGTTATAGTAAGTAAATATGGTACATGTTTGGGGCATTGAGAGTCAGAGGGTCCGTTTAATCGGCCTGGAATCATAGTGTGGCGTGATATCTTGAAATATTTACATGTATTCAAGGCTGGAACTAGGTTCAAAGCTCGTTCTGGTGATAGGGTAAGATTCTGGTATGATAAATGGTGCTCTATTTCCCCATTAAAGGATCTCTTCCCGGAGTTGTCTGTAGTATCCACTCTCAAGGAGGGACTAGTGAAGGATTTCTTTAAGGAAGAGAGGACGTGGTTGTGTGGTTGCCCATCTTCAGGAGAAAATTCTTTGATAGAGAGTTCCCGTCGGTGGCTAGACTTTTCAAAATTCCTGAGGATTGTTTCATTAAGAGGGATGGTCCAGATATAAAGGTATGGGTTTGAAATTCTTCTAGTGAGTTCTCCCCAAAATCTTTCTACCTCCACCTTGTGCCTTGTCCTGTGTCTCCAGAGTTGCTCGGGTATGGTCTATCCCACGGAAGCAGGAATCTCTACTCAGAATGGGGACCTGAAACGCGATTCAGAAACAGGAATCTTCTCGATTCCCTAATTTTTTGGAATCCCTTTTCGGAAATGTGGGAAACGTGATTCCCACTCTATGGGAAGCATGATTCCGCTCTATGGGAAACGCGCATCCCACTCTATGGGAAGCGCGTTTCCTGTCTACCCTCCTTATTTCTTGATAGTCCTCGTTTAAGTAAATGTCGGATTTACATGTAAACAAGGGAATTCCCCGCATTTGAGTTTATTAAAAATAGTTTCAAGACCCAAATCTAAAAGGATAAAAAGCCAACTTACCAGTTCTAGTACAAAATTTGAAAAAATGTAGGGGTGCAACTCGGGTCGGGTTGGCATCAACCCGACCCAACCCGAGTTTGAACCCGAAGATGGTCAACCCAACCCAACCCGAATATTTTTTCTCTCAACCCGAACCCAACCCAACCCGACCTGAGTTCCAAAAAAAATCAGAAGTAGAAAAGATGAAAAAAATAGGAGAACAGTGATTTTTTTTTTTTTTTTGAATAGAGGAGAATGGTGATTTTTGTTCGGGTAAAGAAGATCTCTAATAAAAACCACCTTCGTTAATCCAGAGAACAACCAGGAAGAGAAAGAGACAGAAAAAAGAACAAGTTACAAAAAACTTACCTTGGACTATTTTTACAGTTCTTGGGACGGTGTCTCCGGCAGATTCTCTTCCTTTTTCTCCTCCTTCCTCCTCCAGTCGCCTTGTGTTATCATTGTGTTTCAGTGCTTCTTGCGTGAAGAGATGAGTTTCAATGAAGATTTGAGTTTGTCTATTTGGCATTGGGACAGGGAAGAGAGAAAGATAAATAATAATAATAAAAAGGATATGAGCTGTGGCTTTGGTAGAGTCCAGCTGTACATGTGTAGCGAGAATGCAAGTTCTACTTCATTTGATGGCATTGAGACTAGTAAAAAAGCAAAGAAAAAAAAAAAGGAGGGAAAGGGTGTGGAAAAGGGTGAAAAGTAATAGTTCTACAGTCAAATCAAATCAATATTTATTTAAAATATTAAAAAATCTAAAGTTTTGACTTTTGAAAAATGAGCCACCTAACGTTTTGATTTCCCAGGGGTTATCGCATACGAGATTCGGGTTTCGGGTTGGGTAGGGTTGTTCATGCCTCAACCTGAACCCAACCCGAAATGAATTCGGGTTCGCATATTCTAACCCTAACCCAACCCGTGGTGTGATTTGGCCAACCCAACCCGACCCAAAATCGGGTTCAACCCGTCAAGTTCGGGTCGAACCCGACCCAAGTTGCACACCTAAAAAATTGGGTTGGGTCAAAATCTTAACTTCCAAACGATGGGGTATTTTTTTCAATTTTAAAAATTCATAAATTCTATCATGTTCAAACATTATTAAATCTCAAAAGTCTAGTAAAAAAATCTCATAATTTGGTTTCTAAAATTTTTTCATCTTGTCAGGCACTAGTCAACACACTAGTCAACAGACTGGTCAACATAGGCATTTCATAGTTTTTTTTTAGCTATCAGCATTTCAGCTGATAGTGATTTTCCTTTAAGTAAATTTTTGATCTTTTAATAAAAAGTGTTTTTTTTATAATTGGTTCATAGAATTATTTCTTATATATTTTTAGTAATTTTTTTATTTTTAATTTCTTTTTAAAATATTTAACTATTAAAAAAAATTCTCCGACCCTTCAACCCTTCACGCTTCCCGCTTTCCCGCTTCCCACCTTCCTGAAAGCCCTCGCTTCCCGCTTCGCCTCCCTCTTTTGCTTCCCACTCTGGCAACCTTGGTCTATCCAAGCCCCACCCTGGTTCGTTTTTTGTTGGGCGGCTCTCCTTGGGCGGATTCTGTTGGTGGACTTCCTGCGAAAGCCTGACATGATAATTATACATCATTGCTCTCTATGTCTAGAGGCTGGAGAATCCGTGAATCATCTATTGATTCATTGCAAGGTAGCTCAGGAAATATGGAGTGGAATTTTGGGCAGATTCGACATTTCTTGGGTTTTTCCATTGCACCTCATTGATTTATTGGAAAGTTGGCAGTTGGTTCCTTGGAAGAAGAAAGGTTGGATTTTGTGGAATGTTTCATTCCTTACGGATATCTGGGATCTTTGGAAGGAGAGAAATGCCCGGGTTTTCAAGGGTCATGCTAAGAGTTCTCCTCATTCATTCCTGAAGGTGATCGCTTTAACAATTTCTTGGGTTAAGACGATCCCTTGCTTCAAGTCCGTGTCCGTCTTTAATCTTTGAAATGGGTGGAAGAAGGTGTACTTTAGTTCAGAAACGCGATCCTCAATATTGCAACGTTGGGAACCTTCGGCCTTGGGTTTCTTGAAGTTTAATTTTGATGGATCTAGTTTGGGAAACCCCGGACCGGCCGGGATTGGGGGTGTTCTTAGAGATGATTCGGGTTCAGTTAGATGGGCGTTTGCTGGCCCCTTAGGCGTGGCCGACTCTATTGTAGTGGAGGTTAGTGTGGTTCACCAAGGCTTAAAATTGTTGGTGGGAGAAAATTTAGATAAAATGGAGGAAGTGCACTCCCTTGATGTGATCCATTGGTTGTGGTTCTCAAGTTTTTCCATGGTGGTTCGCTATGTGTTTTGATCAGATTCGTGCTATTGCAGGTTCCTCAATGATTTGTTTCCACAACGTTAGAAGATCTGCAAATGGGGTGGCAGATAATCTAGCTAAGAGAGGAGTTCAGTTGGAGGCTTTGGAGCATTATGATTTCCTTCCACCTTGAGCTTCTTATTGTCTTGGCGTTTCTATTACCTGTATATATCTATTGTATTTTATGTTTATTCGTATCTTTGTATTTCTGTTGGACCATCTCGGTCTTTTATTAATGCAATTCTTGACCATTCAAAAAAAAGTAACAGGCCTTTCTTTTGACCGGCAGTCACACCAGTGTAGAAATTTAGTTCATAATGACTACAGTGACTGATTTTCCACAGCTCTCTTGCTTACCAAGTAACTTCATTAAGCAAGACCTGAGTATCCACACGTATTGAACTTGCCCTGCAATTACCCTACATCAAAAGTCAACACGGAGGATACAAGCATTGGATTCGCCAAGAATTACCTCGGAGAATAGTGGTTAGTAGTGTTTGGTTATGCGGCATAGACTCGGAGAGTAGGAGAATAGGTAGGGGGTGCTATTACCAATATAGAGAGGAGAGAGGAAGGGGGGAGAGAAAAAAGAGAAAAAGCACTATTCTCAAGATTTTTCAAGCCAAACTCCACATTTTTTGTATCATTCAAAAAAAAAAAAAACTACACATTTTCAGTGGAATTTGGTTTGAAAACTATGAGGGGATAGGAATTCCACCTCAGCAGACATGCAACAATTACTTAGGGCCTGTTTGGTTGCCACATGCCTGCTTGGAGCTGTTCGGGCCTATCAATCACACCCAAGGACATCGACAAAGAGACATGAACTACAGAGAGAGGTTAGTGAGCACCACTTTGATAACCGTGATCCTCCCCCCAAGTAAAGAACTCTTCTTCTATGGAGAATGTTTTTTTCCACCCTCTCAGTCAAAGTCAGAATATTTTGATTTTTCTTCCTCCTTTATGCATTAGGGAGATATATTTGTAAATACACATCCCACATTAGTTGGTCTGAATTAGTTCCCTATTTTATGATATTTTGGGAAATGATGTATCAACCATTTATGTTGCTGTGTAAACAGCTACTTTGGGGTTTCTTAACTCTCTGTATCTTATAAATGTGGATTGGGGACAGCTTGGTTTCCAGCGCAGTGGTTGTAAATGGATATAAACTTAAATGTTGATAACTAGTTTATATTCTAGGTTTTAAGAGATAATGAAAAATTAAAACAAGATTTATTACAATCTTTCTCAAAATCTTCCATCAATTGCAAAGTGAGAGAAAAGTATCCTTAGTCTACAGGTTTGAGGTTATGCTATTTGGATCCAATAGGTGAGAAACTGTAAAAAGCAGATCTTGAGCGCTTTTTTATTTCAAGATTTGAATGGAAGTTGATTGTGGAAAGAGCCTCTTAGAATGCAGTTAATTGGGTTTGAATATTCTATTGCTCCACGAAGATTAGAGCACCTCATTGATGAGTTCAGGAATTTACAACAAATGATGTATCCCAGACATATTACAAGTGGAGCCAGTATGGTTGCAGATGATGTACTTGGAGAAGGTATTTTAGGCTAGATTTCAAAATCTGGAAATCTTGGGCCCTTGTGTAATTTATCTCTTTTCGTTTCTTCTGTAACTTTTATTTATCTGAAAAAGAGGAAAAAAATTGATTTCTGGTCATTCTCAGACTCGGATGTAATTCAACGAGGATAAGAGGCATATTTTCCCATCAGGATTTTAGAGATTTATTTTCCATATTATTTAGTTTCTAGGATTTTTATTTTTATGTTTTAGTTTTAGGGCTTTTATACATAGGCCTCATGTATGGAACTTTAATTGGTTTTGATGATTAATTGATTGATTGAGAGTTTCTCCCCCAATTCCCCTCTTTCTCCTCTATTCTTTCGCTTCTCTTCTTCCCCAATTCTTCTACATATTTGATCCAGGCAGACTAGAACTTGAGGGTGAGTTCTTTTCAAAAGGGGGAGAATGATGTGGATTGTAGGCCCAATAAGTGGCATATTTGCCCATTAGCACTTTTAGGGGATTTATTTCCACGGTATTTAGTTTTTTAGGATTTATATTCCCGTGTTTTTAGTTTTTAGGGCATTTATTTTTCATGTTATTTAGAGATAGAGAATTTAGTTTTTTTCCATGGAATATTATTTCAATTGCCTATAAATAGGCCTCATGTATTAGGGATTTTTAGTTTTTGATGAATTGAATATTGATTGAGATTTCTCCCCTCTAATATTCTCTTCTATTTCTGGTTCTCTTCTTCTTCCCTCTTCTCTTGTCCCCTAATTTCTTTCTCTTCTTCCCCTATTCCTCATCTATTCTTCTCCTTCTCCTTCTCTTCTCCTAATCTTCTTCTCTCCTCTTTTTCTTCTATTTCTCTTCCTGGTCCTACATCAACATGTGGCTGAGGAATTGGCTCATTTCTTCATGGTAGGGAACCAATAAACATATCAGCCACATTATGGCATACTTTCAAATGGGAGGCCTCTTATACATGTGTATAGTGGCAGTTAAGCCTGGGCTAAATCTGTGGATGTTGTACATGGATTTAATACTCGTGAAAGCATCTATTTATATGATGTAATCAATTGACCATATGAATCAAGGCATTCAAAGTTGGCTGCTATGATTAAACAGATGGATGCTTATGTTGAAGACAAGTTGAAAACTTGTGGATGGTTTAAGTTTTCGTTTGACTCCAATGCGAAGAAGCTCAATTGGTTGATTCGACTGGCTGAAATTACTAGTACGGTTTATGATACTTTGCATCCACAATATCGGAAAGGGCTCTCTCTGCATAGAGTTTTAGGTGTTTTTATCACTTTAATGTACCACAATGTACCAACTATCATACATCAGAAACATAAAAGGCTTGATTTTATAATTTCTCGATGACACAAGCAAGGGTCTACAATCCTCGGTTTATCACATGCCTTTCACTTGGCTAAAGATTATGTTCATTGGGATTCAAAGAAATGTTTATTGACATTCTTGCAGCTAAGAATACTTGAGAATTTTCTTCTTGTTTGTTTCTGTCAGTTCATTTCTTTACAATTAGAATTAAGGACCACAGTTTTTAATTTCCACCAAAACCAACCGACACGAAACGATCGAAATGTTTCCATTTCCATCCCCACCAAAACGATACCGAAATCGATATTCGTATCGAAATCAAAACCGTAGGTTCATTAGTGGTATACTATATCGATGTGTGTTACATGATTATATTTATATTATTTTCATGTGAAATGCCGTGTATGAACTATACAAAATTTATATGTGTAGTGGCTTTAACTATATCCTGGGCAAAATCCCTTCCCTCTTTCAGATTTATCTCATCATATGACCTATGGCATGGTTGGAAGGAAATTTGCTATAGTGAAGAAAGAAGACAAAAAGCAATGCTAAAATGGGAGCCTCCACATGTAGGCTTCATTAAGCTCAACTTTGACAGCTCTAGCCTCGGAAATCCAGGTCCCTCTGGGATTGGAGGGGTTTTGCGTAATGAGAACGGTGAGGTGGTGTGGGCTTTTGCGGGGCCGATTGGTGTGGCGGATGCATTGGAGGCGGAAGTCCGGGCAGTTCATCAGGGAATGATTTTGTTGGGCCAGGAGATACTCGGGAATCTAGTAGTAGAAGGGGACTTGCTCAATGTCATTCGGTGGTTGAAGGGAACTTCTTCACATCCCTGGAGGTTTGATCATTATTTTGATGAAATCAAGGACTGTATTGGTGATGCCGCTGTGATTTTTCGGCATGTTCGCAGATTAGCTAACGATATTGCTAACTGGCTTGCTAGAGAGGGGGTCTCTAAGGATGCTCTAGCCCTTTTGGGCGATCTTCCCCCATGATTCTCGATTGATTGTCTACTTTGCTTTTATTCTCGTTGACGCTCCTTTCCTTTTCCCCTTTATCTTCCGCTTCCTCTTGTAATTGACCATCTCGTGTGCTTTATTGATATAATTTTGCTACTACTCAAAAAAAAAAAAAAAAAAAAAGAATTACATGTGAAATGTGATATGTAATGAATTATCGGGCATGTTATTAGGTGTATGATGTTATTAAACCATTATGGATGGTTGTCTTGCTTATGTGATGGTTTCTAAGTGTGTATTTATGTTAATTCTAGCATTTCCTGAAGTTTCATCTTAAATTTCTTTCATTTGCATAGCTTTTCCTTGATTTTACATGATTTCTCCCAAAATTTCCAACCAAAACCAAAATGTTTCCATTTCCGTGTGGCTGATGCCTAAACCGAAATTTAAAACCTTGTTTAGAACTAGGCATACTAAACTAAAATCTAAGCTCCATTTTCATGTTGATATAGAGATAATAGTGAAAAAAAGAGGTCAGATTTCTTTTGCCAAAGTTGTTATTCGTAAATGATAGAGATTAGAGTTTCTTTTAACCTGTAATTTCAATCTAAAACTACCAATATATTGAATGCTATTCTCTTCTTTTTATTCTTATGCTATCTATATGAAAAGTACCCACTTACCTAAATATCCCTGTAAAGTAGAATGAAGAAAAAGGTCTGAGCAGGGTATGATTTGCTTTGATTGTAGAGGCTGATGATATAACTAATTATATTTGTCTAGAAAAAATATCAATGAAATGTATAAATTGAAGTATTAGCAAAATATTATTTTTTTGGTTTTGTTTTTTTTGTTTTTGTTTTTTGTTTTTTTCCAGAAATAATGTTTCTAGATGCTATAATATCATAGAAAGGGTTCAGGTCCAAAGTACAGACTTGTGGAAGTTCATAGTACCTTCAGCTCTGAGTATGACAAGAAGTTCTATTTTGTACAGATTATGATAGGTATCCATTTGTTGCAGGACTAGACTGGCCTTCTTTGCTGGACGAACACAGAATTCCCGGGTTCGTGAGGAGCTGATATCCATGTGGGGGAATGACACTTCTATGGACATTTTCTCTGGAAATCCACCCACCTCATATGAGGAAGGGTTTAGGAGGAGCAGATACTGCCTACATGTGAAGGGGTATGAGGTAAACACTGCGAGGATCTCAGATTCCTTGCATTATGGTTGCATACCTGTTATTATTTCTAACCACTACGACCTTCCCTTTGCGAATGTGTTGGACTGGAACAAGTTCTCGGTCATCATCAGCCACGGAGACATTGCCTCCTTGAAACAGATATTATTATCTATATCCAGAGAGATGTATTTAGATATGTATCAGAACATCTGCCAAGTCAGGAAACACTTTCAATGGCATTTGAT
This sequence comes from Tasmannia lanceolata, assembly GCF_043159265.1. Classification (NCBI taxonomy): domain Eukaryota; kingdom Viridiplantae; phylum Streptophyta; class Magnoliopsida; order Canellales; family Winteraceae; genus Tasmannia; species Tasmannia lanceolata. Next base: position 64,283,514 of record NW_027518680.1, on the reverse strand, counting down.
TCCGAAAGGCTATGATTCCTTTCATATGACTGCATACCAATTGTGGATCAGAAGATCGTGATCATCAAAGCAACATAGGTGGCTTGTTTTCTATAACTACTCATCTTGCTCTCATATATATGCTGGAAATGGAAAACCATTTACCAAGGCACAAAGAAGACAAATATTAACGACATTTGGATTGAATTAGATTCCATGCTGGCGGTAAAGATCATCATCGGAGAATTTGGGTGCCCATGGTGTGCTCGACCTTATGGGCAAAAGATCAGAGGCCTCCTAGACTCATTCTTCCAATGGAAAGCATCCCACACATGGAGAGAAGCAAACGAAGCTGCTGATTTTTGTCTAAGATTGATTGTCCGTGTAAAGGGATGGATATTGATCTGGTATCTATTCCATCTGCTCTCTTAGATATTGTGTGTAAGGACTCTAGTGGAATTCTCTATACTCAATTGTAATATTATTTTTTTCATTAAATTCTGGTAGGGTCATGCCTAACCCCAACTTGCCCACCAAAAAAAAAAAAAAATTGTGGATCAGAAGATGCATGCATTTGCCTACTTGATTAGACAATTATAAGTTCTGGGAGGCAATTCTGATTGGTCAATAAAAATACATTTCAATGCCCTTCAAACCCTGTATTTTACGTCTTTTATACAGCTGTTGGATCATTCTTTCGTTGCCCGATTCGAATGTTGGGTTCCGTACGACGGGTCTTTAGTTCCTTGAACAGTCTTTTCCCTACATACAGGGACCCACAGTTGTATGTCCTCTAATTGAGAAGACCTAAAACAACTGCACCCCAATTGGGGTTTCGTGATGGGTTAAGGTTAATACGAATGAGATAGAGGTAGTTGATTAAGAGGCCCCCTCAATTCGGATGATGATTGACACAGCCGATTCTCGTCGCCATTTGTTCCATTATTTCATCGGATAACGAATTGGTATTTAGAAAGAAAGTTCGGGGCGCTGATGAATTCGCCCCTGCCAGAACCTATCCGCCCCCTTTTAACCTTTATACCGGTTTTTTTTTTTTTTTTTGGATGGGTAAGCTGGGGTTAGGCGGGACCCCTACCAGATATATTAAATAAGAAAAAGATATACATGAAGCTTAAGGAAACAACCCCTCAACATGTTGGGGGAACAACAAGAAAGCAAACAAAAGCAAGGACCAAACAAGAACCACAAAAACTAAAACCTAAAAGAGGACAGCAACCTCAACAAACTTAAGAAAGGGCGGGCTAACAGAAGCCCACTAAGAGGTGCTCGAGGAGCAACCCCACAACGGCAAACATGGTTCAAACGAAAAGGAAATACAAAACAAGAAACAACAAGCAACAACCAACCACAGGTAAAGCCAAATAGAACAGCCAGAAACCACAAAGCAGCAACATAGAGCAAAACGGCTGGAGAGTCCATCTCTCGAAAGAGAAGCTAGGAGAGAGGGACCAAGCTAATGACTGCTGCCAACCCCAGAAGGAACCAACCACCCAGCCCTAGCCTAATTTTGGTGGAGGTTTCGAAGGGGATGGGAGAATGCAAGAGGGAGAGGGTCTAAGCAGCAGTGCCCCGGATTTTTCTTTCTTCTTCTTAACCAGATGCCATCCATCACCATCGGAATCAGATTTTTCTTTATACCGGTTGTGAGCTTAACGGTGGTACTCTCTCTCTCTCTCTGCACGCACACGCTGCATAAATTGTATTTTAAAAAACTAATTACGCCCAACTTGTTCTAAGATCCAAACCGTTCATCTGATAGGCCCTCGATCAAAATAGGTTTTAGATTTTACGCTAAAAATCATCTCCAACGGATTATCCTAACCATCCTATCTATAGATGGAAAGACATTACATAACAGATCGATGAGTTGGAAAGTTAGGATCATCCTTTTAGACAATTGAACAAAGTGGGCCCACTCTATTTTTGAAAAATAAGTTCATCTTCCTACAAGTTGGATCAAATCAATGGTTTGTAGATTTATTAATTCAATCACACCCTTGAATTGAATTGAATTGGATTGTGTATATGATGAATCCGGTCAATGGAAAATAAGATCAATGGATGTTATTTCCCATGAGTACCACATCAAACACACCCTTCAATTTTAATGATTATACAAGACCATATAAAACATCATCAACAATCATGCATACGAAAGAATATCAATGGCATGTATGATCTAAAATCCGAATTTATGAACCCTTGTATATTCAATTTTTTTTACAAGATTGAATCTAAAGCGTTGGATTACAAACTATCAATTTTTATCCTTCTTCATGGCTTCATCTAAACCCTAAGTTAATAAAATTTAGCTACTCATGGCTGATTTTAAACAAAACAAATAAGTTGAAGAAAACAATATACTCATTCAATAAACTAAAAATAACCAATAAATAAAGTTGACTTCCCTCTTATTCGCCAAAAAAGTTCAAGTACATCAAGGTTCAAGTGAGGCCCCAAAACAAAAACAAAAGCTATTTTTTCTTCTTCATTGCTCCTCTCCCCCTTCTTTCGATTGTGTTGAATCCCCTCAAAAAGAGAAAACTTCTTCTTCTTTTTTTCTTTTTTTTTTCGTTACTCTTTTTTTCCTTCTTTTTTCCTTACGGGCCGTCCCCCCTCTATATTGTAGCAAAAACCGTTTTTTTTTTAAAGAAGGAAATCCCAAGAAATTTTATCCAATAAAGAGACCAACCAACATAGCAAACTTGACTCCACTCTTTCCTTGAATGTTTGGATTTTTATAGAATACCACAAGAAAATAGGGAAGGCTCTAATCGAATAAGTGAAGTTCCTACAAAGTAGGAAAGGGTATTACAAAAAAGGAATGGCTACAACAAAATTGGGAGAAGCCTCCCAACGAAATAGGGAAGATGCCAACCAACGAAATAGGGAAAATCCCAACGAAATAGGGAAGATCCCACCTTTACTAAAATCGCATCTCACCCTTGTTGATTTTGGCCAAAAAAAAAATCCGAATTACTTTTGTTGTAAACTTGATATGATCTTGGCTATTGAAAGTATGATCATCCAAAAATCATCTTTGCTCTTCAATCAGCCCATAGTTGTGCGAAAATCAAAGACAAAAGAGGGTGTTAGTTACAAATTTCGGCCCATGGCTGCACTTTTTACTTAACCACTTCAGCTTGGTTCAACTTGATTTTCCTAGCTTTGATTTTTCTTCAAATTTCCATCTCCTTAGCTCCATTTTCCTTGAAATTTCTGGAATAATCCTGAAACAAATAAAACACAGAAAATACCTGAAGTAGCACTGTTCGAAGTATAAAAAATGCATGCTTTACTACCTAAGATTCACACATAAATGTGCTCATCAACCCCCCTGAAGAACAAAAAAGCGTTACATTTGTCTTCATACTTCCCGTTAAAAGGCTTGAGTCATTGTGTATGTCACTCAGTAAATCCACTACGGGTCCATGAGGTGCATTCACAATAATATCTTTTTTCCCCTGAAGAACAAAAAGGCGTTACATTTGTCTCCATACTCCCCATTAGTGCAGTCACGACAATATCTTTTTTCCCCTGAAGAACAAAAAGGCGTTACATTTGCCTTCATACTTCCCGTTAGAAGGCTTGGGTCATTGGGCATGTCATTAAAATAAACCCACTCTGGGTCCATAAGATGCATTCATGATAATATCTTTTTTCCCCAAAAGGACAAAAAAGGCATTACATTTGTCTTCATACTTCCCATTAGAAGGCTCGAGTCATTGGGCATGTCACTAACTAAACCCACTCCGGGTCCATAAGATGCATTCAAGGTAATACCTTTTTCCAAGTGCATACCTAATGGCGATTTTGTTTCCCCACTAGCAAGAGAATGGGCATCATCAACACGGCTTAGAGTGGTGGTTTTCTTTTGGACAGTGGCATCAAGGAAAATTATCTCTTGTGAGAGGCTTAAAAAGAAAGGCTACCTTGCAAGTATGTGTGTGTTTTGTAAGTGTGAGGAGGAGACCTTATAATCTTAGATCACCTCATGCTCAATTGTCCCCATGCTCATAATATATAGGCCAATTATATTAGAGTGTTTTGATGTAGCTTGGGTATTTGAGCAACTGGTTGCATCCATCCTTAGAAATTGGAGCTCCAGTCCCTTTGGTGATAATGGGAAGACTCTTGAGAAAAGGTACCATCTCCGGTGGTTTGACACTGCTGGGGGAAAGCAACAATAGAATATTTAAAGGAAATACAGGTCAAGGGTAGATCGGTAGTAGAAGTCCAGATTGACCAATTAAATAGGCAATTGAAAAAATGAATGTAATTGGATTACCTAAGTTGATATTTAGAGGAATTGGAAATTGATTATTTTTTCTAGAAGCTCATCATTAAGACCAAGGCCAAGATGGCACCCTCATCGTAATCTTTATCCAATTAAATGGACGTTCACAAGGTAACATCGGGCCTACGGGTGTGGGGTTTGTGTTGAGGAGCTCTTCGGGTGAAGTTATTAAAGTGTACTCTGGTCTGGTTGGGTAGATTGATTCAAACAATAGTGCAGATAAGAGTGTTGCTTGCATGCCTTTGCTTTTTCAAGATGGAATTAAACCAATTGGAATTAGTTGAAAAAAAAATTTCCATTGTTTCAACTCATCAAATAAAGAAGAAAAAAAAGCCGACAAAGAAGACGAAGAAGAAAGAGAACATAACTAATGACCGTTGTCGCCTTCTGCCTTAACAAGTTGCCTTCACCGGAAGCGGGTAAATTCTTTGTTTTTTCCACCTTTGACCGAGATTAAAGTAGGTGGGGACTACAACTAAGCATATGCACTTTGTCCTCGTTCAACAATGCTTCTCATTCTCCTTCATTCTAAACAGATGAAACTGGCAGGAATAAGAGAATAGGAATGCCCATAATGACTGTTTGTCACTTTGAAAAAACTACCCTTTTTTCTACTCAAAAGGCAAGGTTTGAAGAATCATTCATCGTGGGTCAGGATTGCCAAAGTTTTTTAATTTTTAATTCTTTGCATGAAAAAAGCGCAAAAGCACTGCAGAGAATGGTTGTCGAACGCCACCTTTCTTTTCTGGTTTTTTAATGGCCCTTTCTTTTCTGTTTTTCATCACTGAGATTAGAAGTAGTTAGGGAGAGCTTAGAAGTGGGGACTACATGTCACATTCTTTGTCAGAGATTAAAAGTAGGTGGGGACTTTGATGTTCGAAACTCTTTGTTTATTTTTCATGCTTACTTTCTCCTTTTTATATATTGGATGTGCACTTAATATTAAAAAATCAATATACAGATAAGTATTAATACTGCCACGTCTTTTCTCATTTTTTTCATCTTCCTCGGGTAAAGCATGTAGGTATCTGCACTTAGTCAAGCACATTGCAGGTGCTTGATGGCATTACTTACATTGTGGAGGGAGACAAGGATAATGACAAGAACGACTTACTCATTTTTTATAATTGATATTTGTCATTTGATTGTTTGAGACTTAGAATTGCTATGAACTCGTCTTTAATTACTTTTAAGGTTATTATCCAATATGCATAGTTTGGACGAGAAATAGATGATTACTGTGTGATAAGTTTGCGAGCAAACAATTCGAATTATGATATTGAATAACTAATCGTGACAGTTTCTATTTAAATTAGTGAATTTGGATGGAAAATAATTATTGAGGCATTTTATTGGGTCAGCGATATTGGAATTGTCATGTTTTGATAATTGCACTAACTCACTTCGTCTTTTCTTTTTTAATTGGCATTTAAGGGTGATATTGGGATTGCGATGTTTTGATAATTGCACCAACTCACCTTGTCTTTTCTTTTTTAATTGGCATTTTGAGCTTTTTGGGAATTGTAATAGCCTTTTACTGCTGGTTAAATAATAAAAAACAACGTTACATTAGTGCAATTATTAAAACATGGTAGTGCCAATATCAGTAGCCTTTTATTATTTTCTCTGATTTGTTGGCATTTTTTTAAAAATGTATATTATATATATATATGTGTGTGTATTTATGTTTGTAGAGTGAGAGAAAGAGAGAAGAATGCTAAGCTGAAGGATGTCTTTGCAAAACCCCGGCCACAAGGGCCTCCCATTGGTTTCACGTCAGCCAACTGAATTTATCGTTCATTTAATTTTGCATTTTCTAGTGTTGTTATACATGTGGCTGGGTGAACATTTGACGTAGCATGCCAGTGAATAGAATAAGCAACTTGGAAAAGTCAATAGCAAGTTGCTATTCACGTTAAATCCACATTACCAAGTTTCCTTTCATGCAGCCTTTTAACTTTAGCAAGCTTTAATTAACAACAGTTACTTTTTGTAAAATGGCAAGTCTATTATATGCTAGTAGTAGAATAGGAAGTCTCTTATATTATTATCCCTTATTTTTGGTAGTTACCAATGTCATAGGTTTAGTTTCCTTTCCAGACTATGCTAGTATTTTAATGGGGAATGTTTGAACGTGAAGGACTAATGCATTTTGGAATAAAAAAAATTCTTCACTATCTCTCTCTTGTTCTCTCTTGATCTCTTGTTCTTCTTCTTCCCTAGTGGATTCTAGGGTATATTTGGATCGGACGCTTCGGCTATGGTTTCACGTTTGATCCGCTACGCTAGTTGGTATCAAAGCTTTGATTGACCTGGGCTGATGGCAACTCAAGACGGAGAGAACGACCTCAACAATGTTGATCGTGGGGAAGTCCTTACGAGGGCCGAGTTTCTTGAGTTCCAACGTGAAAATCAACAGATGTTGCAATGTTTAGAGGCGGCAATCGGGAGGCTCACGGTGGAACCCAATCGGGATCGCGACAATGACAGACCTTGTACCGACGAAGGGGCTCAAGGACAGTCGGTTCTAGGGCGCTTCCCTGGTCACGTTCCTACAATGGATAGACATATGGCATATGAGGAGGAATCCAGCGAGGATGACGAATATGCCGAACGAGTTTTTGCAAGACCGGACAGCGTTCGAGGTAATCGCAATGGTGGAGATCGCGATTCTTGGGATTTTCGTATGAAGATTGACCTTCCCACTTTCAACGGTCACCTTCATATTGAAGATTTCCTAGATTGGCTAGCAGAGGTCGAGCGATTTTTTTATTATATGGAGATTCCTGAAGAGAAGAGGGTTAAGCTTGTAGCCTACAAGCTTGAGGGTGGAGCATCGGCATGGTGGGATCAATTACAACTTTCACGAACGCGACAAAGAAAGGCACATGTGCAGACGTGGACGAAAATGAAAAAGTTGTTGAAAGCAAGGTTCTTACAACCAGACTATGAGCAAACACTGTTTCAACTTTATCAAGAGTGCAGGCAGGGGGGTCGTTCAGTGCACGTTTATACAGAAGAATTTCATAGACTCTCATCACGTAACGATTTGATGGAATATGAACAACAACAAATCACCAGATTCATCGGAGGGTTGCGGACGACAATTCATGATCGGGTTTCATCACGGCCTGTCTTTACCTTGACGGACGCCATCGCTCTTGCTATGAGGGTTGAGAAGCAATTTGAGAGGCCTATTGGAAGAGCACAGGCACCTACTTGGGCTTCCTTCGATTCATCGTACTCTACAGTAAATAAAGGGAAGCAGCATGTGACCACTCAATCTAAACCACCCATTGACGGAACACGAAATGCAACAGCTGTTAGTGGCCAAACAAAACTGACAGAAGGACCTTTGTCAAAGAACCCATATGCCCCACCAACACAAGATAAGTGCTTTCGGTGCCTGCAACAAGGACATAGGTCCAATGAGTGCCCAAAAGAGGCTCAGTGAACTTCGTTGAGCCAGAACATGAAGAATACCAGGAAGATGAAGGTGAAACGATGGAATATGATGGTGTTGAGGTGACAGAAGGTGACGAGGGAGATAACCTTTCCCTTGTCGTGAGGCGATTGTTGTTGACGCCAAGGAAGGAAGAAGATCCTCAGCGGCATAATATCTTTAAGACGAGGTGCACTGTAAATAAAAGGGTCTGTAATGTAATCATAGACAGCGGAAGCAGCGAGAACATAGTATCAAAGTCGATGGTGAGTAAGTTACAGCTAAAGGCAGAAAAGCATCTGTCTCCCTACAAGATTGGCTGGATTAAGGAAGGCACTGGAACCAAGGTAACGGAAATTTGTCGGATTCCTTTTTCTATTGGGAAGAATTATAAAGATGAAATATTATGTGACGTGGTTGATATAGATTCGTGTCACATAATATTGGGGAGGCCTTGGCAATATGATGTGGATGCAACTCATAGGGGCAAGGATAATGTTTATGTCTTTGAAAAGAATGGGAGAAAATTTTTCCTTGGGCCTATGAACGAGAGAGACCTACCCAAAGCTTTACAAGTGGAGGGGAAGGCATTTCTCACTATTAGCAGTAGGGACTTTAAAAAGGAGGTAAAAGAGATGGACGAGGTTTATGCCATGGTGATAAAAGGGGAGGCGACAGCAAACTCTCTCATTTTTCCTGAGAAAATACAACATTCCTAGATGAGTTCAAGGAAATCATTCAAAGCGAGCTGCCGGATGGACTACCGCCAATGCGGGACGTGCAACATCAAATTGATTTTGTACCTGGAGCTAACTTGCCAAATCTGCCGCACTATCGTATGACTCCGAAAGAGAATCAAATTTTACAAGAGCAGGTGGAGGATCTTGTCAAAAAAGGACTACTTGAGAGTATGAGCCCTTGTGCAGTACCGCCTCTATTAGTACCGAAGAAAGATGGGAGTTGGCGAATGTGTGTGGATAGCAGAGCGATAAACAAAATCACTATGAAGTACCGTTTTCCCATACCCCGACTGGATGACATGCTAGACATGTTAGAGGGTTCAAAAATATTTTCCAAGATCGACTTGAAGAGCGGGTATCATCAAATCCGCATCAAACCAGGAGACGAGTGGAAGACGGCCTTCAAGACCAAGGAGGGCTTATATGAGTGGCTTGTGATGCCATTCGGCCTTTCAAATGTGCCAAGCATTTTCATGCGAGTGATGAATCAGGTACTTAAACCCTTCATTGGAAAGTTCGTTGTTGTTTATTTTGATGATATTTTAATCTATAGTCGCAGTGAAAAAGAACATTTTGCACACTTGAGAGAGGTGTTGACCGTATTGCAGAAGAACAAGTTGTATGTCAACTTGAAAAAGTGCAGTTTCATGACAGATAGGTTATTATTTTTGGGCTATGTGGTATGTGCTGAAGGTATTCGTGTTGATGAAGAAAAGGTCCAAGCCATTAGGGAGTGGCCTACACCAAAAACCTATGGAGATGTTCGCAGCTTCCACGGTTTAGCCACTTTCTATAGAAGATTCGTCAAGAACTTTAGTAGCATTGTTGCCCCTATTACTGAGTGCATGAAGAAGGGAAAATTTCATTGGGAGGAGGAAGCAGAAAATAGTTTTGCCTTGATCAAAGAGAAGTTGTCCACTTCACCAGTGTTGGTGCTACCTAATTTTGATAAGGTGTTCGAGGTAGAGTGTGATGCTTCGATCATAGGGATAGCTGCTGTACTTTCCCAAGAGGGGCGCCCAGTTGCCTTTCATAGTGAAAAGCTTAGCGAAGCACGCCGGAAATGGTCGACATATGAGCTGGAATTGTATGCTGTTGTGCGGGCTTTGAAACACTGTCTGATACAACGGGAATTTGTGTTATACACTGATCACCAGGCTTTAAAGTATATAAATAGCCAAAGCACCGTGAACAGGATGCACGCAAGTTGGGTTTCATTCTTACAACGGTTCACTTTGTTACTAAAGCACAAGTCAGGACGACAAAACCGGGTTGCAGATGCTTTGAGTCGAAGGGAAAATTTGTTAGTGACTATGCGAGCTGAAGTTGTGGGATTCGAATGTCTAAAAGAACTATATGAAGAAGATGAGGACTTCAAGGAGGTATGGAGAGAGATCTAGCTATGTATTCTTCATCTTTTTATTGTTGTTGTTATCATCACCACTGTCATGACTATTACTATGTTGTTATATTTTCAGAGCCCTTGCGAGCATGCTTTCTGTTTGGCCTGTGCAAGAAGTGATTCAAGCTGCTATCTGTAAGCCTACTTTTCATCTTTTATACCCATACTTACCTTTTGATACCCACAACCTTTTAAAATAAAGGCTTTACTTGTATGTTTCTAGCTATTGAAATTGTGTTATGCAGTCATGCTTAATTTTCATTCTTGGCAATGCAATTTCTTGATTGTAGAATTACAAGAAAATATATATGTGTGGCTCCTAATAGGAGTGCTTTAGAAGCAGGAGGAGAAGGCCAAGATATCGTGAGAGACCGACAAGAGATAGGATTCAACCGACTAGAAGTAGAGATCGTCCACAAGGGCTAATGATCGAAGACTCGTTGCTGGGCGAAGAAAGAGAGCAAGATCCAGAGAAAGCATAGGTTACTCGGTCGGACCGGGCGTCATAACAATTCGGTTGATGTTGTTGAGGTATCATGAGATGTAGTTTGAAGCAGAAATTTGAAGAGTTTCATGAATGCGCTGGAGAGACAGAAGAGGAACCTAGGAGACTTGGCTCAAACGAAGGATTTCTTGTCAACTGCAGAAAATATTAGAGTTTGTCAGATAGGGAGCTGTGGATTTGCAACTGAGGCTTGGAGCCGGAATCAAGGAACAAGATGGTGGTGGCTTTTAAAGGATCCAACATTGTTGGAAAACCAAGGTGGTTCGACTCGGCCTCTGGAGGGTCAAGAGGGAGTGGTACTGCGGAGGGTATCTCTTACAGGGAAGTTGTTCAACATGGGAGACTGGTGGTGGATGACACCTTTACTTGGTACGATGAGTTGCTGGACCTTTTGCCGATAGTGGGGTTCCTGACTTCCTGGAGAGATGGTTTGTGTGGGTTGGGGTCCACGAACAAGTGGTAGTTGTTGGAGCTAGCTAGGATGTGGTTTTGGTCTTAGCATTGCATAGGCTACTAATGAAGTGGACCGAGTACTGCGGCGTCCAGGCGAAATCGCCTTGGTGGGAGATTCGGGGGTTCCTCTCCACGCCTAGACAATTGAGACATTCTCTAAGATCGGTCTGCCTTGGCAAAGTCGTTTCAATGGACAGGCCATGTTATCATGGTTTCAATTGATTGTTTGGATGTTTATTTGCTAAGGTGACGTCGTTTTGCCCCTCATCGTTATGCATGGACCTAGAAATCGATGAAATGAAGTTTTAGCTGGAAATGGCAACTGAATGGACGTCGAGACTAGATGGAATTATGACATTATGTCTTGCGGGTTCGAGAGATGAGCTAGATGGTCAAATGCGGTGAGGCTATGGAAAATGTCGCAGTTGCAGGTCTCTCTAGATCACCTTGCATGAGGGACTTGTCGGAGAAGCAAGGTTTTAAATTTCGGTTTCGGTCAACACGGAAATAGAAACATTTCGATTTCAGTGGAAATTTGGTGGAAATCTTGTAAAATCACGGAAACATATGGAAACATATGCACATGATGGAAGTTTATATCTTTTACACAAATATATGCAAATGATAAAATTTTAAGATACAACTTTGAAAAATGCTAGAATAAGGACTTTTAACTAGCTTGCACAACAATCGCAATTGCAGTGAGGCTATGGAAAATGTCACAATTGCAGGTCGCTCTATGGATCACCTTGCATGAGGGACTTGTCAGAGAAGCAAGGTTTTAAATTTCGTTTTCAGTCAACACGGAAATGGAAACATTTCGATTTCAGTGGAAATTTGGTGGAAATCTTGTAAAATCAAGGAAACATATGGAAACATATGCAAATGATGGAAGTTTATATCTTTTACACAAATATATGCAAATGATAAAATTTTAAGATAAAACTTTGAAAAATGCTAGAATAAGGACTTTTAACTAGCTTGCACAACATGTATCAAGAAGAGACGACTTTTCAAGGGGAAGAAGATGATCTCTACACTGAAGGATAACCTCTGCTTTGTGAACATGTATGACCGTATGCAGCTTAACTTTTCTTTATAATCAACTATAATTTTGTTAGAACAGAAGACTATCAGAGACGTTTTCAGAAGCAGTCGGCCTCTTCCTACTGCGGCTGTTGTTTCTGGATTCCCGGTGGACTCCCTTATTTGTTCGTGTGGCTTTAACCTTGACCACACGGTCGATCACTTCCAAAATTTCCTTGATGCAGGGTACCATGCTTTGAAAGTATTTGAATCTTTGAGGATCCTCAATATTTGCTGTCGGAGCACTCTCAGTTTATTCGGGCAAGGTGATACCGTGAATAGGTCTCAGTGGGCTCCTCTCAGATCCCACTCGGGGCCCTTGGGTAGCATTGAGGACAGAGACACCAGAGTGAGACGGTTAGAATTCGGGGCCAAACGAATCCCTGGCCGTAGAGCCTCTGGATTTAACCATCGTTTGCCCCCTAATGGTAGTGATTGGATGTGTCCTAAATGTCAATACAGAAACTTTGGATCGCGAAACGCATGTAGAAAATGTTCAGATCTCAAAACCAACTTGGCCCCAGCCATGATTTGGAGGCCTAAATTCGGACCCTCTCAGGCTAATATACATGTTGACCCCATAGCCCTTGAGATCCCGGTTTCCTTAGTAGAGGAAAGAAAGAAATATCTAAGGAGTTGTCTCAATGGAAGCTTGAAAGCTGGAGCTTGGCTGCTGGACCGGTTTCCTTAGTAGAGGAAAGAAAGAAATATCTAAGGAGTTGTCTCAATGGAAGCTTGAAAGCTGGAGCTTGGCTGCTGGAAGACGTACGGGAGTGGGCTAAAAGATGTTGGGGCCTGCCGGATTTGCAAAAGCCTTTCTCTATTAACTCAATGGATATCCTTTTTTGTTATGAGTCAGAATCACAGGTGACTACCATCCTCAGGCGTGGAGGTGTTGCTCTGGAGGGCTTCTCTCTTCCCTTCAGCCTTGGTTTCCGGCATATAATATGCGTGCTAAAACCATCAGGATCAGATTTTACGATATTCCTCTTCATGCCTGGTCAACGTCAACTGTGGAGTCTCTTGGGCAGCACCTGGCCAGGTGATCCAGACCCAGCTCTTTGTTAATCATGACCACTACATGTCTTTTGCCTCAGCCTTGGTCATATATCCCCTTTGGAAATCTATCCCCTCATTCATTAATCTAAGAGTGGATTTCAGCATTTATTCTGTTGGAGTTAAGATGATTTCTGAGGATAGCATTAATAGTTTGGCGTTGTCGGTTATGGGGGAATCAATCAATAAAGATAATTTGGATGCTTGTGAGGGCATCAAACAGATCTCCGGTTGCCCGCGACGGTTGCCTCACCGGAAAAGGTGACAGACGTTGACCTTGATACCTGCGAACCTTCCAGGGAGCCGTTGGTGGGCTCTGATTTGAATTTTGAATCACCCAAGCCTTCCGTCACCAACTCGCCCGGAATGTCAGAGAGTAGGAAAGTTGTTGTGCTTGGAAATGGGGGTTAGACTGGAAATTGATCGGCACGGAAAACATTATATGCAGCAGCTCGTGGCAAGAAAGGAAAAACCTTTCGAAAAGATGTTGCTGACAGTTGTATACTGACTTCGGCTAAAGAGAAAAAGACGCTAAAGATAAAAACTAGATTTAATAGTGAAAATAAAAAACCTATGGAAAAGCGCCCACGTACCGGAAAAGGAGGAGGAGATTGGTTGTTGACAGTCAGAAACTCCTTCAAAAGTTTGACACCTCCGTTTTGCCAGCTATGTCAGGAAAGGAATCGGCTTAGGGTGAAAACTCTCCGTCCACCCAAGATTTCTCGTATGGAGCTGGAGATATTGAGCTCCTGAAAGACCTTCGCTATAATGAAAAGCTTGCTAGAAAGGAGTCACCTACCCCTTGTGAGACTTCTCTTAGCCCGTTAAAAAAAGCGTTGGGCCCAGCTAAAGAAAAACGCTACCAGCATCACTAGTCTCGACCTTAACTCTGAATCGACAAGTGATAAGGAATTGCACTTGCCTCTCCTTGACCTCCCCATGTTCAGCAAGGTCCTAAAAAAGGAAAGACGCACCTGGCAGCGCCTCTGAGAGGAGGAAAGAAAGTCTGTTATCAAATACCTGGAGAACAATCGATCCAACCCGAATCCTGAGGTAGCTGTTACCTCGGTCACTTCAAGACGGATTGATGATCTGCTTGCTGGGGGGCCAAGAGGACTAGTGGGGACTCAAAAGGTAAGGCAAAGTAGGTTGATGATAGCTCAGAAGGTTCAAGGAGTCGGGGATCGTTCTCGGAAGAATTCAAAGATTTGTTATCGATGGGGATGTATTTGGGATTGAATATGATGAAGACTTGGGGGCAACCAAAGACATGTTTCTTGCAATGGAGGCAAGAGATAAGGAAGAAAAAAAGGTAAGAGAAAAAGAAATTGAAAAGAAGATTGGAGAAGGTGTTTATGTAACTAGGTTAGAAGATGGGTATTGACTTCTCGCTCAGTATAGTGCCTGATGGGGGTAATGGAGTTTTGATTTAATCTGATGGCTTTTGTTGAAGTTTCAAAATTTGGACAGGTTCTGGAGGTCCAGCTCTCGGGTAACCATGACCATTGTATGACTTTCGCCTCTGCCAAGATCCTTACATTGCAGTGGAATTCTTTACCCACATTCATCAATTTGATGGTAGATTCCAGTATCTATCTTGTGGGGGGTAAGGCGGTAGTTGAGGAGAACACTACTAATGACGAAGTGCCGGTGGTGGGGGAGCGGACTAAGGAAAACTCAGTATTGCATGGGTGGCCTCGAACTTCTGAATCCGGTGAAGAATTGCTCGAGAAAAACGTTTCCTTGGAAAGGGATGGAATCCTTAAGGAAAGTAAGAAGGGCAAAATTGTCAGCAATAGGGAGCCGTTAGAAGGGCCCTTAAAAAATTTTGAATCACTTTTTGAACTGCCCCTTGAAAAGTTATCCTGGGGGGCTGAGAGTAGAAAGATATCTCTGTGAAGGCAGAATGGATGGCGTCGAAAATGGGCAACTTTGAAATCATTAAATGCCAAGGCACATGACATTAAGGGGAAGGTGACTCGAAAAGATACCACTGATAATATCAATCTACAGTCGGCGTAAGTCAGAAAGTTTGTAGAAATAAAGAATAGATTTAATATTGAGGGCAAACGGAATAAAAGGAAACTGAGGAAATTGGAAGCTTTTAGAACTCAGGACCACGGTGGTTGTGTCAATATCCTTTGGAAGAGCAAACGTCTCTGTGGTAGAAGAGATGTTCTAGACGTCGATTCTTGTGGCTCGAAGCACATGTATTGGCCACAAAAGGCGGTCTCTACCTCTTTAAAAGAAAGCTTCAAGGTCTATTCAGTAAAGAGGAGAATAGAAAGAAAAACCCAATATCTAGAACTCATATCGCGTGGGAAGACTCTTCCGCTCCAGCCATGTCTGAGGAAGGAGGGTGTTCTAATAGGAAAAGGAAGGAAGTTCAGGACTTTTCGACCGAGGCAGAGGATATGGAGCTATTGAAGGAGCTAGAATACGATGAACAAATGGCTTCAGAGGAGTTTCCTACACCGAGATAATCTCAAATGAGGCACTGGAAAAAGCAATGGACACAATTCAAAAAAAGATGCAAAGGATAACGCAGAGGAGTTTTTTAGGATTACAGGAAAAAAACATCAAGGGGTTATTCGTTCCTCTCCATAAGCTTCCTCATTATAAGGAAGCTTTGGAGGAGGAAAGGCTCGACGATCTCGCTGGGAAGAGGAGAAGGCGTCTGAGATTAAGAGGTTGGAGCTTTTGGTTATGAGTCTGGATGAGGAATCCAAGATCTCTCGAGAATTGCGGGATCTGGAAGTAAGCTAAGTGGTCCGAGAAGGTGTAGGTAAGGTAGAAGAAAATAAGGGTAAAGACAAAGTTGAGGAAGTGAGTTCAAGCGTAGTTGTGGAAAGAGGGTATTTGTCAGAGGATTTGGATGAAATAATGTCAATAGGTGATTTTTTGGGACGGGTTTTGAGGATGACGTCGGGGCAACAAAGAATATGTTTGGGCAAGGTGGGAAAGGATTTCAAGGTAAAATGGGAGAAAGAGAAGAAAAAGGGCTTAATGGTGCGAATGGTTTCGCCTCCTGGCAATTAGATGGTAGTTCCTTCCCTTTGGTGAAATAGTTATTTTGGTGGTATTCAGAAGTTTTGGGGGTCTAAGTTCGTTTTTGTCTTCTCTCTAGTTGCTTTTGTGTTTTAGTTTCTATTTCATTGTGTAAGTGGGGTTCAGAGGTATGTTGGGGAATAGGAATCAGTTCGGAGTTTGGGAGCCTTTCTGGATGATGGGCAATGGTAGATTGCAATCCTTATGGTTGTGTGGATAGTCGAGGGTGTACCTTGGTTCTTTTCATCTTCATGTTTCTTGATTTTTAGAGTGGATTCTGGAGGTTAGATTCAACATAGTATGCAATTTGGAGAATGCTAAAGCTTTATCTGTGTGTGCTTGAGGAGCTTTGTTCCTCGCCGCCTTGAGTTTGATGTAGATGCCTGACTTATCGGGTCACTTATAACCTTTCTCCGATGTATGTTGCAACCCAGGGTGCTAGATCTTTTGATCTCAAAATGATCTAAAAATGAGGGATGGATAATCTTTTTTTCTGATTTAGTCAGAGTTAGTAAGATTTTAAGCTGTGGATTGAAGCATTGAGGCAGGTTGGTCTCCTGGAGTTGGTCTCAAGATCTTCGTGGGAAGATCGCAAAGTTTAGAATTGGCATTTGTTTTTGGAATGTGTAGGAGGTAGATAGATGGCATCATAGATCTATAGTAGTGGAAGCACCTCTTGATGAATCTCAAATGTTCTTGGGTCACGATGCAGATGGCCTCGTTTGGGATTGGGATTGAGATTTTTGTATTGTATAAAGAACAGGTCAATCTATAGTATCTATAGTTATTTGAAGCACTATAGGTTCTTCTCTTATGCTGTAGTTCTTTGGGCCTAGAGTGAACCCTACTTCTCATGCTATGTAAATGCAAGTTGGGACTCCTGGTCCCCAATGTTTTTTTTTTTTTTAAAGGCGACATATTTCATTGATAATGAATTAGCAATCGAGACCAGTAGTCCCAGCCTGCTATTGCAACATATTAAGGGAGACCTGGGCACGCCCAAGGGCAATACAAGGGTAATGTATTGAAGAAAGATTACAGTAGCCAAAACTATTCAGGCTTTCCTTCTAAATTACGGAAAGGCTATTACTTTCATCTTCTCCCTTTGAGCTCTAGCCTTCGCCAAGATATCTGCCACATCATTCGCTGATCGTCTACGATGTTCGATCCTCGGGACGAGCACTCGCATCAGGTCCAATATTTCAGCCACTTGATCCTGTAACCTCCAGGGTCCCTTAGAGGATCCAGATGCCCAACCCACAGCATTAGTAGAATCCCCTTTGATAATTAAGGGACGTTGATTATTCATAAAGGCCCATCGCAAACCAAATAGAAGAGCTCTGATTCCTGTCTCATTAGCATCGCAGATAGCAACTGGACCTGAAAAAGTAGCAACTATCGAAGAATCATAGTTTCTGAACACTCCTGCTATACCGGCTTTCCCCAGGTTACCTAGGGAGCACCCGTCGAAGTTAAATTTTAGCCACCCCGGTGGTGGTGGGACCCATTTTGGTTTAGGTTTGGTTTTGATTGCCCTGTGCTAGATGACAACCCACCAGTTTCTTACAAGATCATCAATTCCATATGTAAACGGTTTCTTGGCTTTTGTCCAAGAAATTAGATCACTTTTAATATCCGCTGCTAGACGACCACAAGTTCTACTTTTTTCCACAAATATCCTCCTATTTCTTTCCTTCCACACATTCCAGATTATAGCATAGGGAAAGTTCAACCATAGAGCTTTATCAATATCTCCAAAGGGGCCAGCTTACCAGCCCAGAATCAAGGAACTGATTGTTTGAGGGCATACCCAGGATATACCAAAAGCCCCCACCGCCTTTACCCATAGATGGTATGAATATGGGCAATGTAATAGAAGATGATCCAGTGATTCCTCATGTTGTGTACTGAGGACGCACATGCTGGCCAAGCTAAAGTGTCTCCTCTTTAAACGATCACAAGTATTTAATTTATGATGAACAAATGTCCGTCCAAACACGACCACCCTTGGAGGAGCTAAGGATTTCCATATGCGACTGATTGGAGAGGATTGATTGTCATTTAAGGTAGAGAAAAAAGATTTAGCTATAAAGTCACCATTGGGTGTCGGCATCCATATCCTCTCATCCTCCTTGAACTGGGTACAGTACTTCGACTCCAGTAATGAAAGGAGTCTCTGTAAATCGGGAATCTCCTCCTTCAGGTTCCTCCTTAATCTTATATCCCAGAAGCCCCTGCCTGATTGACCTTCGCGCACCAGATAGTCTGACACTGTTGCATTCGGGTTGACAGCAGTTCGGAATAATCTCGGGAATTCCATACTCAGGAGGGATTTCCCACACCTGTGATCTAGCCAAAATCTCACATTCATACCAATGCCCACTTTATATCTAATTTCACAATCAAACGCATCTTTGACGGAACATATGGACTTCCATGCTCCCGATCCTTTCCCTCCAGTTGGTGTTTTACCATTCCAATCCCCCCATTCAGATCCGTATTTTGCCCCTACTATTTGGTGCCATAGTGCCGATTTTTCTAGCCCATATCTCCAAAGCCATTTATCAAGAAGCGATTTATTCCGCAGTCTGATTTTACCTATCCCAATGCCTCCGCTCCTCTTGGATTGGGTCACCTTCTCCCACTTAACCAGGTGTCTCAGCTTTTTTGTTTCACCCCCTCCATCCCAAAGGAAATTCCTCTGAATTTGTTCAATTCACAAAGCAACTTTCACCGGAATCCTGTAAAGGGACATAAAGTAGAATGTCATATTAAACAACGCCGCTTTTATTAGAGTGATTCTGCCCTCAAATAAAATGTATCTCCTCTTCTATGTAGCCAGTTTTCTCCCAATTCTTTCTACCACCGGGTCCCATTGGGCAGGAGATGGGACTCCAAACCCTAAGGGAAGGCCTAGATATGACACCGGGAAAGAACCAGCACTACAACCAATTGTCCTTACAAGCCTCTGGATCTCAGACGGATCCATATTTATACCCAAAAGCATGCTTTTACTGAAGTTGATTTTTAAACCCGAAGTAGCCTCAAACTAGTTGAATATCTTCATAATATTAGGAATAGCTTGAGGGCTATTCTGCAGAAATACCAGTGTATCATCCGCAAATTGAAGATGGGTGATTTCCTCAGCATTAGGTCCTGCTTGAAGGCCCCGAATGAGTCCCGAGCTACTTGCCATAGTCAACAACAAACTAAGAGCCTCGACCACCATAATGAAAAGGTATGGGGCTTGAGGTCCCCCTAACGAATTCCCTGGAAGCCTTGAAATATCCCTCGGCTGCACCATTGATAATTACTGAGAATGACTTGAAGGATATGAGTGATCTGACCCACATCCTTCATTGTGGACCAAAACCCATCCTTTCTTGGATAGAGTCAAGAAAATCCCAATCCACATGATCGTATGCTTTCTCGATGTCTATCTTGAACAGTAAACAAAGGCTCCTTGGAAATGGGAAATAATCCCACCCATGGCCTTTTTCACCCTTCTCGCCAACAATTTTGCAATGATTTTTGCCACACTGTGCATTAAACTAATTGGGCGGAAATCCTTAATCCCATTAACTCCTTTTTTCGGGATTAAGGCAATGAAAGTCGCTTTAGCACCCTCGCTAATGATGCCCCTTTGCTGAAATTCATAAAAGAAGGCCATAATATCCCCCTTTAGGACATCCTAGAACCGTTGGAAGAAGGCCATTGGGAAGCCATCCGGCCTAGGGGCTCTGTCCCCCGCCATTGAAAAAATAGCTTGTTTCACTTCCTCATCCAAGAAATTCCCATCCAACAGTTCTTTTTGTGCCACGGTTATGGACTTGAATTGGATTCCGGTCAACGTAGGTCGCCAATCCGAAACCGTAGAGTACACAACCTTGAATAGAACTCCACAATTGCTGCTTTAATGGTTGATTGTTCTTCTATAATGGAATTCTCATCTTTTAGACAATTTATAGAATTTATTCTCCTTCTCGAATTTGCAGTTCTGTGGAAATATTTTGAATTCCTATCTCCTGCTTTGAGCCACAAAGTTCGTGATTTTTGTCTCCACTGGATTTCTTCTCTTCGTAAGATCGCCTCATGCTCCTCCAGGAGTTTGAGGCGCATCATTCTGCCCTCTGCTGTTAGCATCTCATTCTCCTCTTTAGTCTCCTCATCCACTGTCTTTTGTCACTCTCTAATTTTAGATTTCAACCCCTTCAATTTTTGGCACAGTATATAGCCTTTCCATCCCCTGATCTCAAACTCCTCCTACCATTGTTTGACTTTATCATTAAAGCCTGGTATTTCCAAGAGATCTAAATCAAATCTGAAAGGTCGAGGACCCCCAGAGAAGACGGAAATATCCAATACCACAACATTATGATCCGACACCGTTCTTAGAAGCGCCCTCTGGGATAGCAGGGGAAAGCATTCCTTCCATTCTCGAGTAAGAATAACCCTGTCGATTCTGCTCATTATCAGCCGATCCTGGTTATTAGACCATGTGAATCTAGCTCCGTGAAGAGGGAGATCTATCAGTTCATGGTCTTGGATGAAGGCTGAAAAGTTCCTCATGCTAGTGATGATTTTGGTATGGGAACTTTTCTCTGATGGGAAACGAATTGTGTTAAAGTCTCGACCAATAATCCACGGACCCTGCCAATTTTCTCTGATAGTCCTTAGTTCACTCCATAGTTTACTTCGTTCAGAAGCTCTAGCTGGCCCATAGACAGTTGTAAGCATCCACCTCTCGTTCCAGTCAGAAGAAGAAAAGGTGATCGATATCGAAAATCTCCTCATACACACTGCCTCCCGATGAAAACGACCTTTCCAGATTACAATTATGCCTTCTGTTGTACCCACCGACTCTTTTGCGACTCATTCTCTCTGATTTCGGCCCCAAGACTTATTAATAATTGAATCATCTACCCCCATTAATTTTGACTCGATGACAGCCACTAAGTCAAGCTTATTCTGGATAATTAGATTTTTTACCGCCCGAGTCTTCCTATCCTCCCTTAAATTCCTGATGTTCCAAAATGCTAGCTTCATTGGGAGCGGGGTCCAGGACTCCTAGAAGCTTCACCGTTCTCTTAGATAAGAACTCCCCGGTGGTTGCCGCCCAAAGAAGCACCACCCACTTTCCACAACTGAATATGGCTTTTTTCCTTAGGAGCTTCCTTGATAAGTATCTCCCCCAGTGTTTGACTAGATCTCTTCCCCTAATTTGCTGGATTTCACCTTTGTGTTTGTCCCTTTACTAAATGTCTCGAGCCTTCTGACATTTTCATTCCCTGTTTTAGAATTTGCAGGGCCCTAGCAACTTTTTCCTGCAGGCTTACCGAGGTTAAGGGTAAGACTGTCAAATCGCTCCCCTTGGCGTATTCGATGTTTCCTTCCAAGCCCTACTGGTGATGTCCGGTCTAGAGACCGCTTTAACCGGTCCTGTCAGAGGCTTTTGAAATTTAAAATTTAAAAGTTCTTTCTGGGCCCACATAGGGGCCAAAAGATCTGATCCACCCTGGATCGTATTACCAGGCTGCCACGTGGCCAAAGAACCAACGGTCATCTTCTCAATAGCCGACGAGCCATCGAAGGGTGAAATCTCAGATACCGCCGACGACTTGTGCTCCTTTGAAACCATAGCTTGATTCGGAACCTCCAAATGGAGTAACGATGGCCGAATGTTTTCTTGCGGCAGGGGAGGATCTACCGGCTCTTCTCCTGCATTCTTAGTAGGATCTCGAAACTCATCTGTGTCCAACTTTGGGGGAGAAAGACCTCAGCGCCTATTTTGAACAGCGAATCTTGTACTTGGAGGTCCACGAATGGCAACCTAAACTTCCATTTTGGTACAAGAATTTTTGCCGACGCATATCTCATACAATCGGAGTGGTGTCCTTTCATGTCTGTTTCAAGGACTTCACCAAAAATCACCCCCATAGCTTCAACTGTTGAAACAGCCCATGCGTGAAGAGGAATTCCTAGGAACTTGACCCAGATTGCTTTAGACCCCGGTTGATAGTCCTTATTCCAAGCTCTAAGGGATGAAAATTGGCTTCCACACGCGTTCCCCCCATTTGCAGTAATCTGGATGCCATACTCTCCTCTTCAAACATAAAGAGGACCTCGTTAGAAGCAAGTATGGAAGGTTTAGGGAGAGATGGGATATCCCAAAACCATTTGGCCCATCTCCAGAGATCTTCCAGGTTACACTCATACTGTTTAGGCCTCCCGATTAAGCATGAGTGCAAAATCTGCTTCCTCTCATCTATTTCCTCTCCAGTTACTAATATAATCGGTGCTCCATTTCTATAAAAAAAAATGAGGTCTTTCCAGAGTCTGGCCAAACCTTTACCTCCTCCAAGCTGCGGTGGTTTAGAGGTTCACCTTTAAGTTTAGGAGGCAAAGATAATCCACCAGACCTTTTCGCATTGCATCTTCTACACGCCTCGCGCCATTTAAAGTTCATATACCTGCATCTTTTAAAAGTCCAGTCCCCCAACCTTGGAATTCCCTCATCTTGGCTGGCTTTATACGTCATCCTGTTCTTTGATACCTTGGTCCTAGAGTAGGAAATCGGGAAGGGCTTGGGCCCTAAAAGAACGAGAGGATCAAGAAGGGCTTGGGCCCTCACACTGCCGGAGGTATTCGCCGGGGATCCAAAACGGTTGTTTTAGAGATTATCTCAAATCCTTTTCATGAAACCTGAAAAATCTTCAATTTTATCAGACCTGTCCCCAATGTAATTCTCATGGTATGAATACAATTGTCACTTTTCAAAACAAAAAAAAAAAAAAGATCTGAAAAATTTCGGATCATGATCAAGACATTGTAAAAAAATCCGATGGATAGTCACAATCCGAAGTCCTTTTACTAAAATACCCTCAAAATATTTCTTATATTAAGTCTTAAAGGTATTTCCATAAAAAAGGGAACTAAATAATGCTTAGCTTACGACTTCCCACTTCCGCCCTTTTCAATGCATCTTTTTCTCTTCCTTTCCTTAATCGGTTTTTCTTCCTGTAATCTTGCCACTCACCCTCAACAAGGATTAGTTACTAGAAAGTTTTATCCTCACGCACCCTTGAACATTGGATTTCTTTTAATAAACAATAAAATCCTATTCTTCATCAAAATCATGGGTTAGTATTAGATAAAGTGACTAATTCTATTCTGAATTGAGGAAGTTTTGGAGATCATTTCAAATGAAGAAAGCTGATATTTTTTGCTGTTTTTTAAGTAGGACCTACTAGGACACTCAGTTGGGCTGTCTGATTTGAAATGGATCGTGATGGGGAAACAAGAAGTAGGATCCGAAGAACACTCCGAATCCGATCCGACCGATAAGGGATTTGAATGGATCGTGACTAAGACATAGGTGGATCCGATCCGAAGTGAATCCGTTGACACCCCTACTTTGAATGGGACTTTATTAAGGAAAAGATAGTAAGCTGGCATATTTTCCATGGATGCCTTGATAAGCGTAATTCTCCCCCCAAAAGATCAATAGTTCCTTTTCCAAGTAGCTAGTTTCTTTTCCATTCTTTCTATCACCGGATCCCATTATTAGGCTTTGGGAATTCCATGTCCCAACGGTAATCCGAGGTACGATAATGGTAATTCCCCACTTCTACAATCAAGAGTAGCCGCATAACGAGGGACCAATGCCTTTTCTACATTCAGTTCTACTAAGAGACTTCTTAAGAAACTAATTTTCAACCCTGAAGCCATTTGAAACCAACAAAAAATTTGCTTCAGGTTCCCTCTGCTTTCTCCTCTAAAAAAATAAGGGTGTCGTCAGCAATGAGGGTTTAGGAACACCAAAATTCATACCTCAACGGTACCCTAAAACCACATACCAACTGTTTCTTCTCTGCCTTGGTAGGTCGTACGAACTCTTGGAAACTATGGTATTATGCTTGTACGAAAAATGTCCAAGAAGCTCTTTTTGGGGATCCATACTGGGTATCTTACCTGCTTCTGCTTAAGGTTTATTGGGTGTAGACTCATCAATCTCTAAATCTCAAGTTTGGTTTCTGAAATTGATGACCATCGTGTCTTGCTATCTTTTGAAAGTCTGCCTGGTTGATGAAGTGATTCATTGAATTATTGAAGTTTCTTTTTTCCTGATGTTTTAATAATCATGCAGTTGTGATGAGCGTATTCAGAAAATTCAGACCATTAAGATGCTAGAGGGGATCCTCATCTGTGCAGCTCCTCACGGTCTCAAGTCCTTCCTCAAGCGATCCGAATTTGAAGCCCATATCAATGAAACCCATATGGACCTTCTTCAAACAAATGCGGAGAGAGAAGAGAATGAAACAGATGCTTTCAACATCATGAGGCCCGCCTCCGAGCCACAAGCTAGACAACAACCATTGCCAGCAGTAGATTATTCCACTTCCCGTGCTCAGCAAAGGCCTGTATTTTCACCGAATTCAAATTCTCAATCCCACGATCGTGAGGATAAATCCTGTCGCCATCAGGCCAGGGAACAAACACCCCTCAAGCCAGTGCAACTTCAAAAGCCCCCTCCATTTTACGGCCGACAGCTGCACCCGCCGGTTGAGCTGCAGCAGTCAGACAACAACCCACACCAGGTCTTTGACAGGCCCTACAATCATCAGTTCCACCATCACCAACAGTGCTTCGAGAACCAGGGCAGCCTCCTACTATATCGACGAGATTCTGATAATTTTGCAGACAAACAACAACAACAACAACAACCACCAGGAATTCATCCTGAATCACCATTTGCTGATTACCCACCTCAGCATCTCCACCAGCCATCGAGTTTTCCCGGACCCCCTGCAAATATGAACCAGGCGCCGACTCCCATTCCATCGTTCAGCTATCCCCCTTTTCCAGCTGATGGAGCTCCTCCGTTCTACACTGCTCATTATGAGATGCCACGACCAGAATTGGTGTCAGAGGGTGGGCCAGAACAGGCCTCCTTGCTTGTTTTTCCACCGCCAGGAGGGGTGGCTAGTAGTTTCCCAGAGAGTTACCCTCGACCATAGGGCGGCATGGGACCCACAGCGATGTCTTGTGAACTACAGTCTTTGCCAACTGCAGGTCAGGGAATTCCAGAAGGTTATAGTAACCCGTCAGATACTCAGGGAAGAGCTCCTTTTTTCCAAGGTGATTACAGTCGGGGTTTACCTATGAATCCACCACCTCCCGGTAAGGCAGGGTTGGAGACTAATAGTGCAGATCACAAGGATAGCAGCAAGGATGTTTTGGCACCATTGCCGCTGCCATTGCCACTTCCTCTTCCCCTTCCGCCACCACCACCACCACCTTCCAATGTCACAGTTCAAATGGGGAAAGTTTACAGGGTCTGGCGATAACGGTCCAGAGGGTCAGGCTTATCGGTGGCAGAATGACAAGAGGAGCTTCGGAAGCAGCAGCCAGGATTAGACTAAGGAGCCTTTTCATATTGTAAATGACATTCATGTTTGCATTTCTTGTTTATTTTTAAACGTTCCTGCTTCCTCCCTCGCTCCCTCCTTCATGGTGATCAGCTCTGTTGATCAGCAGTTGTCTATGACTCTTGCTTTTGGTATATATAACCAAGAGTAGTAGCTAAACCGTGACTTGTTTCTGGTCTGCTACTAGTGGCACTTGGCTGTGTTGTTGCCACTCCTAACGACTATTTTCTTTCTGGATTATAAGAGCAAAGGCACAGTAAAGGGTATCATAGTTATTGAAAAATGATATCAGCACTACCATGTTTTGATATTTCCACTAAAGCATCTTGTCTTTTAGTATCTAAAAAGAGCTGTCAAGAGGTTATTACAGTTCCCAAAGAGCTCTCACAGACGAGCTGGACCGTGCAACTATTAAAACATGGCTGTGCTGATATCATTTCCCTCGTTATTTTGTGAAAATTTTGGCATCTTATTATCCAAGTTTTCACCTTATTTCAAAGCATGTAGACAGTCGAGTGCAAATATGAGGTTATTAAAGTAACGGAATTTTCCGAAATATATATTAAAAAAAAAAAACAGTTGATAATCCTCTGACCGAGGGGATTTGTTGTAATATCATTGTTTAGGGGGAAGTTGTCATAATATAAATTATTGAACAAACAGTTGATAAATTTCACCTTTTCCTTGTGAGACCCTCTGACCAAAAGCTTGGAAATTCGAAACAGGAGAAATGTGGTTTCAAAACTATTGTGATCTTTTTCTCGTAAACCCACCTTGATGAAATTCATCCATCAATCTATGCAATGAATTCATTAGGAAGAGTGAAATGTTAGCAACTTCACACTTGTAACACAAAGATATAAGGGAAAAGCACTACCTCTCGAGACGTGATTTATTTCTTATAGAAATCTTCTAGAAAAACCGGCACAAGGGATTTGAGAACAAAACAGTGCAGAAAAAGATCCAGAGGTGTCCTCATTTAAGCTCCCAAAATGCTCAAAAAAACTGATTCTAGCAGAGTTTTCAAGGTTACCCAGTGACTGTTTAATTTATCATCTCCCTTTAACAAATCAATGTGTGTACTTACGTCTAAAAGATGGATGTCTTCTAAAGTTTCTAAATTAAGAAACTTTCTATTTTTTCAATCTTCATTCTCTGTTAACTAAATCTAAGATTCAATATCATCTCTTTCTCATCTCAAAACTTGGTTAAAAGCTCCTTGACACCATCTCTAGGGTTTCCTATGTTTAAAAGTTGAATATTTTATAAAGTTTCTAAAATAAGAAACTTTCTATTTCTTCAATCTCAATCTTTCATCAAAGAAATCTAAGATTAAATTTCATCTTATCCTCATCCCAAAACTTGGCTAAACACCCCTTGACACTATCGCCAGGGTTTCCTATGTCTAAACAATGGATATCTTACAAACTTTCAAAATTAAGAAACTTTCTATTTTACAATCTCCATCATGCGTCAACTAAATCTAAGATTTAATATCATCTCAAAACTTAGCTAACAGGTCATTGATAGCATCTCTAGGGTTTTCTATTTCTAAAAGATGTATGTTTTATAATGTTTCTAAAATCAGAAACTTTCTGTTTATTCAATTCTCATCCTCATCCTAAAACTTGGCTAAAAGCTCCTTAACACCATCTATAGAGTTTCAAATGTCTAAAAAATTGATGTTTTATAAAGTTTCTAAAATCAGAAACTTTTTATTTTTTCATTCTCTATCATTCGTCAACTAAAATTAAGATTCATTACCATTACATCATCATCTCAAAACTTGGCTAAGAGCTCCTTGACACAATCTCTAAGGTTTCATATGTCTAAAAAATAGATGTTTTATAAAGTTTCTAAAATAAGAAACTTTTTATTTTTTTCCCATCCTTCATGAACTAAATCTAAGACTCAATACCATCACTAACTCATCCGAACACTTGGCTCAGCGCTCCTTAACACTATTTCTAGGGTTTACTTAGTGTAAAAGATTGATGTTTTACAAAGTTTCTAAAATAAGAAACTTTCTACTTTTTCAATCTCCATCATTCAACAAATAAATCTAAGATTCAATACCGTCTCATTCTCATCCCAAACTTGGCTAATAGCACTTTGACACCATCTCTTGAGTTTCTTATGTCTAAAAGATGGATGTTTTATAAAGTTTCTAAAATAAGAAACTTTACATATTTTCATTCTCCATCCTTAATCAACTCAATCTAAGATTCAGTACCATGTAATCCTCATCTCAAAACTTGTCTAAAAGCTCCTTGACACCATCTAGAGGGTTTCCTATGTCTAAAAGATGGATGTTTTATAAAAGTTCTAAGATTGGAAACTTTCTGTTTTTCAATATCCATCCTTCATCAACTAAATCTAAGATTCAATACCATCTCATCCTCATATCAAAACTTGGCTAAAAGTTCCTTGACACCATCTCCTAGCGTTTCATATGTAAAAAAGATAGATGATTTTTAAAAATTCTAAAATAAGAAACTTTTATTTTTTCGCCATCCTTCATCAACTAAATTTAAGATTAAATATCATCGCTAAGTCACCCCAAAACTTGGATCAAAGCTCATTCACATCATCTCTAGGGTTTCCTATGTCTAAAAGATAAATGTTTTGTAAAGTTTCTAAAATAAAAAACTTTCTATTTCTTCAATCTCCATCCTTCATCAACTAAATCTAAGATTAAATTTCATTTCATCATCATCCCAAAACTTGCACAAAAGCGTCTTAACACTATCTCTAGGGTTTCCTATGTATAAAAGATGAATGTCTTATGAAGTTTCTAAATTAAGAAACTTTCTATTTTTTCAATCTCAATCAGGCGTCAACTAAATCTAAGATTCAACATCAACTTATCCTCATCTCAAGACTTGGATAAAAGCTCCTGTACAGCATCTGTAGGGTTTTCTATGTCTAATAGATGTATGATTTTTAAGGTATCCAAAATAAAAAAAATTTCTGTTTTTTGAATTCTCATCCTCAACCTAAAACTTGTCTAAAAGCTCCTTTACACCATCTATAAGGTTTCCTATGTCTAAAAGATGAATGTTTTATAAAGTTTCTAAAATCAGAAACTTTCTATTTTTTCATTCTCCATCCTTCATCAACTAAATTTAAGATTCATTATCATCACATCCTCAACTCAAAACGTGGCTAAAAGCTCCTTCCCTCAATCTCTAGGGTTTCATATGTATAAAAGATAGTTGTTTTTTTTAAGTTCATAAAGTAAGAAATATTTGATTTTCTCCCCATCCGTCATCAATTAAATCTAAGATTCAATACCATCGCTAACTCATCCCAAAACTTGGCTCAGTTCTCCTTGACACCAATTCTAGGGTTTACTAAGTGTAAAAGATTGATGTTTTACAAAGTTTCTAAAATAATAAACTTTATATTTTTTCAATCTCCATCATTCAATAAGTAAATTCAAGATTCAATACCGTCTTATTCTTATCCCAAAACATGGTTAAAAGCTCTTTGACACTATCTCTATGGTTTACTATGTCTAAAATATTGATGTTTTATAAGAACATCAATTAGAACTTCAACTGGAGCAACCCCTTACTCTCTTGTTTACGGGATGGAAGCAGTGCTACCTGTTGAGATCCGTGTACCTTCGCTTCGAGTATTGACTAAGGTTAAGTTGCCAGAAAATGAATGGGCAGATGCCAGATATAAAGAGTTGAACATGCTAGATGAGAAGAGGTTAAAGACGCTTTACCATGTGCAGGGTTACCAGCGCAGAATAGCCCGGGCTTTTAATAAAAAGGTTAAGGTCGGAGATTTAGAAGAAGGGAATCTTGTTCTGAAAGAGAATCGAGCACCAGTGTTTGAGCCAAGGGGCAAGTTCAAACCAAACTGGTCAGGACCCTACATTGTGGACCAAATCTTACCTGGAAAAGCCGTCAAGCTCCGTAATTTAAATGAAGAAATATTGCCACAACCAACAAATCTTGATCAACTCAAGAGGTTTTATGCTTGAACACCAGAAGGCCGTCTTTTGGCCGAATAAATCCCAAATTCATAACCCAAAATTAAAAAATATATAACCTTTTGCGAACCCTTTTGAGCCTAAATAACATTTTCCTTCAAAAACCCAATTTACTAAGGGCATCCGTTCTGAACTACGCATAACCTGATCCCTAAACTGGGGTACGTAGGCAGCTCGGTCAAACCGAGTTCGGTTGTTTCAAAAGAAGAAAATCAATCATTCCAAAAAAGAAGTTGAAAAGAAAAAAGAAAAGAAAAAGGAAAAATTCATGCAAAAAGAAAAGAAAAGAAAAATCAATTAACCTTCATACAGCTTGTCTTCAAACTAGGGGCATTCGCCCTGAACTACGCATGACCTGATTCCTACCCTGGGATACGTAGGCAACCTGTTCACAGGTTCGGTCGAAATCTTTATTGAACCTTAAGCCATTCTTTGAAAAGCCCTATCCTACCTATAAAGTCCTTCCGGTGTTCAGAATTAATGATCTAGGTCCCGAAACACAAAAAGTGAAAAAAAAAAAGAATGGAGCTTGAAAATCTGCTAGATTGAAAACCTGAAAGGGCGATCTAGGCAAAATTTAGGATCATTCCCCTGCTAAGTCGAAAACCTGAAAGGGCGGCTTAGGCAAAAGTTAAGGGGGTGGCCTGCTGAGTTGAAAATCTGAAAAGGCGATCCAGGCAAAAGTTAAGGCTGAGCGGTCCGTCAAGTTGAAAATCCAAAAAGGGAGACTTGGTCGTTGTAAGATTGGGTTCACACCAGAAGAATTACATCGATCTCTGAAATCGCAGTAGGTCAGGCAAAAATAACAACGATTCCTGAAACTAGGGGCATTAATTTCTAGCAATCGAAAAGTTGATAGAAAGACATATGAAGTATTACTGTCTTAAAAATAAGTGAAGATGTTTATCAATGGAGAAATATTCTTTTAAAGAGGCTAGCCTAACCCAAATGAAAATACTGATACGTCAGAAGCATCACAGGATTACTTGAGTAATATTTCTTATTTCGTCATTTTATTGCAAGTACTTGTAGTTTTTCAATTGTTTAGAAAAAAATTTTACGAATTCTATTTTTAAGAATTGTTGTAGAGTGCAATCGCTCTGAAAACGGGTCCATTAACAGGTTCTGAGAAACTTGGAAAAGGTGAGACAGTCATGAATGGCGAAAATCTTTGAAGGATGATCTCTGGTCAATGAATAGAAGAAGGTTAGAATGCCTCAAACTGGGGCAGGTTGCTAATGAAGTGGCGTCCCAAATTCGGGCCTTGAAAGTCCTTTATTATATGGTGTAATTAAATCCTTTGCTTCGAAAGTTGTTAATTGGAGATTTCGATTTTCTTTTCTGATAATCCCTATCAAAACTCAAATTATCATGTCTCTTATTTTCTTCGAGCATCATACAAGTATTATGTCTCGTTTTCTTGGAATCCGTAAAAATACGGTATTTCATTCTCTTCGAGTCCATACGATTATGATCTCTTCTTCTCTTTAAGCATCATAGAAATGTGATGTCTCATTTCCTGTGAACTCCGTATAAATACGGTATTTCATTCTCTTCGAGTCCATACAACTATGGTCTCTTATTCTCTTTGAACATCATACGAATATGGTGTCTCATTTCCCTGAAATCCGTATAAATACGGTATTTCATTCTCTTTGAGTCTATAAGAATATGGTCCCTTATCTCCTTTGGGCCCGTACAGCTACGGTATCCCGTTTCATTTGAACCCGTACAACTACGGTGTCTCATTATCTTTGAGTCCATATGACTATGGACTCTTATCCTTTTAGGCTTGTATGACTACAGTGTCCTTTTCCCTTTGAGGCTGTATAACTACAGTGTCTCATTCCCTTCAGGGTCCGTATAATTACGCCGTCATGTTTTTTTCGAGTCCGTACAATTACGGTCTCATTCCTTTGGAATCCGTATAAATACGGTGTTTCATTCTCTCCGAGTCTATTCGAAAGTGATCTCTTATTCTCTTTGAGTGTCATACAAATTTGACGTTTCATTTCCTTGAAATTCGTATAAATACGGAGTTCCATTTTCTCTGAGTCCATTAAAAATGGTCTCTTATTCCTCTTTGGGATCCATACAAATATGGTTGCTCATTTTCTTTGGGAAACCGTACAAATACGGTGTCTCGTTCTGGTGTCTCGTTTCCTCTGGGTCTGTATAACTACAATGTCCTGTTCTCTTTGGAACAATACGGTTATGGTATCGCATGTTATCTGAGCCTGTTAAAAAATGATGCTTCGTTTTCTTTAAAAATCTTTCGAAAGTCCTCTGTTATTCTCTCTAAAACCATTTGAAAATGGCGTCTCATTTCCTCTGAAACCGTTCAAAAACGGTATTCCTTTCCCTCCGAAAATCCGTTTGAAAATGGTATCCCCTTCCTTCATTGCCCGTTCGAAAACGGTGCCGCATCATAATCATCTTTTGTTCTGGATTGCAAGATCTTTGCACCCAGAGTAAATCCGATTCTCCGTTATTCTAAACTGCCATCTCGTGGTGTTTAGAGTAAATGATTTTTGATAGATGTTCAAATTCTAGGATTTCATCAAGGGTGTTGCATTATGTTAAGTTGCATGCATTCGCATTTAGGTTGCATTTTATCTAGAGAGTCCTTTGTTGGCAAAACGCTGCGCAAAATGGTGTTGTCACTTTTGCTTCGATATTCAATGACTACGTCATCTCTACCAAAGAGGGGCATCTGTAGACACCCCCATTTTGCTCTGCTTTAATCAACAAAGAAATTAGTGTTTTGCTATCGGTTTTTCAGTGTTTTCCATTCCCGTGTCCGCCTCTTATGTTTTCTCAATATTTTCGGTCATTTCTGTCATGT
Organism: Tasmannia lanceolata; assembly: GCF_043159265.1. Classification (NCBI taxonomy): domain Eukaryota; kingdom Viridiplantae; phylum Streptophyta; class Magnoliopsida; order Canellales; family Winteraceae; genus Tasmannia; species Tasmannia lanceolata. The sequence goes on along the minus strand of NW_027518680.1, from coordinate 64,251,209 downwards.
TTTGCGTTTTCCTGCTAAGTGTTGAGAGGGGTTGTTCGCAAGAATCAAAACAAGAGAGAATTTGGACCCACTGGATGAGCCTACATTGGACATTTCGATTGGAATGAGATCAAGAAAGTGCGCTCTGCATTGATATTCATGAAAAATGATTTGAGGATTTAGAGGTACAACTTGTTTGCGCCGCGGCCCCATTAATTTGATAGCTCGAATTTGCCTATAGAAGTGGCTTTGAATGTATAACCGATTTGCACTATGTGGCCCATCTAAATGGACAGCTTAGATCATCTATGAGAATAGGGGGTACAATCGACATATTAGGGCCCACTGTTGCCTTTTAAATATTTTTTTATCAAAGATGAAAATTCAAGTTGTTGAGGAGAATAAAAAATTCGGCTATGAAGTAGGGCCCACTTTAAAATTATCTTAAAGAAGGCTTTACTTGGAAAAGAGATATGTTTGGGCTGATATTTTGGGAAGCATTACGACAATGGCTCTCTCATGAAAAAGATCAACAATATGATTGGGAAAGAGCAGCCTTTAATTTGTCGACATAGCCGCATTTCATCTATAAAATTTGTATCGATTTTCACCTTCTAAATATTGGATCAAGTTGTTTTTTTTAGAAAGTGAGTAGTCAACTTTGGACTCTCCTTGATCAAAGAATCCAAGCAACCAATTTTAGGAGGAATTCTATAGAGGGCATCTCACGTTGATATTCTCTATGGACGAAAAAGAAAAAAAAAGAAAGCATGCACTTAAGAGTGGCAATAAGGAGTGATAAAAAGGAATGCCCAATTGTCTCTGTAGTCTAAATTCTAAATTATAGAAAGTAGGGTCCACCAATTTCACTAAGTATTGGATATATGTGGGGCCACCATCGTTAATCTATGCGTCTGTGGAACCACTGTTTTTTTATGGATGGTGCCACTATCATTTTGAGCTTCATAATCTATTGTGTGGGGCCTACAATTTACACATCAAGCTATGGTTTGATGAGGCCCATCATTTTATATTTTGAATATGATTGGAATTCAATGGTTTGATCTGCGAGGCCCACTATACCCTCAATTACATGCGTGACGTAGATGACCACAAGATTTGGTAATTCCACCTCCTAAAAAATAAATTCGGCAATGTCTCCCCATTCTAGTTACTATCATAGTATGGCAGCTATCTTCATTCTAAGATTTAGGCAAATAGCTACTTTGGGGATGCCATGTGTCATTATTTTGAAAAGGAAATTTTTATAAGAAAAGCATGGTGTAATTTTGCTCTCTGTCCTTGAATATTTTTGGTAATACCCTCTCTCTTTTTAGAAATAATGTTTGGATATTCTTTTCCTGGATGATGGTTTTTAGCAAGACACTAAATGTAGGAAAAAAAAGGATTTGAGGAGAAAACTTTCACAAAAAGGTGGGAGGGGAGTTTTTTTTTTAGAGGGACGGTGGTAGAAAGGAAGGAACGTCGGTCTTGGTGTAGTTCCCGAACACTCCCTCATCTTCCTCCAAATTCTGTGAGCACTCTCTCAACAGCCCCTCTCTATCTCTCTTTCTCGCTCTATCTCTCCAGCAGAACCAGTCTTCCTATATCTCTATTTCGTTTTTCTCATCCTTCTAAAAAAATAGAGTATTGTATTTCATCTCTCTCACCAGCCATCTCTCTCAACAGCCATCTCTTACAACAGCCATCGCTCAACAGAGCATCACTGTCGCTCCCTCTCCATCCCACTATCACCCTCTCCCACACTCAACAGAGCATCTCTATCTGTCCCTCTCTCATCTCTTTCCACACTCTCCACAACCCTCTCATCTCTCACATATCTCTCTCGCTCTCATCTCTCTCATATCCCTCTCCACAACAGTTCTCATCCCTACATATCTCTCTCACTCTCATCTATCACAGATCCCTCTCCACAACAGTTCTCATCCTTACATATCTCTCTCACTCTATATCTATCTATCTCTCTGTCGTCTCTCTCACTCTATATCTATCTCTCTCTCTGTCGTCTCTCTCACTCTCACTCTCACTCTCTCTCTGTCATCTCTCTTATCTCCCACTCTCTCTGTTATCTCTCTTGGATTCGGCAAGGATCTCGATTAAAGGTAGGTTCTTTCTTCTCAGATTTTTTCAGAATTATTCTGTATTTTTTTTACATATTTTTGCATGGTTTTAGCATTTAAGTTTATTTAATTCAATATTATATGGGTGAGCTTAAAATCGTGTTTACATGAGTGTTTCAAGTCCGATTAGTTTCAAAATTTAATACATTGATCCATTTAAATAGACTAAAAGAACTATTGGATCGGATCGGACGTTGGATCAAAGGATTTCCAGAATTTGAGTAAAGATTGAAATTTAATTTCAATTAATAACCGAGATATTAAGAAATTGAAAAAAATAGCTATCTCAGGATGATCTATTTCTTGGAATATTAAAAAAAATTTATGTTCATCACATCAGAACAATGTTAAAGGACATTTTTCAAAGTCATAATTTTCTCAAAAATCATGTTTAAAAAATAGAAAACTCTTAAAAAACATCTTTTTGAAGAAGAAAAATGGAAAATATATCAAATAAGGTCCAAAATTAATGAAATTTCATGGAAAAATAATAAAATGCTGATATATTCTTCCATAAATTTTTAATGATTTTATAATTTTATTTGGTATATTGTTTGATATTTTCTTTGGAAACAACCAGATATTGTGAGGTTTTTTATTAATATCAAATTATAATTAAAATTTTTAAAATTTTTACAGTAGTCTTATATTACATATATCATGTTTCTGTAAAATTTTCAATTGATTTGGAATTTGTTTCCTAGGGGATGTTGTGTGAATTCATAATCTGGTCTGAATATTTAAAAATCTGAAATTGATAATAAATCGTATCTAAAATTCATGAAAATTTCACAGTGTACTATATTCACTCATATCTTATTACTGTAGAAATTTCAATGAATTTAGATTTCTATTTCTAAGGGTTTCTTTGTAAATTTAACAATCTGGTCTCATTGTTATTAAATCAAAAATTAATAGGAGCTTAATATAAAAATCTATGAACTTTTTCCAGTAAGCTACATTCCTTCATATCTTTTTACTGTAGAAATTGCAATTTATTTCGAATTTGTTTGCAATGAGTTCATTTGTAAAATCATTCAGGTGGTCTGAAATTGAAGAAATCCATTAAAAATTGAAATTAACCAAAATCATTATGAAAATTTCTAAGGAACCTTAAATTTCTGTCACATGTTCATTCCTTAATCCACTGAAACAGAAATCTTAGGAGTCTTAGATTTTCCTTGTAAAATGGCCATAGCATCCATAATCGTATCCCAATTGCAATTGATCCTTGATAATTTGAATATTTAAATTATAGCACGTTATTGGCTCCGAGGTTTACTGTCCACGGAAATCCTGAGAGATATGCCAGGCAATAAGGTGTTATAACTTAAGTATTAAATTGCGCAAGGGAAGAGCGCACGATTCCCTTCCATGGATGCAATTCTAGGTCGAAATGTGTGAACCATAGAGACTTTGGTATTCCTTAAATGTTTAGGAATCGAAAATTCTTGAAATCGAAAATCATTAACTTCAACAAATCGAATCAATTTACCTCATGTCTTTGGAACTATTGGATGGCGGTTTCCATCGTAAGAACCATTAGAGCCCTACTTAGGAACACTTACGTCATGTCGTGTCATAGGTTTTAAGGAGTCCTAGAGTTAGGAGTCCAGCCTCATCACGGACGTTTGCTATGGATAGCAATCGTGCCATAGATCTAGTTACACTAGTCACCCAATTTTTCCCTAGGACAAGCCTAGTTACCTAGGATGTAGGTTAACCTGCATTAGTCTAAGGGACAACTTGCACTTAGATAGGATCATATAGCATCTTAGATGAAGTCCTAGGATAATAAAATCTTCAACTTGAATTAAATAACTTCTCTTAAAACTGTTGAAACAGTTAATCCAGTCTAGATCGGTGTCTTAGATGAGTTAGGCATAAGTAGCTTAGCTTAGGTGCACCGAACTACGTCGACTCTGATCCCAGTGAGGCTTGGGTACATAGGCAGCTTGGATGCCTGATGGCATACCAATCACGAGTCGGCTCCACACGTAAGTGGTGGGGTTTTATACATTAATTTTTAAATTAAAAGTAATTAAATCACTTAGGATTTTCCATGAAATTAGAATTTTAGGAGAACTTTCACTTACATTGAATTCAAACAAATTAAGAAATCAAGATACACATTTAGGAATTACATTGAAATTAGATCTTATGATGCATGTCATGTAGTTCGCACATTAATGTAGAGTTAAATGAGCCATTTAAAAGAAATTCAAAAGAGTTAACTTTTGGAATTGAAGACCGATTATCAGGCAGGAATGGTGCATGTGGTGGTAACTCCCCATACCTTCCATTCTCGTAACCAGGTAACGAGTCTAGATTTCTGATCAATTATGGGTCCTAGATCCCTCATCTAGGTGGCGACTCTGTCACTCTCTTTTGCATGGAATTCGGATTGCCTTAGTGATCCCAAGTTCATGGAAAAGATGAATTAAATCACACCTTGCTAGGCTCGGCGGCTTACCCCTGCCCTTATCGGTGTTGGGTTGCACGTTTGTTTGCACCCTATGGCTTGGTTACTGCCTGCTTGGTTGGGTAATTAAAATCAATAATAAAAAGCACACGCCATTCGCGTGGGTACGAGAGACCAAGAGAGAGCGTGGCGGCTCGCGCCCCACCCCTCTCGCGGGATCGGGTCCCACACTTCCGTTTTAAATTACACTTCCACACCATTCGGAAGTCCGAAGGTTTGTTCGACCTTCCGAGTCGGACTTCCGAACAAACGTTCAGACTTCCGACCGAAGACAGTCGGACTTTGTAGTTCGGTAAGTGTCATATGTTAGTGCATCCATTTGGTATTTTTTTCGTAATTTTACTACTTTGCTTCCATTTTTTCTTAATTTTTCATTTAAAACTTAGACTTCAGCCACAAATCCGTAATGATTACTATTTTTTGCAATTATGTTTTTGCTAGCCACCTTTGCACCCCCAATCTTTGCATCAAAGGATGGGCCACAAGCCGAGAAGTTGCCTCAGCGAAGGTGGCTAGCAAATTCCTAAACAAAAAGAGGAAATGTTATCCACACTACTGTATTTTGATGAGGGCACTCCTCACTTAATTAAAAGTACGGTATGGGCCCCCCATAGGATGATCCAAAGCGTCCATTAGATGGGCCACAGCCAAAATAGGTTGTGTCTCAAAAATCATTTCCATGGGTTGATCCTAACCCTCCGATCTATAGAGGGTTAGGACCAACCCTCTAACATTCTGATCAAAGGGTTAGGATCAACCTACGGAAATGCTTTTTGGGGCACAACCTATTTAGGTTGTGACCCATCTAATGGACGGTTTAGATCATCCTATGGTGCGGGCCATACCGTACTTTTAATAAAGTGAGGAGTGTCCTCATCAAAATACGGTAGTGCGGATAACATTTCCCAAAAACATCTTAAAAAATACGGCAAAAATCCGGGTGACCCGCGGGTCGACCCGGCCAGTACGGGCCCGGCGTGGGAACCACATTTTCTACCCCAGAACCACTAGGGAACCACATTTTATACCCCGGAACCACTAGGGAATCACATTTTATACCCCGGAACCACTAAAGAGCCACATTTTATACCTCGGAACCACTAGGGAACCACATTTTATACCCCGGAACCACATTTTATATGCCGGAACCACTAAGGAACCACATTTTATACCTCAGAACCACTACGGAACCACATTTTATACCCCGGAACCATTACGGAACCACATTTAATACCTCAGAACCACTAGGGAACCACATTTTCTACCTCAGAACCACTAGTGAACCACATTCTATACTCCGGAACCACTAGGGAACCACATTTTATACCTCAGAACCACGAGGGAACCACATTTTATACATCGGAACCACTAGGGAACCACATTTTATACCCCGGAACCACTAGGGAACCACATTTTCTACCCCGGAACCACATTTTATACCCCGGAACCACTACGGAGCCACTAGGGAACCACATTTTCTACTCCGGAACTACTAGGGAACCACATTTTCTACCCCGGAACCACTACGGAACCACATTTAGTACCTCAGAACCACTAGGGAACCACATTTTATACCTCGGAACCACTACGGAACCACATTCTATACTCCGGAACCACTAGGGAACCACATTTTATACTTCATAACCACTAGGGAACCACATTTTATACCTCGGAACCACTAGGGAACCACATTTTCTACCCTGGAACCACTACCGAACCACATTTTATGCCTCGGAACCACTAGGGAACCACATTTTCTACCCCGGAACCACTAGGGAACCACATTTTATACCTCGGAACCACTGGGGAACCACATTTAATACCCCGGAACCACTAGAGAACCACATATTATACCCCAGAACTACTACGGAACCACATTTTATACCTCGGAACCACTAGGGAACCACATTTTCTACTCCGAAACCACTAGGAAACCACATTTATAACCCGCAACCACTACGGAAACACATTTTCTACCTCGGAACCACTAGGGGACCACATTTTATACGCCGGAACCACTACGGGACCACAATTTCTACCCCGGAACCACTAGGGAACCACATTTTATACCCCGGAACCACTAGGAAACCAGATTTTCTACCCTGGAACGACTACGGAACTACATTTTATACCTCGGAACCACTAGGGAACCACATTTTATACCCCGGAACCACTAGGGAACCACATTTTATACGTCGGAACTACTACGAAACCACATTTTCTACTCCAGAACCAGTAGGGAACAACATTTTATACCCCGGAACCATTATAGAACCACATTTTATACCCCGGAACCACTAGGGAATCACATTTTATACACAACAACCACTAGTGAACTACATCTTATACCTCGGAACAACTAGGGAACCACATTTTATACCCCGGAACCCCACAATTTCTACCCCGGAACCACTAGGGAACCACATTTTATACCCTGGAACCACTACGGAACCACATTTTATACCTCGGAACCACTAAGGAACCACATTTTATACCCTGGAACCACTAGGGAACCACATTTTATACGTCGGAACTACTACGGAACCACATTTTCTACTCCGGAATAACTAGGGAACAACATTTTATACCCCGGAATCATTAGGGAACCACATTTTATACCCCGGAACCACATTTTATACTCCGGAACCACTACGGAACCACATTTTATACCCCAGAACCACTACAGAACCACATTTTGTACCCCGGAACCACTAGGGAACCACATTTTGTACCCCGGAACCACTTCGGAACCACATTTTATACCCCGGAACCACTAGATTCTAACATGTAACTAAACATGATTGTATACATAGAGAGAGATAGAGAGAGGTCAAGATAAACATTGCAACCAAACAAAGAGTCTCATAAATAGGGTGAAAAAACCAAAGCACAAAAAACATGAAAACATGAAGAGAAGATATTAAACCTAACCGAAGCTATGTTTATCACCCAAATAAGCAATGGAGATTTTTTTTTCCAAACTACAATGGCAATGGAGCTATATCACGTTGGCAATGGGCTTTTTTCCAAAAGTACAATGGCAATGGACCTTTATCACGTTGCAAATGGTGTTTTTTTTTCAACACTACAATGGTAATAGAGCTTGGAAACATTGGTAATAGAGTTTTTTTCCAAAACTACAATGCCAATGGCAAGCTTCAAAAACCTTCCATGAAGCCTTGAGGAAGAAGAAGGTGGTAGGTAAATGGCAACCTTCAAAACCCTCTCATGGAGTTTTCCACGTTAGAAATGCCTTGAGGAAGAAGGTGGTAGGTGAGAAGGTAATAGTGTATAGGGATAGGTGAAATAGTGGAGGGAAAAAAGAGGTAGGAGGGGTATATTTGTCCTAAAAGCCATCTTCTCTCACCTGACAACACCTTTTTTATAATTTTCAAATCACCACCCTTTATTCACAATTTAGACAAAACTTTGCATTTTTTTAATAATTTTTTCAAAACTTTAAGTTGAACTATTCATTTTTTTTTTTTTTTTAAGATGAATGTCTTAAGGCCCTGTTTGGATTGTAGGAATTTTTTAGAAAAGGAAATATTTCTAATATTTCTTATTTTTTACACAGAAAAATCATAACTTAAACTATCCAGTTTTTATATTGAGGGACCTTCAATTTATGATGATAACCCTCTAAATTAATCGTAACCATATTGTTTCCCTCTAAATTGGCGCACAGAGTCCACCTTATCTCGAGAGCTGATCCCTTGAAGTACATAATGTCGGAAAGAAATAATTTTCATTAGAAATATTTTTATTGCAATCCAAAAAGGGCCTTGAGACAAAAAAATAAGTATTCTTCTTTTCCTATGGGGTCTTTTCCTACTTCAAATCTTGAAAAATGCCATTTACATGAATGGAATGTCCACATGTTTTTTTATGCCATTTCTTGACCTATCGTTGTAAGCATAAATGGTAAAAATTTCCTATGAAAATGCTAAAAAGATCATCCTTTTGATTTTGAGGTCAAGATTGTTTTTTTTCCAAGGGACCATGCACACGTGTATGACCTCTTTGCGTCCGATAATATCAACGATTCGGATCACTATATGCGCGTGCCACATGTACTATAGTCCGAGACTGGATAATCTAAGCTCACTCATGCAAGTAAGCTTAGCATTTCTCAGAAAACACTTGGTATGCCTAATGCGTTGGACATTTTGGTGATTATCTAAAAAGAGTATGACCCCTTAATGTTTAAATTGAACTTTTAAGGAATAACATTTTGAGGATATGATTGAACATATAATATCTTTCGAAAATATTCGAAATTTTTTTGTAACGGGACTAGTTTGAATGATTTAGGACCACTATCAAAACCTTTAATTTCCATAACAACCGATCAGTGATCTGATGTAGGCCGAGTGCTCCTTGTAGTACTAATGAGCGCCTTTCCGCCCACTCTTTTGATACCGATACACATCCAGTCTACATAGAATAATGTTTGCTTGCTTGTTGGTTGATGTAAAACTCGCCAGCAAAACAAAATCCTTCGATCCTTTTGCATAGATTTTGCTCGCAACTCTTGCAACAACCAACCAGGATTTGAGAGACAAATCCGCCAAACTCAACGTCTTGGAGGAATTGTTACAGCTTCTTCATACTTCTTGTTGATCATCCCCCACTATTCTCGTGTGGGAATCAAACTGTGTTGAAATCTCCTCCTACAATCCACAGAACAGTGTTCATCTTTGTACCCTTGGTGGCGCGTAAACAGCCGATAATTTCCATGGATTTGCCAAATCCCCAATAGAAAACTAATAACGACAACGTAAATTTCCCATTTATTATTATTATTTGAAAATATTAACACTTAATAGAAACAAAATTGCGGCCGCGCATGGAAGGCCATGTTAGTTCTCTCTTATTTGAGATTGGGAGCGTGTCAAAATACAAACTTTTCAAGCACGTGCGCATTGGTCCTATGATGAGTGTGCCATTCCAATACCTAATTTTCAATCATAACAACAAGAAATACATATACATATTATGAATTTAAATGGTGAAACAGAGAGAGATTGAGGGCCCCATTCATGTCTTGAAACACTCCTTCATAGCATACTACTACTGCCCAGCCATTAAATGTAGTATTTAAATACAGATTTTTACTACCCATTTACCTGATAATAACAGATACATACTGGGCTCAGCCTATGTTGACAGAAAAATGGTAAGGTGGAGCTGGGCTTTCTTGGCTGGTGTTGTTTCCACTTAAACATCTATCAGTGCAAGAATAAGCTTCACCTATGGCGTCCTGAATTAGCATGTTGCTGGTGGTGCCTGTGGGCTTTGCTTTCGTTGTGTATCCTATCAGCATACATAGGCAGGCACACAATCTCGTTTATCTCATTCAGTAAAACTTCCTCCGTAATGTTATCCTTGATGCTTCGCATTACCTAGTCCCAAGAAACAGTTTTGTCAGTCACCTTAGCATATACACACCTGTCTCTAATGCCCTGTTTGGATTGCAAGAAAACATTTCTCACAGATATTTTTTTCTTGGGATTTTTTTTTCTTTCCCCAATTTGGAGGGAAATGATATGGTTATGATTAATTTAGAGAGATATCTTCATGGATTGAAGGTCCCTCTAAATAAAAATTGAATATGGCTGATTCAAGTTATGTTTTTTCATGTGTAAAAAAGTAGGAAATTTTAGAAATATTTTCCTTTTTCCAATTTTTCCAAAAAATTATTGCAATCCAAACAGGGCCTAGAGGAACATGATTAAAAAAACTTGAGAGAGCAAACCTTCCTGTATGTGTTGAACTCATTTGGGGTTGCTTTGTCTGTCCTGATGCGCATGCATACCCACGACTGTTCTTCTGAATCCCACGAGCATTCAATAATCTTCCCTGAATATGATGAGATGTCTGAATCACCTGCAAATTTGAGGACGACCATGGGTCAAGGAACAGGATTTTGGCTACAAAACTTCCAATGATAAAAACTAATGAAACTTAAACAGCCAAAAACAGAATAGGAACAGACGGGAGGCATGGACAAGACCCAAAATTTGAGATTTAGAATATGAAAACAGCCAATCTGATAATATGTCCAGTAATCAATAATTGCAAAGATTGAAGAGATGCACAATTTTTAGTGGTTTTATATTGGTTTTATTATGTTTGTGTAATTATGTAGGTTAGGATGGGCAGATCATAAAAATGGAATACTTGTAATTTTCTCTCCTTCCATCTATTCTCTAATCTTCTCTTCCTCAAATTCCATGACATGGTGGTCATTTCCAAAAGGTATTATCTTTAACTTTAACGTGGTATCAGAGCCAAAACCCATATGTGCCTTGGTTTGATTTGTCTTCTCTCCATGGAACCCCTAGATTGAATTTTCCTCATTCCTATTCTTGGAGTCTTGTGCTAAGTAAACCTTAGGGTTTTTTTTCTCCCTCACTTGTGTATAGAAAACCATGGGAATAAGGATGTCAATTATGGCTCGGGCTCGGAAGCTCGCTCGAGCTCGGCTCAAAAAAAGCTCGGCTCAAGCTCGGCTCGTTAAGGCTCGTTAAGAATTTAATATGTTTAAATATATATATATATATATATATATATATTATATTATATTAATATATACACTAAAAGGGTTGTCTAGGGAGTGAAAGGGGGAGGCAAAATATGTCACTTCTTTTTTAGAACCCCATTTGATACTTGGACCACCCCCCTAGTGTAAAAATAGTAAAAAAACACTAGATAGGGCTGTCCAGGGAAAATGAGGGGTGTAAAATCAATATAATTAGAGCTCGATAAGGCTCGCGAGCCTGGCCGAGCCGAGCCTGGTTCGAGCTCGAGCCCGAGCCGAGCCTGGTTCGAGCCCGAGCCCGAGCCGAGCCTGGCTTTTGAGCTTAACGAGCCGAGCCGAGCCTGGCCAAGCTCGGCTCGGCTCGGCTCGTTTACACCCCTACATGGGAACACAGGATTCGCTCAATCAAAGACAGTTCAATTCGATCTTAGCCGTCTGTCCTTCCCGGCCTGCTGTCGTCAACGGTCTCCACTTCCTTGAATGAGAGTTGGTCTTCCCGATCCGCGAATACTGTCTGTTGTACTTTACTTGTTTAGTGGCATCTGTCTCTAATCCTCCTCCCTTCCGTCAGCCACATAGCAGCGAAGAGCCGACATCGAGGTGCCAAACCTTCCCGTCGATGTGAACTCTTGGGGAAGATCAGCCTGTTATCCCTAGAGTCACTTTTATCCGTTGAGCGACGGCCCTTCCACTCGGCACCGTCGTTCGAGCTTTTCCTGGGAGTATGGCATGGGTTACTTCAGCGCCGTAGCGCCTGGTACTCGGACATTGGCTCGAGGCATTTTCTCTACCCCTTCTTACCCTGCCCTGAAAAAGCAAGGTCAAGAAGAGATTCGTCCACCCCCTAGATATTTGATCCCCTCTCCTACAAAGAAACTTGCAAGACCAACCCCATTCGTAATTCCATCAATTATTCGTCTATCAAAAAAATGATGTTCTCATACGCAGGAATACCCCCGTTAGCCGGCTTTCGTAGCAAATTCTATTTGTTCTTCGCCGCTTCGGTAGCCGACACCGGTTTAGTTACCATAGCTGACAAGACAGACTAGACAGACTACTGGACGGGCTAGCTTCCCTCACTTCTAGCTTTCCGGGCTCACTTGTATTTGTACACGAAATCCCGGAATTTAAAAAAATGGAATGGGCCAATCACTGCATGCATGTCTTGCTGCACTCATATTCAGTCCTTCTTTTAGAAAATCATTTCTTTGCTTGAAAGAGTCAAAGGGAAGATTCGAAAAAACAAAATAAAAACAGAGCTATGGATTCTAGCGCAACTCAACTCAATCTTATGTTCCAACTACAATGGACTGTTCACCATGAATTCTCTCCTTCCCTCTATTCTCTATTCTCTTTTCCTCAAATTCCATGGTTGTCATCCCCAAAAGGCATTGTTTTAGTTCAAAATCGTATCATAGCCAAAATCCATATGTGCCTTGGTTTGATTTTGTTCTTTCTCTTGGAAACCCTAGATTGAATCTTCCTAATTCATTTTATTAGTCATTTGCGAAGCAAATCTCATGGTTTTTCTCCCTTGCGCATATAAAACCCATGGAGATTTTTCGTGTTTTTATGCCTTCGGCCCTGTTCACTTGCATTCCCGCCCCTGTCGCGAGAAAAGAAAGTGCGCTTATTTTCTCGAGATACCGCTTTTTTCGGTGTTCACTTGGAGTATTGAGAAAGATGATTTACCGACGTGGTTGTAATAAATAATGACGTGGAAATTCCGATTTTCCCTCAAACGCGAGAAAAGGTTTCCGATCAAAATCGCAGGACTTCGGTTCTCGGGAAAAAGAGTCGGGCCTCATCCTCTTTTTCACGAGAAGCCCTAGCCTCATTTTTCACACGTTCGAAGCCTCCTCCCTCCTCATCCTCTGCAAGTAGCTCATCTCCGACGATAAACTCCGGCAAGGTACGCTCCCTCTCTCTCTCTCTCTCTCTCTCTCTCTCTCTCTCTCTCTCTCTCTCTCTCTCTCTCTCTTTGATTTGTCATTTTTTTTTTGGGTTTCAGCCCTCTCTCTCTGTGTCCCTCACCCTCTACACTCCGGCAACCTCGTCTAACCTCGGTGAGACCATCACTCTCTAATTCCGGCTCTCTCTCTCTCTCTCTCTCTTTCTGATTTTTCACCATTGATGTTGTTTTTGTTAACTGTAGTTCTCATTTTTCCCTCTTTTTGTTTCTTCTAAAACTGTTGCAAAGGGTTTAGGGTTTCGATTGGTATTGTTTGGGATTTTTTTCACACAGTTAGAATCTAAGGTTTGGGATCTAGGGTTTGGAAGTTCAAGTGATTCGGATCTATGGTTTCCCTTGCATTTTGGTTTCAGTTCTTGGGGTGGGTATTAGGAAAAAACGAATTTTTCGTTTTTGGTTTCATCATGCCCCTGTGGTTTCATCACCTGAAAAAAAACATATTTTGGTTTTTGGTTTCATCACCTGAAAATGAGTTTTTACACATTTTCTTTGTGGTTTTGACTTAAAACATCTATTTGTAGGTAGGGTTCTTATTTTTTTGGATTTTTGCAAGGTAGTTGGTGTTTTTCACTGATTCTGAAGTTTTTTGGGTGTTCTTGTACACTAGGGTTACGATTTTTTGGAGTTTTTGCAATGGAGTTGTAGATTATGGGTTATTTAACTGATTTTGAAGTTTTTTTGGTCTTTTTCTACATTTGGGTTCGGATTTTTTTGGGTATTTGCAATGGGGTTGCAGATTTTGGGGTTAATTCACTGATTTTGAAGTTTTTTTTTGTCTTTTTGTACCTTTGGGTTCAGATTTTATGGGCTTTCTGCAATGGACTTGCAGGTTATAGGTTATTGCACTGATTTTTAAGATTTTGGCTTTTTGCATTGATGGTTCTGATATAATGGTTTGGTTGTTGGGTGTTGATGATGGGTGTTGATAATATGTGGATGGATGGGTGTTGTACATTTTGTGGGTGGCTTGGTTGTTGGGTTCTGATATAATTGCTTGGTTGTGGGTAGATGGGCGTTGTACATTTCTATGGGTGGCTTGGTTGTTGGGTTATGATATAATGGCTTGGTTGTGCGTAGATGGGTGGTGGTGATATGTGGGTGGATGGGTGTGTACATTTTTGTGGGTGGTTTGGTTGTTGGGTTCTGATATAATGGCTTGGTTGTGGGTGGATGGGTGTTGGTGATATGTGGGTGGATGGGTGTTGTACATTTCTGTGGGTGGCTTGGTTGTTGGGTTCTGATATAATGGCTTGGTTGTGGGTGGATGGGTGTTGGTGATATGTGGGTGGATGGGTGTTGTACATTTTGTTTTGGTTTTCATAAAAAACCCCAGCTTGTTTTGTTGGTTTAGGGTACTAATTTGATCTTTTACAACTCGTTTTGTAGAGCTTTTTGTTTTTTTCTGCTTTTCTTGTGTGATCGGTTATAATGTCTTGGTGGTTTAGTGTTGCTCATATAGGGCTACCATCGATTATCATGCCTTGAGAACTACCAAATAGGAGGACACTGATTATTCGAGCTGTAGCTCTAGTAATGGCTGCGGTAGCTACAGCGACGGTTAGGGTTAGACTTTACGTAGAAGAAAATATGACAGGGGGGCCTTATGAAAGTGGGTACGAAACTCGTAGGACATTTGTTACACGTGTTACGAATGCAGAGAATCATTGTATTGCGCTTCTGCGAATGGATGTTCGGTGCTTCCGCAGCTTCATCGCGATATTTAGACTCTAGCGTCGACCTGAAGTTTACTTACGTGTTAGCTGGGTGGGAAGGGTCGGGCATCAGACTCTAGCGTCCTAGCATCTGCTTTATCAAAGCCGAATGGGATTCCTTGTTTGCCAGGTACTACTGAGTTTGTCTTTTACTCCGTAGCACTGTTGTTGTTCTCGGTTATGAAACTTATATATATCCCTTCGTGTGTCTGTAGGAAAGTTTTACCTTGCTAATGGTGGGTACCCATGCCTGAGAAATTTTATAACTTCTATCTGAGGCATTGGTTACCACCTAAACGACATTAGAGGGCGCAGACCTCGAACTGCAGATGAGTTGTACAATCAAGGCATTCATCAGAAAGGAATGTAATCGAGCGGACTTTCGGTGTCTTGAAGAAGCGATTCAACATAATTAATACGCCACCCATGTACCCATTCGAACGACAGGTCGACATAGTGTTAGCCGTCCACAATCACATAAGGAGGGAGATGCCGAACGATACATACATTCCAATTGTAGACAATGAGTTGGGGCTAACTGTAGCGGAGGAGGAGGATGAAGAAGAAGAAGATCGTTTTCTTACTAGGGCTGAAGATGTGAGAGCGGGCGATCAACTTCGAACAAGAATAATGAATCATATGTGGAATGATTTTCAAGCACAACGACGTAGTCGTCATTAGGATGACATGTTTTTGGGTTGTAATAATTTTATGACTATTTCGATTAGACTTCTGCAACTGTGTTTCATCATATGTTGTTTGATTGTATTAGGATTTGGAATTTTTTTGAGTTGTAATAGTAATATGTTTCATCGTACTCTATTTGATGATATATTGTTGTGAGTGATTATTTAGATATTTTTCCTACTATGTTCAATGGTACTCTATTTGATGATATATTGTTTCACAATGTTGTAGATATAATGGAATCAACTTCAGTAGAGAAACGGAAGAAAAATAACTCCTGGAACGACGATATGGATAGGCATCTCATGGTAGCCATGCAACATCAGATTGCCGAGGGCCAGAAGGCCCCCAATGGTTTTAAAGATGCTGCGTACAGTGGCGCAGTGCAAGAGCTTACTACTGTCCTTAAAAAGCAGATCACAAAGGAGCACGTTAAGAACCGTTTGAAGACGATGAAAACCAACTATAGGTTTCTTAACACTATCGTCAACCTGAGCGGATTGGGCTGGGATCCATAGCTGAAGAAAATATCCGTTGAAGACCAAGTGAAGAATGACTATTTGACGGTAATTATAAGTCGTCATAATTCCTTCATTATTTTCACCACAATTTGGTCATAATCCTTACAATGCCTCGTTTTGTTTTCAGAGGAATCCTGATCATTTAAGCTTCTTTAATAACCGTTGGGAGCTATATGAGGAGATGAAAGAAGTGTTCGCGGAAGATTATGCCACTGGAGAGTTCGCTAGGGACAGACATGCCCCTTCTCGGGACACACAGGATGTGGAGGGGCTTTTCTCATCGAGCCAGGCAGTAGGGCTCGATGATATGTTCGACGGTACGACCCCTGCTTTTACTCCTCCCCCAGCTCCTCGTGCTTCCAGATTACGTCATTCATCCCCAGTCAGAGACACCAGCATGGGCTTTAGTGACTCATCGCCACTGAAAGCCCCAGCATCAGGTAGTAAGGGGAAGAGAAAGAAGCGAACAAGTGGTGGACAACTTTCATCTGATATGACTTACTTGTCAGATAGTGTTAGGATGGTTGTTGAGGCCATCATTACGACTGGTGAGGTCCATAGCCTTGCTGAATTGAAAGAAGCTGTGATGAGCACCTCTGGTTTCACCATGTTCGAGCTGCTTAAGGCCTATACGTACCTGCACAAAAATCACAAGGATGCTGAAGTCTTCCTTTCCCTTTCCGAGGAAGAGCGAGTGGCTATGATGGGCGATATTGTGGCGCGTTTGGCGTATGTTGCTATGGTTTGGGGACCTTTTTTGGGAATCATACGATCGTAGTACGACTCTGCTAGTTTTCTGCATCTTTATTTTGTCACAATTTTGGAGGACTTGTTATGTTGTTGTTGGACTTGTTTTGATGTGGTTTATGTTCTTGGGCTTTATTGTAATGTTGTTTACTTTGTTGGGCCGCTTATCCTACGTGTTTGTCCGACTTTTTTGGTCATTTGGTTTATGTAGTTGGACTTATTTTGGAGTTCTTATGTTGATTTGGTTTATGTTGTTGGACTAGTCTCAATGAGATGTTTCTTGTTTCTTGGAATTATTTTGTTGGACTTGTATATGTTGTTACTTTTTAATACTTTATTTTCTATATTCTTGTAGTATTAGAGCAATATGTTGACTCTAGACATGGACAGGACTTTACTAACTGCCATGACGAATCAAATAATAGAAGGAAATAGAGGGATGAATGGATTCATTGTCATGGATTCAGTAGTGTTGATTGTTTGGTTATTTTTATTTGCATTTCTGCAGATTAATGGCAAAAAACAAGTTTTATGTGGTTTTTAAGGGAAGGCAGATGGGCGTATATGACAGTTGGCAATACTGCCATCTTCAAGTTAACGGGTTTAGTGGAGCGTGCTTCCGTTCGTATGGGAGTAGGGAGGAGGCAGAAGCTGAGCTTACTGTGTTTTTACATGGAATTAGTGAGCCCAACAAAGATAGGAAAGAAGGGACCAACATTCCTACGCCTCAAGCTTCAACAAGCTCTTCTGTGACGAGTTCCTCTTCCGGTTAGGTTTTATTGCAGTGTTTCTGTTTATACTTTCCAATTTGTAGGCCTGTAAGTATGTCAGACTATGAAATATGGTTTAATGTGACTTTTCTGTTTAGTTTTCCCAATACAGTTTAGTTTTCCCAATACAGTTTAGTTGGCAAGTGAACAGGCTTAGGAAACCTTTTCTCTGGATTTCTCAGATATTCCTGCGCAAGTGAACAGGCACAGGATTCATTTTCCTGCACAGTTTCTTTTCCTTTCCTTTCCTTTCTGCCACGTCAGATTCCTTTCCTTTCCTTTCCTTTCCCTAGAAAACAAGTGAACGAACCCTTAGTGAGTACCATTGGAGGTATTCCTCTTTTGGTAATAAATCATATGATTTTGATGCAAGCAAAGTTCAAGTAAGCCTATAATTTAGAAAAGATTATTCGAGGAAAAGGGGTTACAAAGATCCAAAAGTTGGCCCAAACGCAATCGAAACATCGTGCTAGCGTCAGTAGCCCAACACTCTTGACCCGCACTCTTGAGCCGCAACCTCTAGACACCTTCCTCAACAGCCTCCCACCCCATCTCTCCCATATTTACCACCCATAACTTTCCTCCACAAAAGCTTTCTTTTCCTCCGTAAACCTCCATAACCACTTACGAAGACAAGCTCTATTTCTAAGAGTAAGGTTCCCTAGCACTATATCCACATTCATTTTGGATTTAAATAACGTATCCTATCTCACCAAGTGCTAACTATGTTTCTTCTCCTAATTTATTCCCATAGGAAATTCCTTTGGATCATCTCAATTTTTATAGCCACCACTTTCGCATTTTGAACATTGATATTAAGTAGGGAGATTGGATAACACCGCCTTAATAAGAGCCATCCTTTCTCCCAATGATAAAGATGCCTTCTTCCAATCTACTAACTTCCTCTCCATCTCCACAACAGGATTCTACAATCTTATAGGGGCAATGCCGAACCCATGGGGAAGACCAAGATAAGATAGAACTTTCTTTATTGCACCCAAATTCCATAGCAAGTAGAATCAACAGATCATCCTCGATCTTGCAGCCCACAAATATACTCTTATTTTCACCTTTAATCTGGACATCACCTAGAGGAAGAACCACAGAATACCAAACATATCATCAGAAAAATTGGAATGCTCCAAACCGTTTTTATTCTAACCACTTGAATATAGCCATTTTCCTCCTCCATATAGATCATTTTGCTCACACCTTCCCCCAATAACGTGAAAAGAAAGTGGATCTCCTTGCCATAACCCCAGTGTTCCTTCAAAGAAATAAATTGAATAACGATTGATAAAAATATTCACACATAGTAGGTGGTGGACAAGTTTTATAGCATGACTTATTCACTCGAGTGCAAAGGATTATCAATGCTAGTGATCCTGGGATCATCCACATGTTTTTAATTTAGTTTATGTTCATGCTTTCATAGGGGATTTGTTAGGTTTTTATGGGCTTTGTCTATGGACCCCAATTGCAATTTTTTTCTTTATTTTCCCTTTCAATTTGATGCATGTAATGAGCTACTAGAAGTGAGCAGTATTTTTGTGTGTTTTCCTTGGATTTTCTATGCCCCTTTTAGCCGAAGAGTGGGGATGATTTGGGTAGTTTTTTTATGGTAATTGAATCAAGAAAAAGGAGGCCCCTTTTCTTCCCTTTCTTCCCCAAGAAAAGGTGGATTTTTAGGTGTTGGAGAAGTTGCCTTGTTTCGCACGCCATATCTTGTTGTGGGTTTTTTTTAATGGGAAGCCAAAAATTGGAAAAGCTCTTTGTTTCCTTATATGATTAGGAGAGGGGGAGCTTGAGTTAGGTGTTTTTAAGAGGAAGAAAAAACACATGACCATCTTCGCGTGGGTTGAGAGAAAAGCAAGAGGAATTGATAAAGAAGAGAGCTTCTTAGGTTTTTTTTCTTGAGTTGCTCTTGTACGGTTCTATTTGAGAGGACACGGGAAACGTCGTGGTTTGCTGGCTTTGGCTATAATCCTTATATTTTGTTTTCTCATAGTGGAAGATCGGGTTATCACCCGTGGACGTAGACACCTTGGTCGAACCATATAAATCTCAGTGTGGGCATCTTGTGGCTTGTTTATTTCTAATTTTCCGTTTATTTATGCACAATCAGATCTTGCCTGGCAGATTTCTCGACATTAGGGTTTTCTCAACTTATCTTGAGATAAAAACTTTTGGTTATTTTTCCACTGTTTTGTGGTTTCTTGCACCGGTGCCAACACCAGAAATAACATTTTTGAACAGACAGGTGGAGATCCTGACCAACCGGATATCCCAACAAGAAGAAATAACATTCTTGCTCAGGCAGGTGGAAATAACATTCTTGCACAGGAAGAAATAAGCCTTTTCTCATTTTGGTGCTTCTTCCCTTTTGTTTTCTTTCATCATTTCTTTGTTACGAGACCAAGGGTTATGCGAACATTCCCCCTCCGGCGCATATAAACACTCCCAATGAACAATGATTTACCAATCCCCATGAAAATATGCCTCAATTTGTTCTCCCCCTCTTCTCGGGTCTGCTAGTTATCTCCTTGGTCTTTACTTCTCATCTGACACCCCATTTCAGCATATCATGACTTCATGAGATCTTCTAAATTCCCTTGTCTGTCACGCTATCCTCTAAGAAGATGCCATCTCTCACTTGGCTAGATTTGTGTATTACATTATGCCTTTGTGTCTCAATTTGATCGTGATTGTGAAAACAACCAGTTACTCCAAAAGCTTAAGCTGTTGCAGAAGGCGTTATTTATTCTTTTATACTTTAACACTCCCCCTCACGATGTGGCGCCTCTTTCTTTGGGTTGGCCTACACGTGGCACATGTGGCCCCACTTTTGGGTTGACCATTGCATGTGGTTCGAATCCCAGGCATTTGCTCTGATACCATGTGAAAACAACCCCATGTGAAAACAACCAGTTACTCCAAAAGCTTAAGCTGTTGGAGAAGGTGTTATTTATTCTTTTATACTTCAACAGTGATAATCCTTCAAAATCCTTCATATCCTGAACAATTGATTCATCTCCTCTTGGGGTTTGTACTGCATTACTTATTTACTTAAACCTAAAGTTATGTGCTTACATGAATTCCACTAGTAAAAAGACGCATCATAACTAAAATAACGTATTCACTATGAAAGACCTTCCCATTAATAAGGAAAAGAAAAGAGAAACAAAAGAGTACAACTTCACCTTTAAAGACAACTTGATTCCCTTCCATTTGCTTCTTTTTACCTCTTTCAAAAAGATAAAGTAGTTGACGGTTATCATCTCCCACCTGCCACAACATGCACTTGTTATACATTCAGTTCCATGAGTTATGGATATCTCATCTAGAAAACCATGTTGCCATCCATAGAAGTTAGATAATATCCACAAAAAAAGAACACCAAAAAATCGAGCAACCGTAAGAAAGTCGAGTAAAACCTCAAACAGGAAATCGACTGAATTCATTTCAGGATATTTCCACTTTAGAAGACCTTCATGCGTACGGGGCACATATGGATCATCCCAACCCTGGCAGAAAAAACCATCAGAAATCATCATAATATAACCTAACATCAGATGGACTTTCTTACCTGTAACATAGAATTTGTTTGTTACTTCTTAAGTTTACCAAATGGGACACATATTAATGATTAGCTATTGAAAGACACCTTGGGCAACGGAAAATTTCACGACAAACACAAAAAGCACAGCTCATGCATCATAATATCAAACGCCACATAATTCACAGACCACATTCAGCCAAATCATATATGAGATAATTTTCATTTTATATCCTAACAGATTGCATTTTAGAGATGAATTAAAGAATTATTTTCTTTTCTACCATATTAAATCGCAACAAAACTCATGTGAGCATCAGATTGCATTTTAGAGATGAATTAAAGAATTATTTTCTTTTCTACCATATTAAATAGCAACAAAACTCATGTGCGCATCAAATCGTTCCTGATTACTTGAAGTGAGTACCCAAACAGATGGAATAAAGTTAAAGTAAGAAAAGGTTCTAGAGCATATTTTGTAAATCAATCTTTGGAAAAAAAAATATATCTTTTACGGATACAAACATGAAGTTCTACAATGAGGAATGCTAAAGAAGGATGCACCCTTATTGTAATACGGTAAGGTACATGTACAACCTTTGATCGATCACGACCATCCACCTGATAGACCATATGACGGATGATCTAAAAGTCAGATCAATCGGACAATCTTAACATCCAGTTAAATGTATTTTGAACCTTAAATGCTTCTCGCTGCCTTTACAAAGTCCAGGCCGTTAAATTTCTACCGAAACCGACACGAAATGACCGAAATGTTTCCGTTTCCAACCCCACAGAAACTGCAACCAAAATGCATAAACCAAAATCATAAATTTAATAGCCGAATACTATAATAGTATGTATTACATAATTATATTTATACGAAGTGAATCCAAAATGTGGTGCATGCATTAAATATTTATATGAATTAAATGTGAAATTTGGCAGGTACTAAATTGTTTAACATGCCCGACAGTGGATGTCATTAGGTGTTTGATGTTTTCAAACTATTATGGATGATTGTCTTGCTTATGTGATGATTTCTAAATGTGTATTTGTGCTTATTCTAGCCTTTCCTCAAGTCTCATCTTTAAATTCTATCATTTGCATATGTTTTCATATGTTTCCTTGATTTTACAGGCTTTCCATCGAAATTTCCAACCAAAACCGAAACGGTTCCGTTTCTGTGGTGTCCGAAACCGAAACCGAAACCGAAATTTAAAATCTTGGTTGTGATATTTAATCAACAAGCTTATTACTTGTCATTTATGGATTCCATGGAGCCATTCTAAATGTACTGCTAGAAATGTCAGACTTATTGTGGGTGTGTCGACAAGTTTTTATGCAGTGTCAACTGTGACAATCTGTGTTATTATTGGATATCATTTTTTTAATGGTTATTATTGAATATTGTATTTACATCTTTTATTATTAATGCTTTTTTTATTATAAACTCTTCCTTTAGCTCTTCTTTTACTAATACTTATTGTTATATCACCTTCCCTAAACCTAAAACTCTAAACAAACTCTTATTCCAATATTATATTCATGGTATCTAAATGGTCTCCCTCTCTTGCTGCTTATTGGAGACTGAAGAGAACTAGATTAAATTGATGAATGGGTTGTTATTTGATTATCTCATGTTTGTTTTAGATTATAGTTGATTAATCCTAGAGTTCTTTTTTTAATGGCAGATTAATCCTAAAGTTTATTAATTTGTTAAATGAATAGGGCTGCGATAAATCGACCCCCATATAGTGCAGTGCTTAGAGAGAGGAGAGATAAGACAGAAGAGAGAGACAGACATGGGGGTCGATTTAAGATATTAGGGGGTCGATTTATCACTGCCCAATGAATATCGTATTTATATTGTTGCAAATTATGATATTAATAGGTAATTGTATATGTATGTATGTGTATGAGCATGTCACCATTTCTAGATTTTTAGAAGTTGCTTTGTCAGACACCTCGTATCTGTGTTGAAACTCGACACAAGAATCCGTGTTCACAAATCGTGAGTATATACACTTTTTGTTTTAGCCACGTTCTGTTTCCACAAATCATAGGTCTAAACAAAAAACCTAGATTCCAATTCCACACAGATTACCAGTGTGTTTTCTTGTCAAAAAGGAACAATGAAAACAATTATGATTCTCCACACTACATATAAAATTCGACATTATGGACATGTTGCCGCTGCCTAGGCAACACCATTCCAATCCACAGCAAGCCAGATCTGGCCATGTAACTTCTGGTTATTTCTCCCTATGCAAAGGTGACATTTCTACAATTAGATGGGTTTTTTACATGGAAGACCAAAAAACCAGAAAAAAGTAATATATGCCACCTGAGTGATGGTAATTGGCCTCCAATGATATTTTTAACCTCGATTGTAAATGATGTAAATTAGAAGCCCCATATGTTTGTGTATAATACATACGCACACGAGCAGAGTAATAGTGGCTCTTTGTGAAACAATAATAGGACAACCTACCATCAGAACAATGTCAAGTACCTGAAAAATAAGACCATCTGCCTCATGTGAAAGCTTTGGAATGAATTCCTTTAGGAGCTTGGTAACAGTAGATAACAACCAGAAATCCTTCCTCCTAACCTGATGAGCTCTAGGAAAATTAGTAAAAAGTATAATTCTCAATAAACTGGTTCAAGTAAGCAACACCAAAATCATCGCATAAGGGAACAGACATATGACTCTTTTGATATACCCGGAATGGTTCCATGTCGTATCTGTAATAAGGATTTCTACTGTGAATAATATTTGAGCGTTCATTGTTTCGAGGTTCAATCACTTCTTTCTCGAGTAGTTTCCACCTCTCATAGAATGGCCGCTGCAACAATATTTCATTATCAAACTTACGCTAAACAAAAGAAATACACAACTACCGTAAAACATTAAACGAAAAAATTTATAGTCATGAAAACCAAAGAAAGAATAGACATCTGAGTATGAGACCTTCGAAAAGAAACTGATATTTGCAAGTGAATTTTGCAGGTGATTAGATGGGTTGAAAAGAATATATGCCACATACAGCAAAAATTTCTATAGATACTATTAGAAATTATCTGGAATTTGTTGTAGTAGCCTTGATTGGTTTCCACAGTGCACTAGTACCACCCGCATGGTTTTAAATTTCTACCAAAACTGACATGAAATAACTGAAATGTTTCTGAAACCCTCCATAAATGCATCTTCCACCCCGTTTCGCTCCCAAATTTAACCCAATGCCACTATCTCTGCATCTTCTGATTATGTCTTCCTCTCTTTCCCTACAAAAAGGTAAGGTCTCAAATTCCAATTCTGTAATCAGTTTTGCAGTTTCCACAAAAGAGTACATGAATCTCTTTCTATTCAGAGAGTTCTCACAATTTGACTGGTATCAGATATGAGGCAAAGAAGACTGTTGGTTACACCAGCCCTAATTCCATGGTGGGATGCGCAATTGTTAAGGGGGGAAAGATTGTTGAGAAACAAAGGAAGAAGGAGTAGAGGGCTCCGATGGGATGGGATGCCAGGGAGAGGTATACAGCAACATGCATGAGGACTTTGAGCATTTGGATAAAGGAGAAGGGATTGCATGCACAGAGGAGGATGTCTAGTTTCTGGGAAAGACTTTCAGCTCGCAGCGACGAGAGAAGATGATGATAGGATAGGCTTTTAGGAGGAAAAAGAAAAAATACGATGTAAACGGCATTTTACATTTTGTTATTTTTTGGGATATGGCGTGTCGGTCAGTTTAGCATTTCTTTTCTTTTTCCCCTTATTATATCCATTTTTATTAGTTTCTTTTTAGTTTCATTTATTTTCTTTTCTGCCCGACCCGAGGAATGCAACTGAACAGAGCCAAAGAGAAATCTGCTCCACTAAAACTTCAGCATCTCTCTCTTGATCTCGACGTCCAGCAGCTGGCATTTCAAAGGTGCAAGTTGGACTAGATAGCTAATTGCCGCCCTTAGGCATGCTGGTACAGCCATGTTTGATCACATGACTTACCAGAGAAAAAATAGGCATTTTACTCGTGTTAGTGCTTGGTAAAAGAATTATAAATCAAATTTCTAATGAACGTGTCATATCGAAAACAAATAAACTTGAAACTCCAAAAAAATTAAAACAGGGTGTCATAAAAAGGAAACAACTCATCAGCTCCCTAAACAATTCTAGTAAGGAAATTGGAAGAAGAGTAATAGTGACAGCAACCAGAGATTCTATGACTTTTGTTTAACTAACCTCTACAACAGACTGCATATTAAGTGCCATTAGATCATAAATCAGGTATCTTCTCTCCATTTTCTGTGTAGTCGGTACTGTGTCGATTACCATCTCACCATCAAGTAGTGTCAGGTTATGAGTCTTCTCATTTAGACCCTTAAGGACAAAAAATTGGGTTAGAAATGGATGGCATTTAAAGAGAAAATAACTATTTATGAGGCTATCAACAACAAAAAAGAAGAAACACAAACCTCATTTGTTTGTCTCAGAGGAAACCGCATCTGAACCCTCCGAAAAGAAAAGTTTCTATCAATCAAAAAACACCCATCCCAAGTGATAAGCATCATGTAACGTGTTCCATCAGCTTTCCATGTAGCATAATAATAGCGTTGCCTCAATAGTTGCAAATTCTCCCTGCATTATAAAATAATTATATCAAAAGACAAAAAACAAAGTCAAATTATTGGCTAAATATTGAGTAGAAAAGAACGAGACCAGCAATGTCAATGCGTCCATTAATGGAGAAAACATAATAAATCAATAATGACATAAAAATAACATCACACAGCAGATGAATGTGAGTCTTATCAACTAGAAACTGCCTCACATTAAGCAAATATCATCTTAAAAGAGATAATGATGCAAAAGTGAAACATTCATATTAAGAATGGTTCAAATATCAGTCTCGGGAATTTCTCGACGAGGGAAAATCTTGGGTGACTTCAATTTATGTTTTTGGGGAAAATACATGTGACAGCCTTGGGGGTGAATCTTTTTCAAGGGAAAGGCCCCAATGGTCGCATTGGCCCCCGCCTCGATCATTCGCGGGGTCCTTGGGGAGTTTGGAAGAATGGGATGCTAGGGGAAGGAGGCTGGAGTTCGGAGCTAGGAGGGTTCCTGGCCGTAAAGCAATAGAATCAAGTCGTAGATCATTCTCGAATGCAAGTGACTGGTTGTGCTTGAAGAGCAACTATAGAAATTTTGGCTCTCGCAACATATGCACGAAATGTTGGGAGCCCAGAAATAGAGAGAACATTAACTTGGTATGGAAACCCAAAAAGAACCACGCTGCTACTATTGACAAGGATCGTTTTCTGGATGTCCCAGCCTCAATAGTGGAAGATTGGAAAAGAAGTCTCATTGGAGGTATGAAATCTGGTTCATGGCTCCTGGAAGATGTCTGGGATTGAGCAAAAAAGTCTTGGGGTTAGCAGGAGCTGGAAAAGCCTTTTGCTATTAGTACAGTAGACATTCTCTTTCGTTTCAGCTCTGAGGCCCAGGTTACCTCTATCCTTCGGCGGGGAGGTGAGGCGTTTGGGGGTTACCTCTCTTCGCTCCAGGCCTGGTTTTCGGCTTATAATACGGGGGCCAGAACAGTTCGAATGCGATTTTATGACATACCATTACACTCATGGTCTGCCTCCACGGTGGAGATTCTTGGTTCACACCTAGGTCTGGTCCTTGAGACCCAGCTTTTTGGGAACCACTCTCATTGTTTAGCATTTGCCTCTGCCTTGATTGTATCCCCTTTGTGGAAATTCATACCTCAATCCATTAATTTAAGAGTAGAATCTATCATTTACTCAGTGAGAGTTAAGGTGGTGTCTGAGGATAGCATAAATTCCCTGGCAATGTCGGTGGTGGGAGAATCTAGCAGTAAAGACAATTTGCCCCTTTTTGAGCACTCTGATCAGATTCCAATTGATAAGGGTTTGCCGGCGGTGGTTTGCAGACCGGAAAAGGTGGCAGAGGCCTCTGAGCTTGTACCAGAGCCGATGGTGGTCCCTAGTTCAAATTTTGAATTGGCTACCTACCCAGTTGTCCTTTCTGAGAACGTTTGTGTCCCATCAGATAGTAGGGTAGCTAAGTGGAGTGGACCTGTGAGCATGCCTAGAGTACGGATAGTACGGCAATCAAATTTGACTGCCCCATGTGGCTCAAGGGGAAAGGCGAGCATAAAGGATATTGTAGACTCGTTTACCATAAGATCGGCTAAGGAGTTGAAAGTTTTAAAACAAAAAAACAGGTTTCTTAAGGCAGACAAGAAAGTTGATGCTAAGGGTACACAGTCGGGTAAAAATAAATTTAGGAGAGACCTCCAGAAAGATACTCGTATCCTAGCTACGCGTGGCGGGCTTTCAGTACTTAAAAGGAAGTTTACGTGTCTGAACCGAAAAAAGGAAGCCAGAAAGGAAGATAATGATCTAGAAAATCATCTCTCCGAAGGAATTCGGGATATCTCGTCTAATTCAAGTATGCCTGGAAATGATCGATCGGAGGATACAAATAGAGTAGTTAAGGATGTAAGCTCCCTGATGGATGGAGATCTGGATCTCCTAAGAAATCTCAAATATAACGAAAAGTTAGCTAGAAAAGAATCGCCCACACCAGGTGAAGTATTACTCTCCCCCCCCTCAAGAAACAGTGGCTGAAAGAAAAGGCAGCAGTCAGTCGAAACCCAGGATCGTCCCCCTCCCTTACCTCCTTGAATAGTGAGGAAGAACTTCACACGCCTCTTTGTAACTTGCCCATTTTCAATCAAATTTAAGAAAAAGAAAGACAAACCAGAAGGCGTTTGTGGGAGGAGAAGAAACAGCTGGCGATCTCGAGTTTGGAAAATCGACGAGAGGCCTTGGGTAATTACCCGGATCAGGGACAAGGATCCTTGGACGGCAGTCGGCAAGTAAAGCAGACAATTGAGCCCACCAATAATGATAAAGGAAAGGGTATTCTGTCATCGCCGGCGCCTGATGATCCTGGGCACTCAGAGGATGAGGGCCTTAATGATTTCCTAGCAATGGGTGATGTTTTAGGAATATCGTATCAGGAGGACCTTGGTAAGACCAGTGAAATGTTCCAGGAAATCCAATCCAGAGCTGAATTAGGAAAGGGTAACAAAATTGAAACAGTATCTAGAGATTGAGATCAAAAGACCCTATTTTGAGAGGTTGTTTAGTCTTACTGGTTCAAAGAGCTTGTACTGAGCTTGTACTGTTTCAAAGGATCTACTTTAGGTTTTTTTTCGTAAAGGGATGGCCCTGTCTAGGCGACTCCTCGTTAATCGTTATTCAGAAATGATGCCTCTGGTTGACCTAGTTAGAATGCCTGGTTGAGAAGGATTGAAGGATGTAGGGAGTCTAGGTAGGAGGTGGTGGATTTTGTTTGTCGGTCCTAGCCCTATAGTTAGGGGTAAGGTAATTTGCTACATCGAAGGTTTGTAGGGATCAAGCTTTGCACCAGATACTCCCTTCTCCCAGATGAGGTGAGAAAAGTTTTAGCCACTCATTGGCTAGAGAGACCATGGTCTTTCGCTAGTTGAGGCACTTTGATGTCGAAGGCCTTCCTATGTGATCAATTAAGAGGGGAACAGACAATGATTAGAGAAAAGGATTACGCGCAGACCAGAATCAAATGCAGCGAAAGTTTCTGGGTAGTCTAATAGAGGAAAGGAATAGTTCGTTTTCTGTTAGTTTTAGATGGGCTTCCGGAAAGGTTGTACCACCTATCTCTAATATTGTGTATTGCAGGCTGGGACCACTGGTCCCGAATGCTCTCTGAATATTAATGAAATTTGTCAATTTTAAAAAAGAAAAGAAAAGAATAACCCAGGTCTGTCACAACAAGAACTCGAGTAGGCGATGCTTGGCCTAGTATTCGCCGATTCAAGATATTCCTCTTAACTAACTGGTCCCCAATGAGGCTTTTCTCATTCAATGCACATGATAGAAAGATAGTGTCCCTTGGGGATTGGGGAGGCAGGAGTTGCCCAGATGCTGGGGAAGTTCCTTGCTGATGAATGGGATGAAATGGTGTACAATGATAGCACAAGGAATTCAAGAGTTCTGTCCAAACAACCTCATTTCTCCCATGGATGGGACAATACTGAAGGGCAGCCCAGTGCATGAGGCTCCCGCCATTGCGGGGTCTGGCTAGATGTAAGCAACCTTACCCCTGCTTTGCAAAGAAGCTGTTTCCGTGACTCGAACCTTACGCCTGCTTTGCAAAGAGGCTGTTTCCGAGACTCGAATCCGTGACCACCAGGTCACAATGGAGCAACCTTACCGTTGTGCCAAGGCTCGCTCTCTTGAAAAATCTAAGAATTCTTCAATATGCCCATAAAGATAGACCCATGCCAAGAATAAGAGTGATGGACCACTAACAACTAGGGGAGACATAGTGTGCCACCAAAGACCTAGGATTCAAAGCTTTCTTAAATAGGTTTGGCAAAAATCATGCAAAACACAATCATCACATGATCTATCCAACCACACGATCTATCCAACTAGAACATTGTTCTCTCTGTTTCCTGTGACACATAGGATGGATGTTTTTAACAGATTAAATTCTTTTTGCCAAGAATTCCAAATGTGCAATCCTTCCCTTCCCCATCCTAGATCAGAACCCAGAATTTGATAGTTTTCTCTAATTATTGAGGACCATTTTTTTTTTTCATTATGCAATCTCCACCATCATTTAGCAAATAGGGCCCCATTTTAAATCCTAATATTCTTTGCGATAATCTCGCCTCTAAATTGGGCATGCATAACTGTTTTCAGCTAATAAGATGAACCTTCCTGAAAGTAGGGAAATCATTCTACAATATTTTTATTTCGATTGTCAAAATTCTTTCGACAACACAAGGAAAAATCCAAAACATATAAAGAAAGTGGATTGAGATGTTTGACAAAGAATCTTTTAGAAGAGTGATTTTTCTGGGAAGAGAGGTGTTTGATGCTCCAACTCTCAAGCTAGTAAATAAATCGATCAACCACCAAGTTCCAGTCATGGAGACACAAAGTACCATCCTTCAATGCAGTATTGAGATATTTTATTGGGAGCTGAGTAGAGTATAATACAAAAAGTTCAGAGGAATGATGGAGAAACGTAGTGTATTATACTCTGCTAAGCTCTGGTCAAAGGTATGGGCCCACTAACCATGGGGAGACCACAAGCAAGAACTGCTCTTGTCCCAGTTTACAAGATAGCTTTTCCTTGTGAGCTAATGGAATGAGGACAGGTCTGATACCTCCCCATGACCAAAGGAGTGCGTAGTTGGGTTGTTCTCCTGTCGGTGCATGAAGATGTGCCTGTTGGTCATCTTCACACAACACTTAGGATATGAAGCCTTCGCTCTTGTGGGCCATCTTCATATACTCAAGCATTCAATTATGACTTCTCCTTATCCAACAGTTGTAGGAAATTCATCGTTAACTATGGCAACTAGGTGTTGGTTCGAAATATTGCATAGATGATTTCCAACATATATTTATCCATGAACTCTAAGAATCCTTCCATATTGGGGTTCTCGCACTTGGGAAAGAGAGTTCTCCCATGGATTTTGCAAGTCACCCACCATGTTTGTGAGTTGATCCACCTTTCATAAAAAAATTGTATAATTACAGCAATTGATTAACCTAATCCGTAATCAGATGCATCTTCAATAAGACGATGAAAACCTAGATCTCTGAAACCAAACTGTGTATGGACTACAGGGCTGGAATTGGAAAGCAATTCTCTAAGTCGCAGTGGATAAGAAAATATAAGAGATCTGATAGAAGAGTCAGAAAATACGTTCACCACAACCAAAAGGGGATGAAAAAGGCTTGATTCAACTATAAATAAATCAGATCTTACATCAAATCTACAACTAAAATATCTCATGGGGAGCCTTCCTATTCATTGTTTCAAAACTTAGAAAAGGTAATTGAAAAACAATCCCCCTCAAAATAACAAAATTTTCATATAATGAACCCATACTCCTTAACTTTGCTATTTCAATCAAACACTCCAAAAAAAAAAAAATTCTCCCATGGATTTTGCAAGTCACCCACCATGTTTGTGAGTTGATCCACCTTTCATAAAAAAATTGTATAATTACAGCAATTGATTAACCTAATCCGTAATCAGATGCATCTTCAATAAGACGATGAAAACCTAGATCTCTGAAACCAAACTGTGTATGGACTACAGGGCTGGAATTGGAAAGCAATTCTCTACGTCGCAGTGGATAAGAAAATATAAGAGATCTGATAGAAGAGTCAGAAAATACGTTCACCACAACCAAAAGGGGATGAAAAAGGCTTGATTCAACTATAAATAAATCAGATCTTACATCAAATCTACAACTAAAATATCTCATGGGGAGCCTTCCTATCTATGAAGCACGGGTACGGGTACGGGGTGCGGGTACGACACGACACGGGTACGTGGGTACGTGATTTTTCAAAAAAATCGGGTGCGGGTACGTTCGGGTACGCCGAATATAATAATATATTTTAATATTTTATTATATATTTATAAAAATTAAAAAAAAAATAATTGGAGAGCAATCAAATAACAATAACATCACCAAAATGGAAAATTCTAATATTACTCTTCATTTCATAAGTGATTAAGTTTCATATTTCATAACATGAGGCATCAATACATCATTCATTTGAAAAAAAGTCTGTCGCCAGTGTGTTGACCAGTGCCTGACAAGATAAATAATTTTTAGAGACCAAATTATGAGATTTTTTTTTACCGGACTTTTGGGATTTAATAATGTTTGGACATGATAGATTTTATGAATTTTTAAATTTTGAAAAATACCCCACCGTTTGGAAGTTAAGAATGTTAAAATTTTGACCCGACCCTTATTCTGCGAATTTTGTACTAGAACAGGAGAGTTGACTTTTTTTCCTTTTAGATTTGGGTCTTGAAACTATTTTTAATAAATCCAAATGGGGGGTATTCCGTTATTTACATGTAAATCTTAAGTAAATGGACAATAAAATAGTAAAGACATTTACTTAAATGGTTTGCACGTAAATACTAAGTGCAGGGAAGGAAATACTAAGTGCAGGGAAGGAGAGAGAGGAAGCAGGAAGGGTTTACAAACCAGTAGGAGAAGCAGGACGTGTCGGGTACGCGTGGGTGCGCACCCCTAACGCACCCGACACGCACCCGCTACAAGAAAAGGGGTTTTTATTTTTCTAATTATGGGGGTACGTACCCAGGGCGTACCCGAACATACCCGCACCCAATACGTGTCGGGTACGGGTACGGGAGGCCCGGGAGAGTACCCGTGCTTTCTAGCTTCCTATTCATTGTTTCAAAACTTAGAAAAGGTAATTGAAAAACAATCCCCCTCAAAATAACAAAATTTTCATATAATGAACCCATACTCCTTAACTTTGCTATTTCAATCAAACACTCCAAAAACAAAAAAATTCTTAAAGAACCTACTTGCAAAACCAAACAGTCAAGGCTTTCATAAATTTAATGATAAAACTTAGAAAACGTAATGGAAAAAACAGTCCCCCTCAAAATAACAAAATTTACATATAATGGACCCGACTTTTACATCATCACACCCTCGTCCCATACTTTTTGCTGTAAACTTTATTTATGAGACTTGCTATTCTTTTTGTTTTTCTAGTGTGTATTCTTTTTTTTTAATATTGTGCTTTATCGGTTTATACACACTCCAAGAAGAGAAATTTTGGAGAAATGATCCACGAAGAAGAATAACATAAATTAAGACATGGGACAGTTGATAATTACATATTAAGTAATAAGTTGGCATGTCTACGGATGATAAGATGGTAAATGTATCTACAAACTTGCCATTCAAAAAAATGTATGTACGAACTTTTAGTGTTTCAAAAACTACATGCAAAATATGCTTGCTTCTTGATTGTGCTCTTTAAGAGTCAATTATTTAAATGGTACAACCAAGTAGAACAGAAATTGAAATGATATGTTTCGTGATTTATCTATTGAAAGAAACTAATTATTTAACTTGCCAAGGTAGTTTCTACAATGCAAAAAAATATATATACTTTTTTTAAAGAGGAAAGCTAAACAAAGGGCCCTTGGAAAAACCCAGCCGGGGGGGGGGGGGGGGGGCGGGCATTGGATCAACGTAATTAGCAAGAAGAATGATAAATGCAAAATTATATGCATTGGTAAATGTCATGAGTGACATGAATCCAATGGGGGTTTTTGCAAGGGTGCTCACTTTTTTTAATGGGTGCAAACAAAATATTAGTATTTCCTTGATCTGATGATTTGTTCTAAAACTAAGAAACTAACACAAAACTTGTCAACCCAGCTGTTGTAATGAAAAATAAAGACAAACACCATTACAATTAGGATTCTAACAACGATAGGTGGAAAGTGAAAAAAAATATCTACAGGATTTGAAGATTTCCCAATATCATCATTATATTATTTTGATATTTCATATTTCCAAATT
The DNA here is from genome assembly GCF_043159265.1 of Tasmannia lanceolata. NCBI lineage: Eukaryota > Viridiplantae > Streptophyta > Magnoliopsida > Canellales > Winteraceae > Tasmannia > Tasmannia lanceolata. The sequence goes on along the minus strand of NW_027518680.1, from coordinate 64,217,631 downwards.
ATTTAATTATACTTTTTAAAATTAGCTTAACAATTAATTTATTTATTTTATAATGTGGCAATATGTACATATATTAACTTCATCGAGATCTTGTCTATAAAACACAAGGAGAAACTCAAAACTGAAAATATTTGGAGACACTCATTCAATTCCAGAGTAACAATATTTCAATTTTTATGGTTGGCGGTTTGCCATATCATATCACCTTACATCATTACCCAAATCAACATGAGAAAAAACGCAATTCTCCCATTTCACTTTCTATCCATGACGATACTTGGTAACTAATTAGCATATAAAAATGGATAACCATTAATCAATTAGTATGCATTCCTAATGCCCAGTTTGTTTTAGATTATGACAACCGATTGTGGAGTCCCCAACCGATTATTGGACCGAGAATTGCACTAAATTTAAGTCCAATAATCGTTTGGGGACTCCACAATCGGTTGTCATAATATAAAACAAACAGGCCCTAAGAGTGACAATAAATTTAAATTATGTTACATGCACGCACATACATACATTGCATAATTTTAGAAACAGCATATTGACCCTATCTAAACACCTGCTTGGTGCATTACGAAAAGGAAGATCGATGATAATGTAGATACCTATATAAACCAGATGAGCCTTATTGTACTAGTTACTGCTAATGGATAACGAGGGATGCAGTTAAACCAGACCTGTTGAGTGAAACTGGATGTGATCCCGGAAATTGTGAGTTCCCTTTTGCCTGATGACCAAGGGAAGAAACGATTATGAAATTTAATCAAAATATATTTCAACACAATAGGCATCTAACCATGTGAAAGAGCAAACAAATAGCAAAAAAGGGGCACTTTATAAGCACAAATGCAAATAGTAAAAATGAGATAAGTCTCCAAAATGAATTGGAAATATTAAAACAAAAATATTTGTCGTATAATACAAGAACAATGATAACCAAGATGATGGCCCGAGAGAGGGATCAAGGGCAAAGTCATCAGAGAAAGGTTATATTGTCCTAAATAAAGAACTAAGAAACTCTATCTGAAACCTGATAGGATGAGCCATGCAGTGTGGAAGTGCTACACTGAATTATCTTTGATTAGAAAGTATGAATGGAGGGAGAATATAGTTCACTTCTTAGCAAAAAAAAAACTAGGGTTTTTAAGTGCCTACTCCTGATGCCAATTTCAGGGTATGATAGCAGAACTGCCGCATGGAATCCTGCTGGCCATAAGGTATTGCATCACCCAAAACATCGTCATTTGTCAACACTTCATTCTCCACATGCTCCTGTCAACATGGAAATACTTTCTGAATTGGAAATGACAGATGAATAGAATCAATAATTATTGTGTGTACATAATATATCAAAGTAAAACAACAGCCAGTTAAATAAGGAAAAGAAACTAATGAGCATGCAGCTAAAAAAGAACCCCAGAGAAGATCAGTCATCCCACAGTTACCGGAAACTTCCCAGTTGGATGGGAGATATTGTTTAAGAAAATGTCTCCATGCAGATTTGTTTGTTTCCATGGTTCAAAATATCTGAATTTGTGAGCGTATCGACCGGAGGCCAAAACAATAAGTATCATCCAATGGGTACTTGCGCAGTGTACCAGTTAATGCACTAGTGAATCTGCCGATATGATTGCCGATGGTCCCAGAAATAGAGTGATATACTATGTTTCGACCTTTTTTTAGGTTTACTATTATTTTTATTGAAGAGGGCGAGCCTTGGCGCAATGGTAAGGTTGCTCCATTGTGACCTGGTGGTCACGGGTTTGAGTCACGGAGACAGCCTCTCTGCAAAGCAGGGGTAGGGCTGCGTATATCTAGCCCTCCCAGACCCCGCAATGGCGGGAGTCTCGTGCACTGGGCCAACTTTTTTTTATTGACTTTTATGCATTTTCTCAACTAAAATTATGATTTGATAATTTTAGCTAATTTATAAGGTTGCCAGTGCCCTGGTAAGCCTATCAAAGTTTACCTATCTAAAACTCAACTAAATAAGAAAATAAATATATGCAAAGACAAAATCTTGATCAGTAAAAGACAAAAATCAGTCTCGCTAGTCCAGAGATTTCCTCTGCACATCTTGTAGTCTTGTGTGGATCTGGTTGTAAGGCTGCCTGAGATTGGTGCGTCTGGGTACGGATAGGGCTTCCGGAAAATCGTCAGATGGGGTTAGAGAAGGTGATTGGGCTCCGCCATGTGTGGCCAGTGGAGCTAATCTGGTCCCGGTAGGAGGAGGTAATGGTGGCCAAAGATTATCATCTGAGAACAGATGGTTTTTGTCTAAGGATAAGAGATCCAAAAGACTAGACAAGGTGATTCAAAGGTGTATAGAGGGTGGTTTGGGTGACTGGAGATGCTGTCAATGTGGGTGTAAAAATTTCAAGCGAAGATCGGTTTGTTGGGTTCGCAAAAAGCCTTGGTCTAGCCTAGATTTTAATTTCCCCCATTAGATAGGATCTGGTGCTTCTGGCCCTCAAAGACGTGTGGAAAATCAGTCGGGGTCGAAACCCGGTAAGATTAGCCCGGCTACTTCTGATGGTGTACTTTCAATTTGGAGGTGGTTCCTCTGAAATCAATTAGTAATGCTGATCTCGGCATCTGGGGAAGGATTAAACCGGGATGGTCTGGTAATTTGAAAGCTCTTGAGAGTTGGCTTACTCGTAAAAGCAATAGTCATTGTGAGGTGGTGGTTTATAGAATCACTGAGCTTGAGGTTCTGATCACGCCTTCGCTAGGATTCAATCGTTCTCAGCTTGTGGACTCTTGGAAAATTGCCATTAATTCCCCATTCTTAGAACTTTTACTGTGGAGTATGAAATTCCTAAGGTGGGGAGTTGCCATTGGTGGAGTATTGAAGGGGTACCGCCTGAGGCGTGGTGTGAAGACAATTTTAGGAGAATTGGGGAGAAAATTGGGAGAGTGCTAGAGATTGACGCTTCCTGCGTAGCTGGTAATGGGTACTACAAAGCTAGGGTTTCAAATCTTATCTGCTGGGGAGTTGGGGAAGGAGATATCAATTCAGTCTTCTCTGGATGGGTCTGTTAGATGGGTTCATGTTCAGAAGGAAGAGGACGGAGAATATAGTTCTGAATCTTCTGATGGTGGTTCTGAAATGTCAGATGAGTATGGAAGCGAGCTTGGGTCTGGCTGTGAGGTTCCTTTTGCAGAACCTATGTTAAAGGAGTCGTTGCTTCCGCTGGTGGAGGCGGTTCTGGGTGGTTCTGAGAAGGGATGCCTGGAGGAGATGGCGCACGATAGCCTTGGAGATGGGTTTTAGAAAATTCGGCGCCGATTACCGACTGGTCAAATGGCGGTGTTTTCGAATTTCAAAATGAAGTTTCCCCTGTGGTGTACAGATGGAGGAGTGTGTGGCTCAGTAAAAGCTGGTTCGGTGGTGGTGGACCCCACATCATCGATTAATAGCTTTTTGGATATTATATCCGCGACTTCCCCAAGGACTCCTCGTGAAGAATCTTTTGGCTTGGACAGGTGTCTGCGGACCTTGGATCAAGTTAGCGGGCCTGAAGATGGGTCCTTGGTCTTGGCCCAGAACAGTGCTGACAATAGTCTGGGATCCAGTCTTAGCCCTTTGGTTATATGGAACCGTTTTAATTCAGAACCTCCTTCTGAAGGTGGGGCCCGATTGTCTTTGCAAGCTGATTATGCTAAAAATAATCTATATGAAGCATGGGAAGCTGAGGAGGAGCAAGGTGAGGATGTTAAGGCCTTTTTATCGCCTTGGCAGGAGGGTTCTTCAAAGGAAGCCTTGCGTGTGGGGGAGAGTAGTTCAGAGTCTCGGTCCAGAAATTTGCTTCTGAGTGGTCTTGCCATTCGATTGGATTTTGAAGAAAGGGAAGAGTGAGAGGCTAGGTCATTGGAAGAGATTGATATGGCGGAAGGTCCTCTTGGCTTTCGATCTTCCAATTCTAAGCTGGTGATGGTAGGGCCCTGCCGGGTTCGAAGCTTTCAATGTGGTCTCCGATTTGTTCAAATGTTTTACCAAAGTGGTTCGAGTGAAGTCTCGGTGGGGTCTTTTAATTCTGTTCGGGCAGAAGTTATGTCGAAGGGGATTCCAATTTTCGTTTCTTCTTTTGGCAATCTTGAAAGAATTTTTCTGGGGAATATGCTTCAGTTTAGGGTTGCTTTGGCAAACTGTTTGGGGAAGAAAAAGGATAATTTCTCTCTAGATTTGCAGATATTGGAGGAGAACTATATACCGTTGAAAAGATATGGTCGTCGTAAGCATAGAAAGAAGCGCATTGCCTTGGTAACTGGTATATATGAACCGGTATGGCTTGATGGCGAGAATTCTACCAACTTGGCTGATTTGTATGTTAAATCAGCTTCAAGTTTTCAATCTCAGGTGTCTCCCGATTCGGCTAAGATGTGGGAGGGATCTCAGGAAGAAGCTGTGGAATTCTTTGTTAATCGCACTTTGGGGGTTAGTAGGGAGTTGGGTCTGGTTTATGTTGGATCTGAAGAAGACTTCAGGTCAGAGATCAAAATAGGAGAGTTAAGGGACTTGGCGGTTCAAGAACTGTCAGTAAAGCCTTCTGATGAACCTTTAAAAAAGAAGACTAGGGAACTTAAAAGGCTAAAGTCATATAGCAATTACGATGGAGGTTTAGCTTCTGGGGTTTCTTCGATGGAGCAGTCTGGGAGGAAGACGAGTAATAGAAAGGGGAAGAATTCCAGTAAAGAAGTTTCCTTATGAAGATATTCTCTTGGAATGTAAATGGGCTGGGGTCCCTGGATAAAAAAATTCATGTGAAGGAGTTTGTAAAGAGATTGAAGCCAAAGTTTTATTTGCCTGCAAGAGACTAAGATGGAAATTATCAATCGATGTGACATTAGTGGTTTGGGGGTTAAAGCGGATTGGAATTTTTTGTTCTTACCGTCTGTAGGAGCCTCGGGTGGAATAGTAGTAGCTTGGGATGAATCTTTTTGGAGGAAACAAGATGTCCGGAGGGGTAGTTTTTCTCTTTCTGTGTCTCTGAAAAATGTAGAAGATAATTCGATGTGGTGCTTTTCTGGTGTTTATGGTCCGGTTCTAAGGGAGGAGAAAGGCTTTCTCTGGGAGGAACTAGGGAGGGTAAGAGGTTCTTGTGGCTTTCCTTGGTGTATTGGGGGAGAGATTGGGTTGTTCTAGATCTAGTCGAAATATGAGAGTTTTTGCTGATTTCATAGCTTCTCGTGAATTAATAGATCTTCCTCTTTCTGGTGCAATGTTTACTTGGTCTAGAGGGGAAAGTAGGAGTCGATTAGACCGTTTCATTGTGTTGGCTAGTTGGATGGATTTAGTTCCGAAAATGTATCAGAAAGCTCTTCAACACTCGATGTCGGATCATTGTCCTATCCTTTTGGACCCTAGATTAGAATCCTGGGGTCCTCCTCCTTTCAGATTCGAAGTTGTGTGGCTTAACATTCCTCATATGGAGGATATTTTGGAGGGTTGGTGGGTTTATTGCAAGGCGGAGGGTCCAGCGGATGAAATCATAGGGCACAAATTGAGATTTGTTAAGAAAAGGTTAAAAGAATGGGCAAAAGAGAGAAAAGTACAGATAGTTGGCAGAAAACTCTGTTTGGAGAACATAATGGCGGAATTGGTAGCTTTACAAGAAAGTGGTTTAGGGGCGGAGGAGGAATGGGAGGAGTTGGGGAGAATTAGACAAGAGCATAAATCTTTGCTTCTTCATGAGGAGATATCTTGGCGTCAAAAATCCAGAGTGAAGTGGTTGTTGGAAGGGGACAAAAACACGGCCTATTTTCATGCAATGGTAAGTGCTAGAAGGAGGAATAGAATTGTGGCTCTTAATGCGAATGGTCAATTGGTCTCTAGCAAGGAGGATCTTTCAGAAGCTATCATTGAATTATATACTTCTTTGTATGCGTCTGAGCTTTCATCTCGCCCCATTCCCGAGGAGTTGGACTTTAACTGTTTGAGTCTACAGGAAAGTGCTAAGTTGGAATGTCCGTTTGAAGAGGAGGAAATTGAAAAAGCTTTGTTCTCTTTGGCAAAAGATAAGGCCCCTGGTCCTGATGGTTTCTGTATTGCTTTCTTCCAAGCTTGTTGGAGTTTTGTCAAGACAGATATTCTTAGATTTTTCAACGAATTTTTCGAAGGTTTATCACTTGACAGGGGTACTGGAGCAACCTTTATTATTTTGATTCCAAAGGTTTATCACTTGACAGGGGTACTGGAGTAACCTTTATTACTTTGATTCCAAAGGTGGAAGGGGCTTCAAGGGTGTCTGAATTTCGGCCTATTAGTTTGGTGGGCTGTCTGTATAAAATCCTAGCTAAAGTAATGGCGGAGAGACTCAGAGCAGTACTTTCTTTTTTAATTTCTGATGACCAAAGTGCGTTCATCAGCAAGAGACAAATTTTGGATTGCTCTCTCATTGCGAATGAAGTTATTGATTCCTATGTGAGAAATGGAGAAAGGGGGGTTATGTGCAAACTTGACATGGAGAAGGCTTATGACAGAGTGGAATGGGACTGTTTGGATTACCTCCTTGGGAGAATGGGTTTTAGTAATCGGTGGAGAGGGTGGATTAGGAAGTGTATTTCCTCGGCTTGGTTTTCTATTCTTATTAATGGGTCTCCAAAAGGTTTTTTCAAATCGTCTAGGGTCTTGAGCAAGGAGACCCTCTATCTCCTTTCTCTTTGTCATTGTTTCAGAAACTCTTAGCAGACTGATGAAGAAAGGATGCAAGAGGGGTCTTCTGGAAGGTTTTCATGTCGGTAGGGATAGAGTGGAAGTGTCCATCCTTCAATTCGCAGATGATACTCTTGTATTTTGTGCGGCTGAAATTGAAAAGATTTTAAACCTCAAGGCGACTCTAAGATGCTACGAGTTGATTACAGGTCAGCGATCTAATTTTTTGAAATCCAGATTGTATGCGCTTAACTTATCTCCAAATGAGACTCATGTTTTTGCGAGGATTTTGGGATGCCAATTGGATAATTTCCCTTCTTCATACTTAGGGCTCCCTTTAGGGGTGGGTAGACCAAAAAAATCCCTTTGGGATCCTGTAGTAGAAAGAATTGAAGGAAGACTTGAAACTTGGAAAAGAAATTTAGTATCAAGAGGAGGGAGATTGACTTTAGTCAAGGCGGTTTTGGCCAATATTCCCGTCTACTTTCTGTCTCTTTTCAAGTGCCCTGCGAGTGTGATTTTGAGAATCGAGCAGATTCAACGTAGATTCCTTTGGGGCAGTTCAGACAATAAGAATGGTATTCCTCTGGTGAAGTGGGAGAAGGTGTGTGCTCCTTTCAGGAATGGACGTTTGGACATTAGAAGAGTTAAAGGCTTTAACCGTGTTCTTTTGAGTAAATGGCTTTGGCATTTTGGGGAGGAACAATCTTCTTTATGGGTTAAAGTGATCGGGGGAAAATATGGATGTTTGGATGGGAGATGGGAATCTGATAATCTTTTTCGAAAGAAGGGTGTAACGGTTTGGCGTGATATCCTGCAGAATAGTTATGACTTCAATAACGGTATTCGGTTTAAAGTGTATTCAGGGGATCGTATTCGTTTTTGGTTGGATGCGTAACGTTCGGTTGAGCCGTTGGGAGATCTTTTTCCGGACTTATTTTTGGTAACCCTTGATAAAAAAAGCGTTAGTATGTGAATGCTTTGACCGTGTGCATGGTAGAGTGATTTGGAATCCAAGATTCAGAGGAATTTTTTTTATCGTGAATTAGATTCTATCTCCCAGCTTCTCCAAATGATTGAAAGTTGTTACATAAAGAGAAGTGGATCAGATAAAAGGGTTTGGATTTGGAGCACTTCCGGTTTTTTTTCAGTCAAATCTTTCTATTCTAAACTTGTTCCTTCCTCTGAAGAAGCTCTGTTAGCCAAAGTGTGGAAATTCCAGTGCCCTCCTCGAGTTTGTTTTTTCGGTTGGGCTGTGTGTAGTGAGCGTATTCAAACTATAGATTTCCTTTGTAAAAGGGGTATGATTTTAATTGATCGCTGCCCTCTTTGTCTAGAGGATGGGGAATCTATTGACCATTTGTTTATTCATTGCAAGGTAGCAAAAGAGATTTGGGGTCACATCTTGTTGAGGTTTGGTATTTGTTGGGTGTTCCCTAAAACCATCTCTGAAGTAATCAAGAGTTAGGAGTAATCAAGAGTTGGGAGCCGGTCCCTTGAAAAAGAAAAGGGAAGGCTTTATGGAAATTTTGCCTATTGGCATCGTGGTGGATTATATGGAAAGAAAGGAATAATAGGGTTTTTGATGGTGTTGCTAAATCTTCCTATTGGCTATACGTTAAAATTATTGGCTTATCTATTTTGTGGGCAAGATCCCTTCCTATGTTCAGGTTCATTTCGGCTTTTGATCTGTGGGAGGGTTGGTAAGCAGTTTGTTCCGAATCAGAAAGAAGGTCTCCTGTTAATCAGCAGTGGGCCTCTCCTCCGCCTGGTTTCATCAAAATCAATTCCAATGGGTATATCTGATTCGTCTGAGGTAGAAGTCAGAGCGGCTTTTCATGGTATTATGCATTTAGAGATATAGCAGTTGGATTCTGCAATAGTGGAAGGAGACTCATCCAATGTCATTAGCTGGCTGTCCGGGGTGGTGGTTCCTCCTTGGAGGTTCCTTTCGTTTTTTGACGGGGTTGAAGATAAGATTGTCGGTTCCTCTATTGTGTTTAATCATGTTGGGAGAACGGCTAACGGTGAAGCTGATGTGCTAGCAAGATCTGGTGTCAATAGAGTAGGTGTGGAGTAGTTTGATTTCCTCCCGCCGTGATCATCTATGTATTTCTTTTTTTCCTTTGTTGTAAATATTTCGGATCTTCTTGGTCCCTTTCTTAATATATTCAATACATTACCATTTCAAAAAAAAGAAGAGACAAAAATCAAAACATGAACTTAGAAACGAGATTAAACCATGGTATTCAGCCGTAGCCCCACAAAATAGATGATAAAGCACCAAACTCAAAACACTATGATGCCAAAATCGCAGAAGTTTCATGACTTGTTTTTTACTTCTCTGCAAAAAAGGTAGTAGACAAAATAATATAATTACTAATAATCAGAGTAATAAATATAAATAATATATAAATCATACTCAAGCATGCCCTCTCATCAGCACTTGTCAACAATTAAAATATCAAGCACCATATATATTTGTTGAGCGGACATTGGATATCTCTACCCCGGCCAAAATCTTCAACCTAATTTTCAAAAAGACTTATAATCCTGCCTCAAAAAGCATATAAGCATGTGGCAGCCAATACTTGTAGAAACTGGGGAAAAAAACTTTAATCTACACATTCCAATAATACCTACATGCAGAGGAGCTGCAATACCACCATCATCTTCTTCATCCTGCACTGCTTCACCGTTTAGATCAAGATCAGAAGATCTTTTCCACTCTGGCGTTGGAGGACAAAACATTGTTTCAGGCCTTTTTTCATGATAAAACCTGTAGAGTGCATCAATATAGTCATCCTTATAGATTCCAGGCGGGCGCGCTTTGGCAAATACCTGCAGTGCCTGCAAAGCCAACAGAGTTATAAAGTAGAGTTGATGAATGTCATCACCCAAGAGATGACATAAAACTAGAAACAAAAGCAGAAAGCTTACCTCAGTGACTGAAATTGGTTTGGAGCGCATAAGAAAATGAACAATCATGAAACCAGTACGGTTATGCCCATGAGTACAGTGGACAAGAACATATTTCTTCGAGTGCTTCTGGCGGGAGACAAATTGTAAAACCTGAAATAAAAATGTAAGGACAAAAATGTTGAGGGAAAACGTAATTCTTGAGCACCAAGAATCAGGTTCTTTATCATATCACTTTTTCCTTAAAAAAAGAGAGATCGAAGAAAAAGGATATAGATCAGCATGTGAGAATCAAGTGGCTGGACTACTTGACACAAAAGTTGGGAAGAAAAATAGAGAAGACCGCGACTTGTATTACTAATTGCATATATGTGCACAAAACAGATTTTTTTTCCCTTCAACAAGAGAACTACTGATGAAACCAAAAATAGAGAAATCAACTATGCCAGCTTACCAAAAAAATAAGGCATATTGTGTAAAGCTTTGACAGCAAGGTGACATTTATTGATAATAGTTACAGTTTCGCACGAGAATGTCACGAGAATTTGGTAAGACAAGAAAAAATGAAAATATAGTTGAAAATTTCATAAGCATAACATAACACCTCTGACGGGGAAGACCAACTACATAAATTTCATATAGTTGGAATCAATTTTCTAGATTTTTGGATCTGCTAGAGGAAGGCTACATAAAGCTAGATCGGGAAGACAAGAGGGTATGGCTCTGGAATTCATCCGGTGACCTAGTGGTTTGCCTTGCATCCTCCAAAGTAGCTAGGGTTTGGTCAATCCAGTCCCCCCCAAGAGTATGTACCTTTGGGTGGGCGACGGCTCTAAAGAAAAGGATCCAAACGGTCGACTTCCTCCGGAAAAGAAAGATGCTTATAGTAGACCATTGCGCCCTATGCATAGAGTTAGGAGAATCAACGGATCATCTTCTTTTACATTGTAAAATTGCTATAGAAGTGTGGAGTAAACTTTTCAGAAGATTCGGCATTTCTTGGGTTTTTCCTAAAAAGCTTGTTCATCTTCTGCAAAGTTGGTCTTTAGTACCTTGGAAGGAAAAAGTCAAAATCCTTTTGTATGTGTCATTGTTAACCACCATTTGGGTGCCATGGAAATAAAGGAATGCTGGAGTGTTTAAAGAGTTCTCTAGAAATTTGGATTTTCTTTTCATCAAAGTTGTAGCTCTCACGATTTCATGGGTGAAGTCTCTTCCATCTTTCAACTTTGTCTTTGCCTATGATCTTTGGAAAGGTTGGAGAGAGGTCTGCAATTCGGCGGAGCCCAAACATACGGTTATCCAAGAGTAGATATCTCCCACTTTGGGCTTTGTTAAATTTAATTTTGATGACTCAAGTTTGGGGAATCTGGGCCCGACAGGAATTGGCGGTGTTTTAAGGAATATCTTGGGGAGGTATTGTGAGCCTTTGCTGGCCCCATTGGGATAGCCGACGCTTCGGAGGTCGAGGTGAGAGCAGTTCACCAAGGCTAGAAGATATTAGCTAGAGACCGAGTGGAACACACGGTAGTGGCAGGATTAAATGTCATAAGGTGGCTTACAAGATCTCAAACGCCCCCTTGGCAGTTTGATTGTCTCTTTGGTGAAATGTTTGATTGGATGGCTCCCTTTTCATGGACATTTAAGCATGGTCGCCGTTCTGCTAACAACGTGGCCGATCGTCTAGCTAGAGAAGGGGTCTCTAAAGAAGCCCTGGCGTTAAGACTCTCTTCCCCCTTGATTTTCCTCTTTAGCTTTTGTTCGTTGTTCTCTTTGTTTTGCTTTTCTCCTCTATGAAACTTGACCATCTCGGTCGTCTTTGTTCTTCAATAAAATTGGATATCATTTTCAAAAAAAATAAAAATAACATAACACCACTGTCACCAACAAGTCTATTGGGAAATAATAAGGTAACATATTATATTGCTACATGTTGATTTATTGGCTATATATTGGTAATGGTAAATGATATCCACAATCACTTGTTTTACTAATGACACTCTTATCTTTATTTGGTGCTTTTCAATTAGCTATTAGAGGCTATTACAGTTACCTAAAAACAATCAACAGACGATCTGTAAATTTTCAATAAAGTGAAGATTGCTATTGTCAAAAAAAGGGAGTGTGGATATCATTTCCCATTAAAAATATACAGGTGGTATGTTCATAGCAATGTCGTGGCCATTTAGAATATAGTGAGAAATTGAAACATAGGCTCTCAGTAGAAACACTCTGTGAAGTATTACAATAGTGCCTTCAAAATATAAAACATCCACAGAAAAATTTATTTCCTGGCCTATTGGTAAAACATAAGTATTCAAATATATGCCTATTTAATATGAAATATCCATACCAGAATTTATGTCCTCAATCTGGTTCTCGTCACATATCATTTTTTTTATTAAAATTAAGTTGTTATTGTTGAGAGAAAAGAGTTAGAGAGAAAATAATGAGTTGAGAGGATCTCCCCCTCACTCTATTATATTTATATTAGAGTTACATGTATAAAGTCCATTATGCCCTTAGGCATATCACACACTATAACACTCCCCCTCAAGCTGGAATGTATATATCATACATTCCTAGCTTGTTACAAATATCACTCAATTTAGACTTGCTCAATGACTTTGTAAACATGTCAGCCAATTGATCCACCGAACGAGTAAACTCAGTTCTCATCTCCCCTTTCTGAATTCTTTGACAAATAAAATGGCAGTCCACTTCATTGTGTTTTGTGCGCTCATGGAACACTGGATTGGTAGCAATGTGTATCGTAGCTTTGTTATCACAATACAACTGCGAAGGAGAAGAAGGACCAAAGCCAATCTCAGATAGAAGTGAGCGCAACCAAATGAGTTCAGTGCTCGTATGTGCCATTGCTCCGTATTCTGCTTCTGCACTCTATGACATCTTGCTTCTTGCATCTCCAAGACTGGTTGCCGCCTACAAAGGTACAATAACCCGTAGTTGACCTCCTATCCGCAGGAGATCCAACCCAATCTGCATCAGAGAACCCTTCAATTCTCATATGGTCATGTCTTTTAAACAGTAAACCCTTTCCTGGAGCGCCCTTTAGGTACTTAAAGATTTGAACAACTGCAAACCAGTGAGAGGTACGAGGGGAGCTCATGTACTGACTGACTACTCCTACAGCATATGATATGTCTGGTCAGGTAACAATAAGATATATGAGTTTACCCACTAGTCTTCTATAATTACCAAGGTCCTCCAATATATCACCTTCTTCTGGAACCAATTTCACATTAGGATCCATGGGTACAAACGTTGGCGTGACCCCAAGATTGCCTATCTCTTCCGGTAGGTCCAACACATACTTCATTTGTGATAGAGAAAGACCTTTAGAAGAGGGTGCTACCTCTATTCCAAGGAAGTATCTAAGACCAAGGTTTTAAATCTCGGTTTCGGTCATCACCGAAACCGAAACGTTTCGGTTTCGGTACGAAATTTCAGACGAAATTTTGTAAAAATTTCACCGAAATTTCGGTGAAATTTCAGAAATTTCCGAAACGTTTCACCGAAATTTCCGAAATTTCGGGTGAAATTTTGTACTTCACCGAAACGTTTCACCGAAATTCCCGAAACGTTTCACCGAAATTCCCGAAATTTCACCGAAATTTTACCGAAACGAAACGTTTCGGCCGAAATTTCCGAAACGTTTCAGCGAAATTTGGTACTTTTCCGACTCACTGTGAATTTCGTTTCGTTTTCCACCGAAACCGAAATATTTCGGCCGAAACGAAATATTTCGGCCGAAACGAAACGTTTCGGCCGAAATTTAAAACCATGTCTAAGACAACCCAGATCCTTAGTGAAAAATTCTTTCTGTAAGAAGGTTTTCAATTTATGTATCCCTCTTGAGTTACTTCCTGTGATGATGATGTCGTCAACATACACGATCAGCAAAATGCAGCCTTCTGAAGAGTGATGACTGAACACTGAGTGGTCCACTGCATATTGTTTCATGCCAAAGCGCATGACTGTCTCGCTGAACCTTCCAAACCATGCACGAGGAGATTGTTTGAGTCCATAGAGAGATTTCTGTAGACGACACACAGAGGACATCTCCCCCTGAGCAACATACCCTGGTGCCTGGTGGTTGTTCCATATACACCTCTGTGAGATCGCCATGAAGAAACGCATTATTCACATCTAACTGATGGAGGGCCCAAGCACCATTTACTGCCAGAGAAAGAACTCGAACAGATGGAATCTTTGCAACTAGAGAAAACATCTCAGTGTACTCAACACCAAATGTTTGAGTATACCCTTTTGCAACCAGACGCGCTTTTAAGCGCTCAATAGTGCCATCTGGTAAGTATTTAATGGAGAACACCCATCTACAACCAACAGGGAAAGCACCAGACGGTAAAGGAACCAGATCCCAAGTCTCATTGGTGTGAAGTGCACCCATTTCCAGGTCCATGGCCTCACGCCAGCCAGGATGGGCGAGAGCCTCAGCCACAGTCTGCGGTAAGGAGACAGAAGACACAAAGCTTTTGAAGGAGGGTGAGAGATTATCATATGAAACAAAATTAGAGATATGATGTGCAGTAGAATGAGAACAAGTGCGGGAAGCAATAGGGGAGTCAAAAATCTCAATAGAGGTAAGCTGAGTGGATACCTGAGAAGAAGACGTTGGGATCATGCCTGAGAGGATGACAGATCGGCTGGAGGTGACGTGAGATCAGTTTTTTGCCGGTGTCGTGAGATCAGTCTTTTGCCGACACACATGAGTGGGCACAATCTCAGGAGCTGGCGAAGGAGCCACAGGAATAGAATGAGGAATAGACGAAATCACGAGTGAATCAGGCAGGACAGGTAGAGGAAGAGCGAGCTCTGAGTCTGGAAGAGAGGTACGATGCTCAGAGCTCTGAGTGAATAATGGCCCAGACTCAAAGAATGTAACGTCAGCAGACATAAACCATCGAAGAAGACGAGGACTGAAACAACGATACCCTTTGCGTACGCGAGTACCCCATGAAAACACATCGTTCTGATCCAGTTTGTCACGACCCGGACCTAGGTGGTGTACAAAACAAACACATCCAAAAATACGAGGGGTAAGTGGAAATGGCTCCTTGCCAGGATGTAACACCATGAAGGGCGATTCCCCATGAAGAAGGGAAGAAGGAAGGCGATTAGCCAAATAACAGGTAGTACAGACAGCCTCACTCCAAAACTGCTTAGGTACCAGCATTTGAAAGTGTAGGGTGCGAGTGACCTCGAGTAAGTAACAGAGCTTCTTCTCAGCAACACCATTTTGCTAAGATGTGTAAGCACAGGAGGTCTGATGAAGGATGCCAAAGGGTTGATAAATAATCCTGAAAACCATGCGAACCAGATAAAAATTCTCTAGCATTATCAGTACGTAGACATTTGATATTGCAATTATATTGATTTTGAATTTCAGCATGAAATGTGCGGAAGGCAAAGAAGACCTCAGAATTTCAGCATGAAATGTGTGGAAGGCAAACAACCATGTCATGCGAGAATAGTCATCAATAAAGATAATGAAATACTTGAACCCAGTTGCAGACGCAACCCTAGAGGGTCCCCATACATCAGAATGAATTAACTGAAATGGACTAGAGACTCTACTAACGACTCGGGAAGGAAAGGACACACGATGGTGCTTCCCGAGTTCACACGACTCGCAATGAAAGGATGATAGAGGGCCTGGAACAAGATGTGTCTGATGAAGCCGCTGAAGCGATGGATGACCAAGACGACAGTGCCACTGATAGGTATCCACGGAACTATGCAGGACAGTACGCGGTCGACAGTCCAGACGATATAGCCCATCCACCTCACGGGCCGATCCAATCGTCCTCCCAGTCGAGAGATGAAACACAATAAGATGGATAAAATGAGACAGAGCAATGGAGACTTTTAGTAATCTGACTAACCGAAAGTAAACTAAAAGGAGATTTAGGAACACACACAACAGAAGATAAGGAAAGACTGGGGTGAGGAGACACAGTACTAACACCAATGATGGGAGTAGTAGACCCATCAGCCAGTGTGATAGATTAAAAACCAGATGGAAATGACTGAAACGAGGACAAGTGAGGAGTGTTACCGGTCGTGTTGTTTGAGGCTCCTGAATCAATGATCCATGACCCAGAGCTCGAAAGAAGAGTGGTGGGTGAGCTACCTGGCTGGGCAAACCCTACAATAGATGGACGGGCACCGAGACGAAAGCGCTGAAACTCCTCATAGTCAGCACGAGAGAGGGTATATGAATCATCAGCTGGTGCAGTGGTAGAAGTGGTGGGCTGCGGTGGGTCGGAAGAACCAGTAGCACTCAAGTGTGTCGAGCGAGCCTGACGAAGCTCGGGATGAAGCATGTATCAGATGTCGATGTAATGGCCCTCTCTCTGACAGTGAGTGCAAAACGACCTGCCACAGGCGCTAGCAACACGGCCACCTCCATGTCCTCCACGACTATGACCACGGCCAAAGGAGGCACCACCACAACTGGGATGACTACTGCTATCATAGGCCGCAAGAACCGAGCCATCAACCGGGACAGGGGAGAAAGAATCAGTAGGAGAGCACTGATGTACACGGGAGACAAATAGAAAATTATTTGTCTATTTGTACTTCGGACCCAAACTCTCCAGGTACTGAACAACCCAAATCTGATCCCTCTAGCGAGCAGCAAAACAGAGATCAGTCGTGAGATGCATGAAGACATCAAGCTGCTGGCAGAGGGCTACAAATTGGCTGTAGTGAGTGCTAAGTAGGGGTGGACATGGTTCGATTCGGTTCGGGGGTATACCTAGAACCGAACCAATTGCAATTGGTTCCCAGAATTTGGAACCAGAACCGAACCACTCATCTTTGGAACCAAACCGAACTTGATCGGTTTGGTTCAGTTCGGTTCTGGGTTTACCCAACCTTTATTTTATAATATTTTCCCATTTATTAGAAACCAAAAACGTTAAGTTAAAAACTAACATTAAGTTTAAGGCAACCAAAAACGTTAAGTTTAAAAGGCAACAAAAAACGTTAAGTTTAAAACTTAAAAGGTAAAAAAAAAAACATTAAAGGGGGGTGAATTTATCCTCAAGCAGTAGTAAACCATTCTCACAGAACAGTTATGGGAAGGGGGATGATTTTATCCGTTGGGGGGATATCATCACTCTCGGTTCTCGGTTCCAAGATCCCAAACCCAGAACCAAACCAATTGCAGTCGGTTCCCAAACAACTGAACTGGAACCGAACCACTTAAATTTGGAACCAAACCGAACCAAAGTGGCGGGTTCGATTCGGTTCCCCGGGTTGGACCCGAACCATATCCACTCTTACTGGCAAGTGAAAGATCACCACGCTGAAGACGGATCCACTCTGAGTACGTGGAACATATACGACTAATGGTGGCTACTCCATAATAGAGAAGAGTGATCAGATCCCATTTCTGTTTGGCGGTAAGAAGAAGCATCAGAGGGCCAGAGATGTGAGGAACCACACTCTGCCAAAGTAGAGAACGAACTAGAGCGTCCTCTTGTTCCCACCGATCATATGTGGAATCAGTTTTAGGAGGTGGGTCACAACAAATAATATGGGCCTTGCCACGAGCAACAAGATAGGTCTCTACTGCGACCTTCCAAGTAACATAGTTTGCCCCATCTAGCTTGACAGTAGTAATCGGCGGGATGGAACCATCCACTGAGATCGCAAGCGAAGAAGAAGCCGAAGAAGGTACCGCACTGACGACACGAACCACTCCTGTCGATGGATTCTCAATCACGGGATCCATAATGCCAAACAACAAGGGAGATAACAACCTTGACAACGGCGAGGCACAGAAAAGGAACTAGAAATCAAAAGATGGGGCAAACGGAGAAGAGCACTAAATGCGGCTCCACGAAGTCCATAAATCGAAAGCACAATCCCAGACGAAATCCATGAAATAGAGAAGTAGAGCCGCAAATACGAGAGGTATATAAATTCCAAGTAGGAATCTAGGGCATGAGTGCGCACTAGAATAAAGAGAGAGTGAACCGGAGATGTATTAATACGTTTTGATGAAGAGAGGCGCTAGGGAAGACGATACTAGGCAATTGCGGCCCCAGTAGCCCTAGAGATGGATAGATCTCTAGGGATTGAGACATCATTTTTTTTTTTTTTAAAGTAAAAAGTGTCGACAATAGTTCCACTTTCGCATAAGAATGTCAGGAAATTTTGGTAAGACGAGAAAAAAAAATTAAAATATAGTTAAAATTTCGTAAGCATAACATCATTGTCACAAACAAGTCCACTGGGAATTTAAAGGTAACATATTATATTGCTATATGTTAATTTTTTTTTTACCAAATTATAATAGGTTGATTTTTATTTTTATTTTTAAAAGTTGACAGAATATAATGATAATCATACGAAGATATTGGCTATATATTGGTAATGGTAAATGATATTGGCTGTATATTGGCTATATACTGGTAAATGATATTGGCTATATCTTGGTAATGGTAAATGATATGCATTATCCACACTCCCTTCTTTTACTAACGACACTCTTATCTTTGTTTTGTGCTTTTCTATTGCTATTCAATGTCTTGTTATTTCCCGATTAAGAAAAATAAAGATACCTACGCGTATGTGTGCGCGCACGCGCGAGTGCATGTGCATGAGTGCAAGTGTGCGAGTAAGTCTGAATGATCAATTTTTAATTTTTTAAAAAAAAGCTAACGATAGAAGCACTATGTTAAGTATAAAAATATTGCCTTCTTAATATAAAGCATCCATGGTGAAATTTATTTCCTGGCCTATTGGTAATATGTTAAGTATTAAAATATATGCCTTTTTAATATGAAATATCCATACCAAAACGGGGAGTGTGGGTCATTAACAATTACGGATCCCACAAAGTGCATGCACCCTGGAAATTATTGCATTGGATGCAACTACATGAATCTAGAAGCTAAAAATACCAATCAATACTTAAATGTTACATAGATATTAAAGAAACAATCAGTAATTACAGTCCTCCCCTAGCCCAACAAAATGACACAACCCAAAATGTTAAATTTTAAAACTCATGTTTTCTACCCTAATGCATAGGAATGGTATTATCAACATTGATTTTTATGGCAAGTCAGCACTTATACAGCACTTATCCAGGTGCAAAACATGTGACCCATGATAATTTAAAGAGTCACTATACAATAATATTTTTTTTCTTGGCTTCAGTGTCGTTATCAAAAGAAGCATAGGTGTGATGAAACACTTTGAATATCAGCCGTGTGCAAATTGATTTTGATTTTTGTTTTGGAGTGAAATTGGGTGGCAAACTGGCAATATAAAAAAAATGAATGTTGAGATTGAGGTTATCCAAAAAAAAGCTTATCCCATTCCCAGTCACGTGCAACAGAGACATGTGACAAAAATATAGTATTTTTCCCGAAATTTCGACTGAAATTACTAAAATTTCAGTTGAAATTTAAAATTAAATATAATATTGTTTTTTAAATTTTTAATGGTGTACGAGATTTTGACCGAAATGCATCCCAAAACCTAAATTTAAAACCATGGATACAACTAGCCAGGAAACAACCATTCAAAAAAAAACACTAGCCAGGAAACAACAATCGAAACAAAGGGTGACAAACAGAACAAAAAACTCACGTTTTCCAACAGAGGTAATATATGATTAATCATCCAGAGGTAGAGGTGCTAACGTAGATAGCAGTCAGTTCCACACAAAGAGACAGACATAAAGGAAAAGGTAAGCAAAAACAAATAACGAGACCTTAGATATTTCAATCCCATTCCTTCTCCTAGTGTAGTCGTGCTTTTCTGTTGGCCACTAAAATCATTTTGCCTAGTTATCAATTGCAATTGCATTCATTAAACCACTATGCTTACTTGATTTTGTTTAAGTACTACGATCCAATTAAACTAATTCTGGTCTGTTATGTACATTGGGAAGAAAAGGTAAAATGTAAATCTATGCGGCTAAAAATAGTTTCCTCCAAATATGGGTAGACCATATCTATTGCAAATGTAATGCTGCCAAAATTGGTGGCAGAACGAGAAATGGAATTGAGCTTCGGAGGTAGGGAAAAAAGCATAAAATGCAAATATCCATTATAGGATCAGGAAGAAACCAATAAATGCTATTAATAAATTCTAGAAAATATTTACCTCATGGACAAAAATGTTAACAGACTCGTTATCAGGTACAGCATCCCGTCCCTTGCATGCAATCTGGAAGAGAGTAGAAAAAAATAAAAAATAAAACAATGATATTCAAAGAGTTACTTGGCAATTTAATCATCTTCCAAAAGCATAATTGAGAATGAAGAAATATAAAACCATCCATCTCACCTTAACATGTTTAATACCTTGTTTATTCCAATCTGACGGTGGATAGTAGCGAGTAGTATTCGTCAAATCAATCACCAAACTAAGCTGGAGAAGGCAACCAGAAAAAAAAAAAGGAACATTAATCAGCAAGTAAAAGATGTTCAATCATGCAACAACAGTACGTGCATTTTAGCACTAAGAACTGCTTCAATATTTCTCATTCATATCTCCGTACACTGTACAACTTAAAGTATTATCTAAAGTGTTTCTATGGTGCACAACACTTACAGTTCGAAGGAACATATAAACTGATACCTACACTTCAGAATCGGATATATACACAGGTTAGCCTTTATAAAGCTGTTCCTTGATTTATTTATCATCGCTCTTTTCTATCCTGTTATACAATGGCATAACCAAGGTTTAAAATTTCAGTTTCGGTTTCGGACATAGCCGAAACTGAAATTTGGCAAAACAAAACAAACTATTTAATTTCAGTAATTTCAGCCGAAATTTTGTGGAAAAAATTTTAAAAATTACAATTTTCCGAAGTTTCTTTCGCTATATGGTTCAATTCTACATAAGGAAGAAGAGATTGAAGATGATGTTAACCATAGAATAAGAGCAGGTTGGTTGAAGTGGAAGCTTGCCTCAGGAGTTCTGTGCGACCGTAAAATCCCTACCAAGTTGAAGGGAAAGTTTTATAAGACAGTTGTGAGGCCAGCCATGCTGTATGGCTCAGAATGTTGGGTAACCAAGAAGCAGCATGTGCATAAGATGAGTGTAGCGGAGATGCGAATGCTTAGATGGATGTGCGGCCACACAAGGCTAGATATAATTAAAAATGAAGACATTCGTAAAAAGGTGGGGGTGGCTCCAATTGAGGAGAAGATGAGAGAGCACCGCTTAAGATGGTTTGGACATATCCAACGTAGGCCTTTGGATGCTCCGTTGAGAAGAGGCGACTCCTGCCAAACTGATGGAGTAAAAAGAGGTAGGGGCAAACTGAAAACAACTAGAGGAAAGACTTGATAGCTAGGAACATAACAGAGAACATGACCTTGGATAGGATAGAATGCAAGAAAATGAACCACGTAGAAGAACCCAACTAGAACCAGGATTAGAGGTGGGTAGATTCCTTTTACCTTCTAAAGGTTTCATTTAGCCGACCCCAACTAGTTTGGGACAAAGGCTTTGTTGAGTTGAGTTGAGTTGACAATTTCGCGAAGTTTCGGTCGAATTTGGGACTTTGGCCGAAATTTCGGATTTAGGTGGTTTCGGTGTCGGTCCTAACCTAAATCCCAAATTTAGACCGAAATTTCAGTATTTCGGCGGAAATTTAAAACCATGGGCATAACAATGTTTTCCTCCATTACAAGATTTTAAACAATAAAATATCTTGAGAAATAGTGAAGCGTTTCAAACTGAATGTACACTAGGAACTGCTGATTCCAATAAATCAAACATTGACATGCATTATATGTTAAACCATCACCATGATGATTGCAATTTAGAAGGGGGATGGGATAGTTAGAACTAAAGACATCAATCTATGCTGAACAGAGCAAAAACAATGAAGGCGCAAAAACATAACTAGCGTCCCAATAGCAGAATCTACAGTGACCATGTAAATGTTTAGCAGGAACAGAATGTCCAACACAATATGTTATACTTACTTCTCTTCCTAACACTCTTTGTTGATGAATCACTTGTTTCAAAGAATATCTTTTACCAGGCACTACATAATCGTTGTAAAACTCGCCCAGAGGAACCTTAGATGGAATTATACAACCAATGTTCTGACCATATGCAGGGCATCCCAACCAACCTGTAATGCCAACAAAGGAAAGGAAAGGCTATAAGAAAGTAGAAACAAGGATAACTAAACCACATCATTGTACGATCCAAAAAAAAATTGGACGAAAAAAAGAAGTTATATTAATCAGTAATCGACAAAGAGAATATCCTCAAAACATACCATTCAAAAAAAAAAAAAAAAAGAATATCCTCAAAACAAGAGACAAATGTAAACGACAAATTACAATGCTAAAATCGTTGCAATGTCGGATGTTTGTTTCACCTACATAATTGGAATAAAATAGAAGCAAGAACAAGATAAAACATTGATAGTCCAGTTGAACTGTTTGTCAAAATCAAATAATATATCGATATATGAAAATTAGAAGACATATATTCAAACTCTAACATCCAAATTTAGGCTACTTTCCTCATGGTAGAGTAATTCTACTCATCCGATTCTTTGTATTGGGGAATCTAATCATGTTGGAATTTCCTAAAATTCGCCAAGGAGCCATCCATTGATCTTTAGTTACGCCCAATCCTTACCACAATTTCCTATGCATGTTAGCACTATTGGGCCATTTCGTGCTTCGACCAAATCATTAATACCTCTTAACACCGTCCTTCAACCACAAAAAAAGAGGACAACCATTGCAGCTCCCTTGAAACATCAGCTATTGAGGACGTCTCTCTTGGAACAATCGACCGAACTTGTAAAAGGTCGTGAGAGTAACCACCCCGTTGAAAATGTTCAGCACCTGCTTCGTGGCAAGCCAGAGAAGCATTCATAGCCGCACTTGAGTTCAATAGATTTATTCTCATACATGAGAAAGAATCACTGTCAGAAAATCCTTTCAATAACCCTAAAAAAGCACATTTAAACATTCTGAACTCCACACATGAGAGTTCATTTGAGGAAGACAAGCCAATGGAAGATCCCTCCACAAAAGATTTACGCAGGCTTTGAAAATGTCGTTACAGGCACTATTTTTTATTTTTTTTGATGATCTATGAAGAGCAACTTTAAGGTACACTGGCTATCTAGCGGGGAAAGAGACAACAAGCATCCACTGATGGATAAACACCTGTGAAATATGCAAGAAAGAACTCCCGAGGGTCAAAGACAGCTCCAGTAAAAAAAAGTGAATACAACCATCATCATAAAATAGAAAAAGTAACCGAAAAGAAGGATACAAATACCTTCTATGTCCTCAGAAAAAATTATTTTTCCGTAAATGGCCTAAAACTACTCCATCACAAATTCTCCTCTCCAAACATTACGTGAAGGCCTGACCCTGGATCTCAATTCACAACACTAGAGAAGTATACAAGAAAGAACTCTCAAGGGTCCAAGAAGACTCAAGTAAAAAAGTCATTACATGATCATAAAATAGAAAGTAACCAAAATGAATTTCTTTTTCCCTCATCAGGCCTAAAACTACTCCATCACAAATTCTCCTCTCCAAACATTGAGTGAAGCCTCATGAATGACAAGATACTGATCTTACCCTGAATCTCAGTTCACAAATCTCTCTTATTATCACTATATAATTATTTCCTTTTTATAATGTATTTCCCAAATAGTTATTTTAACTACAAAGCATGGGACACTTGTAAAGCTCCTGATTTCACGGATACTCTAATCACCATGCATGAGACACTTGACAAGCTCATGATTTTCCACATGAGGTATTATGAAGTCACAGAGTTTATATTAAGTTACTAAAACTTACCCCGTTTACTCCTTACTAAAACTCCGAATTTAAGAAGGTTGTGAGTAGCGCTAGAAAGTAGACCCACTAATGCCATATCATCAGCTGGGAATGTGGCTAAAAAATAGCTCCAGTAACTCCACATCGTCAATTGGCAGTGGGGCTAAATGTAGTGCCATTAAAGCCACTTCATCAATTGGGAATGAGGCTACAAGTAATGCCGCTTCATAAATTTGGGAATGGGGCTAAAAATTAGCCCCATTAATGCCCAACGTTCTACATTTCAGTTTCAAAGGAAATTTCAGTGGAAATCTTGTAAAATCACGGAAACGTACGAAAACAAATGCAAATGATGAAATTTTAAGATGGAACTTTGGGAAATGCTAGAATAAGCACAAATACATGCTTAGAAACCATCACATGAGCAAGAAAGCCATCCGTGATGGCTTAATCACACTGGACACCTAGCGGCATGCATTTTTGCACATGTCTGGAATAGTAAAGTCAATAAAGAAGTACAATGTCATGCAGTATAAGAAAGTGCAATGGCCAATCACCCTTCCAAGGACCCAACTCTCTGTCAATACCACATAGAGTTACAAGGTATTATGAGGGGGCTTTTGCAAGCTAAAAAAAGGGAAATATATCATTTCCCAAAGTTTATCATGAGAAATAGGGGATAAATTTTTTAAATTTTGATTTTTTTTTAGCTTGCATGTCATGTTATTAATGCATAAGCCCATCCCTTTATGTTTCGATACCACTGATGCAACCCCAAAACCCTCCAAACAGCAACCCATGGATGGTCCAACTTCAGATCCTAAGCATACTAGAAAATGGGGCAAATATAGCCCTTTAATTGTGTTGTAGAGATGATGTCAAATTATGAGATTTTCTAGGTTGGCACATATTTTCAAATGGAAGATTATCCTACAGATTGTATAAGTTGGCAGATTTGCAAAGGCTTTTAGTAAGTTTTCTAAAATGGGAAGCCTATCTTGCAGATTAGTTAAAATTGGATACGGATTGACCTATCTTCTAAGTAAAATGAAGATTTACTGACTAAGATAGGATGTAGAGTTAATTATAAACAATCATACAGAAGAACACCTTTTAACAACTTTGAGGATTGTGAATTTTTTGAGGTAAAAAATACGAAGGATGGGGATATGTTGTATCCCTTCAGGATATCAATCTTTATTCCCATGTTACCTCTAGTTGGACATCCAATAAAAGTATTTTTACTTCATCACATCAAGTTTGATTTGTTTCTTTTTCTTTAGGTTGCAGGTTACGTCATATATGATTCCCTAGGGAAATGAAGGATGATCTACCCCTCACTGTACTTCCTTCACTTGTCGATAACCTCAAAACAAAGCTCTCTGGATGCACTATAATTCACTGCAGTCTCTACTATCTCTATTGTTAGTGTTAGTTTAACCATCCACACTTCTACTATAAGAGGATGTCATACGTACTCTAATTACATTTTAAGATGGGTAATTCTAAAGAAGCCCTGCAGGAGAGTATTTAAAGTATTTTTGTCTCTTCGTAACAACAACACGTCCATATCAAAATGTCTTGAATAGCAACGTATGGCTATCATTGACATCTCTTGAAAATCAACAATGTGGTTTTTCCGTTTTTATATATTTGTTGTGGTCATTTTTCCATCATTAAATGCTTCCTCATTTTCAAAAGTTAATATGAGAATTCAATTTCCTTTTCTAAATGCTTAAATAGTAATTCTATTTATTTTAGTATTTATGGCTATTTATTCTAATTCAAGTTGAAATTATTTAATACATTCAAGGAAATCATGAGCCTCATGACACCTAGACAACTCTTAAAGCATGTTTTTCTACTCAGTCAAATTTAGCCAGACTGATTAGTTATTGAAACTTCAACCATGTATATGATCCTTGGAATCTGGAATCATATAGCCACATGTCACCTTAAGAATTACCACCAACCCCAGAAGGCAATGGAAAACCCAATCATGAACAATCACCCAATCAAGACACTAAGTAAAACAGGCCCGTCCCAATGAAAGATTCCCAACATGGAGATTAATGGGTAGTTGGATTGAGGAAAAGAAATTATTGAAAAAAATCCCAGGGTCTAGTAGGTTTGCAATTTCCCTTAAAAACGGGGAATATTGTTTGTTTTGGAAAAAAAAACTATAAAAAATGAGTTCACGAAATGCTGGAAAGTTTATTTTCCAATGAAAATTGTTAATGCATCCAAACAGGCCCTTGGACACATTTAGAGAGATATCTGATCTGTTGAGAGATATTGCATGTTCCTTCTCCCATATTCATAGAGTAGGAAACCCTTCTGGCGATCATTTGGCAAATTAAGGCGTGTTTTGGATAAGGCGGATGGTTCAGCAGGAAAAAGGTTTCAAGTTGCGATTTCAGTATGCGTTTCGGTTGTGATGGAAATGGAAACAAGTCGGTTCGGATGGAAATTTCAAGTAAATCCTGTAAAATAACAGAAATGAATGTAAACAAGGACAAATGATGGACATTTACGATGAAACTGTAGGAGATGCTAGAATAAGCACAAATACAAAATAAAAAAACATCGTGTAAGCAAAAAAGCACCATAGTTGTTTAACAATACTGAAAACCTAATGGCATGCATTGTTGTGCACGTCTGCAATTCATATAAACATTAATTCATAATACAAACACCACAATTCATATGCAATTCAAATAAATATAATTATGTAATTATGTAACACAAATTGGTATAGTAGAGCACTAATACACTCATGACTTTGGTTTCGCTATGCATTTTCATTTCGGTATGTATTTCGGTGGGGATGTAAACAAAAATATTTCGTCGTTTCGGGTGGGTTTCGGTTGACATTTAAAACTACTGGTAGGATATACCAATCTTATAATTTTTATTTTCCTTGCTTTAATATTGCCATAGCTTGCTTCGATAAGTTGTTTAATGGAGAACCCGTAGCGAATTTGGGTGAACTTGGTAACGCTTTTGATGATACAAACCGGAGGTTTGTTCGTAGAATCAGAGGTAAGAGTAGCAATGAAAAATACGAAATTAGGTAAGGCTATGGGGCCTGCTAGTATTCCTATTGAGACTTGGAGATGCTTAGGTGACTTGGATTTGGTTTGGTTAACTAGATTATTTAACAATATTTTGAATACTAAGAAGATGCCTGATGAGTGGAGGAAGAGTACATTAGTACCTACTTATAAGAATGAAAGGGACATTCAGAGTTGCACCAATTACCAGGAAATTAAGCTAATGAGTCACACCATGAAGCTTTGGGAGAGGGTAATTGAGCATAGACTACGAAAAGAGACTAAGGTGTCAGAGAATCGGTTTGGCTTCATGCCCGAACGATCGACTATGGAAGCTATCTTCTTGATTAGGCAGTTAATGGAGAGATTTATAGAAAATAAAAATGACCTTCATATGGTTTTCATTGATTTGGAGAAAGCGTATGATACAGGAGTGTTATGTGGTGGGTCCTTGAAAGGAAAAAAGTGCCTACTAAATATGTTGATGTGATCAAGGATATGTACAATGGAGCAATAACTGGTGTCAAAACTACGGATAGCCAGTCTAGTTAGTTTCCAATTGCAATAGAACTGGATCAAGGATCAGTTCTAAGCCCTTATCTTTTTACGCTAGTTATGGATGAACTTACAGAGGGTATCCATGATGAAGTACTGTGGTGTATGTTATTTGTAGATGACATAGTACTAACTGGCGAAACCAAAGCATGACTGCATAAGTTAATGCTAAGTTAGAGTTATGGAGAATTACTTTGGAATCCAAAGGTTTTAGACTGAGTAGGACTGAGACAGAGTATATGGAGTGCAACTTTAGTAATGTAAGGAGGCAAGGCGAGGCGAGGCGAGGCGAGGCAAGGAGTAAATATGACTGGACAGGAGGTACCTAAGAGGGATATCTTTCGCTATCTTGGTTCAATCCTACATAAGGAATGAGAGATTGAAGAGGATGTTAACCACAGAATAAGAGCAGGTTGGTTGAAGTGGAAGCATGCTTCAGGAGTTCCGTGCGACCGTAAAATGCCTACCAAATTGAAGGGAAAGTTTTATAAGACAGCTGTGAGGCCAGCCATGTTGTACGGCTCAGAATATTGGGCCACCTAGAAGCAACATGTGCATAAGATGAGTGCGGAGGAGATGCGAATGCTTAGATGGATGTGCGGCCACACAAGGTTAGATAGAATTAAACATCAAGACATTCGAAAAAAGGTGGGGGTGGCACCAATTGAGAAGAAGTGACTCGTGCCAAGTTGATGGAGTAAAATGAGGTAGGGGCAAACCGAAAACAACTTGAGTAGAAACAGTGAGGAAAGACTTGATAGCTAGAACATAACAGAGAACATGATCTTGGATAGGAGAGAATGGAAGAAAATGATCCATGTAGACGAACCCAACTAGTGTCAGGATTAGACTTGGTCAATTTGAGGCGAGTAGATTCTTTCACCTTCTCCATGATAATTTTCTAAAGGATTCAATTAGCCGACCCCAACTAGTTTGGGACAAAGGCTTAGTTGAGTTGAGTTGAGTAGTTGAGATCTCAATTGTTCAAAAAAAAGTTCTTACAGATTCCAATTAATCTCTCCAGCAACAAAATTTAGATCTTAAGATTCTATTAGTAATAATACAATAGTGTGATATATAAATAAGGCAACACAAAAAAGATAGCAAGCATAAACTTGCCAACAAAAAATATCTTAGATAAAAATATTTAACCTATCTTCGGTCAAAAATCAAGATTATTTACTACTAGTTGATGTAAAAAAGAAAGAAAAAGGAAAACTATAAAAAGCATCCATCCAATATACAAAAAATGCCCTAACTTCAAGTTAGTAACTAAAATCCATTATGGTAACTTTTAAATTTGGGTTTTCCTACATTAACCATGTCACACAAGAATTACACAGGAGGTAAAGATCCCGAAGCTTGCAGAATGGGCATGCAGCTTGGGTTTTGATATGTCCACGCCCACATGAATCATGGGATCTTATGTCCCAAAAAGGTCCATGACTTGGGGATTGTGGGTTGTTTGAATCCATACAAATAAGAGCTTTTTAGAAGCCAAAACCTAGTTTATTTTAGGCAGGCCAAAACCTCATCAATTAAGGAGTTTGGGGATTCCAAAACCAACCAATAAAGCCATTTTTAGCTTTCAAAACCAGCTGAAGAAATGGTCTTAGACCACTCAAAGAATATGCGCAGATCATAGTGCTCAAAGGTCAAAGCCCATGAATCATCATTTAAGGCTGACCTAGAACACTTGAATAAGGGTCTCCATGCTATATCAAAACTGATTTGGGCTTCATGGAGAGAGAGAGAGAGGGGGGGGGGGGGGGGGGGGGGGGGGGGGGGTTTCCCAAAATGACTGAATTCTTGCTTTGGTTGGAAATAGCTGAGGTTGAGATTCATCCTGTTATCCAAAACTTTGTTTCAAGGGAATAATTATTTGAGAGAGATAGTAAAAGTGATTTGGGGAGAAGGGATATTTTTTCGACATGGTATGTGATAAAAGCATTGCTTAAAAATTACACAAGGCAGTCATCGAGTCATCTGAGTCGACTCCCTTTTACCTTGGCTGAGTTCTTGCCCGAGATTGAGTTTATCCCTACCAAATCAATCAAAACTACTTCGCCATGACCAAGTTGATCAAAAGTTGACCACGTCAATCATTGAACCACCCGAGCAGACTACTTTTTACCTTGGCCGAGTTATAATCCAAATCCGAGTTTTAAAAACACTGGTTACTAGACAGGAAATGGTTATAATGGGTAAAATAAGCACAACGAAATTTAAAAAGTATGTTGGAGCTTTTAGTTATTAATATGGGTGATTTGGGTTTATTAAATATGGTTAAGCGGGTTCTAATAATTTTACCTAAAAACATTTCCAAATGTTTTGAGAAGACAATGATAACAGAGATGAAATTTCTTCAGCTCCACTTTCTCATGGAATTAAGAATATAACGCATTGCTAATATCGGTAAGGAGACATGTATATTCGTCAAATTCCATTTTCCATTGGAAGCATAAAATACAAAAAAGCATCACAGATATCTCTATTGTCAACAATTGTATACAATGAATAACATTAAATCCTACCATGCGGCAGCTTGGTTCTATCATAAAATCTGGGATTCCTCGTTTGTACCACTGGATCATTCTTAGGTAGTTGTACAGTACTCTTTGACCCTCCATCTGGGTGCTCTCTTTTTAGTCGTTGACGCCTTTCTTCGCGCTCCTAAGGAATAGATCACCAAAATGAGCAGCTCAATAACAAGAAAGGGTAATCTAATTTACTTTAGCTAAAATTGAACTGAAATGTAAACAAATGATCTTCGAGTATTTCAAGAAGAAAGCATGAGAGTTAAATGATGGAAACAAAGGTGGACATATCTCATCAATAGCCAAAGCATGGAAAAACCGAAAAAGTAGTAACTAGCACATCATAACCTTTACCATTGTGGTTGCACTGAAGATAAGACGTTCTACAATGAGAGCAATTGAGTCAACAGAATCGTGGCAATCCAATGTGATGCATTTACAAAATCAACTAAAAGATACCATTCAAAAAAATATCAACTAAAAGAGAGAGGTTACGGAATTAAAGAAAAGACTTGTTCCAAAAGCCTAGAAAATATAAAATAGGGCCTTCTAAATGTTTACAAGTTCCTCACAAATGATGGGGTTAAAAAAAATAAAAGAAATGAGAAAACAAATTACTTATAAAAGGTAGGGAAGACCAACAAAATAGTAGTCCAATTTTAAACACAAATGCATAAAATTAAACCAATTATTCACCATTCATTACACCAGATGATTACCAACCCTTAACTCATGACATAATTTATGGAGAAAATAGATAACCTTAAAAAAAAAAAGATCCTATTTTAAAATAAAGTTCAGCATTAAAAACCAAGTTTTAAAAAAAAATTACTTATAAACTACAGGGAAGACATAATTTATGGAGAAAATAGATAACCTAAAAAAAATTAAAAGATCCTATTTTAAAATAAAGTTCAGCATTATAAACCAAGTTCTAAAAAAAAATTACTTATAAACTATAGGGAAGACCACTACAACAGTAAGTTTACATCAAAGATTAATAAAATTAAACCAATTATTCACCATTCATTACCAATCCCTTAACTCATGACACAATTAATGAAGAAAAAAGATTAACTAAAAAGTAAAAGACCCTATTTTAAAATAAAGTTCAGCATTAAAAACCATGTTTCTAAATTTCCTTCAAAACTGAAATGAAACAACCTTGATTTCCACTCTCATAGAAACTCATACTGTCATGGCCCGACCCCATTGTGTAAACATTGATCGGTTATGGGTCTTCCACCCTCCCCGGTTTTGTTTTCTAATAGCACTAACCGTGCCTGACCCACTCCACGGGGCCCGCCCCTAGGAGATGCTGAAAAGACATCTACACAATGAGAGCGAGGGTTCACACATATATAGCGAAAGAACTTTCTCTCCCTTTCCGGACTGGGATCGTACAATCCACCCCCCTTGGGGCCTAGCGTTTCGCTGGCACACCGTACTGCGACAGATACGGCTTTGATACCATTCATTGTGAGATCCCAAAGAATGGTATAGAGCCATATCTCCGGCAGTACGATGTGCCAGCGAAAGCACGGGGCCCCAAGGAGGGTAGATTGTAAGATCCCACATCATAAAGGGAGAGAAATTTCTTTGGCTATATATGTGTGGACGCTCCTCCCTCTTCCTGTGTAAACGAGTTTTAGCATCTCTAAGGGGCGGGCCCCGCGGAGTGTGGCGGGCACGGTTAGTGCTGCCAGAAAACAAAACTGAGGAGGGTGGGTGGAAGACCTAAAACCAAACAATATTTACAAAGTGGGGTCGGGGCGTGACAAAATGGTATCAGAGCCGTACCTCCAGTAGTACGGTATGCCAGCAAGGATGATGGGCCCTAAGGGGATGGATTGTATGATCCCACATTGGAAAGGGCGATATATGTGAACCCTTCCTCTCCCCGTGTAGACGTGTTTTCAGCATCTCCAAGGCGCGGGCCCCGCGGAGTGGGTCGGGCACGGTTAGTGCTGCTGGAAAACAAAACCGGGGAGGGTGGATAAACCTAGAACCTGACAATATTTACACAGCAGGGTCGAGGCATGACAAAGCCGTATCTCCCGTAGTACGGTGTGCCAGCGAAAACGTTGGGCCCTAAGGGGGTGGATTGTAAGATCCCACATTGGAAAGGAAGAGAATATATGTGTGTGCGTGGATTCTCCTTCCCCCTGTCTAGAGGTATTTTCAACATCTACAAGGGGTGGGCCTTGCGGAGTGAGTCGGGCAAGGTTAGTGCTGCTAGAAAACAAAATCGGGGAGGGTAGAAGACCCAGAATCAGACAATATCTACACAGTGGGGTCAGGGCCTAACACATAACGAAACAAAAACTGTAAATGTATATATCACATTATTTTGTCCGCTTAGAAAGTACAGTGAAGAATCTATAAAATCACGAAATGTATGACACATATGCAAATGATGAAAAATTTAAGATGAAACTTCGGAAAATGTAATAAGAATAATTATTTATTTAAAAACAAGAAAAACAGTTAGCAGAAAATAATAAATAATATTTAAAAATCATAAAAAATCTCAGTTTAAAAAAAATAATAAAAAATCTTAATGGACAGGAAACTATGTAAACAACATTCACGCCATTGTAGTGTTCCATACTAAACTTTAAAATATTATAACTAATTTTTTGTATTTTTATAGAAAAATTTGAAATCATTAAACTTACAGAAAATTAACAAAATCAAGGCATGTGCAGATTTAGCCATGCCAATTCCATAAAATTTATGTTTGTCTTTTCTCACTATTTTCTATCTTTATTATATGATCATCTCAAACCTCCACAAATATGTCCATTTTTAACCTCCACAAATTGAAGGGTTAGAATGATCCTATGGAACTGATTTTTTTGGCACACCATATCTATGTCAGTGCCCATCAAATGAATGCTTTGGATCTCCAAACAATGTGGGCCCACATTGTTTTTGGCTAACATTATCTGCTCGACCAAGCAGAAACATTATTCCCTTATATATATATATATATATGTGTGTGGGGAAAGTGATTGTGAGCGGCCCCTCATATAAGCTTATATGAGGTGACCGCTAAAAACATGGTGGGCCCACATTTTTGGGGTGATCCGAACCGGTCATTTGATAGGCCCTGACTTAGATAGAGGGTGCCCAAAAAATCAGCTACATAGGATCATCCCAACCCTTCAAACCGTGGAGGTGAAAGAGGGGAAAATGGGCGGGTATAAATTTGCCCACTTACCCGTCCATTTTCCCCCTCTTTCACCTCCACAGTACGAAGGGTTGGGATGATTCTATGGAGCTGATTTTTTGGGCACCCCTTATCTACGTCAGGGCCTATCAAATGACCAGCTCGGATCACCCCAAAAATGTGGGCCCACCATGTTTTTAGCGGTCACCTCATATAAGCTTATATGAGGGGCCGCTCACAATCACTTTCCCCTATATAATAAATATATATATATATATATATATATATATATATATATATATAGAGAGAGAGAGAGAGAGAGAACGGTTTCTACACACAAGTGTAGATAAGTTATCTACACACTAGCTTAAAATACAGTGGAGGGCATATTGTCTGGGTGATCCAAACCATTCATTTGATTGGCCCTCACATAGATAGAGTGTGCCCATAAAAATCAGCTTCATAGGATCATCCTAACCATTCAAAACGTGGAGGCAAAAAATGGACAGATTTGTGAAGGTTTATACACGTCCATTTTACCTCCACAAATCATAGGGTTGGGATGATCCTATGGAGCTGATTTTTTGTGGACACCCTATCTATGTGAGGGCCAATCAAATGAATGGTTTGGATCACCCAAACAATATGCCCTCCACTGTATCTTAAGCTAGTGTGTAGATAACTTATCTACAGTTGTGTGTAGCAACCGTTTTCTCATATATATATATATATATATATATATATATATATATATATATATAGAGAGAGAGAGAGAGACGTGTATAAGCATATATATAATATCTATACAAGTATACATTATGTGTTTATATATATACATATATAAATTTATAAATACATGTATATACCAGCAATACATGGATTCTTCTAAATGGACGAAGAATCTGTGTCGGACATGTCTCGGATTCCAATAATTCAAGATTCTTTGAGACAATTCTAGATCCGATTTATTTGTTTTTTTCTGCATAACACTAACACAACTTAACAATTACTTCATGTTTTGAGTTTTACCCATCCTACAAGTAAGTTTCTTAAATAGAAATAAAATACTATATCTACTTAACCGATTAAAATTTTCAATATATTCTTGTTATAACCATATTATTATGTAAGAAAATAAAATTTGAAAATTGATTAAAATATTTTGGCAAATCCATGAATCGATTTTTTTATTTTTTATTTTTTTTAGGTTTGCTGAATCCGACACTAGATACCCGTGTCGGATTCTGACACTCGTATCCGTACTGATGCAACATAGGTCTATACATATATGTATGTGTGTGTGTATGAGGAAATGATGTGTGAGCATCTGCTCATATAGCTTATCTGAGAACGGATTTTTAAAACAAGGGTGGGCCCACATTTTGGGGGTGATCCTAAGCATTCATTTGGAAGGCCCCATCATGGATGAGGTGTGTACAAAAAATCAGCTCCATTGGATCATCTTAGGGTGTCCATTAGTGGAGGGAAACATGGACAGATACTATGTCCACAAATCAGGTCCATTGGAGCTTATTTTTGGTACACACCCCATCCATGATGGGGCCTTCAAAATGAATGCTTAGGATCATCCCCTCACCCCTAAAATGTGGGCCCACCCTTGTTTTAAAAATCCATGCTCGGATAAGCTATCTGAGCAGCTACTCACAAACCATTTTCTCTCTCTCTCTCTCTCTCTCTCTCTCTCTCTCTCTCTCTCTCTCTCTCTCTCTCTCTCTCTCTCTCTCTCTCTCTCTCTCTCTGTGTGTGTGTCTATATATATATATATAGGTAGGTAAATGGTATCTGAGCTAGAGTCTCTAAATAGGGTGGCTGCCTATGTTGTTTGGGTTATATTACAACGTGGGAGATGGTGTATTTGTAGTGGCTAGCTCAGATAAGCTATTTGAGCTTGAGCTCAGGTACTGCGCCCCCATATATAGACAAATAGATGTTTGTGTACATATGATGCAGATATTAGGATTTATTTCTGCATTATTTAGTTTCTAGTATTTTTATTTCCATGTTATTAGTTTCTAGGATTTTTTTTTCCATGATATTTTTAGGAATTCTCATTTTAGTAGGTTTCTATCTTTTAGATTGTTAATTGCCTATTTATAGGCCTCTTTACATATTATTATGTGAACTTTGATGATTAATACAATTGATTGAGATTCTCCCCTCTAATTTCCTCTCTTCTTCTCTCCCAAGTCTTCATCTCCTCTTTCTCCTCTATTCTTATTCTTCTTCTCCCTAATTTCATCTCTTCTTCAGGTTATTTCGTCTCTTCTTCCCCTTCGTCTATTTCTATCCCCTTTCGTCTATTTCTCTTCCCTTTTCTCAACTTTTCTTCTCGATCCTGCATCAATTTGGTATCAGAGCTAAAAGTTCCAAGACTCGGAGATTGCAGCCAAACAAGAATTTTGTGCAATTTCCGATTCCCCAGCCAAACCCCGAATCAGTTCTCATTGAAACCCCTATTTACTGTGTTAGAACTATCACCACAAACCCTTTTTAATTCTCAGCCGAACACCTCAACCCAGTCCCTTTGTTTTACAACCAAATTAGTCACCCGAACCACCATCTTTATTAGCCTCTTAACCATTCCGATTCCACCTTCCAACCCATAAATTTTTATACTTCCATCCCTCTTTTGCAACCCGAACAGCAACCTCAATTCAGGGAGAATCTGCCACTGGTTTTACTCACAAGAGATCAGCCCTAACAGCAACATTGTTGTTATTCAAACACAAACTAAGAGCCCACCTTCTTCATCATCTCCTCCACTCAAGCTCTGCAGAAACCCTACTCCTTGCTGCCTTATTCTGATTGCCTAAATCCCTTCATACCAACAAGCCACATAGTGCTGGCCACCATTGGAGGATCGCCACAAACCAGCTTGCATCACTGAATTTTTGGAATCAAAGAACCAGTTGTGTGGTTTCCGCAATACCTGCGACGCTGGCCATCACGAGAACAATTTTTCCGAGGATTTGATGCCATTTTTGCAGGGTATTTGATTAGCCGCATCCTTATCTTGCTAATTGTATTCGTGTGGCAGTCGGAAACTCTTCCCTTCCGAGAAAGTCATCTCAACAAGGCAAGTTGCCTATAATAGTCTGTATCTGTACATGAAAAGGCAAGTTGGGTTACATGCAACTCACGTTTCTATTAAAAGAGGCAATAAAAAAGTTAAGTTACCTTGTACAGTTGTCATTCAAATTAAAAAGGGCAGGTTTCTCTCTTTGAATAGTCTCTTTCCCAAATTAATACCAAGTGGGGTCATGTGCTATTCATCCACCAGATAAAGACTCTCTTTATTTGGTAAGTTGCACTTCTTGGATGTAACTTTCCTACCCCTGTTTTCCTCTTGGGCACCCCAATTATTTTACTTGGGTACAGACTCCACCCTCCTTTATTCCCTTGGACATCCCTTATCAAATTTCTCTTTATATTAATTAGGTAACAGTTTCGACCCCCATTTTCCCTCTTGGCACCCCTTAGCGAGTAAGTTACTAATAACTTATTTAATACCTTTTTTTTTCCTTGGACCACCCCGCACTTAGCTTAAGTAAGTATTTCTACCAGCCCCCTCTTTTACCTCAGGCACCCCCCCCCCCCCCCCTCTAAAAAAAAAAGAAAAATAGAATTTTCTTTTCTCTCTACCCCATCGCATTTTCTCTCTCCTCACCCGAGCTATTTCTGCACAAAATTGGCCCTCGACCTCAACGCGAAAGTTGTTCGTGACAACTTTTAGAGCGCATCCAGCCTATTTTCAGCAACGGACAGTGACTTTCAGCAAAGTTTCAGGAGCAATCTCAGCCGTCGATTACGTGCCATCATCCGATCAACACCTTTCTGTCATCCGATTAGAGATCAGAGACAGGTGTTGTATTCCTTTCGACATGAAAAACAAAACAGACGGTTGATTTCAGTTTTCGACGCCGATCCCAATGGCTCCGCCCTATGTTCCATATTTTGATGGGTACGACGATCAATACTTCCAAGACCGCACTCCCTATAGTTATTATGAGATTGTATGTCTACGGTGGATCAATGCTTTGGATGCGTATCATGAGTACTACGGCTATGATCACCGAGCGACCATCTACCGAGCCAGTGAAACTGAACAACGAGAAGCCCAGAGGTTATGGATAGGTCGAAGCACGGACCGTTATCGCAGTTCTCTATTCCGTCGATGGGAGGATGTTCGTGATGAGTTTATGGGTATTTATGCAATAAGGGCATATCGGTATGAAAAACAATTGCTGCGTGAAGCAGTTGCTCGGCGAGAAGAAGTTGTGCTCGTCGTGAACAAGCAGCAGCAGCCCGTCGTGCACGCGAAGCTAAAATTGAAGTTAAGAATTTAGAGCGTCACATGCGTGAGTCAGATTTGCAGAGCCGCTCCACTATTTCATCTGTCTTACCCGTTGCTGATATTCTTACGGGTCCAGATACTAGTACTGACGAGATCATTGATGTTGAGCCTTTGATTCCATACGATTCAGCCTCTGAGATGGACGATCCAGGGTTAGAGACTCAGCTGATTGCTGATATTGACATCGTTGCGCATGATGCTTCTGAGATTTCTACCGCACCGATTGCCGATCATCTAGAAAGTGAGCTTCACTCTTCTGAGGCAAATATTGTGACAAATCCACTTGAGGCTGATCCATTGCCTAAGTCCGAGCCGAGTTACCTGACTGTTGAGCCATTACTTGAGATGGGTGTTCGAGAGGATAATGTTGAGGATTGCGCTATTTTTTAGCCGGTTGAGCAGATTGTCGAGATTTGTGCTGACACAGAGGCGCTTGTTACGCAGATTGATCAGGAGGATTGCCCGTCTGATATCACTATGCCGGATACGATTCTAGCAGATGCCTTTGTTGTTGATTCCATTCCGCCCGATGTGATACCAGTAGATGATGACCATGTTGAGGCTAGTTATGGATTAGTACTGTCCATCGCTATTATGCCGATCCTACCGATCCAGGAGCACGTTGCGATCTTCCCAGCTAGTTTACTTCTCCAGCGCAGATTCTGTTCACATAAGTCTACATTGGCACTTTCTTTCCTCTTCTTCCGCCGACATTACAGATGCTTCTCCCGATTGTCTCGAGCGTTAGACATCATGACTACTTCCGCCGGATTACGCGTTCTATTACTTCAGTGGATTGTTTACATCTTTGACCCAGGTGAACTAGAACTCGAGGGCGAGTTCTTTTTCAACCGGAGGAGAATGATGCAGATATTAGGATTTATTTTCGCATTATTTAGTTTCCAGTATTTTTATTTCCATGTTATTAGTTTCTAGGATTTTTTTCCATGTTATTTTTAGGAATTCTCATTTTAGTAGGTTTCTATCTTTTAGATTGTTAATTGCCTATTTATAGGCCTCTTTACATATTATTTTGTGAACTTTGATGATTAATACAATTGATTGAGATTCTCCCCTCTAATTTCCTCTCTTCTTCTCTCCCAAGTCTTCATCTCCTCTTTCTCCTCTATTCTTATTCTTCTTCTCCTTAATTTCGTCTCTTCTTCAGGTTATTTCGTCTCTTCTTCCCCTTTCGTCTATTTCTATCCCCTTTCGTCTATTTCTCTTCCCTTTCCTCAACTTTTCTTCCCGATCCTGCATCAACATATCTACAGAACCACCACAAGGGCTTGCATAGGAAAGGATAATCTGCAAATTAGGACAAGAGCCCCACCCCCCCCCCCCCCCTTTTCTCTCTCCCAAATAGCTCCCTCATTGGTTGCAGTGCTACTGCCACTAAAATTCATTTTAAGCCACCCCTCAGCTAGAGTGGCCCAATCCTTGGGAGGCCTGGCAGTAGAGGAAAATTATGCACTAATCTAAGTCCAATTACAAGTAATGTCTTGAACAATCACCAAAAAACCTCTTGGTCTTAAAGGCATATGCAGAGGCTTCCACAATTATAAGATTAATAATTTTAGCCATCGAGCTATATTTATTAAGAAAAATCTGATCATTTTAACTTATCCACATGATCCAAATTGCCGATTGAAAAGAAAAAATTTCTACAAGCAATCATGTCTTTTATTAACTGATGGTGTACACCACCACTCTCAAATAGGTATAACCAAAGATAAGAAGATAGATCAGGCCATCAGGGAACATGTTGAAGAGACCATAGACGAAACTACATAATTGTTAAGCTTTATGGCAAAAAGAATAAACAGCTGAGTGGGGAATTCTAGAAGGAAACTACATAACACACAATCATGATTATCGACGGTGTGTATCTTAACCATCTAGCCCCTAATAAGGATTTTATTACAGATAGTGCACCAAAGGAAAGCAATTGCTCTAGGAGAGGCAAAAGACTTTCTAAATATCAGGTAAACATGGACAAGAGCAATGACTATTGGATAGTGCATAGTAGGACTTTACGGAGAACACCATTTCACTCA
This sequence comes from Tasmannia lanceolata, assembly GCF_043159265.1. Classification (NCBI taxonomy): domain Eukaryota; kingdom Viridiplantae; phylum Streptophyta; class Magnoliopsida; order Canellales; family Winteraceae; genus Tasmannia; species Tasmannia lanceolata. The sequence continues at coordinate 64,178,455 of NW_027518680.1, read as the reverse complement.
AGCATCCAAACAAGGTCATCAACATAATCTACATGCATATTTGCACTATTGTATAGAACTCCCCGAGTAAATCACTGAATCATTCGTCGACTCGGTGGTAGCCCTATCAAGTCAACCAAAAACTCCTTTTACTCCCCCAAGCTGACTAGGTTTTACTTTGGGTAGTTCTTGGCTGAGTACGTTTTTGTAAATACTGATTGGCAATCAAGTAAAAAAAAAACTACCAAAGATAATAAAACTAACCATACCTGAAATGAGTATAAAAGAGATAAAAGCAGAATGAATGGATACCAAAACATCGAATGAACCTGAATTGTACTAAAAAAGCATAGAAACTAAAAGAAGACATTTTAAAGATGCAAGAAATGTGCCATTTTCACTATATAAGAGCCAAGTCGGTATCCCTATACCAATTGCTGGAAAAAAAATAGAATGTACCTGAAGCATACTAAAAAAATGCATAGAAACCAAAATAAGGCATTTTAAAGATGAAAGAAAAAGTGCCCATTTTCAATATAGAACACCCAAGTCGTCATCCCTAGACCAATTATTGGAAACTATGCTCCTAATCTTAATGCACATGAATTTCTAACTTGTTCCCACTAAAGTTGAGCATAACAAAAAATATGCATTCCAACATGTTAACGGGTATTTTGGTCTTTGTCTATGTATCCCTTCTCTTTGTCCATTGAAGAAAACACAAAAAAGAAAACTATAACCCTAACTCTCCCCCTTATACCGCTTCTTCGTCCTCTCCGCCACCTCACACCGATCCACCTCCTCAGTCTGGCGGATCCGCCACAGGTATTGATTTTCCGGCTATTTCTAAGTCCCCTATTGCTTCTTGGACTCGTTCACGGTCTACTGCTCATCCTATCTCTCATTTTGTTTCGTATGATCGTGTTTCCCCTTCCTATATGAGTTTTCTATCTTCCTTATCCTCTCACGCTATACCTAACTCTGTTGAAGAGGCCTTATCTCATCAAGGTTGGCGCTCAGCTATGGAGGCTGAGATGGAGGCTCTTGCCTCTAACCGTAAATGGGAGCTGGCTCCGCTGGCTTGGGGTGCCCAAGCCATTGGTTGTCGTTGGGTTTGCTGTTAAATATCTCCCTGATGGTACTGTTGATCGGTTGAAAGCCCGTTTGCTGGCTAAGGACTATACACAGACCTATGGTGTGGATTATATGGAGACCTTTTCTCCAGCAGCCAAGATACCGTCGATTCGAGTGTTTATTTCTTTAGCAGTTAACCGTGGTTGGCCTCTCTATCAATTGGATTAAAAACGCCCTCCTAGGTTTGTTGCACGGGGGGAGATTGGTTCAATTTGTCGACTTCAGAAGCCGTTATATGGGTTGAAACAGTCTCCACGAGCTTGGTTTGGCAAATTTAGTGATGTTTTTAGGCAGTTTGGTTTGAGACAGAGTGTCGTTGATCACTCCGTATTCAGTGCTCACTCTGGTGATGGCTATATCCTTCTGATCGTGTATGTGGATGACATTGTGATTACTGGGGATGATGAGTCATGTATTCAGAGACTCGAGAAGTTTCTTCAGACAGTTTTGTACCAAAGACTTGGTGCGTCTGAGGTACTTCCTAGGTATAGAGGTGGCATACTCCCCTGATGGTATTTCCTTGTCGCAGAGAAAATACGTCCTTGATATATTAGAGGAGATCAGATCCATAGGAATAAAGTCAGTTGAGGTTCCTATGGATCCCAATGTGAAGCTTCTTCCGGATCGGGGGGAGGGGGGAGTTGTTGGAAGACCTTGGCAGGTACAGGAGATTAGTTGGTAAGTTAATATCCTTGACTGTGACTCGCACTGACATATCATATGCAGTGGGAGCAGTGAGCCAACTCATGAGTTCTCCTCGTACTTCACATTGGGCAGCTGCGCTTCAGATAGTTCGATAACTGAAGAGTGCTCCTGGAAAAGGTTTATTTTTCAAGAAGCATGATCATATGTGACTGGGGAGGTTTCCAGATATAGATTGGGCAGGATCTCCAACAAAGAGGAGATCAACTACAAGCTATTCAACGTTTGTGGGAGGAAATCTTGTCTCTTGGCGTAGTAAGAAACAAGATATTGCATCTAGATCGAGCAGAGGCTGAGTACCGAGCTATGGCTCACACATGTGCATAGTTGACACAGTCGAGGTCTCTTCTGCAACAGATTGGTATTCGTTCTTCATCACCAGCGACCGCATTGTAACAACAGGACATCAATTCATATCGCTTCCAATCCAGTATTTCATGAGAGGATGAAGCATATTGAGGTTGATTGTCACTTCGTTCGTGAGAAGCTTAAGAGTGGAGAGATTAGTACCATCTTCACTAGGTCCGCAGATCAATTAGTTGATGTATTCACCAAACCATTGGCAAAATCCAAGTTGAGAGACATATGTAACAAGCTAGGGTTGTATGATATATACACTCCTGAGAGGGAGTGTTAAAGGGTATTTTGGTCTTTGTCTATGTACCACTTCTCATACATACATATATATATATATATATATATATATATATATATATATGTGTGTGTGTGTGTGTGTGAGGAAAAGGATTGTACACTCGAGCGTACCAAGCTTATGGTAAGCTCAAGTGCCCCAATCACATGGGTCCCACATTTTTTGTGGTGATCCAAAGCATTCATTTGCAAGGCCCTATCATAGATAGGGTGTGTACCAAAAATCAGCTCCATTGAATCATCATAACCCCTCCAAAAGTGGAGGGCAAAAATAGGCAGATTTGTGGTCTGTCCATTTTGCCCCCCACAAATGGATGGGTTAGGATGATCCTATGGAGCTGATTTTTGGTACACACCCCATCTATGTAAGGGCCTTTCAAATGAATGCTTTGGATCATCCTAACAAAATGGGCCCACATGTGATTGGGCACTCGAGCGTACCATAAGCTTGGTACGCTCGAGCGTACAATCATTTTCCTCTATATATATATATATATATATATATATATATATATATATATATATATATATATATATATATAAAGAGAGAGAGAGAAAAGGGTTACTGCTAACGTTAGCAGCTAGCTTAGCCGCTAGCGATAGCATAAAACAAGGGCGGGGCCACATTGTTGGAGTGATCCTAAGCATTCATTTGAAAAACCCCATCATGGATGGGGTGTGTATCAAAAATCAGCTTCATTGGATCATCATAGGATGTCCATTTGTGGGGGTGAAAATGGACAGATACTGTTTGTCCCCTAATTTTCCCATTTTTTCACCCCGCAAATGGACACCCTAAGATGATCCAATGGAGCTGATTTTTTATGGACACCCTATCCATGAAAGGGCCTTCCAAATGAATGCTTTGGATACCCCCAACAATGTGGGCCCGACCTTGTTTTATGCTAATGTTAGCAACTAAGCTTAGCTGCTAACGTTAGCAGCAACCCTTTCTTAATATATATATATATATATATATATATATATATATATATATATATACACATATCATTTTACATGGGAGCTCCATCTTCTCCCTCACTTCTTCTTCTTCTCTTCTTCTCCTCTTCTCCTTCTCATTCGCCACAATAACACAGCAAAGAATATGCATTCTAACTAATACAATACCAAGACTCCCTTGAAACCTTGACAAAATTTGTGGTACAATGCCTAATGTCAACAAACCTAGGCCGGGTCATAGTAGCTGGAAATCCCTCGGGTGGGTGGGAAACGCGTTTCAGAAACGTTTCCGAAACATGATGAAAAAAATTGGGGAGACGTTTTCAAAATGCATGGGAAACACATGGAAAATATATAAGAAACATATGTGAAACATGTGAGAAACGTTTGGAAAACTCGTGGAAAACATATTGAAACAGGTGTGAAACTTACGAAAATTGTTTTGGAAAAATAACACCAAAAATTGTGGAATAGATATTAAAAACGAAAGCAATAGCATATATTGTAATAAAAATAAAAATAACAAATATTCTAATTGAAACTTGAAAGGGATTTGCTAGCCACCTTCGCAGAAAGCCATTTCGCACCCATCCTTTGCATGTGATGACAGCCACATCAATGAATAAGACAAAATCCGCCTCAAAGTCAACATAGGTGACTGTCATGCAAAGGACGGGCGCGAAATGGCTTTCCGCGAAGGTGGCTAGCAAATCCCAACTTGAAATTAACAAATTTTAAATCTACAAAACCATATATTTCGTGTTTTCCTTGTCTTTCATATGTTTTCATTGACAATTCTCTGTCGTTTCTTAAACGTTTCTCATGTGTTTCCTAAGACGTTTCCCAATGAGTTTCTCATACGATTTTCTATCGTTTTTTTGTTTCTCGTTTCCCCTCTATTTTTCCCTACATTTCCCATTTCCGTTTCACATTTGGCTTCCTGGATCGTTACCCACCCTGGTAACTATGGACCAGATTGTTGTTTTCTTCATGTTGATTCGTAATTTAAAAATGATAAATTACTTTTATCTGTTTAATTTAATAAATATGAATTTGAATGTTAAACTAGCACCAAACAAATGATAAATTACTTTTATCTGTTTAATTTAATAAATCTGTATTTTCAAAAAAAAAAAAAATCTGCATTTGAATTAAAACTAGCACCAAACTAGCAAACATAAGCGGCAAACAATGTAATGAACAGAACAAAGTACTTCCCTATGGGTTCAAAATAAGTTATCTTCAACAGCATGCTTAGTTAAAAAAAAAAAGGCACTAATCATCAACACAGAAATATGATAAACCTGAGGCCAGAAGAAGCATATTAGCACTACATAAGGGGCTGAATATAAACAAGTGACATGCATTGAAAGAAACAGGAGATTAAATAGATAAACTAAAATGGAATCTTTCGTCAAAAAATAATTCCTGTTTTAAACACACTGCAAAAAAAAAAAATCAACAGTCAATATGTTGACAATAAACCAAATATAAATGCTTGTGCCAGAATACCCTGTAATAAGATCATAAATAATAGGTATATATTTATGAAAGATATTCCCTTTACAATAATGATTATTATTGGATGAAAAACCATCAACAGTTAATTTCCGTTTAAGACATTGTTGATACACAAACAAGTCATCACCTTCTCATCTTCGAAAATGTGCTGATTTTGTGACAAAGAACAAGATGGGCACATGATGCTCAAAAATATAAAATCTGAATAAGGGAAAAGGCATAAGCATATTTAACCACAGTTTCTTTGGCCTCACACCCTACACAATTAATCAATAAATTTTCTACTCCTAAGCAAAAAAATATGCTAGAGTAGAAGAATGAGAGGTACTCTGCGATAGATTTCCACTGATGTTTCTGCGTTTTCTTCTACTGTAGTTTCTTCTTCAACATGTTCTTCAAAAGTCTCTTCCTCATCATCTTCAGGCAAAGGCGAGGCATTCAAGTCCATGGAGATGATCATTCAACATCAACCAAGCAACATTAGCTGATGTATAAATCTGTGGGTCCCTCGATGAAGCTTTTTTAATCCAAAAACGTACTTTAGCAAAGAAACTGAACTTCAACCTATACAGTACCAAAAATTAAATGTAATAAAAAATGGCACGATGTCGTCAACACACTTTTGACAAAAAAAAAAGTAAGCATTAAATTTAACCAAAGAAAGAGAAAAAGAACTAATCAGATAAACACCAAGCACTGTACACAAAGGTATGAACTAAATTGGGGCTAAAATAAGTAATATAATGTGTCCTAGTCAGCAAATAAGAAATAGTATCCTCTACGGGTATGCAAACCCATTTACATATAGGATATAGCCATGAAAACATCCCTTAACCAAAAGGTCCCCCAGCAAATGGGAGAAATTCAAACAATGAATTAAACCCACGGTGATGTGAGCAAAAATCCCAGCAAACAACAGAAAGCCAAACTAAGCGCACAATCAAAATTAGAGCCCAAACTAGAAGTAGTAAATGGCAAACTACAACGATATCTTCCAATTGACTAGCAAATAATCATCCCCATACTAATGCATAGACTAAACAATCTGAAAATTGAAACAGGTTTCAAGAAATCGTATGTGCTGACTAGTATCATGCCACATGATAGATATGTAGCATTGAACCACACAAGATGTTAGCATCAAAATTAAAATGAAAATAGGATTTCATATTCTGATTTCAAAAACCATGAACTATTACAGCAAAACATCAATAGCAGTAACAATACTGTTCTAACCCATATTATCCGTATCTAAACAGGAAAAGTACCCATGTGGGACATGTGTTGCATTTCAAGATACCATGGATTCAGCTGGCGACACTTCTAGATTTCTTGTAGTTTTTCCTAAATTGCAAATGACATAATTTTACATTTACCACCACAAATTTTGAGTTTTATACATCCAAATGGTAAGCATTTAATATAGAATTTATTAAAGTTTGAGTGGCATCACTATTGCAATCGCACGTTATACTAAAATTAAAAATTAATTAAAATGTATTGTTGAATCCATAATCCTAATTTTTTTTACTTTGGCTTGTGACAAAAAAACAGCCCTCCTACTGAACCGTCAATCCTCCCGATTGTTGTCAAAGCCTACAACAAGTCCAATACACTCGATTGTTGGAGTTCTTTCATATCCCATAATTGAAACCCATCCACAAAGAAGAGTTTTTTTCGAACAAGTGAAATATATTAATAAAACAGCACGAAACAAGAAGGCCAAAGGAAGCTCACATGGGCATCAACTACAAAACCGGCATATCATGCCAAACTAACAATTACGTGCAAGTACTGCCACAATTGGCAATTTGAGCTACCATTCCCTTCCCGATGAATATGAGAAAAAAAGAACATTCCAAAAACTAAACAATGTCCTTCATGTCCCTGAATACGCACCAAAATCCCCAAGGGGGCGTGATTCCTCCTTTAACCACCTGATAATGTGAAGCGAGTCACCTCCTCACTTTTGATCCAAACTATCGAGGGATTCAAGTAAGAGATTAGCTTAACACCCATTCTGGGCAATAAGGGCCTCTGCCAAAGCTGCGTCGCGATTGTTGTAAGGACCTGAAATGTCAAAATCACCTTCCAATAGTAGGATTAATAAACACCCTCACAAAACAGGCAACTCGATAATCCCCCCTTACCCAACTCCCTATTAAGCCGCTTGCAATGCTATCAAAATTAATCTTGATCCATCAAAGTTAAGGAGGAAGACATGTATTGGGATTGATAGGAGGCAGCCAGTAGTGTAGGGACTTTGAACAAACTGAATAAGAAGCTTCAAATGTTTACCACCATAGACATTGAATAAAGATATGCTCGAGGATATCTCCAGAGGATCCATAGGAAAAATAGTCCAACTAATCAGAGGCAAGGTTTTAAATTTCAATTTCAGTATCGGTTTCGGTCACCACGGAAACGGAAAAGTTTCAAAATACACACTTAGAAACCATCACACAAGCAAGATAATCACCCATAATAAAAACATCAAACAGCTAGTGTCATGCATTGTTGCACATGCTTGATGATTTAGCACATATCAAATTTAACATGTAATTCATAAAAGTATTTATAAATAATACATGCACCACATTTCGCATGCAATTCGTAGAAATATAATTATGTAATGCATAATGATATAGTATACTACTATTACACTTGCGATTTTGGTTTATGCATTTTGGTCGTTTCTGTTTCGGTTTCGGTGGGGATGGAAACGGAAACATTCCGGTCATTTTGTGTCGATTTCGGTGGAAATTTAAAACCATGATCAGATGTATTTCTTTTATTTGGCCCATTCCCAATGAGAATCTTATCCTGCATCGCAAACCAGAGATAGTAGTTAGCACTTGGGGATGCTTTGATTCCAAATATTCAATTCATTAAGATAATCATTTTGAAATAAATAGTGGCCAGTTAGCTAGTCCGATAGGTCAAGAAATTCCGCAAAAATTTTGAGAAGGCACCAAGAGTAATGATTAGAGTAGGGCCTCAGTTGTGTAGGTAGTTAGCCACATATACCCTTTGGGTCGATAGCTCTTGCATAAAGGTTAGGTAATGCCTAAGTATATGATTTCCAGAGAGAATCCACGGAGAACTTATCCCCCAGTAGGAGGAATTTTCCCTCTAATTCATGTTTGGAGAATAAGACTTTAGCCCGTATTTGGAGTCGGACATTCTTGATACCAAAACCACCAGCCGATTTCGGCATACAAACTTTATGCTAGCTTATTAGATGCACACATGGTTTTAAATTTCCCCGAAACGAGAGAAACGTTTCCATTTTTCATCCCCACCAAAATGAAATCTAAATGATTTCCTTTCACGTCATTATTTCCCCAAATTTTAATCCTGAAATTCATGAAATTTGAACGAAATTCATAAAATTCGACCGAAATTCTCGAAATTCAAATGAAATTTTTGAAATTCAACCGAAATAATCGGAACGACAAAAAATGGAAAGATGTTATCATTTGCATTTCATTTCATCTCGTTAATGTAGAGAATAATATTTGGTAGGCAACATCATTAAACTGCAACACAAAGTAGCCCAATCTAATGCACGGCATGTCATATCGGCATGGGACCAATAATACCTCGTACCCATATGTGGTATTGACATAGTGTTAAGGTCTTTAGAGAGGAGACTGGTCATTGTACTTTCTTATACTTCATTACCATTGTACTTCTCTATTGGCTTTTACCTTCTGGACATGCACAACAACACATGTCACTAGGTGTTAGATGTGATTAAGCCATTATGGATGGTTTTGTTACTTATGTGATGTTTTCTAAGTATGTGTTTCTGCTTATTCTAGCATTTCCCAAAGTTTCATCTTAAAATTTCATCATTTGCATATTTTTTAAATATTAAAAAATTTCATCATCTGCATTTGTTTCCATATGTTTCCGTGATTTTACAGGATTTCCACCAAAACAGAAATGTTTCTGTTTCCGTGCCAACCAAAATCGAAACCGAAATTTAAAACCTAGGAACATTCCAAAATGAAATTGTCATTCAGATATAGTTCAGTTGGATTCTCTGAATTATTTCTACCATTGAGATCGGCATCCTAACACAAATATATATATATATATATATATATATATATATATATATATATATATATAGAGAGAGAGAGAGAGAGAGAGAGGGAAAGAAGAGTTTCTACACACTAGCGTAGATAAGTTATCTACACACTAGCTTAAAATACAGTGGGGGCCACATTGTTTGGGTGATCCAAAGCATTCATTTGATTGGCCCTCACATAGATAGGGTGTGCACAAAAATCAGCTCCATAGGATCATCCCAACCCTACGATTTGTGGAGGAAAAATGGACGTGTATAAACCTTTACAAATCTGTCCATTTTTTGCCTCCACAGTTCAAATGGTTAGAATGATCCTATGGAGATGATTTTTTGGGCATACCCTGTCTATGTGAGGACCCATCAAATGAATGCTTTGGATCACCCAAACAATGTGGCCCCCATTGTATTTTAAGGTTATTCGGCTTGGAAGGAAAAGGTATTTCCTTTCCTAGCTCTCAAGTTTAGATAATATTCTTTCAACTATTAGATCCCAATCGTCAGGGTAGAGAATACGACCCTCAAGGCGAAGGCTCAGATACTTTAAAGGAAGAGGAGCTATCTTGCAATATAAAAGTGATACAATGTCAATGATAATTGATTCTTGGGAAAATTATATTTACACCCCCTCTAGTTTCTGACACATCCACTTCTACCCCTATAGTTTAAAACGTGACAACTACACCCCATGTAGTTTCAATTTGTATAAGGTAGGCCCCCTCAGTTGACGGTTTGTCCACAGATTGAAGGGTTAGGGTGATCCGATGGAGCTGATTTTTGGGGCACACCCTATCTATTTCAAGGCCCATCAAATGAACGCTTTGGATCATCCAAACCATGTGGGCCCATACCCGAATCCAAACACTACCAAAAACACTGTGGGCCCACATTGTTTGGATGATCCAAAGCGTTCATTTGATGGGCCCTGACATAGATAGGGTGTGCCCAAAAAATCAGCTCCATCGGATCATCCTAACCCTTCAATCTGTGGACGAACCGTCAACTGAGGGGGCCTACCTTATACAAAGAGTCTAACATAGACATCCATTTCAATGCAAAAACCAACAACATTCAACCAATGGCTAGGATTGGTTGGATACTCGGATCTATGAGCTTTTAAACCTATTGCCCATCCATGGTGAGCTCCTGCAATGATTGATTCCAATCATCTTACAAATGTTATCTAGACTTTTGTCTTTACTACTATAACCATAAAATTGGGGTTTTTATTAAAGAGCCAACAATATTCAATGCACCAAGCACAAAATGTTTGAAAAGGAATAATGAAATACTATGTTCTGGTTTATATCTTTTCGTTGATTGTAAATTATCAATTACTAGTTGACCCTAAAAATTATAGTTGGAAAAAAATCACAAATTGAGTTGTGCAACCAACGTTAGCAGATAACACCAATCTATTCATTGGAAAAACTGTGAAAGTTAAGGGGAGCATACAAAAGTCAGATCAAGTCAATGGGCCAAGATGCATATACAGTTCACCTATCAATATAAGCAGCTGGCCTGACAAAACAAATTAAGTGATTACAATAGGAGCCCCATAAATATTCAAATGAAAAAAAAAAAAAAAACAATAGCAACCCCGTCAAAATTAAAAGTTCATCAACAATAGCATTTTCGATATGAAGATACCGTAACTATAGTTGCACTAATGGGTGCAGTCGCCACTTCAGAATCTAGCAACCCATAGGCCTTTTCATAAGCCAAGTAGCTTATGTAAGATGTTGATTAACATCTTGTTGATCTCACATGGTTGGACATTCTTGTACTCTTTTACTATAGAGTATCCTCTAGTGGGATTTTGGAAATAGAAGTCTATTTTATTTCTGACTCATGGTTGCTTTGGAAATCGTATTCCTCAATGCAAAGGGATGCTTGGGTAAGACTAGAAAATTTTCGAAAAAAAGTGAGAACGTATTCAAGGGGAAAAAGTGTGTAAGATTTGGCTCTCTTGAGAAAGCAAGGTGATAACACACAGACAACAAGATCTTGAAGCTCATTAGATTCTGGATCTTGAGAAGAGATAAAGTTCACAAGCAAGAAGAGCATGAAACTTGGATCTCTCCAAAGAAGATCCACTGAGGAAGCACATTCAAGTGGAAGTGCATCAATGCTCAGATCCTAGACGGCATCGAGCACACCAAGTTTGTGTCTTGTGTAATCTGGTGAGAACTTGTTACCTTTTCTTACGCTCTCCACATAGTAAAATCTTTTGAAGTCTTCTCCTGTGGATGTAGCCACACACTGTGGTGAACCACTGTGGACCCCGATCCCGAGGACGGTGGTGAGGATACGAGATCCACATCAATCCTCTAAGATCTCCACAATGTGAAGGAGACCTCTATCAAGGAACTCTCGAAAGAGTGCCCCTCACAGCATGAGTGGCGATGTAAAATGAGATACCTCTTGATCCGGAGACAAAAGTCTCAAAACTAAGACGTACCTAAAATAAAGAAGAGTCGACATCCAAGGAAGTCGGCCCTGGATCCCATGAAATACTCTGTTGCAACGGATAACCAGAGATACAAAAGTCCGTGCCTGATGACGAATAGGGAAGGTGTTAAGCACCCTCAATTCGCCCAAATGCAAGCACCTGGTCTCTTATGCCATTTTTTATTAACTTCGAAGAATTTTGGGAGAAAATCATGTGAAATGGGAACATGCATCCCTGAGAAAACGTCTACCTAAGCATGCATGACCCAGGGATGGGTAAATAAAACAAACAAGTCCTAACTCATCACATCTAATCCTAACTCAACACATCTAAGAAAGTAGTAAACAACCACATGCACAGCTACAACTAAGCAGATAATCAAGATAAGATGAATGAATAAATGCTACAGCTAAGCATGTGAATGTATAGATAAGCACAGCAGTAGACAACCAAAGCAATAGAATAAACACACTAGCATGCGAGCCTGTGCAAGAGATAATGCTAAGAAAATAGTAATCAATCACATGCTAGAAAAGTAAACAATCTAAAAGTAACATATAAGAAACCAAAGACAAACACACAATGAGCTAAAAGATGCAAGAAAAAAAAGGAATCGGAAAATAAATGGTATACGAGGACCAAAAATGCCAGGGAAAAGAAAATGGGACATACGATAGGCTCAGGGAGCGATTCTAAAAGAATCAAGCCCAGCGGTCCTAATCCGTTAAAGATCGGATGAGTCTCGCAATCATCATAGCCTGTCGTTGGGCTCAGCGAGGACAATCCCTGTAAAGGGACCACGCTACGTCATCACCCGTCCCGAAACCCGATAAAACGTCGGAAAACCGATGAAAAATGGGAAAACCACGATCAAAATCGAAAATGAAATGAAAAGAGGGCTCCGAGTGACCTGGCAATCACCATCAACGCCGATTTTTTAGCTTTTTTATATTTTTTTAGTTTTTTTGTTGTTTTGAAAGGTTTGAAGAGGTTTTATTTAAAAGGTTTGAAAGAATTTATCAAAAGGTTCGACTGGACTTGGGATAACGGTCTCAAGCTGCCTAAGTACCCTGTGGAAAGGGATCAAGTCAACGTAGTTCGAAACCGCTTTTCGAAAAACATTTTTTGGTATTTTTGAATTTTTGTTGCTTTGATTTTTGGTTATTTGATTTTTATGTGTTTTTGTTTATCCCTTTTGATTGAAAAGGGGGTTTGGCTCAGGAGGTTTCCATCTGTCGTCGCCAAACCCGGCAAAGTGTTCCCATGATCGAAGGGAATCGCGAAACTCAAAGAGGATCCCGATGAACGTAAAGAGAATGACTCTGAACGAAGAAGAAACCCGAGAAAATGTCCTTATAATCGATGGAATCCCGAAGCTCAAGTAGGATCCCTAAGAACGTGAGGAGAATGAACCCGAAGAAGAAAGACCGAACCCTGTCAGAAATAATGATCACGAAGAAGAGGAAACCCCTAAGCCTCGTGAGAAGTGATGAGATAAGAAAAGAGGCATGAAGGGCAAAGGGGTGGCTCAAGAAATATTCTGTTATTGCCTAAAATCCGACAAGGTGTTCCTATAATCGAGGGAATCACGAAACTCGAAAAGGATCCCAAGAAACGTGAAGAATAAACCCGAAAGAGAAGAGAGGTAACTCTAAACCATACGAAAAATGATAATCTCGGAGAGGAAAGAACCCCTAAGCCCCATGAGAAGTGACCAGATAAGAAAAGAGACATGAAGGGCAAAGGGGTGGCTCAAGAAACATTTTGTCATCACCTAAGCCGAGAGAATGTTCAAAAAAAGTCGATGAGATCCCTAGATCGATAGAAAACCCGAAGACTCGAGAAAATAATCTCAATAACAGAAATAGATCTCAAAAGATGAAGAAGCTCCTGGAAGATCCGAGGCCGTAGATGCTTGGTAAAAACTAAAAACAAAACAGCTCTGTTATCATTACCAATCACAAAGAGGGAAAGAGAAAGCACTCCGCAAAATTACTGTTATAAATGAGTCAGCTAACACTAGCACAAGTGAATAGGGGACCAAACATTACTCAAACCCTTTTTGGATAATGACAAGAAAGTAACAGACATTCAACTGGAAATTTCAATAATAAGGCTTTTCTCTTATGCCACTCGAATATACATATTCAAGCGAAAATCAATATGGACTTAAGGGCAAGACCAAAGCCTTGTCACTGCGTTTTGGATAGCAACATGAAAGACCAGCATTAATACCTTATATGGACCAAAAAAAAACTCAAAACATCTCCATGCCCCTCTCTAATGACACCCATTGGGGTCGAAAAATCAGTGACTTTGGGACTCTCGATCCATTTCCTCAATGGTAATAAACCCACTTTAATCCTGATTATCGAAATCACCTTGGGATTACCACAAATTCAATTAGAAATACACAAAGAAAGTCCAATTAGCAGGGAGAAGAAAGTTGGTCTAGCGATGTCACCATACAGCCAACAAGTCAAACAAAATGACCGATCATTATTAATGCCCCGAGTCAATATATCGGTATTAATCAAGGACATTTGAAGGGAAGAATACATACATCAAGCCTGTTGGATTGTATGAACATTACCAAACCAATTGGTAATAACAAGAGTGCTATAGTGAATGGGTTGTATGGATAATCACAGGCATTAATGTCAAAACCATCTTGTTTCAAGACCTACGACGAATCTTTCATTCAGAAGAATTGTCATTTTTTTTTTCATTTTTTTAAAAATATCTCAGAAGAGAGTAATAAATCTGTACAATAACCAAGATGCAATGAACAATAGAACATGGGAGTCAATTCAAGAGGAAAAGATGTTTGCTAATTTTCCATAGCCCCATGATAGGTTTGGATATGGTATACAATTGTGTGGACAGGGTAATACTTAACTCAAAATTAAAATGTGCTACACTTGGAGTTAACTACTATAAAATCAGCAGAAGAACAAAGATATTGACAATGACATTGATATCTTAACCACTGCACAATATTCAATTTATCCTTCATTTCAACATAACCATTACTCTTCATCACAAGTGAAAGTCCACATCAATTCAAGGTTTAACCCGTTACGGAAACTGAAATAGCATTTGGATCCGCAACAAAAAAAAAATCACGTGTTGGAGGTTAATAATCCAAATCATAACAGAACTGAGAACTTTGGTTATGAGACTTTTGTAACTATTTTCTTTGTTCTAATGACATTCAAATCGAGTGAAAATCAATCCAGAGAAGAGTAGAAAAATCAAATTGATATACTAAAAGACCAGAGAATAAATGAAAGATTAATCACATCATGGAATCAAAATGCAATAAACTGATCTCGTCCCAAGAAACCACACTGATTTAGAGATCTTGCAAAATGAAAGAGTAAAGAACAATCAATACCTGGCTGAGAATTGGTTAGTCCTCCGTCCTTTGAATTGTCCTTAAAAAAAATCCAAATCTAGAGCCATCTCCCTCTCTTCTACTCGGATCCCTCGATTTCTCTTTATTTCCCTTTCTCGGATCTCTCTCTTCCCTACTCTCTGCAATGAATAAAGCCCCAAGGTCTCCTCTTTTTTTTTTATTAGGGTTTGTGTAACCCAAAAGGCAGCAAACCCATTAGATCTCTCTCTATTGATTTCTTTCTTCCTTCTTTGATTTTCTCTCTGAAAATCAGCAAACCCCTTTGAGAAAATGGCTGAGTAATGAAGGGGGTGATGGTGGCTGATTTAGGTAGAGATGACCGGAGGTAGAAGGGGGTAGAAATGGAGGCTGAGATGGGTTTGGGATTAAAATGGGTTTAACTTTGAAGAAGAGGGTTCCTCTGTATAGAAGATGATGGAGGTGGTGCTGAGGTAGTAAAGGGTATGACTGAAATAGGGTTTGATGTTTGGAGGGGGTGGCTGTAATGGAGGCAAAAGGGGGTATACTTGGTGGCTATGTGATGCAAAGTGGTGGTAGAGGTGGTGGTGTTCGTGGGAATTGGAGGCGAGGGTGAAGATTGGCCGGCGGATCCGGTCGGAGGTAGATTGGTCGTGGTGGCTATGGAAGATGGTGAGGTAAGGGTGCTCGGAGTGGGGGAGGTAGCTTGGTGGTGGCTATGGAAGATGGTGGCAAGGGCGGAGCTGCAAGTCCCTCTCTCTCTCTCTCTCTCTCTCTCTCTAGCTCCCTCTAATTTCTCTCTTGCAGCTGCAAAATGGGGCTCCTCTGTTGGGAGAAGAAAATGAAGAAGTCCCCCTCTTTGAAACCCTAGTTCGCATAGCATTGCAGGAAAGTGGTATTTTTCACACCCCTCATCTTCCCATTGACAGCCCCATCTAGTGAATTTTACTACTCTTTTTGTTTTAAATGGGGTGGTTTGAGCAGCAAGTGGCCCTAGGGAAGAAACCATATTATACCCCATGATTCTTCTTGGACAACCCCATGAATGCATTTCTAACTACTCTTTTTATTCCTTTGGGGGTCTTGGCAATAGCAGGGATAATACAACAATGATATTTTAGCACCTCCATATTTTGATAATTACACTCTCTCTGCTTGTCTTTCTCTCATTGTGGAGCACTTTAGAAAAATGTAATAATCATTTTATAATTCTTTAAATCCCAAGACAAACTAGGTTAGTGAAAATATCAAAATAGGATTGTGCTAGCATGATTGGAGCTTGGGAGGTTCAAATAGAGGGGTGCCTAGCCCGGACGGGTGTGGCTCTTCGGCATAAGTCTCGAGTTTGCTCCCTGGAGACGTGTGATCGAATCCCTCCCGGGCTTACCCGATGCGCGTGGTTTACGGGCTATTGCGCGCATCCGTAGGGAATAGTCCTACTTCCAAAGGGTGTGGGGACACCTACGTCACCCAAAAAAAAATAAAAAATAGAGGGGTGCCAATACCAAAACTAAGGGATACTTCAGTAATTTTTCAATTTTCTTTCAAAAATAAAAGGAGAAGATTGGGGCAACTAAACAAAGGTACCTAATGGGGTTTGGGGATTATTTCCTTCGCATTCAAGGCTCAGTTTTTTCGAAAATATAGGGACTCGGCTTCAGACACTTCGGGACTCTATTTGATTTCAAAATTTTATTCAATTTTGGGGGAAATTGTCCGATCAAAATGGGGTGTCTACAACCACGTATATCTAATGGGCTTTATTTGTGATTGTCTTGCACTTCTTTTTCTTTTTTTCTTGCAAATCTAGATCAACAAACGTTGCATATTGTTAAAACACAAAACAAATTAGCGTGGGAATACCCTATGTCATTTAAATAACACACAAGACCAAAATACATTTTTGAGTTTGAATTGTTATGGTGTTGGCTGTTTAGCGCCCTAAATTTACAACACTTTTGACATATGCAAAAATCAAGATCACCCAAGCAGTGAAAAGGATCTCTCTCTCTCTCTCTCTCTCTCTCTCTCTCTCTCTCTCTCTCTCACACACACACACACACACAAGAATCACTTCAAGAATCACTATAATTATATTTTTCATGATGTATGCAAAAATCGAAGATTATCTAAGCAATAGAGAAGATAATCAGTGCCACCCCCATGGGAAAGAAAAACAACATCGAAGTAAAAAATAAACAACCAATCAACACCACAATACCTGATATTGTAAAAAAAAACGCACGACGGAAACTAAAACAGAAACAGGACATGGATAAAAAAATCATAGGATGAAAAACAAGCACACATATAGTTTTTCAGTAATTGTAAGTTATCATTCTACATTTGCAAAAATCTACTCACTTCTCCAACCTTCACACTGGCCATTTAGCAGCAATTGAGCCACGATATACCTCCATCAAATCTGGAACTTCGTCCACATATTTAATCACTAACCTGTCTAAGAATTGCTTCTCATTGTACATAAATGACCAAACAGGTGTCTTACCCTTCTGAATCAGCTTCTTCGATTTCAAAACCTTTAATACCTCATACCTTGGAATAATCCTTTTATCCAACCCATACATAAGAAGCTTGGGATGCCTAGAAAACACCGATGACTCCATCTGCAATGTGTCACAAAGAAATCCATCATTTTCTTAATTTTATCCTCTGAACAAGTAATAAAAAGCGGTTCTCAATTAAAAGCATTCATAACCTTTTCTTCAGACCATCCCCAGCTCTTAAACAATTCCAGTTTCCTATCCAATGTTGACTTGCTCATCGATGTCATTACTCTAATTGTATGGACAAAAGTACGAGAATTCGGTTGAATGCCTAATTTTTTAACTACTTGAACAATTTGGATGAACCGCGTGGTACTTTGCAATAGAGCTCTTGGATGGGTCATGATCAGAAATGAAATACTTGAAATGGGCACTCCTTCATTTACTAAAAGTGTAACATTTGGAGCCAAGGTTTACCTCAGACCAGATGTTAGTAACCACTTGTAGCGCTTACACGCCTTCATAACATTGTCATCAGTATGAAGAAAGCTCTTCAATAAATGGAAGCATGGTTTTAACTGATTATCCAAACTTCTCATTAAATTGCTAGGATTTGATAGGACTAGTTCGTGGATGTTTGAATTTGAGAAGCCCAATTCAAGAAAGAATTTGATTTTCATCTTGATGGTACAGTCAACTCTGGGTTTGAGGATAATAGGGAGCTTTGTGATGAGTTTTGCAATTGGCACAAGTGACCTTTGCGGATCAGAGCCTCGATCTCTTCCTTTAGGCTTCGACACTCATCGGTATCCTGGCCGTTATCTCGATGGAGCCAGCAGTATTTAATCATGTCTCACCAGGTCCATCAATCTTCAACTTTCTCGGTCATTGAAAGAATGGCTCGTCGGTGATCTCCATGAGGACATGAGTCATTATGACATTCAAGGGAGTGTATTTCACGAATCTGTGAGGAGGGCTGCGATGACGACCTCTTGGGGATCCTCTAGCCGGTGTTGTTTTTTCATCCCGATCTGGGCACGGGGTCTTCTCTCTCTCTCGGAACTTCTCTGAATCGGCTGGCCTCTGCTCCTTTCTCGGTGGGCATATCCTCAACTTTGATGTACTTCTTTGCTCGAGCCATCAAGTCACGGAAAGTCTTGGCGGGTTTTTCGGCAAGGGAGATCTTCAGCCCAATGTTGGTATCATGGCCGTGAGGGCGATTGATGTGTCGAGCTCTTGAATTTCTTCCACCTCAACTTAAAGCGGGCAGCGTATTCTCTCAGTGTTTCGCCCCTCTGTTTCTTTATGGCCATCAAGGCGTCAGAAACCTTCAGGCGGGGACAACAATTGGCAAAGCAGGTGATGAACTCTCGTCGGAGCTGTCTCAAGCTACCGATGGAGTTGGACTAAAGTTTGGAGTACCATGTGTTAGTGATTTTGGATTTTCAAAATCATGTATTAGTGTTTTGGAAAATGTTTTATAAAAAGCGTTTGGGAAAAAGAAAATGTTTTCTTTGAAAGATTTGCTTTTACAAAAGGATGTAGAAGTGTAGTTGAAAAGATAGTCCCGTACCGGATGAGAGAAAAGAAAGAGAAGGGCTTATAAAGCACTACACTTTTCTATTACTTGTTTGATTGCACATTGGGTTGAACCCATGGTTGGACCCGCGGGACGGTGCAACGCACCGTTTGCACACGCGCGCGCGCGCGGCGTGGACAATGGGCTATAGGGCGCATAGTGGCGCTTTTTTAGGCGCACTTTGCACTTCGGTGCCCTGTAGAGGTGTTTTTCACACTGAAAAGACACCAGGTGGTCTACAAAATGTGCAGAATTCGGTCATTTCAAAAACAAAAAAAAAACGAATTGGAAATTCTGATAGACTTTACACTCTCTTCTACACTCCTACAAAATCCCCAAGTATTTCTACATACTGTTTTTCTTTTGTTTACTATTCTAGATATTGTTTTTCTACAGAAACATTATCTAGAAATTTCTCTAAGGCTTGAAATTTCGGAAGGGCATTTCGGGTTTGATTCCGCTAGTGCTACGCATCATCAAACATTAGTAGGGCTTCCCTACTAGGCTTCATTGTATCTTGGAGGCAATTCGCGGATCCCCTTTGCACACTACTAGTGGGGGCGAATCTTGTCTTAAGGAAAGTGATATCACGCCTTGAAGCAACAAGTTTCTGTTTTCTATCAACAACAGTACCCTCAATTTTTTTCAACACCATGCGTGCGGCTTTTTTTAGAGTGGTGAGGAAGGCTCGACATAGCATCACGTTGGTCGTGATGGGTAGTAGCATGGCGGTCTTGATGGACCTGACATGCTCTACTGAGTCAGTAGTTCCATTGTAAAAGTCAAGTGAGGGGAGTCAGAAACTTTCAAGGATCGTTTCCTTCATAATCTCTTGGATGAAGGGGTGTTCTTCGTCATCTTCCGCATCTTCGAGTGGCCTCTCCCTCTCGGCTCTTCTCCGATCATTTGTTGTATCTCGCGGCGAAGGTTGTGGGTGACAGGGGGTTGCTTGTCCGGGTAAACAAGGACATTGGGCTGCATTTGGCAGGGAAGCTCAGGATTTATTCCTGTGAGGTTGATCCTGCGAACGGGTATCATTTGATTGAATGTTGAGGTGGAAGGGCTCCTGGGGCTCCTTCGACGTGGCTTCTTGGGTACTTCTGTCTCCAGTCGAGTGGAATGCCCACCCTCTTGATGTGTTGGGGGTGCGGCCCCAGACCCCTGATCCACGTATCTTTGTAGCAGGATGGCCAGGTTCGCCACTTAGGTGACAAAATAATTGTACTTGTTCGTAGGAGCGGCAGGTGACGGCTTCCACACGGGGTACACATCCATCGGTGGTGGATGAGCTCGTGAGGGAGGTGCACGCGTCAGGTTTGTCGCCGGGTGTTAAGAAAATCAGTCGGGCAAATCCGATCCGACCGTTCACAAATTCAACGGAAAAGTAAATAAACAAACAAGCCACAAGATGAACAACAAGATTTCATGTGGTTTGGCCAAGCCTATGTCCACGGGCGAGAAACACGATCTTCCACTATGAGTAAAACAATATACAAGGATTACAATGGATATAACCCAAAACCCACAACCCGCAACCCTTTCCATGCTTATCTCACCCAAGACCATACACCAAGAGTAACCCAAAAGAAAAACCCACAAGAGATAACCCAAGAAAAACCCAAGAGAACAATCCGAGAAGAAAGCCTGAGAAGACAACTTCTTCTTTCTCCTTTCTCTCTCTCCTCCTCTCTCTCTCCACGGCCAAGTTGTAGCCGTAACCCTCTTGTCTTTCCCCTCACACCAAGAGAATCGAGAAAACCTCTTATTTATACCTTAGGGTTTCTAAAGCCTAAAATAAATTGTTTCCAAATTTGCCTCACATCGCGCATGGGAAAGAAGGCAACTTTCCCAACAATCTCCACCATGGCTTATTTCCCAGCCAACTGAAGATTTTCCGTTGATGTCGCCACCGGTACACTGTCACCGTGAAACCGTCATTAACCTTCTGAAGTACTAGCTACACACCCCTCGAATCATCCTGGCTCTGAGTCCTCTCGATTCAATCAACACGGCCAATGCACACGTCTAGCTCCCAACCCGTTGACTCACTCAGTTGACCCTGAAGAGGGATCTCGATCCATCCTCCCCAGCGCAGCTATTGTCACCTTGTCACCATCGTCTGCAACCTGGAAACCCATCTCTGCACAAACTGAGAAAGAGACCTTATGTGTGCAAGTGGTTCCACTCTGTTTCCAACTAGCCATCGAGATCTTAGGAACAATAGTCACCGTGTCTTCGACCAGACGGTATAACTTGCCACACTTCTATCCTTTCATCATAACCATACAACCGTTGTAGACACCCCCATTTTGCTACGCTTTAAAAAGCAAAAGATTCGCTAGTATCGTCGAGTCTTGAATCCGTATTCAGCATTAAATTAGGCATCCATGCATTTTAGGGTATATTTTATTTCATTATGGGAGTTTTGAAGTTGATTCGCGATCCTGAAGGTCTCTAGGGAACCCCTTTGGCCTCTGGAAGATGAAAGTTCAAGTTTTCAAGCAAGTGAAAAAACCTGCTTTTTTGGATTTTTAAGGTTTCCTTCATTTTCGCCCATTTTTGCACTACAGGGGTATTTTGGTCATCCTCGATGTGTCTTGTCTGACCCCCGAGTTATATTTGAGAAATCTTAAGTGATTTTACAAATTTTGAAAAAACTGCTATTTTTAGAAACTCATGGGGCTTCCACATTTTCATCATCTTATGGATATTTCAATCATTTCTCATATATCCAAAACCACCTTGAGGGTATGGCTGATGGATTAGGAGTAATTTCGTAAGATTTAAGAAACCTGCTAAATTTAGATCTCTCAAAATTTTCTCTTAGTCTTGCACTTCGGGGGTATTTTAGACATTTTCAACATATCATATTTGGTCCATAAGTTGTGTCTAACAAATCTTGAGTCCGTTCATAAATTTTCAGAAATCTGCTATTTTTGGAATTTCTCAGGGTTTTCCCTAGCTCGCCAAATTCTAGCACCTCAGGGTAATTTGGTTGTTTCCTGTGTAATTCTTTTAATCCCCGAAATATGTCTGAAAGATTATGAATAATTTCCTGAATTTTGAAAAACTTGCTAAATTTAGAATTTCTCAGGGGTTTCGCTTAATTTGGAAATTCTGAGTGTTGAGGGCATTTCGGGTATTTCCAGGGGATACCAAATGATCCTGTTTAATATTGCTCACCGAAATGACCCAACTTTAAAAGTTTCTATTTCTGAAGTTTGATCACAAAGACTTTCCATTTTTAACGTTTTCCTTTAGGGGTGAACTAATTTAAGGGTATTTTGGTCACATTTGGATGTGTAATTGTCAAATAGGGGCATTTTGGTCCAAAAAATTATTTTTCCAAAAAAGATGGTTCTATCATGTGTTATGGATGCACCATAAATGTCAAATGGGTTGAGTCCATATATAGAATGTTGAATTTAGAAAGATTTTATTGAATTTTTACGGAAAAACCCGAAACCTGTGTGAAATGGCCCATTTGACTAAAGCCCGCAAAGATGGAGCTCATGTGGGTTCACCCATATGGGTCAACCACCATGGTGGGCGCCCCACATGGCTGATCCACATGAGTTGAGCACCCAACCTTGATGATGTCACAATTGTGACATCATATTTGTTAAAAGAAAAATAAAAAGAATAAAAAAAGAAAAGAAGGAAAAGATGAATGATTGCTTAAAAAGGTTTTCTTCCAAAGAAATGATGTGGAATGAGAATAACATGTCTTGAATGACAAGAAATTAAGATTGGAATCAAATCAAATTTGGAAACAAGAAAGAAAGAAAGCAAGAGGGAAAAATTGGAAACAAGCCAAAAATGAGAGCTCTCACATTGGAAACTACTATTTATCTCATAACCTTAGCTTTTTTGTATATATATATATAAAACAATCCTAGGAAGGATAAAAAAAAATCTAAATTTGTCTTTTTTCTCTCTCCTCCCAAAAAAAGAGAAAAAAACATCTTCTTTCTTGAAGTGTGTTCATCTCTCTTAAGGGTTCTTCACAAAAGGGATTATTGAATTTTATTTTCTTCTTCAACAAATCACACATCAAGGATCTTTGGGGTGTTCTTTGGATCTTCTTCATCATATAAAAGGGTACGACAAAGCGTATACCTCGGATCTACGCACCCTAGAGACAAGGAGCGCGATCAACGGTATGATCTTTATCTTTGTAATATAAAAAGTAGAAAAGCATGCTAGGGTTTTACTTTTGATATATCAAATCAATGAATTTTTCCTTGAAATTCCAGTATGTTATAATATAGATTATAAGTTTTCAAAATCCAAAATTTTACAAAAAAATTAATTTTTCGTCATTTAATAATGATTTTCTTTCGTTTTTATTCAATATGGATTTAAATCGGATTATCAAAGCAAGTGTTTGAAAACGTGGGTTTCTTTCAAAACTGATATTTTTGGGGATTTCTATAAAATAAAATACTATTAGAAACTTATTTTCCTTCTATTTTTCAAAAAATAACCCCGAAATGGGTTATTTCTTAATGAACGAAGCCAAAAGTATATCAAACCATGTCCCAAATTTGTGAAAACTTGTTTCCAAACCAATTGTTTGATTTCCAGACCACCCAAAAATTTTTGAATTTTTTTGAATTTTTTTAATCCGGTTTTAAATTATTTTAGATTTCGGTCATTTTCAATAAATATAAAAAGTTTTAAAATTTGATGAAACTATCCAGAATTAATGTTCAATAATAAATTGAATTTCTCATGAAATTTATGTTTTAAAAAAAAGTTTTTTTATTTGTTTTCTAATCGCTTCTTCGTTTTATATGTCGTAATTCTTTTTTATATTAAATTAATAAAATTTTGAATCTTTTTCCTGCAAACCAGTAGTTTAGGCCATTAGAAGGTCAGTGAAAAATTTTCAAAAGATTTTAGAAAGGTTTAATATGATTTCACAATTTTCTTTTAAAAAAACGGGTTTTAATTCCTAGGAAACGAAATTTCCTTTTTATTCAAAAATTAATTTTATAGAGGAGCATTAATTATTAGGTCTTGAAATTTTGACAGTAAATCATATAACTTATTTTATATCTACTGAAATTTGTACATGATTTTAGGATACCATTTAATCTACTTTTTAATTGATTAATTGATTTTATTTGAATTGTGTGTGAATTTTAATTGGTATCAAATCTTGATAAACACCTTTGAAATTTTTACAGTAGTCTATTATTATGATTCTATCTAAACTGTAACAGTTTTACTTGATTTGAGATTCGTATGCTATGAGCTGATTTGTTAACTTGCAATCTGACTTAAATTGTAGAAATTCGAAAATTGATAGCAAAAATTATTTCAAATTTATGAAACTCTTCTAGTAGTCTAAACGCATTCATATATTGTTACTGAAAAATTTGCAATGAATTTGGAGTTCGATTGCTTAGGGTTACTGTGTAATCCTAGCAATCTGGTCTTAATGTTAATAAATCACAACTTAATAGCAAATCAACACAAAAGTCACTGAAAACTTCAAGAAAATCCTAATTTTTCATCATATATTTAACCTTAAATTTTTTTGAAATAGACACCCTAGAGGTTATAGATTCCCTTTGTAAATGGACTATGCTGTGACGGTTTAACTGCTGAGGTCGCATTCATAATCGTATACATAATTTGAGCATGTAAATTATAGTATGTTGTTGGCTCCGTGGTCCACTGTCCACGGAAATCCTGAGAATAATGCCAGGCAATAATATATATAATTTATGTAGTAAATTATACAAGGATTAAAAGCACATGCCCTTCCATGGATGCAACTTAAGGCTGAAATTTGCCAACCATAGAGCCTTTGGTATTCCTTAGATGTTAGGAATCGAAAATCTTTAAAAAATTAAAAATTATTTCCTTAATAAATTAAGACCATTTAATCAATACTTTTGGAACCGTTGGATAACAGTATCTCTTCGTAAGGACCTTTAGAACCAATTAGGAACACTTACATCACGTCATGTCCTAGGTTTTAGGGAGTCCTAGAGTTATGGAGTTTAGCCTCATCACAATTGATTGCTATTATTAGCAATTGAGTCATAGATCTAGTTACACTATTTGCACTATACACAAACATTTGGTTCGTTCTTGGGATTTTCTTCTTTACAGGAGGAGAAGATATGGCAGAAATAGCACAAGTATTTTTATTCCATCTTCGTGATGCAGTGTTTGGCAATCTGAAAGATATGCAAGAAATAACACAAGTATTAAATCCATATGGGGTTTTGAGGAGAAGCTCTTTACGGTTTGAAGAGTATAAAAAAGGGAAAAGAGAACTAGAAGGGGGTTTCTCATGCTCTCTCTCTCTCTCACTCGATTTGGTTAAGAAGAAATAGAAGAAGAGGCTTGCCATCTCTCTCAGATCCTCCACCTCCACCATCTCTCTCTCTCTCTCTCTCTATTTGGGCTTTACTTAGGGAAATTCCACGTCTTGTCGGAGTAAAACCGAACCAAAACCGAAACCGAGAAATCGAAATATGATGATTTTCAGTGAATTCGGTTTTCGGTTTTGGTTTCGGTTCGGTTGCACTCATAATCGGTTCGGTTTCGATTCCAAAATTGGGGTAACCGAAATTCGTTCGATTCCAACTATTCGGTTGGTTCGGTTCGGTTTAAACTGAATGACCACCCCTACTTGGCATCCGTCATCTTCTCCGCCTTCCCTCCTTTCCCTTCAACGCCTTAGTCAATCCTTGTTAAACAAGGATGTCCTTCACCCATCATCTGCCATAAGGTGAAACTACCCTTTCCTTCAAACTTGTCGGTGTTGAATTGGGTAGAACTCGATTTAACCGCTATCTCAGATTACTCCACGCTCTTCGGTGTAGTGCTCTACCTCGAACGAGAATCTTTCCACTCCCAAAGATCGCTCTAACCACGATCCAACCACAACACCCATGATCACTCCACCCTGCCTTGACGACCGCTCTAACCATATCTCTTATACCACTTGTTGAGAAAATCCGTTAGGCAAATCTGATCCGACTGTGCACAAATTAAATGAAAAAGTAAAATAAACAAGCAAGCCACAAGATGAACATTAAGACTTTACGTGTTTCGGCCAAGCCTACGTCCACGGACGAGAAACACGATCTTCCACTGTGAGAAAAACAATATACAAGGATTACAATGGATTTAACCCAAAACCTAAAACCCGCAACCCTTTCCTTGCTTATCTCACCCAAGCCCATACACCAGCAACAAGCTACTTCCTATGCTTCCCCCGAAGGTAGGCTTTTCTTTGCTTGCTTGGGTGTTGACTTGAGTTTCGAGCGACATACATACTAATAAAGGCGACTTTTCTAGTCCCGCCCGTTTGCTGCCGAGAAGAAGAAGGGGCCGGGCCTTCTTTGAATGTCCGACACCGATCTTGATTGACTACTACATCTAGGGGAGCTCAGTTGGTAGCTTTGCGAATCCCAGCATACCCTAGGTTGGGATGGGTAGGCCCACCACTTCACTTTCACTTAGGCCCGGAAAGGATGGAACATGGACAGAAGACTGCTGGGATCGTTCGCTACTCGATTTGCTACTTTTTGACCAAGAAGCGAGAGTAACCCAAGAAAAAGCCCACAAAAGATAACCAAAGAGAAATTCGAGAAGAAAACCCGACAAGAGAACTTCTTCTCTCTATTTCTCTCCTCTCTCTCAGTCTGTCTCTCTCTCCACGGCCAAGCTATAGCCGCAACCCTCTTTTGTTTCCCCTCACACCAAGAGAATCAAGAAAACCTCTTATTTACACCTTAGGTTTTCTAAAACCTAAAGTAAATTGTTTCCAAATTTGCCTCTCATAGCATATGGGAAATAAGGCAACTTACCCAACACAAGGGGTGTCCCCTGGTGAGTGTTTGGTGCCGTAGTTGTATTTTGTGCAGCTGTTGCACTCTGGGTAGACCTTCTCGTGTCCATGGCGCCTAGGTCCTTGTCTTTGGCTTAACTCCTTTTTGGGTGAGGAGGTGGGCGCCAATATGTTGTGGTCCAAATCCGGCTGAGTGCTCGAACAGGTCTTTCGTTGAGGTGCTCTGGGGTTCAGAAGGTATGCAAGGTGATCCTAAGAAAGGAACCTGCGATCAAACATAAACGGTTAAGGCCACCGGGAGTTTGGGAACTCCAGGGGAACCCTCGACACTCGAGTCAACTCTGGAGGTAACAGATGGAAGTGGCTTTACAGGGAAAAAGAAGGAAGCAAAGAAAATGATAGAGAAACGAACAAAGCATGCTTGGTGGCAAAGGACTATGCACAAAAGGAAGCAGTTGACTACTAGGCAAGGAATTCAGTTTATCGTGCGAGGATTAAACATATAGACGTAAGGCACCAGTTCATTCGAGGGTTATTGACAGATATGAGATTTCTTTAGAAAAGGTCAACACAACGAACAATACCACTGATACTTGGACTAAGCCTGTGCCGACAGGGTTCAAGCATTGCTTAGACTTGATTAATGTTTGACATGTAGGGTCAAAGCTAGCATCCTTCGGGGTGGGGTTCAAAAGACTTTGTTATGAAAGATATTTAACGGTGGTAATCAACTCAAATCAACTCAATTAAGCCTTTGTCCCAAACTAGTTGGGGTCGGCTAATGAATCCTTTAGATATTTACAGGTAGTAGATGAATCAAAATCAAGCCGAGGCAGATAATGTTGAGTTGCCTTGAATCCCGTAAGCTAAGTAGCTTACGTAAGATGTTGATTAACATCTTGTTGATATCACGTGACTGGCATTCTTGGACTCTTCTACTGTAGACTACCCACTAGTGGGATTTTGGAAATAGATGTCTATTTTACTTGTGACTCTTTATTGCTTTGGAAATCTTATTCCTCAATGCAAAGGGATGCTCGGGTAAGACTTGAAAATGTTTGAAAAAAAGTGAGATCGTATTCAAGGGAAAAAGTGTACCTGAGATTTGGCTCTCTTGAGAAAGCATGGTGATAACACATGGAGAACAAGAAGATCTTGAAGCTCATTATATTCCGGATCTTGAGAAGAGAGAAAGTACAAGCAAGAAGAGCATGAAACTTGGATCTCTCTGAAGATCCGCTGAGGAAGCACGGTCAAGTTGAAGGGCATTGGGGCTCGGATCCTAGACAACATCGAGCATAGCGGGTTTGTATCTTGTGTAATCCGGTGAGAACTTGTAATCTTTTTTTATTATTCTCCATATAGTAAAATCTTTGCATTTTGTAATCGTCAAGATGTGTACTGTGATCAGGGCCCTTAATCATGTAGGGCCCACCACTCTTATACCCAGGAATACCAAGGATTTAAGGGATCAGGTTATCTGATCGATCATGAAGATCTTTCCCCCGGTGAACATAGATTTCTGCTAATTTACAGCCCATGATCGAACGGCTAGGATCACCAGATGAACGGCCTAGCATTTTTAGCAAAACCTATTTTAAATAGGTAAGCGAAAAATTCGCACCCCCTGTAGGATGATTCACGCCACCTGAACGTCAATTGACGTCAAAAAGCGTTAAAGTCCGCTTTTTTGACGTCAATTCACCTTACAGGGGTGGGAATTCATCAGCACCCAAATAGGAATGCCGTCAAATTCCGTCATCCACATTTCAAAATCGACGCCTAGACCGCCCAAAGCCCCCAAGCGGAACTTTCAAAACGTTTAATCTCAGTTCACCTCTTTTTCACTTTCTCTTCCTTTCCCAGCAGCAATTTAGGGGGAAAAAAATCTCTCAGATCGGGAAATGCTCCTTTAATGGCGTATAGATACTCTCTTTAGAAGGTATTTCTTGTTCCCCTTCGTTTCTTAGGGTTTCTAGGTGTTTTGCTTCTCCTTTTCTCCTGATTTCTAGGTTTATGTAGGTTTCGATCGTTTGTGTCATATCTGTTGTATGCTTATAGATTTTGCATTTTTTGTTTGCAGATCCCTTTCTTTATTTCACTATTTTCCGAATTTAGTTACTTTTTGTGGTAATTTGTACTTCTAGGTCTATGCAGGTTTCGATCGTTTGTAACATTTCCGTTTTATGCTTATAGAGTTTGTATTTGTCTTTGCAGATCCCTTTCCTTATTTCATTTCTTTTGCTGAAATTAGTTACTTTTTTGTGTTATTTGTGCTTTTAGGTCAAAATTTTCACAGATCTGGAGCTGATTTTGCCTTTTCTGCGACTTTTCTTTTTCTTAATTTTTTTTATCTTGAACTGGATCAGATTCACTTCCCAGGGCTTGTCTAGTGTTTGCTTTGACTGTTTATTGTCTCATTTTGAGCAGAAATGTTTTTAACCTGGAGATTATCTTCTGCATCACTTCTTTAGTTTTCAAATACGTATTTTCGGTGATTTTAGGTCATAATATTCATTATCAGGTCTCATTTTCTGTTATACCAAATGTTCTTTATTCCAATATGGCATAAAACTGTTGATTTGAAAATTTTCAATATTTCAGTTTTTCATAACTGTTGTAGAGATTTTCTTCATTTATTCATGGAGTTTAGCTGCATTACGAGGAGAAACATCCTTCTGGGAAGTAAAACCGTCATAGAAAACACAAGCGATTATCTCCATTTGTTCATGTACTTTAGCTGCATTAGGAGGAGAAACATCCTTCTGGGAAGTAAAATCATCATAGAAAGCACAAGCGATCATCTCCATTTGTTCATGTACTTTAGCTGCATTACGAAGAGAAACATCCTTCTAGGAAATGAAATTGTCATAAAACACAAGCATGAAAAACCTTGGAAGGAAAAAGAAAAGAAAGAGGAAATTGTTCTGAAAATGGGAAACACTTGCTTCGGAAACAATGGTGAAGTGCCATTTGAAACCATTGAGAAAATGCTTGGAAAACATGTGTAAGGCATTGTGAAGCTTATTTCCAATGTTCAGAAAATGGATTTTCGTATGATTTTTTTGTTTGAAAATTTAGATAAATAGTTTCAAAATAGTTTAACAGTTCCCAGCTCTGTTCCCTGTGGTTCTGGTAACTACGTTTTCTGTGCACTAAAGGTTTAATTTGATTTCTAGTCTGATTTGTTGCCTTATTCTGTGAGCAGGTGTTATTTCAAATCCACATTGATAAGCCTTGGAAATGGATGAAATCTGTAAAGAACTGGATGAAGTTAAAGCTGCGATGGCAAAGCTGCAGCAGAGTATCACGCAAAAACTGAACTGCCCGAGAGTTTAAGGAAAGCTCATAATGAACAACTAATTAAGGTCCAGGAGGCAAAAATGGAGATTGAGAAGCAGATCCAAGAACTAAATGCAAAGAGAGAGGAAATTTCTCTTGTGAGGCAAATGTATGAAGATCTCAAATCTAATTTGCAGCAGAAAGAATTGACTCTAAGACATCTGAGCTCAACAAATGATCAGCTCCGGAACAGTTGTGAAGAGAAAGTGCGGAAACTCGAAAGGGAAAAGATAAAATTTGTCTCTGCTTTGGATGAAGCAAGAGCTAAAATAGAGGACCGGGAAAGAAAGATTTGTGCATACAGGGAAGAGCTTGAAGATCTGAAGGGACTTTTGTCTGTCGCCCAGAAGAAGTATACTGATGCGGAAGAAAGATCTAAAGCCCCTAAGGAACTGAGACAGAGAGATGATCTGTTGTTGCAATTGGAGGAGGAAAACAAGAAAGTTCTAGAGAAGCTCAAGTGGAGGAACGAGCAGTTTAAACATCTCGAAGAAGCACATGAGAAGCTTCAGGACCAATTTCGGGCTGGTAGGAATGAGTGGTAGGTGGAGAAATCCAAATTGCTTGATGGCATTTGTTCGTTGCAGGGAAAGTTGGAAGCTCAAACTAGAGCTTCAGAAGGTCTTTGTTGCCAGTTACAGATGTGCAACCAAGCTCTAGCTCACGAAGAAAGCAGAAGGAAATTGCTAGAAATTCAAGTGTCTGAAACAAAAATATATTATGAAAATGTTGCTGCGGAGTACGAAGAAGCAAAATCAATGTTATAAAGCTTGACAGTCCGGAGGGATGAAGAAATTGCAGCCCTGAGAGCCTTGTTGGCAATGAAAGACACACTTTTCAAGGAGATGGAATTCGTAAGAGCTCACCTTGAGCGTGAGAACCAGGAGTTGCGAGGATCTCTTAAGGAATTTCAGGAAGCTCAAATCAATCAAGCAGGATCTGCTCCTTCTGTAACAAAACTTCGTCAGAAGCTTCGAAATCTGGAGCAGACACACAAAGCTTGCTCCTTGACTCTCAAAGTGAAGGAAGCTGAATGGAGTTCTCAGTCAAAAAAATTTCAAATAGACTTGGATGAATGCCGAATAGAATTAAGCTCCAAAGACAAACATATTAAGGAGTTGAAGACAGAATTAGAAGACTGTCATTCTTCAATGATTCTACTGCAGTCACAAAATGAAGAGGTTTCCATGGCACTTATGGTATTGAAACCAGAAATTTCAAAGCCTCGCTTGGAATTCAAAGCTCCGGATGTTGAAAAGGAACCATGTAAAGAAAAGATAGAAGAACAGATTTTCCTCCTAACAGAACAATTGGAGAAGAAGAACAGTGCCCTGGTTAAAGCCCAATTGGAGATAGAACAAGAACGGGAGACTATTGCATCATTAAAGAAGAGCATTGAGTCCTCATTTTCCGGGAGCAGCAGTATTTTCTGATGCAGAAAGATCTCGAACGGTATAAAGAAATGCTTGAAGAATCATACAGCTGTCGAGATTGCTTAAAAGAGCAAGCTTCTCAGAAGGAAGCTTCTCTAAGAGAGGATCTTAGCAAGGTTTCAAATGCTTTAGATAAAGCAAATTGTGATTTATCTGAGGAAAAACACAAAGGAAGCGAAATGGAATTTGAATTGCAAAAATGGAAATTAGTCACTGAAAAAATGAAAGTGGCCAAACAGGACGCTGAAACTCAACTGAAAAATTATCAGGACAATAACCATGAGATTCGAAAAGAAATGGAAGCTGCCATTTTTGCCAAGATGGAGACTGAGGGAACCCTTGAACAAGTGAGGGAGAGGTTCCATGCAGTGGTGGAAGAGAAGGACAGGAAAATAAATGATCTAAAGGGACAGATTGTTGTCGTGGAACAAGAACAAGAATCCATGGGAAGAGAAATGAAAGCTGCCATCCTTGCAAAAGATGAAGCCAAGAAAACCTTCATGCAAGAGAAGGAGAACTTTGTCCGGATTACAGATGAGAAAGACAAGAGGCTAGATAATTTCCAGCGACAGGTTGTCTTTTTGGAGCAAGAATCCATGAGAAGAGAAATGGAAGCTTCTATTCTTGGAAAGAGTGAGACTGAGAAAACTTTCAAGCAAGAGAAAGAGAGCTTTCTCCGTATTGCAGAGGAGAAAGAGAAGACTCTAGATGACCTTCAGAGTCAGATTGCTATTATGGCAGAAGAATCCATTAGAAGAATAACAGAAGCGACCATTCTTGCAACACTGGAGACTGAGAAAGCCTTCATCAAAGAGAAAGAGAGCTTTCTCTGTATTGCAGAGGAGAAAGATGGGAGAATAGATGACCTTCAGAGACAGATTGTTTTTATGGAAGAAGAAAGCGTTAGAAGAGAAAAAGAAGCGGCCATTCTTGTAACAGTGGAGACTGAGAAAGCCTTCAATAAAGATAAAGAGAGCTTCCTCTGTATTGCAGAGGAGAAAGACGAGAGGCTAGATGACCTTCAGAGACAGATTGTTTTGATGGAAGAAGCATGTGTTAGAAGAGAAAAAGAAGTTCTTGAAACAGTGGAGTCTGAGAAAGCCTTCTTTATTAAAGAGAAAGAGAGCTTTATCCGACTTGCAGAAGAAAAAGAAAAGAAAATAAGTGACCTCCATGAACAGATCCTACTACTGGAGCAAGTTGAAGTTACAGTTAATTCAGAACTTGCAGAGAAACAATATGAAATTAACACACTTCATGAGGCTTGGAAGAAGATATCCATGGATTATATACTGGCCAAGTTAGAAATTGAGTTCAAAGCTTACCAGTCACTGACCTGGAAGAAGAGATTGATAGTCTAAAGCAGAAACTGGTATTGGGCAAGAAATCATTTTCAGATTTACAGCAAAGGGAAGAGCAGCTTGAAGGTGAACTAGAGATGGAGCATTCAGATAAAGTGAGAGTGATAGATCAACTTAAGGGTAAGATGAGAAGCATGGTGTTTACTGAAAGAATGTTAGATGGTCAAATTGCAGAACTCAAAGCTGAAATTAAAGGATTGTTTGAAGTTAATGCGAAGTTATTGTCTTAGAGGGAGGAATTGGTGGATCAGATGATAGGATTTTCTGATCAGATTGGTGAGTTCTCTGGCAAGGACGCCGAATTGATGAAGAGCTTGGAAAGGATTGTACAGTTGCCCAAAAATGAGGAGGGACCGGTGAAGGATTGTGAAGAAGATGAGCTGTTCAGATTTAACAAAGATGGGAATCACATTGTTTCTGCCACAAAAATGAAAGTGGGGAGTCCTAACAAGTGATCACCACTGAAAGCTCTCAACAGCCAAGTAAATTGGACAAAAAGGTAATCATCTGTACATTTAAATTTGTTGAAATCATCTCAATCATGAGTAACTTTAGTACTTAATTTTTCAACATATTTTTCAGAAGATGATGCACAAGTGCATTTCTTTCATTCCACATTAGTGGTTGATCCTCTTTGGTTTTTCATATAGCATGTACAAGATGATCCTACAGCAGATCCTTTTCTTGACATCTAATTCCCTTTTTACTAAATTGATTTAGAAGAGTATGAGAGTTGCCTTTTTTTTTTTTTTACTAAGAATGTGATTCAGCAGTCTTGGGAAAAAGACTATTTTTTTAATAATTCCATCAGTTTAATACTTTAATGCCTCTTCATTTTTTTATAATTCCTTCTGTGTAGACATCCTCTCATTTTTAATATGAAATTGTTTCTCAAACTCTTTTTACTCCAAACTATAAAATCTCATAAAACTTAATATTTCATTAAATATATTAGGAAGTATGCTAAACTGAAGCGCGCCCTTGCAAAAAAGGGCTCAAAGGGTGCCCTCATTGGCTGAAATTGGCAAAAGTCAAATAGTATTAAATGCAGTCACGTTCAGCCAATGGGGCGCCCTTTTTTGCAAGGACGCCCCTCGGTTTAGAATTCCTCATATATTAGTTTAGAATAGATTTTCTTTTGAGAAGTATATATATATGGTGTCTGCCTTGTTTTCCTAAAATATTAAGATCAGGCCAAAGTACAGGTTGGTACCAGACTACCAGTTATTCAACGATTCAAACCATTCATTTGTTGGTTGTTATGGCATGCGCCCTAGGGGTGCAACCTGGCTGGGGCCAACCCGAACCTGACAGGTTTAACCCGATTTTGGCTCGGGTTGGGTTGGAAAAAGCCAATCCGATTTGATTTCTGGTTGTGTTAGAGTTGAGGTGTTGGGCAACCCGATCCGACCCGTCCTCCAATTTTATCGTGATTTCTTAGGGCAATGTTTTTTTTTTTTTTCATATTCTTCTGTTTGTCCCTAGGTTAACCTTGAACCCAACCCGCCCCGATTTGGAAAAAGCAGGCTAGACGGGTTGGGCTAGAGTTGAGAGTTGTTTTTTCTCTATTTTTGGGTAGGTAAGCTGGGAAGGGCTGAGAGATTTAGAGGCGGGTTGGGTTAGGTTTGAGGGAATGCTATCCCGGGCTGGGCCAGGGTTGGCCTCAACCTGATCCAACCCGACCCAAGTTGCACCCCGAATGTGCCCCAAATCTTCTTCATTGGATGATCGTAGACCTTCAAATTGTGGCTTCTAAAATAGCCAGTTCAAAAGGTTAAAGGACCTCAGTGCAAAAATCACCACAAATCTGAGGTGTAGGCCCTGTTCGCTTATTTAGTCCAAAACTGATCATGGGACTCAAAATTATCTAAAGCTGATGCGGTCTATTTTCGATACGAGGATCATATATTGTAGACCTTAGGAGACGAATGTTCTGCATCACCAAACCAGTTGATCCTATCTATAATTTTGTCCCTTGTGACTCCATATAATATAATACCTCTTCTTTGTGGAGTTGTTATATGACAACAAAATTATAGATAGGATAACCTGGTTTGCACAAAAAAAATTGATAACAATCCTCTTATCTACAATCAACATCTTTTGGAACCTTGGTGTGCTCATTTTCCCTGAGAAATACTAGAAGGCCCCAAAGCTTTTCCCTACAAAGACCCCAAATAACAGTTGAAGCTTTTATGTCCGTAGCCAAAATCTATGTTGGTTTTTTTTTTTTGCGCCATGAAGTGCCCTATTTCTTTTGCTGAGATTTTCTTATTGCATGTAGAATGTTGCCATGAACCCGAGGGTTGATAGTTAGATGACCAATGCTTACATGTGGCACATGTATTTTGTGATCAAGGCTATAGATCTCATGGACCACCCGTGTTGACAGGAGATCCAATCTGAAAGATTGAAGGACCAATGTCAACTCTCTTTTACCTCTGCCGAGTTCTTGAGTCTAAGTTTTTCCCTACCAAGTCAATCACAACTCCTTTACTCACCTGAGTTGATGAAATATTTACTGCGCTAGTCATTGACTTGCCCAAGTCGACGCCCTTTTACCATGCAGAGTTCTTATCCCCAGTTCAAGTTTTGAAACACCACCTAAATAATCAATAACTTTGCCCTGAAATAGAGTTTCTCACATTATCCATGATCAAGGGGCACTGTGCTGAACTTGTGTTTGGTATTCATGAACCCGAAGTCTATACATGGAGGAGGCAAAAATATATCTGGGTTATATATTTGATGATCCAAACCAATTCTACCTGAGTGCGATCGCCGACGCTGTCATAGCCACAAACTTTGACATGCCCCGCCTGGACATGTACGATGGAACGACAGACCCCTTGGAATTTCTCCGGGCCTATCACCGAGCAATGGTGCTCAGGAACGCGTCAGACACCACGATGTGCAAGGCCTTTTCTACCTATCTAAAATAAAACACAAGCTTGTGTCTTCCTTTTATCTTTTGGGTGCTGCTCGTCGAAAGTGGAGAAAAATCGCATTCGCAGCCTGTGGTTGTACATGCATGTGCTGGCTGATGTGCTGCCTCGTGATTCTGGTAGTAGCGTTGATGTGGTTTTTGAGGATGTAATATGGATAACAATTTAGAAGGAACCAAATATGCTGAATTGTAATATGTAGAGATCTCTACTTTTTACTCTGTTTTTGAGAAAGTCACTTTGCATTAAAGGCTGGTGTATCAGAAGTTTACATTTTCATTTGAGACAGCATGCATGTGGCTGCAAATTTACCACTTTGGAATGGAATTTTATGAAAGTACAAGGGCCTTCATAGTTATTTGACTTGAAAATTCAGTTCATTGACAAGCAACCTTTATATCTAGAACAATTAGTTGGCCTCAATTTGATTTGTCCAAAAATTGATTCAAGTGTTGAGTGTGAGGTTAATCTATTTAGCCATCAAACTATTGAGCATGCTAAGGCAGGGACCACCCTCACTGATTGGGTTCAGTGTAATATCATTTTTTTGCTCTTTTCTTGAACTGCAAACTTTATTACTTTCTACAGTACTCCTGATTCGATCTCCACGGTTTCCGCCTATTGCAGCGAAGTATCGCAAGCTCTGGTAGGCATAGATGCAGATATCATCTTGCTTGCTTGATATGAACCATTCAATTGTTATGATCAGAACAATTGTTTGGCAACATTTTGCTCGGCAGAAAGGCAGTACAAGGATGGGTGGTCCTTGCTGTAGCGGATGATTAGCAGATTTTCTTCATTTTTTTCTGGCCCAGGAGTATACTCCTGGCCACCTTTAATTGATTCTATGTAATGCAGGTTGGGACCCCTGGTCCCCATTGTATTGTTCATAGTATCAATAAAATTGTCATCTTTCAAAAAAATAACCAATTGTTTGGCATAGATGTGGATATCATCTTGCCCATTTGATTAGCATAAACAAATCAAGAGGGGTTTACTTAACCTTCCAAAGTGGCTTCCACCCTTGTCACTGATATGATCAGTCCATTTGAGGAACTTGGTATAAAGGGGTCAATGTGACAGTTCATAGTGGGTCCCACCCTTAATCGATACCAACCGTCCATATTATAGCGGCCCCCACCTTTGATCAATATGAACCGTCTAAATGGGCCACTGTAACCGTCCATTGATTTTGGATCTTGGTATAAAATAGCAATATTTGCTCCTTTTCAACAAACTCCCAACAATCTACTTGCAACCAAATGCAACTTTTCTAAAGTTCTGCTATTCTCCTCATAATCTTCTTGCAACCAAATGCAACAAGGTTTTCTCCCACCAATCTCCCAGACATCTTCCAAGGCAACCAAACAACATTTCTTAGATCAAACCATTAATCCACCGGTTGACTGATCAGCCACTAATCTTCCCTTTGACTTCTTCTCCTCCTAATCTCCCAGACATCTTCAAGCAACCAAACAGAGCAGGCAAAGTGAAATTAACACTGTAACTAGTTTCTTAGGGATTATTGATAAGGTGTACATCTCCCATGAATAATTCTATAAGAGAAATTGGATCCCGTATAGTTCATATAGTTCAAATGTTTCACCTGTTACATTTCCAACAAATTTACACTTCAAAAAGAATAAAATGATTCACTTTTTTCACATTGTGACCTAATTTATACTGCATTATGAAGCAATGATAGTAAATCCCACAAGATCCTACACTTAAAGGCTAATAAAAAATCAAACTGACAAATCATTCAACCACCCCACTCAATGCTTACAGCTATTACATCACCAGTTGAAGGGTGGCTGTTACGCAAAAAAAAAGAGTGACCCAACTCCCAAAAGAGTCACCTTCCCCCACCACCACCACCACCACCACGACAGATACCCCAAAAAAAGGAAAATAAAAGAAAATGGAAAAAATCAGCTTTATCAAATGTTGGAAATTATATTGAGAGAGAGAGAGAGAGAGAGAGAGAGAGAGAGAGAGAGAGAGATTTCAAAACCCAGATGAGTACTCTCGACTTTAGGAGCCCAGTTACTGCGTCTGCACCATTAAAAGGTTAAAGAAGCATTTCCAGTCCCAAAACTCTGGTTCCTTCTCTTCTGTCAAATGTTTTTGGATGAGATGATATCTTAAGGAGATTGTCTTACAAATTTTATGTACTCTGCTGTCACCATTGTCTTCCAGATTGGCTTGAACCAAAGCCCATTTGCGATCTGAATGCAATGGTTGGGATTTCTATTTGCTCTTTTTTGAAGTCCATTGGAGGCAAAAGTTTCCAAATCATCCCTTGCAAAGGTATGATGCTCTATAGCACCTAGAGTTGCAGCCTTTGTTTGGTTGGTAGCTGCTAAAAATTAATAATTGTTATCGAATTTAAAGGAGAGGGTTCTGATTATCCAGTATATGTGTTCATTGTAAGGAGAGGGAGGAAACCCTTGATCACATCATAACTGATTGTTTCATTCATGAAACCTTTGGTGCTCAATTATTTGATGCTTCAGTGTATTGCGGGTGTTCCCAAATCCAATAGAGAAGGTAATTTTTAATTGGGAAAGAGGATCTTTTGGAAGT
Source organism: Tasmannia lanceolata (assembly GCF_043159265.1). Classification (NCBI taxonomy): domain Eukaryota; kingdom Viridiplantae; phylum Streptophyta; class Magnoliopsida; order Canellales; family Winteraceae; genus Tasmannia; species Tasmannia lanceolata. The sequence continues at coordinate 64,140,018 of NW_027518680.1, read as the reverse complement.
GACAGAAAAGCTCTATGGCGCCATGTGCCATTTGTGAAGTGTGGCACATTTGGAAAGAGAGAAATCCTAGACTTTTCAAGGGAAAGGATAACCAATGAGTAGATTGATAATAGAGGCAAAAATAGACATAATCCATTGGGCTACAAGAGTAAGGTAATGTCCTCACTCCCAACCCAATAAATATTAAGGTGTTGGGGGGAACTTATTTGGGAAAAGAAATTAAGAATTTCTCCAAACCACAATAACAGTCACAGCCACAAGCGTTGATAGAAGTGAATTTTGAAGATCTAAAGGAAAACCGGGAGTGTGGGCGTTTTTAGCGATTCTAGTGATATGGTTTTAAAGTCTTTCTCCGGTCCAGCCAAAGAATACAATTCAAATGAAACTGAGGCGGGGAATCTTCTATGTCGCCTTTAAAAGTTTCTTTCTTTCAGTGGAATTCTAATCATAGAAGAGGACTCCAGTAATGTCCTAGCTTGGATGCAAAAAGAGTCACCAGGATTTTGGAGATTAACGATGATTATTTTTGAAATATTAGATTTGTGAGGAAGAATCAAGCTATCATCCTATCATAGGCATAGGTCGGAAAATGGGATGGTGAAGTCGTCTGGCAAATGAAGGGGTTGAGAGACAAATTACTGATAGGCAACTCATTTCCGATTCAAGAGGGAATCCTATATGTTAGGGGGAAATGGTTACATGGTCAACAAAATGTGACATGAGGTGGAAGGACATCGTTGGGTACAACTGCAGCTGTTTGGCTTCTGTTGCATAATTGTTTTAGTGTCATCATAGAGATGCTGATGGTAGTGTTGGCAGCAACTGTGGATGATATATGGTCATAGTTTTTACTAGTTTCTGTATTTATTGCGTGCACGAATAACTCATCCCATTTTCTTTTGCCTATAAATTTTCTTTTGGAATGAAATAAAGGTAAAGGTTGTTATCACTCAAGAGAGAGAGAGAGAGAGAGGGAGATTGTAATAGAAACTGGATCAAAGGGGATGATGACATCTTTAATTTGAATAAAATCATGGAATATAAAGTTAATCCAAGGGGGCCCAATTTTACTTCCATTATGATCGTTTCATATTTGTTACTCACATGAATGGAACATCAAATTCAAACATCAGAAGAATAAAAGGAAAAAAAATAGCACTTAAGCAACAAGGAAAATGCTTACTAATTGTATGTTTGCGAGTCGGTAGTACTGGAAAACAAGGACAGCATCAGTAGCAACCATACAACCTACATATAGAAACAGATATCGTAACATTCCAGAAGCAGGTGCACTTGCAATAGTCCCTTAGTAGTATGGTGGTGGCGGATAAGTTCCTGGATAAGGGGCTGCAGATAAAAGGGTAGCATATAATCAGAAAATGTAATAAAAGCAATAGAGGAGTAGAGGCAGACAATAAAAAGAGGAAGTGAGAGTATGAGTTACCTGCTGGTGGATAAAAGGGCGCTGCTTGTGGGGGAGGAGGGTATGATTGAGGAGGAGGGTATGGTGCAGGTGGGTATGGTGCAGGTGAGTATGGTTGGGAAGGATAAGGATGTGCAGCTGGTTGTTGCGGAGGGGGAGGGTAAGGGTATTGTGGATAGGCAGCTGGATTAGGTATTGAGGGAGGTGCGTATGAAGGATAAGGAGATGGAGCAGGGTAGGTAGTGGTTGGAGGAGGATAAGAGGCTGCGAATGCTGGGGATTGACTGTATTGGGGTGCTACATAAGGAGGAGCCGATGGAGTATTCCCTTGTCCTGCTTTCTGTAATTACCCATGAGTAAATACAACTCAATTAGGGTTTCTTTTCCTTCCTCAAAATACTACTCATACTTACATTAAAAGAGAAGAAGAATTACGGGAAAGAAGAGTAGAACATGTGATGATTTTCTTAGTAAATACTAGGAAATTGGACTTACATGAGTCGCATTTGCAAAATGCATTACGAGCCGGACTTCTCCTGCATATCTGCAGTCCAAAGGGAGCTGCTTGAGTTAAAAATGTTAACAAAGATGAGCAATCAACTATTTGCCCCTGTTTGGATTGCAAGAAAAACATTTTTGTCGGGATTTTTCTTAGGAATTCTTTTTTTCTTTCCACAATTTAGAAGAAAATGATATGGTGATGGTTAATTTAGAGGGATATTATCATATAAATTGAAGGTAGGGCGTAGAGTTCTTTCAAAAATTTTCCATAAAATTCCTGCAATCCAAACAGGGAATTAGGGTTTGTTTGCGAATGTTTCTTCCTGTGCTTTTACCTGCCACTTTTAGTCTGCAGTGACCAGGCGGTATCATCGTAACCCTGGGCGAGGACCTTCTGAAGTTGAACCCTGAAATCGTTGAGAGATGTGGAAAGAAGAAAAAAAAATAAAATCAAAACCTAGATTCTTATCGCTCTTGTCAAATTTGTAAATTCTTACCTTCCGCTGCCGATAAAGTCGTCGTAGGTGAGGGTGTTGCTGTTCCACACAATGACATTAAACTCGCGAAGCCCTTCTATAAGAGAGAAGACGAACTTCTCCTGGAAGATAGGGTTCTTACCACCATCTAAAAGAGGAATTCAAGAAAATATAATGATGTAATTGAGTGAAAGAGGGAAAATTGGGGGATGTGGAATTTTATTGATTAGATTGTCCCTACCTGTACAGGTCCTAGTTCGGAACTTGGTGTTGGCATATTCGAGGCAGACGTAAGGATCTTGCCTTGAAATCCATTCGGTATCCTTCAACTTGTAACAGCCAACGACTGCAAAAAAGAAAAAGAAGAAGAAGAAGAAGAAGAAGAGGATCTCACATGATGATTTTGAAGAAGATGATAGGGTATTTATTGATTGATGTTCATACCTGTAACCTCTAGCAGCTGCCCTTGAATCCCAGCAGTTGTAGACATGGATGGCTGTTGAAAACCAAAAATAGAATGAATCGAGAGAGAGATGAAGAGGGAGAGAGGGTGCGAGATCTGGCAATAGCAACTTAGGGAGAGAGAGAGAGATATATATAGAAGCGTTTGTTCCTTTGTCTCAGTCGTCACCGCGTGGAGTAATTGAGGAGAGAAGCCCCGACACTCGGATTCGGCGATTCGCTAGCTTTGGTCAGATATAAGAAACCACTAGTCTACATTTCTAAACACTTGTTCCGCAGAATAAATAAAGGAAGGAAAATGGTAATTATGAAAGGAGAATTTATATGGTGGCTGTTGTCTCACCATGTGGGCCCGCTATTGCCGAGTCAACCCTCCTGGCTCATAGGCCTATGGGATGGAATTGAACAAGTTGGCTCGAATCCGATGAAAGTTCAGTGTAGTTTCTTATTGATTTTTTAAAAAGGGAACTGTTAAAAGTTTGTACATATTTAACCAGAGCAAAGGCTCACGATTACGGTGGATATGTATGAAATATAATAAGGACGGAATGCAATATAATAGTGAGTCGGTTACTAGGACTGAGCTTATCTGGTGGATGATTTCTGATATTCTCATTACTAACATCACAGAGGAGTTGGCCTTTTAAACTGTGGTACTTTGTCTTCGGATTTCTTGCCCCCTTCCTTTCCTGGATGGAATAGTTCCCAACGAACTTCCGTGCTCGTAGGTTGACTCTGTTAAAGTATTAAAGATTAAATATTGCCGTCTTCAACAGCTTAAGCTTTTGGAGAAGTTAGTAAGTTAATATGGTATCAGAGCCAAAGGTCTCGAGTTCAAACCTCCCGGATAGCAAAAATCCACATGCGATGGTCGGCCCAAAGTAGGACCACATGTGCCATGTGTTTGCCAAGTGGGCCACACGTGCGGGAGAGTGTTAAAGTATAAAAGATAAATAACGTTTTTCTCCAACACCTTAAGCTTTTGGAGAAGTTGTACACTCCCTTATGCATCCCGACTAAGATCTCACAAACGTACATTTCCCTTATGCATCCAGCCGCTTCACTAATGTGAATAGGTTATACAGAAGGTCTCTCAGGTGAGGGACCTAACACAAATGAACCGGCTGTGGGTGTATGTTCCCTCTCCGGAGTGCTGGTAGTGTGGATCCAGCAATGGCATGAAGAACGTCCTTAGTGGTGTGTAAAATTTCTAAAAGTGAGAAACTTACCTCAATTCTTTGTGCAACGGACTAATGATTGCGGATCTAGTTGTTCTTCAATCATTGACTAATTCGATTCACTCCATGTTCGCGTTCGAATAACACAGTGCTCTCGTCCAATTCTCAAATTCTGAAAATTGTATGGTATTAAAAATTACACGGACTAAGATCTCTTTGCATTTTAAAGATGGTCCCTAAAACCATAGAGCTATGGCTATCTATAATTTTCATATCTATGAGAGGTAAATTGATCAACTCTTTATCGAGTGCATTAATTAATTACCAATTTAGATGAGAGGGGAGTTAGAGCATTCAAATTCTATACCAGTCTCTGAGTGTTGGAAAAAGCTAAAGAGAGAGGAATAGTGCTGCAAAAATGGAGCGCCAAACAGCCCTCCGTGGTGACTGTTGACAATCCGAACCCAAAAGTGTGTTTCTGGTTTTATGTGTTAACAATACGCAAGATTTTCAAAGTGGATTTGCAAGAACAAATAAAGTAAAGTGCAATCCAAAACACAATAAAGCACATCAGATTTACTTGGTTCACCACCTCGTGTGTGTGGCTACATCCAAAGGAGAAGACTTCAAAAGATTTCACTAGGTAGAAAATAAAGGAATTACAGGCACTCGCCGGACTACAAAAGCCCGAAGCTTTCTCCGGATTAGACGAGAAACCAAATCAATAACCTCGACGCCGTCTAGGATCCAAGCGACTTCGCTCCGTACATGGCCTCGCTTCTTCTACCTTACTTCTCAAGAGATCCAAATCTCTTTCTCTCCTCTTTTCCTCAATTGGAGAAAGAGCCGAAGGAAACCCCTTGTTGCGGTGTTTTCTTCACCTAGTCATGAACCACCACACCAATAACGTTTTCGTTATTTAACGGATAGCTTTCCAAACAGATCTGGAGTCTTTCCCATACAAAATAAGAAACTGATACTGCCCAATATATACCAAGAGTTTCCAAATACAAGGAAACTGATCAAGCACAATTGCGTAAGTGCTTTTCTTGCCAATTCAAGGCAACGTCAACAAATAGGAGGTAAGATAGCAATGGACTTTCAAACAAAATTGGGAAGCTCTCAAGGCTAAATCAGTCACACAAATTCCAAGAAGGGGTAAAATACCCTAAAGAGAAGTAGGGAGAGTATTTACACCCATTTTTAATTTGAAATCAGTCATGTGAGGCCGAGCTAGTGACTGGAGACTAGTCAATAAAGTCAAAGATGTTGCACGTCATCTTCCAGAAGGTGGACGCAACAGTTATCCCTAAACAAGTGAAGGCGTGAGAGTTTAAAGCTAAGGCGTACGATTATTGCAAGTTCCCTCTTGACAAAAAGTGGGACAGGAGTGAGAAGTTACAGACGAAGGCCATAAAGAGGAACAACTCCTCAGAATAAGAGGTCTCAAAACCAACATCAACTAGTCTTAGCATTTTACATTGGGTTTTGCTAAGGGCACTCGCTAAAGAGCATTAAAAGCTCTCTTTTTTACTCGGTTTTAGATGACAGCCCCTCTTTTCCCACGTTTCAATAAATGCCCGCTACTTTTGTCAACATCAAGAAAAGATTGAAGCTTTAGAGGGGTGTTTGTATCAAAAACAGATTTCTATTATTAGCATAGTTAAATAGTAAGGATAGTTGCTTTGATATCGACACTCCTCAAAAGCCTCTCTTTTCTTACCCCTATGGCCTACCTATAATAGAGTTAGTATAAGAAAAGACAAAACAAAAGGGTGGAAATTCAGGGAAAGGGGTAGAAGAGAAATCATGTGATGGGTGGCCATACACTTGTATTTTTCAAAATGTACGGTTTGGCCCACTCCATAGGATGTTCCAAACCATCCATTTGTTGGGCCACAATGTAAATAGGTTGTGCCCCAAAAATCATGTCCACAGGCTGATCATAACCCACCGATCCATAGGATGATCCTGAACCTTCAATCTATTGAAGTTTCCTATGGATCGGAGGGATATGATCATCCTACATAAATGATTTTTGGGGCGCAACATTTACGTTGTGGCCCAATAAATGGACGGTTTGGATCATCCTATGGAGTGGGCCGCATCGTACATTTTGAAAAAATGGAAAATAATGACAATAGATTTTTGGTCCATTTTTTACTTTTTACAGCCCCGTCCAATGCATTTATGACTCATCTTTTATACTAAAGTGGGCTGTCCCAAGTAATAAAAGGGTTGAATATGTCACAAAAACCGCATCCTCTTATTTTGTAGAACGAATGAGACATTGGGACCTAGACTTGGCAAACGCAACCTGTGCCCGCGGGTGACCCAACCCGCAAAAACACGGGTCGGGTTGGGTCAACCCGCGGGCACCTGCGATTTTTTGGATTTTTTTAACATTTCTTATTTTAAAATAGAAAATGAGATCAAGGGTTAAGAGCATCTCACTTTTTGAGCTGGAATAGTGCACTTGTGTTTGGAAATCAGCCCTTCTAACAACATCTCACTTTTTGAGGACTCCCAACTTCCAGCAGCTCATGAGCATTACTAATTTACTATGCATGACTACACTCCCTATTTTTCAAAATGGATGATTGGAAGGTACAACCCACACCATAGGATGATCCAAACCGTGCATTTGATGGGCCATAATGTAAATAGGTTGTGCCCAAAAAATCATTAGGATAGGATGATTCTAACCCTCCGATCTAAAGAGGGACTGAAAATATGGAAACTTCTATAGATCGAACAGTTGAGATTGTCCTATGGCAATATTTTTGGGGCACGCTCTATTTATGTTGTGGCCCATCAATGGACGGTTTGGATCATCCTATGGTGTAGGCTGTACCGTCCATTTTGAAAATTAGGGGGTGAATTCATACATAGAAGGGGGTGAATTTATCACCGCCCAATAAAAACTCTGTTTTGGAAAAACATGGGGGTAACCCGCGGGTTGACCCGACCCACCCGCACTGGGTATGGGTCACCTGGTTGTTAACCTGTAGGAATGTGGGTCATTTTGACCCGCAACCCGCGTGACCCGCGGGTCGACCCGACCCACCCGTTTGCCAGGTCTATTGGGACCAAAAGCCCGCCCACTAAGCCGCTAACTTTTCATTTAGGAAAAAGGGAACAAAAATTCGGCTTCGTAAATTGGACCTATCCAAACCCCAAATGCAGAAAAAATTTGGGCAAAAATCGAGAGGGGGGGGGGGGGGGGGGTCAAGTGCCCCCCTCGCTCGACCCCCCTGGCTCCGTCCTTGGACTCACCTTTCACTCCGGTAGAAAACTCCCGTAGAATATGATCCAACTATATATATGGGAGACCCACTTTTGTTTTGATATGGGCACTCCTCTCTTTAATAGGTAGGGGTAAGAAAAGAGAGGCTTTTGAGGAGTGTCGATATCAAAGCAACTATTCTTACAATTTAACTATGCTAATAATAGAAAGCTGTTTTTGATATAGACACCCCTCTAAAGCTTCAATCTTTTTTTGATGTTGACAAAAGTAGCGGGCATTTAATGAAACGTGGGAAAAGAGGGGCTGCCATCTAAAAACGAGTAAAAAATAGAGCTTTTAATGCTCCTTAACGAGTGCCCTGAGCAAAACCCTTTTTTACGTTTGTCTTTACTTCTTCGCACTATTATTTACTTTTCGTAGTTGTAGCTTGTCCTCGAAGAATTACAGACGCGACGGAATGGATTCATCTTCTCAGATGAGCCTTTCTGTTTAGTTCCTATCCCTCGCACTGGCGTCTGTTTGTGTTGTATTGTTAGCAAGTTAATTGAATATCTGTTAACCCTGAGTCATTTGAATTATGCGCAGATCTCAACGCACATCAACGTGTAACGCAAAGTCGTTCACATTATGCGCGTGTCAACATTCCACTTCGGCAATACATCGTTCTAGAAAAGTCCTTTTGTTCAGAAAATCATTAGAGCATAAGAAATAAGTGATGTTCCCCTCTTCTTCTCAATAACCTAAATCCAATCCCAAAGGACAGAAAATTGAATACGTGTGTCAATTTTCCACTTTGGCAACACATCGTTCTAGAAAAGTCCTTTGGTTCAGAAAATCATTAGAGCATAAAGAAGAAGTGACGCTCCCCTCTTCTTCTCAATAACCTGAAATCCAATCCCATGGGACAAAAAATTTGATTGACTAACCTTAGAATTGAATTTTAGATTGTTTCATAAACTTTGTACGTCCACACATTCATCAGTGACCACACATACACATCATTCGCACTAACTGAACACCGCAACCATGCCTGCACTTGACCTTCAACCGGAACATAGAGAGAAAGGGGCTTGCTTTCCCACATGATTATCAAGCAAAGGGGGAAAAAAAAGAGGAAAAGAAGAAGATACTCTATCCCAGATCTCCACCTTCAACCTTCATCCCCAATGTGATTCAACTTTATGTTAATTAATTGGTATATGGCCCTAGTAAATGGTAATCATATCTATTACGTGACCCTAAGATCATCAAGAAATTCAATTGTAATACATGATCACAAGATATATGTACACCAAATTTCTCAAGGGAAATGTGTGCGTACTCGGTCGAGTAGATAAGCTTATCTACTCGGTCGGGTTAAAAACAGTGGGAGCCCACATTTTTGGGGTGATCCAAACCATTCATTTGAAAGGCCCTTACCTAGATAGGGTGTCCACCAAAAATCAGCCCCATAGGATCATCCTAACCCATGCAACAGTGGAGGGAAAAATGGGAAAAATGGACAAACACAGCTTGTCCACAAATCTGCCCATTTTTCCCTCCACTGTTGGATGGGTTAGGATGATGGACAACCCTATTCCGGATTGCATCGCTACTGTGACTTCTATATACCTGGAATTATCGGAAGCCCTAAGATTTCCTATTACCAAACCCTCGACTGAAGAAGAGTCGAATTACTCTAACAGAGAGACCCATTCATCGATCAATTCAAAAATAGGAAAAGGAAAATGATATCACACTCTCCAGTAGGGTTTGATTGTAGTAGGCAAGAAATAGATCAGTTGTAGAAGATTTTTTTTCTCTCCATTCCTCAGTCGTCGAGCTCAACCTAGCGAGAGAGTTGGATGAGTTTTGGGGGTTTTGTATGAGCATGAGGAAGGAGAAGGGCAGGGAGTGAGAAAGAGGGATCTTTTTTCTTTCTTTCTTTTGGAGATAGGATAGGAAGGGTGAGAGTAGCCCCGACAAATCGTTTCTAATCTTTCGAAGCGACAAAAAATCACTCCAATTATTGCTGCCTAAGAATTACAATTGTTCCTAAATTTATTTATTTATTTTTGAAAATTAACAGTGAATTTTATTAAAACAATAAAAAGGACAAGGTGTCCCAGTACATCAGTAAAAGGGGGAAAAACCAATATAGGCCTATTCGGAGCCTAGAGATCTATACAAATTACATTTGTTCCCGTTTGAAGAACCCCTTCTTTTGCCAAAACGTCCGCCGAACAATTTGTAGTTCTTCTACGATGGACTAATTGTGGACGAATGCTCCGAACAAGGTCTCGTATCTCATCAAGAATATACTGCAATCTCCATGGCTCACCTCCTTGATTGCCTGCCCAAGCTATCACATTTGACGAATCACCTTCCACAATTAATGTACCTAAATTGTGACAGGTGTATCACCGGAGACCAAACAGCAACCCGCTAGGAGTGAAAATTCATAGAAATCATTCTAGAGAATGGTTAAAGAACGCACCCTAAGTTTTTAGGAGCTCGTCTAATGACAAAAGACTCCAAAAAAAGCAGGTTTTCATAAATGCCTAAGGCCTCACTTTACAAAAGAGAGACCAAACTTAGAGGTATGTATCTCATTTCTCTTCCTCACTAAGCTCAGTTCGTACTATTAAGCATAAGAGGGTCCCCTGTCCTTCCTTAGGTTGTGTCTGCTTTGAGCGCAGGTCATGTAAGGGAGCCGAGCTGAGCGTGCGACTACCTTCGAGAGCAAGTCTGGAATTCAACCACAACATGTTGGATTTGTTTTCCCTATTCAGACCAATAGCCGTAGTCACATCCAATAGGCGGCACGCATGTAGGAGGCATAAAAATTGACCAACTATTTCTATTTCATACTTTTTAAGTTCTTTTATTTCCGCTAGAATCGTAGCCTATGTTCGGTTGCACAAAAGCCAGGCGTTTGTAGGGGTTTTACTTGGGTTTTGGGTGCCCATATGGAGTGCCGTCTTCGACAGATAACCAAGCTTAAAACAAAGAGTGGTCGAAAATACAAAAAACAAGGGGAAGTAGATATCAGCTCCCCATAATTATATATTTGATCAGTTTCGTTGCAAAGCACAAGCTTATAATGAGGCAAAACAGCGAGGAAGGCGAACATCAACTCAACTCAACTCAACTAAGCCTTTGTCCCAAACTAATTGGGGAAAGGCGAACATCAACAAACAACAAAAAAATCAATGATCTGGATAGCTTAAACACAGGTTCACACATTTGTAATGATAATATGGGAGCCGATGCTGGTTTTTAGGAATTGGGTCTGTAGTAACCATAAACACCGTAAAAGGTCTGGGTGAGCGTAAGAGCAATGAGAAAAATGGCAGCAATGAGAGAGATGATGGCCCATGGATTGCCAAAGTAGTTGTGCTTCAGGCTAGCTCTCCAAGCGTTCCATCTGTGGTTGTAATACCGGTTCACCTCCTCCGACAGCTTTGAAAGATAGCTGTCGTTTATGTCGAACACCACCTCCTGGCAGAGGCGGTTGAACAGATCCGCCACCTCGTCGTCACTCCCCAGCCAGTGCTCGATGATTCCGCAGTAATGGAGATAACCCACATCCTCCGAAGAGTTTATGAGGTTATCCATGAAGATCACGAATGAGGTTATGTCGTTGCTGCAGTCGAGGTGGCACTGCTCGAAGGCTATGAGGTTGAGAAACAGAGATTTGGTGCCGTCGTGGATCAACAGCCGGGGGATCTCCAGAACCCCGTTATGGAATTTAATGTCCCAGAACCTATCCGTCTTCTTCTTCTTGAACTTGATTCCGGACTCTCTCAGCTCCATCACGCAGTGGATCAGCTGTTGTCTTCTCTTGTCGGCAACGCGCCGGACTGCATTAGACCTCCGTCTAATCCATATCTTGGGTGCCGAAGGATGGGAAGCGCCTGTTCTCCTGTTGAGGTATAGATGATTAAATAACACCAACTCTAATAGCCTAAGCTTTTGGAGTACTTGGTTTTTTCACATTAGCTATATGAGCTATCGTCCTGGGTCCAAAACCCAACGACTCCTGCACGTCTAGATACGAGAGGGATTAAGTGAGGACAGGGCAAGTAAAGCCTGAAAACCTACTCCACTATCCAAATTCTAACCAAAATTTTCCTCATTTTTTAGCCACATCTCACCCTCAACTCATTGTTGCCTTCTCAAATCTCTCCTTCTCCCACGCGTCCTACCCCTCTCTCACCACTTGGAGACACTAATTTATCATTAAAAAAAAAAATTGGCCGGTAGCCAAACATGGCTTAAATATCCATGTGTACACGAGTGAAGGGGAGGGTTGAGTATGAAACTATAAATGATTAAATAACAACAGTAATAGCTTAAGCTTTTGGAGTATTTGGTTGTTTCACACCTCAATAGGCTCCGTCTGAAGACGTCGAGGCAATGGAGGCCTCCTTGCTCTGTTAAAGGGTCGAAGGTGGTGTGATCAGAAGATGATAGCGATTCGATCCGGTTCCTGTCTCTCTTCCTGAGGGGTTCGTCGGTTGGCATGAGTGGGTCGAAGAAGCGGAGGGCGAGCCTGGAAACGAGTCCCATCTGCCGATCATCCCCGATCTGGAGATTCAGAAGGCGATCGAGGACGAAGAGGGGAATCTGATTCTCGAGCATGATCATGTCGCGCTGGACGGAATGCATCAGTCCTCGCATCGCAAACACCGGGTCATTCCGAGAGTAACCCAATTCCTTGAAACCCTCGGCGGCGGCGCCTCGGAAGAGCTCGAGAACGAAGCAGCTGTCGAGAACCATGGTCTCAACGAATTCATTGCTGCTGAGGGGGATGGTGCCTTCGTAGCAGGCTCGGGCCTTGTCTTCAAGCTCTTGGATGGCGTTCAAATAGAGCTTCACGTCCTGATTGGATCGCTTGAGGATTTGGTGGAGAGATCGCCACTTGTGGCTGTCCATCTCACGGAGGCGTCTCTTGGCGTGGTGGTATGGGCCTAAGGAGACAACCTGAGGGACATAGGCCTTGTCGTCGCCTTCTCTCAAGCACTTGGGCACTCTGTAGATGCACAGCTTCGCCCATGAGGTGCCCACTTCGTCTTTCCCTGCTTCCTCCACCTTTTGTCGGATCGAGATCACCCATTCAGGATCCGATGGGATTGAGGACTTTTCCACATCTTCATTCTCATGTTCTTCTTCTTCTTCTCCTTGTTGATCTTGTTTAGGGATTCCTGCTTCCACGGTTTCTTTGAGTTTGAGGGTGATGAGGTACCAACTCAACAGCTCTTTGTTAAAAACTGCAACCATTTCTGCCCTGCTGTCTCTACACTACAGAGAATGACCAAGGGCCATCACATTGCATCTACTTTTATTAAAGGAAGGAAATGATATATTCGCCATTTTTTATTCCTTGGGCCACCCCCCTGGTAATGTTAGTTAAAAAGCATTGCCAATATATTACTTCCCAAAAGTAAAAACCCCTTTTAATTTTCGTTTGGTGGGAATATGATGATGTTATTTTAGCTACTCATACTCGCACGACAATGTTTTCATAACGGACACAAAGTCACCTTGTTTTATATCTTTTAACCGGCTGTCAAGAGCTTTTTAACAGATTTTGTCGTATTCATTTAATTCATTGGATGTTCTCTCCTACAAAAGTGAGACGGAAATGCCTAGCAAATCCCATTAGCATTAGGCATAAGCTACTGATATAATGATATTTGAACTACCATGTTTTGACAATAAGGCTCTACACTGGCATTTGGGTATGCCCTTTGATTAGAACTGGCAAACAGGCGGGTTGGGTTGGGTTGGGTGTGCTTTTTGTTTCACCCATTCGATAGAAGAATCCACTAGCAAGCGGGGAGATCAAAGAGGAATTTCAGCATTTTCTTATATTATGTATGAAAGCGATCTCATGGATTTGGTGTGGCTTTGGCTAGAGCAATCCAACATCCACTAATCGTACAGATGTTCTCATCCGCTAATCATATCCGCTCGGGTTCGTAACCTATAGAAGAGAGTGCGGCCTTCCCAGATAGATTTACTTGGATTCATCGGTTAACTCTATAACCTTCAGATAGAAAGTGAGGCCGTCAACCTTTCGCCTCTGATCTAATGCCATTCTTTTATATATGTAGCTTAGCTAGCCATAGCAATAAATATACTTTCACACCATCTCTATTTGAGACAGAAGGGTTAATGGGATTTGTTTTGAAACTGACTGTCGTTCACTTGCTCTTCATACACATCGACAGGCAGAGAAGAGTACACATCGGCATTCTCTAATGCATTAGCTTGGGCAAAGGAATAGTGCTCTTGGCCGTGGGCCATGAAAGCTTGTGGTTGTGAATGATATATCACAGGACCTTTGCTTTCCTTGAGGATAAAACACAGGTTCAATGATGTGGAAAGTCTACTAATGAACAATGGCAAGATGTCTCCTCATCAAAAGAGGTCAATGGAGAAGACAAACCTCCACCAATAACCCCAAAACTGACAACATCTTTGGAGGAAAGGCTCACCGGCGCTTCCCCAGTTCCCAGGAACGAAAGGTCGATGACGACACCAGAAAACCCCAACTGAAAAATTGGGCAGAACGACAATTACCAACGAAAAAGGGAACGGCATCTGTCTCTCTGGATGCAATGAAAGAAAGTTTGGAAAAGTGCCCAAAAATACAGCGATAACCTAGGAATGATGAAAGAAATTCTAGAAACAAAACCCCTCCCACCACCTCTTACCCTAGTAAATTTCTTGGAAAGAAAGCTTGGCAAAGTCCCAACAACCCAAACTGTTGGGAGCAGCGAGAGGTTGAAAATGACACCTGAAAAGGAAAGACTTGAGCATGAAGAAACAAAAGGCTCCAAAAATAACATGCCCCAGTCAACCTTTACCGCCCGAAAACATCACTTGCTAAAATTTCAAAATTCCAGAAAGCCTTCACCCTCCCACCCAGTTTCTCGAGTGCCCTCTTCGCCAACAAAACTGCCTCTCAACCTCTAACCTAGAATACATTATCAGTTTTGATGAATCAGAAGTCAGACAAACAAGAAGAGAATGGGGGAATCACCTCATAGGATACTTTCTTGGTAAAAAAACCATACTTCCATACATTGAAAGAGAACTTAACAAGGAAATGACAGCTTCAAGGAGAGATCCAACTCTTTACTTTGAGTAACGGGTTCTTCCTCTTCAAGTTCACCTACCAGAAATATTGTAAGCAGGTTCTACAATCAAATGATCACTCATTCTCTGAAAGGCCCCTCATCTTACAAAGATGGACACTAGAAAATTCAATGGAAAAACTCTCCCTCTAATCAGTTCCGATTTGGATTCGAATGCCAAGTCTTTCCCTACAATTCTGGAGCCCGAAGGGAATTAGTAAAATAGTATGCAAGATTGGAGGCCTTTGTTCATGGACTCTCAAACCTTTGAAGCATCACGACTTAATTATGCTCGCCTATGTATAAAGATTGAAGTAGAGGCAGACTACCCAGACTTCATACCAATCCATTCACCAAATGGGATCCACCTCCAAAAAATTGAATATGAATGGAAACCCTCTTCTTGCAGTACCTATAGAAACTTCAGTCATTTAAACAATCATTGCCCAAAAAAGGAGAGATCCAAGGAATCAAAGATCCGCCAAGTATGGAGACCCATTGCAAACAACAAAAAGGCGAACCCTGAAATAATGAAGGACCAAGGAGAAGAGAATTAGAGAGAACTAACACAGGCTAAACCGCAAAGCTCTGAAGAGAGGAACAGAGGCCCAAAAGCAACTTTCCTTGAAGAAAACCTTTTCCATTCTAGAAGACAATCAAGAGGAAGACTCTAAAATGGAGGACAATGATCAAAGTGAGACAGTCGATTCCTCTAATGTTGAAGAAGAAACTTCTGAAAGTGAAGACTCAAATATGGAAGAAGGAAACGTAGGCAACCTCCACCAAACAAATTCTCCGGCACCCATAATGATGAGAAGAGACGAAATACTGAAATCAAAGAAAAGTTTGAGAAAGAGGAAGCTGGTCAGGAGATGATAGCCCTCTTCTCACTAACGACAAACCACCAGAAACAGAGGACAAAACACGAAGAAAAAATCACCAGAAGTTGAGGAAGAGCCAGAGAATCGGAAATTGAGCCAGAAGATGATAGACCTCCAGAAATATTAGGGGCGTCAAGTTCTTGGTACATAAAGTCTTTCTTGAATCATTAGGCCTTTTGTTTTCCTATCTAGTGTTTCAAGGATAGGGGTAATGGTTTCCATTCTTAAATGTATCATCGTTCTTTTCATTTAATTAATCGGTAGGGGTCACTGCGGAACCCCTACTTATCTACCAAAAAGAAGTCTACTAATGAGCCACGGAACAAGTTGGCGAATGAGGGAGCTGAGATAGAAGAGGTGGTTATAATCGGCTTATTGCAAGAGAACTATAGGGGCTAGGTGAGATGTTCGATGACTTTGGGATTTTACATATGTATAAACCTTGTGTGGATGCTCTTATGTGTTTTTTTTAACCCAGATTTATCTAGGAACCCAAGCCGGCACCACATTAAGTTTTATTGATAAGAACAAACTATATATTAGGGAGATATCCCCCCTTACCTCCAAACCCAAATTAAAAAAACATATTAAGTTTTTCCTTTAAAGCTATCAATGCACAAAGCATCACGAGCAGCTCCCCTAGATTCCCGAGGCAGAAGATAGAGGCAGAAGATACCAAGAATAAAACAATTTGTTGCCCTTAGTAGTGCAGGCATAATTAACTACCGAGTCAGCCACCTGGGTTTCCTTCTCTGTAATTGTTGGTTATGATCGGATTCATATACCTCAATAAACTCTAATCTTTTGCCAATAGTAAAGGACCGACCACAGAATACTGTACCTCCCATTAGTAAAATTGATCAATACCTGACTACCTAGCTAATTCTACCCAAACTCTTTGGATCTCCATAGCTTTACAGTAACAAAAGTCATCCGACAATGTTCTACATTCAGCTTGCATATTAGTCTTTCCCATACTAGTCTTTCCCTAGTAGTGAGAGAAAGCTAGAATTACCTTAGCTTCACTGTCGCAACTGATACCAACACCTCCAGAGTCCAGACTCACCCGGGAAGAAGGTTTTAAATTTCGGTTTTGGAATCCGTTTTGGTCCTCACTCAAACCAAAATTTCAGCCGAAATTTTGCAATTTCGGACGAAATCTTTAACAGCTATTTTATCTCCTAAATTAATTTTGACAGAAATAGCCGAAATTTTGCAATTTCGGACGAAATCTTTAACAGCTATTTTATCTCCTAAATTAATTTTGACAGAAATTTCTGTAATTTCGGCTGAAATTTAGGGATAATATTAAATAACTATCAAGATTCTAAATTTCAAAATTTCGATCGAAATAAAGTAACATTTCGATTTATATGGATTTCAATTTCGCTCTCCACCGAAACCCGAAATTTCGGACTGAAATTTCGGATTTTGGTCAAAATTTAAAACCTTGCCTGGGATTCCTTTAGATGTGTCATCAATGTTTAGCTTAAGGGAGTGGTTATGAGAAGTAATCCAAGTTACTCAACACCTTTAGGAAGAGATTTTTTATCTAATCACTGCCCAATTGAGACAAGGCCAAGAATTCTTTAAAAGAGGATTCTTTTCTAGGATTTATACTACTTACAATGGACTTCATCCAATCCGAATAGATGTGATCGTTATAGAACGTGATTTTCTCTGCCATATGCCAATTGCATGTTTCCTTCCATGTCTCCCATGATATTATATAAGGAACGAGAAATGATGGGTGCAGTTATACCAGCACAAATGCAGTGGATCCCATTTAGAACTCTGAAGTTTAAGCGTGCTTGGGAAATTAAGAACAGCACTACGGGAAGTCCCCGTGTTGCATCCCACGAAAAAAAATAGCAGGAACAATTCGGCCGTGCGCACTCTGATTTTGAATCATAGAGATGGCGTGCGTTGTAGAGAAGTAATTCCAAATTGTGTTTGGCATGCTACTGTCAACAAAAATAGGAATTTGCTAGCGTCCATCTAGAAGGCGTTTCGAGGATGGGCTGTTGCATGTGAGAGCAGCCATCTTGTGAATGAAGACAAAATCTGCTGAAAAGTTAACCTCTGCGGCTGCTCTCTCATGCAGCAACCCATCCAATGCCTCTTCCTGGAGGGTAGCAAATACCATAAAAATAGGATCCCCGTTGGATGTAAAAGAATCTATGTTTTATTGAATAAAATTAGGCCACGTTTGGATACCCACAAGATTTAGATTTGGATTTAGTTGACATTTTGAACTAGATCAGATCCTAAAATTTTCCAAATCAGCTACGACAGTGCAAAAAAATCTGATTTTCAAATTTGTTCTGCGAGACATTATTTGGAAATCAATATTTGTGGCAACTTCCTTCACCGTCGCTGCTCCTCGACATTGCTCTGGCAGCAGCGAGACCTACCTCCCTCCCTCTCTCTCTCTCTCTTAAAGCATGTTCATGAAGATGATGGATGTATTTTGTATCCAAAACTCAAACCCAAATCAAAATACAAATGCATCAGGTATCCAAACGGGCCCTTAAGTTACCGTTCAAAAACATTCCCTTCTGGATGTATTTAGAATTGATGAGATGTATATGGGTGCTGGGACTCTCGACTTTGGAATGGGCTGTTGATATCTTTTGGTAGAATAAGAGACAAAAGTTTATTTGGATTTGCTAGCGTCCATCACAAAAGGTATTTCGCAGATGGGCTGCTGCATGTGAGAGCAGCCATACACGCTCACTTTAAGCAGATTTTGTCTTCATTCACGAGGTGGCTGCTCTCACATGCAGCAGCCCATCCGTGAAATGCCTTCTGCGATGGACGCTAGCAAATCCCAGTTTCTTTATATGAAACTTTGGTAAACTTTTGTACTTTTCCATACATAATGGTGATTGCAATTACTGTTATTTGTAGATTGTCCACATCCCTGAAAACACATTGTAGAATCAGATGTTATGGTTCTTTCCATAAAAATTTGAAAAGTAATTAACTGTTATGTTTAGACAAATAAATATTGCCAGCTTGGTTGAGTTGAGAAACTACGGCAATGCGTTGATTATCTAGATCGCATACTTGACTCCCTATCTGCATACAAGCGTGTGAGAATGTAAATACCTGAAAATACCCCTCTTGCAAATTCTCCCCCCTCGCTTTAGTGAGAGGCGCTTTTGTCTTAGAGGAAGCTTATTTGATTAGGGCCTCTTAAGAAAACCTATAAATACATCTTATATGGGTTTTGTGAAGACTGAGCAACCCTAATCGTTTTCCACAGCCCAAGAAAGTGATTCTCATGTTGGAGAAGAAGAGAATCGAGATCGGAATTCAGAAAACCCGAATCAAGGTAAGATCCAAAACCTAAGTTGAATTCTAAGCATTAAAGAACCCTAAAAGTGGGATGTTGTTCTTTGGAAAGTTGTGGTTTTAAATATTGGTTGTGTTCGATCTCGGATTCGTTGGGGTTCACCTTGTTCTTGGATCCCCAATGAACCCAAGATCAATTAGTTTAAGCCATGAAGATTGAGATTTTCTGATTTTGACCTAAATCTTAGAAATAGTTTTACAATCCCAATTCAATGAATTTCGGTGTGTGAAATTGGGTTTCATGGAATCCTCTCGTCGTAGGAGAAAAACCTAACCCTGCAACTTTGGACGCCTAAACAGAAGTGTTCGGACGCCCGAACAACCTAAGTCGGGTGCCCCAACATATGGGATCTAAGAAACCCGAGAGCTCACGGTTTTTGGAAAAATGTCTCAGGGGAGCCTCTTGGTTGCCCGAAGGTGGGGTTCAGATGCACGAATGGTTGGGGTCGAGTGCCCGAACAGTTTTGAAATTCGATTTTGTTTTTTGAGATTTTGGATTGTGGTTATTTGTTTTGGCTTACGTTCTTCAGCCTCGTATGCGATATCTATGAACTGTTTGGGCCAGGTAAATAATCCTCACGACAATTTCAAGGTAAATACATCCGATATCGAGGATACTTAATAACGTACTACTTTGAGTGATTCGTTAACCCTATTCATTTTAATGTGTTAGTGCCTATGAGACTTATTTGTATTGTGCCTATACTATCTCAAAGACTACGGTATCGATTTTCCATAAATTGGGGCTGAAAGCTTCCTTTTATAGGATACTGATGGTGAATCAGAGCCGGCAGCAGCCCTC
Organism: Tasmannia lanceolata; assembly: GCF_043159265.1. NCBI lineage: Eukaryota > Viridiplantae > Streptophyta > Magnoliopsida > Canellales > Winteraceae > Tasmannia > Tasmannia lanceolata. Next base: position 64,120,567 of record NW_027518680.1, on the reverse strand, counting down.
GGGGGGAGTTTAAGGCATTATTGCACTTATTTGGTTTAGCGTCATGTGCATGGGCTATAAGGTAGTAGAATAGAAAGCTTTCTTATAAGGTCTTATTGGTAAAGGTTAAAAAGGTTATATTCGATTCGAGTACTCCTTTACTCACTTACTCCTTGACCTTTAAAGTTACTCTTCCTCATGTCTTCCTCCTATAAAGGAATAGGAATAGGAAGCTCTTTAGCTCCTTAGTAGCTCAATAGCTCATATAGTCGAACCTTACTCCATTCTCCTTAGTAGCTCAATAGCTCATATAGTCGAACCTTACTCCATTCGCTACTATCATGGCGGCCCATAATGATAAGATTGACTTGTTCATCTTTTTCGGAAAAACTAAGGCACTCTCATCCGAAAGCATTGCAAACTAGAGTTAGGGATAGGCTTGTTTTCCTGAGCGAAGCATGCCCCCTTAGCAGTGGTTTAGTCGTTCAATTCGGTCCCTTTCTCCAAAGGTATCTCATTTCACTTAGCGGTTTAGGGCTTTTCCTCTTTTCCTATTCCAACCAGCGTAGCGCGCTCACCTTGCAGTCCTACTAGTCACTTTGATTTGTCGTTACACTCTCTATGGTATTGTTTATTTCACCCATGATATGATCCTTTGAAACTTTTGTTGAAATCTTCATTGAGCATTGTTTCGTATCGTTTTGGACCTTTGATACTATCTGTTGTGGACCTTTGTTTCGTTATATGACATGGACACTTCTTGTGGAGACTTGGGTTATAAGGACTCTGCCATTTGGGGGTAATACACTGAGCACTTTGGACCCTATCATGGGGGTAGTACACTAGATTTCTTGATCCCGTCAGTGAGAAGGAACGCTGGCCCTGTCGACAGGTATCTGATATCTGATGAACTAGTTCCAACACCGTGGGCGGTCAGTGTAAGCAATAATGTTCTTTTTGGACTAAGCCTATGACCTCAAAGTGGATTTGTATTTGCTTTGATCTTCAGCTTTGAGAACTCTTTGCATTGATGAATATATTCTGACGTTGTTTAGACCTCACTGCTCCTTTGTATAGTTCTTTCAGATGATATGTAGCCCTTTGACTATTGTGACACTTTTCCTTTATGAGATACTCAGCCCTCAGTTCCAATCTTATCTGTTTGACCCTCTTTGAGCCTTGGCATGCTTAGACCTACACTTAGAGTAGCATGTTATTATGTATTGATCTTTCAATTGATTGTGGTTTATAACAATTATCAGATTTTGATCCTCGTGAGGCGAATGAGGAAGAAAATGCTTAATTTCTAGACCAATTTGCTCGGAGATATTTGTTAGTTTTATTTGAATTATTAGACAATGAGTATTATGGAAATGTATAAGCCTACATTAATTCAATTCATTTAAGATTTTGATATTCTTAAATTATGAAATGCCAAGTATGGATTTGATATTGCTTTGTAGCCTTGTGTGCTAGTTAAGGTTTCTTTGCAGGTATACCATTTTTTGCTCCCTCTATTGATAGATCAGGGGCCCTCCTGCCGGCCGGAACGAAAGGATCTTTTAGGAAGTAGTCCCATCACCCTCGGGCCCGGTGCCTGACAAACAAGAGGAGGCGGGGCTCTCTCCAACCATTCCAAAGAGCCGAGATCTCATAAAGGAAAAATGAGCCAGCCGGAGAATCACATCCATCGTAGGGAGAAAAGTGGCATACCTTTTTCGGTGAATTGGAAATTGTTGGATGGTAGAACTGTGTCCTAAGCTATGAGTACAGTTTTGGGGCGTGACACACGATTAGGTCATCTCGGTGACTTAATCAACAATGGACCTTCCCTTTGAGCTTTAATCCTGCTTATGGGTTCCAAGTAATTCTATAAGATTTGACCGATAAAGATGGGTTTATTGACTTTTTGTGTGTTAAGGTATACAGACAAATTATATACGTAAGAAATTAATTTTGAAGATTAAACAAGGTTTTCATTTGTCTAATCAAGCCCAATCATGTTTGGTCACATGGTTGTTCTTCCTTCTAGTTTTTGCTCTTTTTATCTCCTTACTAGATTGCCCTTGTTTCTTCTAGTTTTTGCTCTTTTCCTCTGATTCCTAGAAGTGCAATGATTTGACTAGTCGTTTAGAATTGATATCTTTATCAGGGAAAAAATATGGGCTATTTCCTCAGTCGTTTAGCAATTTTTTTATTAAGTTTTCCACCTGTTAGATAGCCGTATCATCCCCTTACAAGCATCGAAAAACACCCTCTGCTGAGGTAAAAATGAGAAACTGAACACAACAAATTTAGGGACGGTAATAGTGCCTTGACCTGATGTCGATGTTAAGTCTCTTCAATATTTGACATTATGAAACTTAAGCTGATGGTTGGAAGAATGAAAGCATGGAACTTTCAAGTTCAGACATGTGCAACACTTGTCGGTTCACATCACGAATATGTTGGCCTCTGCATTTAGCAATGGCCTCTGTTTTTCACCTTCATTGATTGTGGGTCAATCAATTCCACAGTACAATGCTTCAATTGTATACTGCTGTATATTTTGATATTGTTTTTGTTCATTGCATTTAGAATTCTAATTCATCTTCCAATTTCTTCTTCAAATTATAAAAGTAGATGCTCTTTTTTTGCGCTTAAAATGTAAGTTACTCCTGGAATTTGTCATTCTTTCTTCTATTTGCATCTAGGATTGAGTTCACCTCAGAGTTATTCATGCTTTTGCATTCAATCATGGTTTTAGAATCTGATTATGAGTTTGAATCGATCACGTTTTAGGGTTGTTCTATCAGTTATTCTCTACTAGGTTAGATGGAGTGATCCGATGGTAGACTGTTCATTTCATCTTGTAACTGCTCTCCATAAACTAACATTTTACAAACACTCATCCCCATCCTCTCTCTTGGATCTCTTCTATTAACTGAACCACGTCGTGACAGCAAGATGTCAATGAAAATCAGTGATGAGAATCAAGATAGAAGTTGACCTACAATTGAGAGGCAAATAGAAGAGATATATCTACTATTATAGAGAGAGAGAGAGAGAGAGAGAGAGAGAGAGAGAAAGATGAAATAAAAAACACTATAAGCGTTGTTGGTTCATATGACATTTGAAAAATAAAAGCAACTATGTACAACCCATCCCAAATATCAAATAAGCAAATCCAGAGATCCAGGAAGAGAGGAAGGGCTACCTGCTATTGCTTGAGTAACCGGTCACCCTTCGGCTCTGCAATGGAGTATGCCTCTATCCAAGTTCAAGCAATGTTCTTGTTGCCTCCAGCACCACCAGGGTAAGCCCAATAAGGTTTGGCTGGGGTGCGTCTCAGCATCTTCACCCCAAGTGGGTTGTTCTTGCTCTGTTGTTGCACAGAAAAATAAGCAAAAACATTAGAAAAAAAAAATTAACAACTTACATGAACTAACTAGTCTGATATCAAAATGGGAAGACATGGGAATGAAGAGTTATTATATCTTACTGTGAGGCAGGTCCCTGCATTGACATTGCAGACTGGATAGTCATGAGGACAGCAGCTATAGTGGTCGTCGCAGCAGGTGGCGGACTCCAGGGGGCAGCACCCCCAGGCAAAGCAGTAGCGTCCATACTCATAAACACAGCAGCAAGTGGTGCTCTCTGCGCAGGAGTAGTACTTGTCACAAACGGTAGGGGGCTTCACAGGAGAGGGAGGGGAAGGGCCAGGGTTGGGTGGGTTCTGGCCCTTCTTTGTGGGATATGATGCCTCCATGGCAATGCCGCACTTTCCGGTATTAGTGCCAGCCAGGTTCCGCTCCATTCGCAGGTATCCACCCTCACCCCAGCTCTTACCCCATGAATTCCTCACAATCCAGTAATCCACACCATGCTCTGTGCCGTAACCCACAGCAGCCACACCGTGATCCAGCTCTGTCCCGCATTTTCCTGTGAAAACACCCTGAAAGAAAGCAACAATGCCATCTCAGCCTGGCAAACCAAAAATGTATCTAGATACCAGGACATTCATCTGGTGACACCAAAGTGAGTGTATGTCCTAAAAAACCCATCCATCAGAAGATCCTATTCATCTGACAAGCGGAACTTTTGCAGTCGAGATTTTTTTTTTGTCAACCATCTATTTGTAGGGCACTCATCAGAAGGTTATCCCAAAGATTTTTGTGACATGGTCCACTTCAACAATGAACACCATGAGATGGATAATCCTAGCTGCCAAACAATATGGCCTATGAATATTGTTTGTTGTCCTGAGCACTCTCAGTTACAAATTGAAGCAGAGAAAACCAGCAATACAAAAATCACAAATTATAGGCAAATAGCCCTCTTCTATGAATTCTTTTTGCAATATCAAAGCTGAAGATATGAGATTAACAGTAAAAAATGATTATTAAAAATAAGGTAAGAAGAGCAGAAGATTCTAGGTTTGAAGAATTGCTCCAACCGGAGGTAATTTGCCCAAAACTGATTATTGGACTCAAAATTACCTTTAATTTTGAGTCCAATAATCAGTTTTGGACTCACAATTGATTCTAAAAATCCAAAACAAACAGGGCTTAAATGAAACCCAAAATGCAACAGCATCCTTCATCTGGGGGGTCAGTAATAAAAAGCCTCAAGCCTCTGTTGCAGAAGCAACTTCAGGGGCTTAACAAAGAGAGACGAGCGCCACAACTCTTTCTTTTGAAGGAAAAGGGGTAAATTATATTTTTGAAGATCCCTATTCAAATTAAAGTTTATGTTTTTCATCAAATTAAAAATAAAAATAACAAAAACAGCAAGACAAAAATTACTATGATGATACATATGATATGAGAAATTAAGAATTATTGATATTATCATACCGATTGGTATAACTGAAAAGCTCTGCCACCAGCTTCAATGGCAACGCTGATCGGTTGGCTTGCCACAGCCTTCTGCAAGGCCTTCTCGTCATTAGGTGGAACATCTTCGTACCCATCAATGGAAACGACCCGCGCATTTTTCTGGAAAAAAATAGTTGTTATAATTAACAAGAAGATGGAAGCAAACCAAGGGTGGTGTTAATCTATTGAATGTTTAGCTTAAGCTTTTGGAGAAATTGGTTGTTTCACATAAACAAATTGAATAGAATTACCCTGTAGACGTCGCATCTGGCATCGGAAGCCTTGTAAGGGTAATCGGCCTCGGTATCGATGCCGCCGTTGTCAATGATGAATTGGAAGGCATAATCCATGAGACCTCCATTGCAGCCCTGGTTGTAAGAGGTATCACAGTCTACCAGTTCTTGCTCCGACAGAGAGATCAGATTGTCCGTCACTATCTTGTTTATCCCTTCCACAGCAGCAACTGTGGAGAACGCCCAACAGCTCCCTTTTTCATTTAAAAAAAACAAAATCAATTGCTGAACAAATTAATTGAAATACCCATTAAATCAACACAAAATAAAATAATAGATTGCGTAACAACACACAAATATAGTAAATGAAGAGAGGGGGAAAAAAATCCAGCTGTCACACAGCGTTTTAAGGGGCAATGAATCTAGACATTTTTTTTTTTTGATGGGTAAGCTGGGGTTAGGCAATGAATCTAGACATGGGTGGATGGAAAACGCCAATCACCCATGATTCCTTCTTTGGGAAAGGAATCCAGTAAAAAAAACCACCCAATTCATCATCTCGAGCACAGCCCAGTTAACCAAGTGATGACATATTATTATCTTCTATTACTTGATGATGGCGAAGAAAAAGGAAAAAGGAAAAAGGAGGAAAGGAGACAGACCGCAACTTCCTTGGTCTTTGACGGAGGCAACAGCACCTTTCTTCCTCCAATCAACAGAAGCCGGCAACTTCTCTCCCTCCCTGTAAATATAACGATCGCTCTTGGGCCGAGAAAACCTCCGCTCGGCATCGGTTTTGGTGCCCAAGTACATGGATCGGTACTCCTCGTTGCTCAAATCCGCGAACCTGTTCAACCCCAACTTGTAGCTATGGTTTCCAGCGTTGTGCTCCTCGATGAACAAGAGATTATCCTTGAATATCTCAAACCTCTTCTCCTTCTCGCCCAACCCGTTATAAGCCCTCCCGTGCTTGGCCACCCACGTTTCGTACAGACCCATCACCTCCTCGTGGCTCCTTTTTACACCGTGCCTCTGGTCGTAGCTTATGATCGACATGTCAAGGGCACTCGACAAAGCCAGCACCCACAACAAGGCGGCCATGCCCGCCATACCCCTTGCCACACCCATATCTCAAACGCTCTAAAAAAAATAAAAAAAAATCCGAACCCAATCAAAAAGGCAAAATCACAAAAAATCGAGAAACAAAAGAAAAGAATCCTCCAGATTTTCTTCCACAAAAAAAAGGTGGGATGTGAATGGAGGGGAGGGCGATATATATATAAGTAGGAGAAAGCGGTGAGACTCTCTGCTAAATATAGCAAGAGACAGGTTGGGTATCGGAAATTTTGCAAAGGAGGACTCCGAACCTAGCCAGGAAAACGGGAACGGTGGGAGATGTTCGACTCGTTTTCTCCCTCGTCACAAATAAATCCAGACTAACTAACTCCTTTGACCCTGGTTACTTTCCAACCCATGGGTCCATCATTTAATTATTTTCCCTCTTTGAAACGTGCCACCTATTCATTGCTTTTCTTTAATCGCTCCTCCTCATGAGCCGCCCATCCTCCTGTATTGGGTCCACAAGATTTCTTTTCACATCCCTCTTTATCTCCTCAAATCCGCATGTGATTTCTTGCTTTTTATAGAGACCTACTTTTCGCAGCTTTATGTTTTGTTATTTGCACCCCTGTCCTTATTAAACAATGGGCAGTGATAAATCGACCCCCCAAAATGATAAATCGACTCCCCATGTGTCTTTCTCTCTCCTCTTTCTCTCTCTAACCATGAGGAGAGAGAAAGACACATGGGAGTCGATTTATCACTCCCCTAAAGAATTTGTAATTGACTAATACAAAAGAGAGATGATAAATTCGCACCTACAATAAGATGATTCGCACCCATTTAAGGTGAACTGAGTTGAAACAGCGTAAAAAACCGCCAGACTTTAACGCTTTTTGACGTGAAGTCATGTTACACGGGCGTGAATCATCCTAAAGTGGGTGCGCATTTTTTATTATTATTACCATAGCGATTTTTGCTAATAAGCCCTGTACCAAAATAAACGCTAAAACGTCCACTTATGTATTATTCAAAGAGTCCAGGAGTTTGAACATTATTGACAAAAAAGTCCCTAAAAGAGACGTTTGCTAGTTTTCTCCGTTAACTTTTTAAAATGACAAAATTACCCATTAACATATCCGTTTGCAAACTTTTCTAACTAGTTGTAGTCTTGTCTTTAGATTTTCTACATGATGAAAGGCCTTATGGTCCATTATTTTTCAATAAGCACCGTAAGGCCTTTCATCATATAAAAACTCTAAAAAACATACAACATGGAACCTAAGAATAGGATCTATTTCAATGGCAAGATCCTAAGAATAGGATCGTGATTTAGATTTAGAAATTGTTAGACCAGTCGATGTAAACTTTAGATGGAGTAGATTCTCCCGGGTAGGATAAAGCAGTCAATCTTGTTGATCCTACACTGACCAATTCTAGCGAGGATTGAGTAAGCAACACTTTATTATCATGCAAATATTGAGTGGGAATGTTGAAGATAGTGGGAAGAGCATATGTTACTACTAGTTCGGCACCCGTAGATAAACTCAACTCAACTAAGCCTTTGTCACAAACTAGTTTGAGTCGGCTATTGAATCCTCTAGAAAATTTTCATGAAGAAGGTGAATGGGTCCACCCGGTTCAAATTGACTGAGTTTAATTCTGACACTAGTTGGGTTCATCTGTATGGATCATTTTCTTCCATTCTATCTTATCCAGGATCATGTTCTCTGTTATGTTTTTAGCGCTCAAGTCTTTCCTAACTATTTTTACCCAAGTTGTTTTCGGTCTACCCCTGCCTCTTTTACTCCATCAACTTGGCACGAGTCACTTATTCTCACTGGATCATCCAAAGGCCTACGTTGGATATGCCCAAACCATCTTAAGCGGTGATCTTATCTTCTCCTCAATTTGTGCCACCCCCACCTTTTTACGGTTCTCTTCATTTTTAATTCGATCTAACCCTGTGTGACCGGACATCCATTTAAGCATTCGCATCTCTGCTATACTTTTCTTATGCACATGCAGCTTCTTGGTGGCCTAACATTATGAGCCGTAGAGCATGACTAGCTTCACAGTTGTTTTATAAAACTTTTCCTCCAACTTGGTAGGCATTTTACTATCGGCACTCATAGATAAGGGATTGATAATTCCACCCTCAAAATCAGGCATTTCCATTAGGCTACTGATGCGGGAGGTGAAAGAACTTTAAAAAGTGAAGGGCTGATTTCGGACCAAGCACTTTGCCACATGGAGGTGAAAGAACCTTAAAAATTTTAGTAAAAAACGCCCATTTTCTCATGAATATGTTCTCAGGCGTGTGCTGCCCTTTCGCTTGTTGAGTGTGAGAAGTAGAGAAATGGTAAAACAGCAGGAGATGGATTTCAAACGTGCTGACATTTTTTCAATCCCGAGAAAAGATCGGAATTTGTAAAACACCCACTTCGAGATGCATTCATAATTTTCAACCCCGATTCCGCAAGCAACGTAACAAATTGAGAAGTATGGGTATGGGCTTTGGTAGGAAACGAGATTTGTTGGTTGGAGGAGGAGCCCCCTTCCCTCTTTTAAGAAGGAATCTTCGATCTGCTTGGGTCACCAACCCTCTTCCGCTTCCAACGCTTTCGGTTTGGCTTGCCTTGGAATTGAAATTGAACCCTATATTAATTTAGGGGAATGATAAATCCCCGCAAATGGATAAAATCCCCCGTTAAACGGTTTTGTGAGAATGGATCATTGCTTGAGGAATATCATTTCCCTTAATTTATTAATTAATTACGATAGTTATGTATTTGCTGCCATTGGGAAATGAATGAAGGAAATCACATTGTGGGCCCCGCCCACCTGCTCGGTATATATTTTGGACTTTATGAGTTATTGGGCCCACCCTCGTTGCTTTGATTAATTTTGTGATTTTGTCGTCTCTACGCTGCACCAAATGTGATAGCAATTGGAATCTTTTGTATTGTGTTGGGTGGATTGCTATAAAATAGTGGAAACCAAAAGGGCCTACAACTCAAAATTATTACCAAGGGATTTGCTAGGCAATTTCGTGGAACCCCATTGTGCCACTCACTTTAATTTTGCATGAGAGAACGACCACCTAAGACGAGAAGATTTTGATTTGGAATTCTCACATTTGCAGCCCTTTTTGCGTTGACATTTGGATCCTGATCAAATCCTTGAATTCCCACTTCAGCGTCTGATAGTGAAAAAAAACAGATTTCCAAATAAGGTGTGGAAATAAGAAATTGGAAATCCATAAATCTGACAGTTTCCTTCACCCACTTGGCTCCTCAACCTCTCCCCTGAAGCAGGAATGACCCCCTTCCCTCTCTGTCTCCCTCAACATGAGCTAGCAGATCTATTCTTTTTGTACTGAAAACTCAATTCCAAATCCAAATACAAAATCTGAGGTATCCAAATGGGCCCTAAAGGAATCAGACAAAATCTGCTAAAGAGTGAGGCTGTGTGGCTGTTCTCTCCTCCGAAAATCAACGGCGAAATGGCTTTCCGCCAAATTGCCTACCAAATCCCTGATACGAAAAGCCCATTGTTGATTTGATTGGGATGGCAAATGGAGGGCATTGATGATGATGAAAGGCTTGGGTCTGAAACAAAGCACTCCTCCTTCAAAGAAGAGTTGGAACAAGAAGCTGGTAAAGAACACCCCCAAGAAAAGAAGACATAACTCCTCCATTAAAGAAAAACATAATCCCCAAAGGTTCAGTAGTTGAGGAAGAGCCAGAAAATAAAGAAGTTTAGTCATAATACGATAGACCTGCTGGAACATCATGGGCTTTGCGTATCTTCTTTTCTCTTGCTTGTTTGAGTTTGCCTTCAAGGATATCATGACCCTGGTTGTTTTTGCCCTCTTCCTTAGACGTTGTTCTAAGGATTGGGCAGTGGTTTTGCTATTGCTATTGTATTTTCTTTATTTAAAATACTGGTAGGGGTCTGCCTAACCCCAGCTTATACATCAAAAATAAGATCTCGATTGATCTGAAACGTTCATTTAGTAGGCCTTGCTTTGGATCTCATTTTCCCCAACAATCCACCTAATCATCCAATCCTTTTATCTAATAATGTGTATTTTTTTTATTGTTAAGCATAGATTCTCCAAAAACCTATAAGCAACTATTCACATTCAACAACAAAAAATTCACATTTAGGGATCATAATCTTTTATCAATGGACTAAGATCATCCAATGACATTACAACTAGGACAATTAGTCAAACTTGTGATGGACGATAAGGTTCAAAGACCCAATAAATCAATTTAAATAGTGTTTAGCTAAACTATATATAGGTAATAAACATTTCTGGTTGACACTCGAAAGTTAATATAGTTCAATGGAGTTGAGCATCTAGCTCAATTAGTTAAGGCTTTGTCGAGCAACCTTAAGGTCAAACCTTGAGGTCAGAGGTTCAATCCCAGCTTACCTACCAAAATAAAGTTAACAGCTCGGCCTTTAGCTTAAGTTAATATAGTTTTTATATGGTGGCCGACTGTTAAGTCCTGGGGGGGGGGGGGCGGCTTGATATTTGATCCAACAGCAGCCCACTTTTTAAGAGGCTGTTGGATTAAATATCAAGGGCGGTACTTATATAAGACAGTATGTTGAGTTATAGGTTGACCAAAAGTTGGTAGAAATAAGCAAATAATTGTGCAAAACAACACCACACAGAAGAGAACACACGAGACTTTACGAGTGAGATATGATCTTCCACTCGAGAATAATATAAAGATTATAATGGGATTAATCCATTTGCACAATCCTATAACTCTTTCCTCTCATCCATTTGCACAAACAGAGCAGTAAGGTTCCTTGGGAAGAGAAAGGGGTGAGATTTTATATCTAGTCTGTTTCTTTCTCAGCTTGGAATTCTTTTCCCAGGAGATGAGTTTTTTCAGTGTCTGGCAAATTTTCCATATCCATAAAATTCACTTTTCAATCCTAGGATAATTTTCCATGAAATTCTTTTCTTCCGTTTACAGTTTTAGTGTTTTACCCAAGGCCTATACTAGATAGAAAAAGAAAGGCCCCTCCTGATTTAATTTTCTCATGGGCCCACATGGTTGAGTTGCATCTTTGAAACTTTCCAGGTGTATTTCCGGGAGAAGCTACGGTTGAGTTTATAAAAGTGAGATCGATCGTCCGCTTCCAATCTTTCCCCTGAAAGAAGAAAAACAGAGAATTGGATGGAGATGGAGATTCTGGGCATGAATTTCAGCTGCGTGGTGAAATCACTTGGAGACGGCAAGTTCCCCAATAACGAATGCTTGCTTCCCCTCATCTCCAAGCTCCTTGGCTACTGCATCGTCGCTGCCTCCACCACCGTCAAAGTTCCACAGGTCCACCTCCCTTTTCATTCCAAGCAAAACCCTAGTTTCTTTTTCTTCTGTTTCGCTTATTGTCTGAAAGTTTATGCCTCATTACGTTTTAATATTACTGAAAAATTCACAACAACAAACAAGTAGATGAAATAAACCAGATCATACAGATTTGACAGGAATAGGAACGCATATCTATGGTTACTTCTCGTTGTTTTACTTTATTTTCTTATTAGTAACGGTTTTTTGTTTTGTTTTTGTTTTTGTTTTGTTTTTGTTTTTGTTTTTGTTTTTGTTTTTGAATGGTAGCAAATTTTGATCTTGATCAAAGAATAAATTCTCTTCTATTTTACCCTTCAATCCATGAAGAGTGTTGTATGTCGACTTTAGGGAAAGATCAGATAACACTTTTTAAAATATATTAAATTCTAGGCATTATTTCATATACTTAGAGATATTTTTATGTTTAAAGAAGTATTTAAGCTAGGATCATGCATATATTTAGAGACCAATCTCCAATCGGATGGAATTGGTGCCTAATACCATGGTTTTAAATTTCCACCGAAACTGACAGGAAACCGCTGAAGTGTTTCCATTTCCATCCCCACTGAAGCTGAAGTTGAAATGACCGAAATGCATACCAAAATCGAAACTAAAGTCGTAAGTGTAATAGTGGTATACTACTGTATCGTTTTGTGTTACATAATTATATTTCTATGAACTGCGTGCGAAATGTGGTGGACTTATTATGGATAGATATTTATATAAATTGCATGCGAAATTTGGTATATATTGAATTATCAAACATGTGCAAGAATGCATGTCACTCGGTGTTCGATGTTATTAAACCATCATGGACGTTTGTCTGTTTTCTTGCTTATGCTATGGTTTCTAAGCGTATATTTGTGCTTAGTCTAGAACTTCCTGAAGATTCGTATTTAAATTCTATCAATTGCATATGTTTCCTTAATTTTACAGGATTTTCACTGAAATTTCCTACCGAAACTGAAATGTTTCTATTTCAGCGATGACTGAAACCGAAATCAAAGCCGAAATTTAAAACCTCGTCTAATACCTTTCAATCCCAGCTGCAAATTAGTATCTCCCTTTGATGTGACCATCTTGTTTCCTCAAACTCTAGTAAGTCTGCCTTCGCTCTGGCATCCCTTCTGACATGGCTAAATAACTCCTAATGGTTTGATAGAAGGCAAGGCTTCCTCAAACACATTCATTAGGTGCAACATGGAACCTTCTCATGGTCCCATCCATCTTATCACATAGAGGAATTCTCCTCAATAATACTAGGCCCCACCTTAATAATGCTGGGCCCCACCAAAATAGGCATGAACCGCTTAATCCCCTGTGTAAGAGCCAAAGCTTCTACCTCATCTGATCCTTTTGCCACTACTAGGCCAAAGAATTGTAACTTCACTAAATCTTGATTCCCCTAAATATCTGTTTGCCCTGGATTGCCGAAATTATGTCAAACTTTATCTTTAAAGGTTCCTTGGGGAGAGAAAGGCGGGGGGGGGGGGGGGGGGGGGGGGGGGGGAGCGCGGCGATGAACTCCTATACTCAGATTTTCATTTCTCTTAAAAGGATAATGCATATCGTGCGAAGGTATGCGCCCATATCCCCTTAACCGGATTGGGTGGTAGTACCCCATCAACCACTACTCTTTGAGAGTTACCTTCTCCAATGCTGCAAGACTCCTACTTTTTCAGTTGTTCCATTGAATATTCTATTATTTTGTTCCTTCCATTTCGTCCACATAGTTGATGGTAAGCTAAGGTGCCACAACGTCTTACCTTTGATTGACCATGAGTCGGCAATCCAAGCTTCAATAAGAGATCCACCAACCAACCCTGCATCACCCAACTACACTTTTTTTAATAAAAAAAATCCCCCACTTAAACATGGAGAATATAAAACTCCACTATAGCATTCAAAAAGCAATACCATTTGAAAAAAAACATTCAAAAATCAAAAACAAAAAAATTCCACTATCCTAGAGTGACAGGGCAATGGATAAGAGATAGTCAATTGACTCCTCTATTGTAACACATATGATATATGTTTGGGAATGCACTGTTGATGATGAATTCTTAGGTTGTTATCGATTCTTGTCGTTTAGCAAAGCGATGACTGTGAGCTTCTGGGATGGACCACCCGCCTCACTGAACCCCGATGCAAAAATTTGACTGAAAACCAAGCATGTAGAAATATGTAGTGCCCATACACCGCTTGTTTGAAAGTGATCTTCTCCAATGCTGCGACACTTCTACTTGTTCTATTAAATATTCTACTATTTAGTTCTTTCCATATGGTCCACGTAGTCTCTGGTAAGCTAAGGTGCCATAATGTCTTCCCTTTGATTGACCACGAACAGGCAATCCAAGCTTTAATAAGAGATCCCACCAACCAACCTTTCATCACCCATGGTCAGTTAAACATGGGAAAAAAATCCACTATACCATTAAAAAAACACTGGATCTGATTGATAGGACAAGGGATCAAGAGATGGTTAATCGACTCCTCTATTGCAACACACATGATATATATGTTTGGTTATACTCTGTTGGTCATTTACCAATACTAGGATGTTATTGATTCCTGCCCTCTTATCACTCAAAAATAAAATAAAATATTGATCCAACCCCATCATGTATCGTATTCTTGAGATTATTATATCATCTTCAAATATCAAAATTATCACCATACCTGACTAGGTGTGTTTGAAAGACTCAGAGATCTCTCTTAAGGGCTTGACGGAATTTACGAAACAGGATCGAGGCATGCTCTTTCCATATATGACCTCCAATATGCTCACATAATTCCCTCTGTCTGCTATCTCACACCCTTCTTAAGGGCTTGATGAGGTCTACAAACCAGGCTCGAGGTGCATGCTCTCATAACCCTATAATTTTTCCATATACTCTTCCTCTTTCAAGCACTCATGTAAGAATGCAATTTTAACATCTATCTGTGATAGGGACCACCCAAAGGTGTTGGTCGATGCTATAATTAACAAGAAGGCTAAATTTCTCGTCATAATCTAATCCTTCTGGGAGAATTTTCCCCAATGTCATTAGCACTTTGTCATCTGTATTGCACATGCTTGTTAATCTTGTGTGAATCTTATGGAGTGGAGCTGCTAGCAAGTTAATGAAGTTTTGATTGTATTGATATATTAGGCAAATCTCTAATCCAATGACTTATATGTGACATAAAACAACTAATTACCAAACATACACCATAACATTATGTAAATCTATGTTTTATATTTAACACTCCTTCTTGAGCTGAACTGTTGCTCAGAACATGTATCGCTTATCGGTTAAATGAGCCTGATGACCACTCATAAGGTCTTTGGTGAAGATGTTTGCTATCTAACCACTTTCCACTTTTTCTCTGACAAAGTGAATCAATCTCTCTGTGTTTCTTTCTAGGATGAAACAATGGATTTTGTGACTGTTAAATTGCATTTTGATTGTCACAATAAAACTTCTCATACCCCCCTCCCCCGTCCTCCCTCCCTCCCCTTCTTTAAATTCATGCAAATCTCTTGTTGTAATTTTCTTATCCAATTGAACTCTATAGTAGAAGCTATAGCTCTCTATATCATGCTTCAACACTAGAACTCGCAATCATGAGTTGCTTTTTACTGCTTCATGTGACTAGGCAACTGTTCACTAGAACACAATACCCTGTACCTTATCTCCTAGTGCTAGGATTTTGTAACATGTAAGTGATCTTGCCTTGGATCATGCATAAACCGATGAGCCCTTATTCATTGTGAAAATTAAATCTGGCCTTTTGAAGGTCAATTACTGGAGTGCTCCCACCACACTCTTCTACATCTGAGGATCTGTCACCTTGTCCCCATCTTTGTACAGAAATGAGAGAAGATGAGAAAGTAGGAAGAAGTAGAGAAGAAGATATGTTTGGTAGAGTTCTGTAATCTGTTGATCTTTAGTCTAGGAAGCACGAGTACTCTCCCGGGGCTCCCGTACCCTTACCCGACACGTATGGGGTGCGGGTACGTTCGGGTACGCCCCGGGTACGTCCTGGGTACGTACCCCCATTTGTTTTTAAAAAAACCCCAATTTTGGTTGTTGGGTGCGTGTCGGGTCCGCACCCACGCGTACCCGACACCTCCTGCTTCTCTTTTTTTTTTGAGACGGTAAAATGAGAATATATTAAAAGACGAACTGAGATGGTTCTAGCAAATTACAGAGAGAAAACAAAACAAAAATACAAAATCAAGGTGGGAGATAATCAAACCACTCCAAACTAGACCTAAAAACACCACCCCTTGCTAGGGAGTCTGCATCTAAATTAGCAGATCTCCTCACATGCTTAAACATTATAGAAGAGTCAAGAACTATATCATCAATTTCCTCAAAGAAAGATAGAAAACGCCACGGAGGGGGAGCCGCACCCACAACTCAGCGGACAACATTAGAGGAATCCCCTTCCACTATCACCTTATCTAACAAAGAACTATCCAAAAGCTTTATCCGACAATTGACTGCTCTCACTTCCGCCTCATTAGAGTCTGCCACTCTAATGGGGGGCCCGAGTACGCCCAGAGAACATCCCCCTTGGAATCCCTGCATAAACCCCCAATCCCTACATCACCAGGATTGCCGAGAGACGATCCATCGAAATTCAGTTTTAACATCCCATCTGGAGGAGGGAGCCAGGATTGGTTAATTTTTACTTTGCTAACCCCCTCCTTGCAAATAATCTGCCAACCTTCCCATAGATCATACGTTGAGACGAAATGAAATAGAGGAAGGCTTCTAGCCCAAGAAATGACCGCTGCAATGATCTTGATAAATATTCAATAAGACGATTTTGCCACTCCTTCAAATACTCGGGAGTTTCTTTCCTTCCAAATGAACCACCATGAAGCCAACAGACACATCTTCCACAGCATCTTACCTTTTCTTTTCCAAGGGCACCATTCCCAACTTTTAATAAAATCTGATATGGTGTTAGGGAGAACCCATAACACCCCAAAGCGAGATAGAATAAAGCCCCAGATATCTCTAGCAAACTTACAGTGAATGAACAGATGATCAATGGATTCGCCATCAGATAAACACAAAGGGCAATGGTTCACCAAAATCATCCCTCTCTTCCCAAAAAATTCAATTGTCTGGATACGACCACAACACACTGCCCACACAAAAAAAAGAAACCCTCGGCGGACAAAAAAACTTCCAGATCGAAGAGGATAGTGGCACCACTTCGCTACACACCAAATGTTGATAAAAAGACTAACAGAGAAAAAGCCGGATGTACACCAAACCCACACACGGGAATCAACCCCCCTCCTCTTAATATAACACCCTTCAATCAAAGCCATCAACTCCAGAACTGAATTCAACTCTCTATCAAAAAAGTTTCTTCTGAACTTAGGCTTCCAAACCACTTTCGAGTTAATCCTCTCAAAGCAATCCGCCACCCAAGCCACCTTCTGAGAAGACACCAGAAACAGATCAGGGAACAATATCCTAAGAGGAGCTGCCGAACACCACGGGTCTGACAAAAAAGGGATTCTATCTCCCACATAAACCTTAAAGCTGATACCTTTGCTAAATAAAATCTCAACCTTCAAAATATCCCGCCAAACAGTTAGACCTTTGAACTTTAAATTTTCCGCAGTACACCAATTCCCCTCCCTCAACCCATATTTGCTCCCTATCACTTTAACCCATAAGGCAGAAGGTTCCGACCCAAACCTCCAAAGCCACTTTCCCAACAGAGCAGTGTTAAAACCTTTAATTCTCCTTATTCCCAAACCTCCATTTTTCAATGGAAGACACACATAACTCCATTTAACCAAGGGAATTCCTCCAGAGGAATGAGGACCTCCCCACAAAAACCTCCTTTGAATTTGTTCTATTCTAAACACTACACTCGCAGGGCATTTGAACAAAGAAAGAAAATAAATCGGAATGTTTGATAAAACTGCTTTAATGAGAACCAACTGACCTCCTTTAGAGACCAAATTGCATTTCCAGGAATCTAATCTCCTCTCAACTCTGTGAATGATTGGATTCCAAAAGTGTTTGTTCGGTCTTCCCACCCCCAAAGGAAGGCCAAGGTAAGAAGCAGGCAGAGAATCCAATGTACACCCCATAATCCTTGCAAAAACAGAACCAAAACCCATTTTTCCAAGACTATAGTCTAGAGAATCCCACTCCACCCGATCGTTTTCCAAGACTATAGTCTAGAGAATCCCACTCCACCCGATCGTAAGCCTTTTCCATATCAAGTTTACACAAAACCCCTCCTTCACCACTTCTCCTGTAGGCATCAATAGCTTCATTTGCGATGAGAGAGCAATCCAGAATATGTCTTTTATTAACAAAGGCGCTTTGACTATCCGAGATTATTGAAGGAAGAACTAATTTGAGACGATCAGCCAAAAATTTTGCTAACACTTTATAAAGGCACCCAACTAAACTTATCGGACTAAATTCTGACACATTTGAAGCCCCCTCTACTTTTGGGATCAGGAATTCTTGGAAGAATCTCAACAGATCAGATTTAACAACTTCCCAGCAGACTTGAAAAAAGCCAGACAAAAGCCATCCGGACCAGGAGCTTTATCTTTAACCAAAGAGAAGAGACCTTTCATGATTTCCTCCTCAGTAAAAGGGACTTCCAAGTTTGCAGCCTCCCCCAAACTTAAGCTATAAAGCAGAACCTCTTGCGGGATAGGGCGAAGAATATCATCAGAAGAATACAATGCCTTGAAAAAACTAAGAATTTCGTAACTCTTTCCCCTTCCATTACCAGAGATTCAATTATGTTCCTTCTCCTATGAGCACTAGCCATAGCATGAAAGTAGGCTGTGTTTTTATCACCCTCTACAAGCCACTTGACTCTAGATTTTTGACGCCAAGTTATTTCTTCATTAAGAAGCAACCTCTTATGTTCTTGGCTTACCCTTCCTAACTCCTCTCAATCCTCTTCCGAAGACAAACCACACTCCCCCAAAGCATTTACTTCTAACATGCGATTCTCCAGCCAACGCTTTCTACCTTGGTCAAGCACCTTTTTCTCCTTTACCCACGCTTTCAGCTTTGCCTTAACATATCTCAGTTTATTACCAATGACTATGTCAGCTGGGCCTTCCGATTGACAAAAAGACCACCAACCCCCTAATCTCTCCTCCATCTGGGGAACCTCCAACCAAGCAATCTCAAATCTAAAAGGAGAAGGACCCCACGATTCCATTCTAGGATCTAATAAAATGGGACGGTGATCAGGCATCGAATGAGGAAGCGTTTTCTGAGAAACCTCTGGAACGATATCCAACCACTCCCCAGAAATAAAAAATCTGTCCGGTCTACTTCTACTTTGTCTTCTGACCCAAGTAAAGGAGGCACCACCCAAAGGAAGATCCACCAGCTCATTGTCCGCTATGAAATCCGAAAAATCCCTCATATTATTATTGATTCTATTACACCCCAATCTATCCCCTACTTCCTTTATTTCATTGAAAACACCCCCAATACACCAAGGATGAGAACAACTCTCTCTTACCTTTACCAGTTCCTTCCAAAAGAGGCCTTTCTCTGTTGTTGGGATAGGACCGTAAACTCCAGCGAAGAGCCAATCAGTCTTATCCACCACCTTTTGAAGAGAAACTGATATAAATAAATCTCCAGTCCACACATCCTTATTAGACCATCGGACATTATCCCAAGCTAGCAAAATACCTCCGGAAGCCCCTTTTGAAGCTAAGAACACAAAATTCCACTCTTTTTTAAAACCCATACTTCTGATATCCAATCTACTAATGGAGTCCAATGAATACAGACAACCTCTGGCATCCAAACTTTTATAAATTCTTTTACCTGTAATCTTTTCTCCTGGGAACCCAACCCATTAACATTCCAAGATAGTATCTTCATAATATCACTTAATTAGTAGTGAGCTTTCCCAACCTAGCACCTGAAGCTCTCCCTTTCTTCTTCATGAAAGCGCCCTTTCCACAAGATCCTGAATCATAATTAATATTCGATTTTAATCTAAGCAATTCCCTATCCATCATTCTCGAACTAGATTCAGAGGACCCATTAGAGCAAGGATTCCTACCAACTTCTCTTTGTTCCGCTTCCTTGATTTAAGCTCTGTACACTTCCTCAGGACCCGTAAAAACCAACCCCAATTTCTTGCTTATACACAAAGTATGATCAACCATGTACTCAGACATTTCCTTTCGAGGGCCCGACAATGGGTCCATCCCAAAAATTCCATCAGGATGTAAGGACGCCATCAACAGAGGAGGTGATTCCAGCTTACTACAAATACTCAAATTGAATCTATGAGAGACTCCCCCAACAGAGATCCTGACTAAAAACCGGAAAGGGGACTCCCTATGAGAACTAGAAATACAATTCAGCAACCCACAAAAACTACTAAGGTCAATCAAAACCTTATTAGGGCCACAAAGCCATGAAAAACAAGACCCTCCCCCAGAAAACAAAGAAAAATTCCGTTCTACAACAGCCTTCCCAAACAAACCGTCACACGGAGCCCATCTCGCCAAATTAACACTGATAGAATCATCAGCATACTCTATTTCCCCCTCCTCTATCCAATCCCCCTCAAAAACCAAACGAGCAATTATCCCACTCGCTAGGATTTTATCATGATAACTTTCCTGATCTAGAGATTGAATTAACAAGGAAGAAGAATAATTAATTTTCAATGTTATCACTACCAAAGACAGAAACCTGGATATCTTTTCCAGAGGAGCAAAAGATTGGCTCCCTAACATTACAAATAAAGCTAAACCGGTTTGGGCTACCACCGGGGTCTAACTCATTAGGATTCTGAAAGCCAGGGCCCAAAGCAACTTCCAAAATGGCCCAAGCTAAAGGCCCAGTAGAAAAGTCAGATGGAGAAATAAAGATCTGGGTCTTTTCATGCTCACCCACTTTACCGCCAGAGCTTAACAGGGGCTCCACTACCAATGCATCAGATAAAGGGTCATGAGGAAAGTCCAATCGATTACTTCTTCTCGGGAAAAGTGCAGAGAGAATATCTTCAAAGCTATTAACAAAAGAAGCGGGCCCCACCCCAGAAGAGACAAGACAGTCAAAACCACACATGCTTCGCCACCTGTAATCTTCTGGAGACCTCGATTTTTGAAATTCAAAAAGGCCGCCAGCTGTTTATGTGCTAACTTGCACACTATGCGGCGCACGATAGTTCTGGTGGCTAATATGCGCCATCTCCACCGTCCCTGCCACCCAATCTGAGACTCCCTGCTCAGTCTACAAGGTTTGAAACCCATCAATGGCATAAATGTCATTCAAGGCATTAAAAGGTTCATTTACTGGTATTATGGAATCCTCAACTACTTCTTCTACAAAAGTCTCTTCATTTCCAAATAGCAAAGAATCCTCAACCTCTTCTATCCTCTCCAAGCTGTCTTCCCCAAAAATATCAGATCCCACTAAGGAATTGTCATCTTCTTCGTCGACTATTTCTTTTGAAGCAAAAACCCATCTTAGAGCCCCATCAAGAGATACTTGAATCGAAATCTCCTTGCCCTGGACTCCAGACGAGATTACAAGAATACGCCGTTCTTCATAACCATTTCCAGCGTAACAGGAAAGGTCCACTTTCACAACCTTACCAATTTTTTCCCCAATTCGCCTGAAATTATCCTCATACCAAGCTTCCGGCGGGACTCCTTCAATACTCCACCAAAAAGGGTTGCCTTCTTTTGGAAATTTGTCACCCCACACCCTAAGATCTACAAAGGGAGAGTTCGATGCATTCTTCAAGCACAATATTATCTGTGATCTATTTATCTCCCTTGGAATGAAAATCTGAACTTCCAGTTCTGCAATTTTGTAAACCACCACCCCTCCACCATATTACTCTTCCGAGATAGCCAAGACTCTAAAGCCACCAAATTCCTAGACCAACCCTCTCTAACTTTGCCCCATATGCCCAAATCAGCGTTGCTGATCGATTTAAGAGGAACCACCTCAATATTGAAAGCCATACCTTCCGAAGTAGAGGGGTAAATCTTCTCCACACTAGAAGCAACTGTTGGATTCTCCAAAAAATCAGACCCAGACATCTCTTTCGACTTGCCTTCTGATTGAGAGAAAAAATTAAAATCCAAACTTGACCAAAACTTGTTACAGTTCCAGCATTTCACCCGTTTTCTGAACTTTCTAAATCCACATTTACAGCACCTCCAATCCCCCATTAGCTCATTCTTTCTTCTCCTGAGGACACTTTCAAATCGTCTATCATTTCTACTTTTTACAGTACACCAACCAGATCCTTCACCAGAAACCATACCTCCCAGCCTAGAGACACCATCAGTGCCCAAAGGAACCAAATTAGCTCCTGTCGCAACTGATTTGCCATTTCCAGACCCAGCAATCGGTCCAGCTTCCACTCCTCATTTCAGACAGGCCAAACAAAAAACCTCCCAGCAAAATCAGAAAGATGTGCAGACCACTGCTTTGGGGAAATCCACCAGAATCCAACTCCGATACCCACGACGACACAGAAACGGAGAATGAAACCGATGAAGAAACAGAAATAGAAGAAACAGAAGAGGAATATGAAGAACCCTATGTATACGAGGAAGAATACTCAACAACAGAAACCTCAGAAGCCGATTCAGAGAGGGAAGAAATCATGGCTGAAATGGGAATGACCTCAAGGGACGGAGACCAGGCCACCACAACCACGATTGGAGCTCGCCAGAGAAGAACCCCCTCTCCTCTTCCACCCAACTCAAAAGCTCTCCAAGCAGCTTACCAACCACCAACAAATCGCCATCGAAGAAGTCCAAATTGCCCTCCAAGTCCCACGACATTCATAGATCTATCGACATATTCTTCGTCAGATTAGCCTATACTCGCAGGAAAATTAGAAATATCATTTGGAAGACAGATGCGTGTGCCACCCTTTAATGTTTTTTAAAGGAGGAATATCTCCGAGGTAGGAGCTTTTCTCTGATGTTATTTAGCTGCTGATTTTCTATTAATTGAATCCTATTCAATGAAGGAATGGTAAATAAGTAATGGAGCGAGCAGTTTCCCCCCCTGTCTCAATGCCAATGCCTACGCTTCCATAGAGCTTTTTTCTCTTACCAGTCACCTCCTGCTTCTCTTATCTGGTTTAAATCCTTCCTGTGCTTCCTCTCTCTCCTCTCCTGTACTTAGTATTTACATGTAAACCATTTAAGTAAATGTCTTTACTATTTTACTTAAGATTTACATGTAAATAACGGAATACCACCCATTTGGATTTATTAAAAATAGTTTCAAGACCCAAATCTAAAAGGAAAAAATGTCAACTCTCCTGTTCTAGTACAAAATTTAAAGAAAAAGGGTCGGGTCAAAATTTTAACTTTCTTAACTTCCAAATGGTGGGGTATTTTTCAAATTTTAAAAATTCATAAAATCTATCATGTCCAAACATTATTAAATCCCAAAAGTCCGGTATAAAAAATCTTTTAATTTAGTCTCTAAAAATTATTCAACTTGTCAGGCACTGGTCAACACACTGGCGATAGACTTTTTTTTTCTAATGAATGATGTATTGATGCCTCATGTTATGGAACTTAATCACTTATGAAATGAAGAGTAATATTAGAATTTTCCATTTTGGTGATGTTATTGTTATTTGATTGCTCTCCAATTATTATTTTTTTAAATTTTATATAAATATATAATAAAATATATTATTATATTCGGCGTACCCGAATGTACCCGCACCCGGGTTTTTTGGAAAATCACGTACCCACTTACCCGTGTCGTGTCGTACCCGCACCCCGCACCCGTACCCGTGCTTCATAGTCTTTAGTCTTTCTCATTATAAAATATAAGAACAATTTTTTTTTTCTTCTCTTTGTCTATTCTAAAAGTAAAAAGGAGCAATGTCTCCTATAAAAGAACAAAAGTAAGTTTTTTCCTCTTATCAATGAGAAAAAAAGTCAAAAGTCAAAAGCTGAGTTTTTTCTACGTTATTTGTCGGAATAGATAAGAATATACTTGATCTATCTAGAGCATTATTACTGTTTGGAGTTAAAATAATGAGCACGAGAAGAAAATTAAAAGGAGAAGAATTGGGACTTAGCTACATAAACTTGGCAGGCTTGAACTGGGTTGATTCAGTTGAGTTAAGAGATGTCGGTGGGGTTTCAACCATTGCAATGATACACACACACATGCACACAGGGATTTTAAATTAAAAATTAGGCATATTGCTTTGGTTTTCTTAAGCTCATTTCGAATGTCACCATATGACTGATGGCATCTTAAAGATTTTGGTTATTTTGTTAGTCTTCTGGCAGCTTCGCTGGCTATCAGCTCTCATCTTGCTTGTGATGAAGAAGAGGGTTTTCTGTACCAAATCCCCGTGAGAATTGAACACGAGACCTTAGACAAGGTTCATGGACGCATACCACAAACACAACAGTGTGGGATTGGCAACATCTTGCTTGTGATTGTGGACAGTTATAGTATTTTGTGCACTTTGTAAGGTTGAAGGTCCCTTTTAAAATCTTTATATCCGTCAATTAATAAGTATTTTTTTTACAATGTTTAAGCTTTCAATTCTTCAATTGAATGTTTACTGCTTTATAAGAAACTAAATGCAGATACCACGGGGTGATGGCCCTTAGGGTTTGGGCCCTCAACCGGAAAGAAAGGGGTCCCTTTTGTTTTTGTTTATGGAATTAACGGTCTTTTGCGCTATACCTTTTTAATTTTAGAGTCCCTTTTAACATTTGTATCCTTCCATAAAATTGAAAATGAGCTTTCCTTTGGTACTACTTATGTGTCATGGATAATTTTAGGATACTCTAGTTTTGGTTTCAACAATTTGTATCATAAATGTGTTTTTCAATCACTTTTCTATTGCCTATTATTTGATGTTTTCTTTTTTTTATTTTTGTTGCAGATATATAAAATCTTGAAGCATAATAGTGTCAGGGGCCTTAGTGTTGCATCCTTTGAGCTTGAAGTCATTGGTTTCACTATTGCGTTAGCATATTGTCTTCACAAAGGGATTCCTTTTTCAGCTTATGGGGAGTTAGTTTTTCTTTTAATCCAAGGCATGTAAATATATTTGATGAACTACTTAATCTATTTTCCCCTTATTATTATTAACAAAACATTTTGTTGTATGATGTCACTATTTCAAGGTACCTAACAATATTTCATTTGTTTGCCTATTACAGCTATAATTTTGGTTGGTATTATTTATAATTATTCACAGCCTTTGGGAGCTAAAATATGGATTAGGGCATCGCTGTATCCTATAAAATTTTAGTTTCTTGGAGTTCCCTATTGATCCATAACTATAAACTCACAATTATCTAATGCAATCTCTTGTGGAACTGATCTAACCTCCGTACGCGTTTTTGTCAACTTTTCTTAACTACAGCTTTGTCAGATATTGTGCTTTAGCACCAACGATTTTAACTGGTCAGATTGACCCTGTTCTATTTGAAGCCTTATACGTGAGTTGCAAATCTTATTCATCCATTAGCAGGCACATAATTTCTATCTTCCTAGTTATTTATTTATTTAGTTTTTGCATTGAAATGTCTGTGTAACTGGTTTGTTGGGTGGAAAGTTTGTTGGCCCTTTTTCACATACTTTCTTTGTGTGAAAGTAAATTTGCACCATGCCTCATTTTATATATAAATTATTTTCATCATTTTTTGTACCAATCTGATGCAATTATCATTTTTTTACAGGCTTGTCAACATGCAATTTTTTTCTTTGCCAGGGTCCCGCAAATATGGGAAAACTATAATGTAAGTTGAAAGTTTCATTTAATGTGTTTTTTTGGTAGGTAAGCTGGGATTGAACCGCCGACCGCTAGGTTGAAGAATAAAGCCTTGACCATTGAGCTGTAGGCCCAATCCCTGAATTCCTCAAAAACTGACCCCCTCGCACTAATCCCAAGGGAACGGTTAGCAAAGAGATGATCGCCGGAAGTTCCATTTAATTTTACTACAAAAGAAGCTTGAAATAAGTTGTGCTTGGCTATCCATCTTTTCATGATCTTTGTTTTTCTTATAATTGTAGAGTTCCTTGGATTTTATTTTTGTTTAACTTTAAATGGACCGGACAATTTGATCCTGGAGCACACTTGCCTATTCTATAAAGAGTGAGATGTGAAATGTCGTACATGCCATGTATATGGACAATCTAAATATCTAGCACATTTTATTATTCTAATACAATATCAGATCTAGGGTTAGGGTTTTGTGGAAGTCCTGCGAAAAGCTCTAGAGAAAACTGTGAAAGATGTTGCAGAAGGTGTTCATGTTGTGGCGAGTGGCGACATTAATGTCTTGTTGACACATTACCTAACCCGGCAGTTTTGACCTGAAAGCACTATTTGCAGTGTTTTTTCTAAGGCTTTGAAAAAATGGGAGTTCGGGAATATTTCGGGAAGCGCCCAAAAAGTTCACCAGACATTCTCTACCTTCGGAAAGAACATAGCTAATTGAACCTGTAGCTGTGGTTACAGGATTGAAAGCCTCAGATTTTTATCAAGACTTAATAGAAGCTGGATATACGGTCTTCGAAGTCCTGCAATAGCTGAAGATAGACAGAGACTGTTGCAGGAAAAATCTAGTGCTACTAGGAAACGGACGAAGTTTACCATCTCCCCAGTCTTTGCCGAGAAGCCCCCAGGAGTTCAACTCATTCTCTGGGAACAGAGATGAGAGGATATATGAAGTTAGAGGTAACCTTCTTAGCCGCAGAAGACAGTCAGCAAGATGGGCGGAAAATCTAGGGTAGCCAATGAGTTCGAAATACTCCGACAATTGGAGCTGCAGAACCTGTCAGTACTATAACAACGGTACAAGGAACAAATGCAGAAAGTGAGCAAAAACTAGGGATGATGAGCTAGAAGATGACGACGGAGTCAATCCAATGCAGAAAAAGAGAGAAGTTTCGACCCCCTCCAATTTGGGAGCTTTGGAGAAATACCCAGAAATCGCAACAGTAGGCAAAGAGGTGGAGGACCGTAACAAGGAATTGAAAAAATGTTTGGTAGGGTGTATGAATAACTCCTCTTGGACCCTTTTCAAAAAAAAAAAATAACTCCTCTTGGAACCTTGAGGAGGCATGGCAGTGGGCCATTACAGAATGGGATATACCGTTGCTATCGAAGCCTCGTGTAATTAATAACTTCGAGATTTTATTTAGGTTCAACTCGGAACAACAAGCTTTGCGGGTCCTGAGAAGGGGGGGATGCTCTGGGCCACATTTTGTCATCCCTGCATGCATGAAACCTCGCCATTCACTCTGGTGCCAAAACAGTGTGTCTAAGATTCTATGACATTCCGCTTCATGCTTGGTCATTAACTACAGTTGAAGCTTTGGGAAAACTGTTTGGCCAGGTGCTTCAAGTCCAATTATCAGGAAACCATGATTATTGCGTGGCCTTTGCCTCAGTTAAAGTCCTAATAAATGCTGGAATTCGATTACGCCATTTATTAAGTTAAAAGTAGATAATAAGATCTACTTAGTCCAAGTGAAATTTATGCCTGAGACGGAAAATGAGAATCTGTCGCCCCAATCAGCTAGCCAGATCTGAAAAAAAATCACCGGTTTACTCACTCCGGTACCCGAGGTGAGTATGGCAGAAAAGGTGGACAGAAACGGTAACTTGAGGCAAGTTTTGGAAGGTCAAAAGGAGCCGTTGAATTTCAAATTCAAATTTCCACCATTCCAACCAGCACCTGAGACTTCTCTAGTTGTATCTCTAAGGCCAAGGATTGAGATAGCAAACCATGCTGCATTAAATGCCTCAATACCTGGTGCTCTGATACAGGATACTCACATTGGGAGGAGTCTACATCGACGACAGGAAAAGCTAAAACGTCCCAAAAGTAATGCTGCAAAACCAGGTTATAGAGGGCCAAAGGACTTCAGACTGGGGATTTCCTCGAAAAACTTAAAGTTTGAATGCCAATTATTTATTAAGATGAGCTCATAAGATGACAGAAATATGAAAAATGGAGATTAAAGGACAAAACTAAGAAACTGGATCAATTTCGTTCTAATATTTTATTGAATGCCAATTATTTATTAGTGAATGGAGCGAAGCATGGAGACTGAGGTGGTCAAATACAAGCTCAACTCAACTCAGCTCAACAAAGCCTTTGTCCCAAACTAGTTGGGGTCGGCTAATGAATCCTTTAGAAAATTTTCATGAAGAAGGTGAAAGAATCTACCCCGCTCAAATTGACTAAGTCTAATCCTGACACTAGTTGGCTTCGTCTACATGGATCATTCTCTTCCGTTCTCTCCTATAATATGTCATGTTTTCTCTTATGTTCCTAGACATCGAGTTCTTCCTCACTGTTTGTACCCAAGTTGTTTTCGGTCTGCCCCTACCTCTTTTTACTCCATCAACTTGGCACGAGTCACTTCTTCTCACTGGAGCATCCAAAGGCCTACCCCACAGACTGGCGTGTAGTGTGGGGTCAAATACAAGCTAAACCAAGAAATAAAAGGAAAGGAAACATAGAACAATACAAATCAAGGAGGATAGAAATAAAAAAGCTTCAGGTCTGATCTACCAACTCTATAACGAGCAAGGCGATCAACCTCACTGTTAGCGGATTGCCAGATATGCTAAAACTTAACAAGATGACTCTCGATGCGGTCAAGGACTTCTTTGATCGCAATGGAAAACCTCAACGGATAGCTCTCTACTGCTTCATCCAACGGATCACATTATGAGATTCACCTTCCACTATCATAAGGTCCGAGTCCATATCCTTGACTAATTGGATTATGGCTATAAGGGATTGCACTTTCTCAAGTCGCATCAATTTGCTCCAACGAACAGAATAGGCCCACCTGATAACGCCATATGCCTCACGAAGAAGGCCTCTCAAACCAGCCAGCCCTAGGCCGGTCCTGGGTTCCCGAGGCTAGTCCATCAATTTTGTTCTAATATAATCAATCTAGAACAGATATGGAAGAACAATTCTTTATTATCTTTGAAGGATGATAAAACCCATCTACAAAATTTATGGAAGAACAATTCTTCATTATCTTTGAAGGATGATAAAACCATAACCTAAATGAAAAAGAAGGCTTCAAATACTCCTAGGTGGTCTTTCTCAAGTAGCCATTACCCTTTTTGTAGGGTCTTATACAATTGCTTTCAATAGTAGGTTTCCTTGGTAACTTTGTTTGGAACTATGATATTGAAGCAATATACTTCTCCTGTAAGATACAAATTGCTATCTAGTGGTCTAGGTGCCCATCGCTTTTGGGAACCTATTAGAGTAACAATCGCATAGCTATAGATTATTATAGGCACTACACCAGTCATCACAAACACAAGCAATCTTTTGTTGCTCAGGTAACTAGTATTAATGAACCCCTTCATTTAATGAATTCATATGATACTTAGGAGATTGTTATAGGACCTCCAGGTAAGAATATTGTTGGTTGCATGCGGGTCTATAAACTAAACCAAACGGTTGATAGCACCATAGATTGGTACATGTATTGTCTAGTAGCAAAAAGCTATAATCACGATCAAGGACTAGACATTTAGTTTTGTTCCCAAAAGCAATATTGTATTGGGTGGCCCTTATTAAAGATCGTTGTCAAGAATGCATTTTTTCATGGTCATCTAAAGGAAGAAAAATATAAATGGAAAATCCAAAGGGGTAGAGATCAGGATGGGGAGCTTTCTATATAAGCTTCAAAAGCCCATATGAGGACTAAAGCAAGCCCCTTGAACCTGATTTGATGGACTTCATCAAGCCCTCTTGAGACATCAATATCAAAGGTGTAAGTCTGATAACTCTATTTGGAAGACACTCGATTCCTTACGACACTTGATTTTTGTTAATGACATAATTATCACTTGGACTGAGGTTGAAGAAATACAAATTATGAAAGAGGTTCTGAAGGAAGATTTCGACATGAAAATCTTGCAGAGTTGTGCTACTTTATAAGTGTTGAAATTGAGGAAACCAAGAAAGGAATGCTAATGATCCCATGCAAATACATCACAGATCTTCTCAAAAGATTCAACATAATGAATTGTAAACCATTAAGTACATTGGAAGTCTAGCCATTCAAAAAAAAGAAAGAAAAAGAAATAGAAAGTACGCTGGCAGTCTATAATATAAAGATGTCTGGGCAACAAGGGAAGAGGATCAAAGATCCTCTCATGTATTAGAGTATGGTGGGTGCTCTTCTCTACCGCATCTTTTCGAGACCTTATATTACATATGCCATAGATTAAGTTTGTCAAAATATGCATGATCATAGAAATGATCATTTACCGGTTTCTAAAAAGATTATGAGATACATAAGAGGAGCCATGTATCATGGCTTATTTTGTGAGAGGTGTAAGGACACAAGTGTTCTTGTAGAATGATACTCTGATGCAAACTGGGAAAGAGATTGGCTAGATGTTACAGGTTTATGTGTTATGGTAAACAGGTGTATGGTGCCTTGGAGCAGCAAGAAATTAAGAACTGATCCAAATCCAGTGTGGAGCAGAATGTAGGGCCATGGCATCCATCATTGCAGAACTCAAATTGATTCACCATCTATATTATAGGTGCTTCATCTCGGGCAGATATGTACTCCCTTTTCCGTGTCAATCAAAGTGCCATTAAGATGTCGCTAAATCATGTATTCCATGCGAGGATTAAGATTGCTGAGCTGACTTTCACTTCATCCGTGTGAAGGTTGAGAGGGGAGAAAACAGTGCTTTACCCCTAGATGTCTAGTCAACTGCTGCGCCTCAATGCATTTCGGGGAGAACCAACTAGCTCTGGGTTCGAGTGCTACCACTTTTGGTGCAAATATATTCCATGCTTTTATCCCAACTCAAGCTGAAGAGAAGTATTCGATGGTCACTGCTAACCGCTTTTGGTCCCAAATCGATGCTCATTGGTGGAAATAACTCGAGTTGCTTTTCCAAACACGTGGAACAAAAAAATGGCAACTTTCAAGACACCCTCCCTTCCTGGAATAGCTTGAGTCATTTTCCATATGTATTGAACAGAAAAATGGGACCTTTCAAAAGAGACTTATTAGTGAAAGTAGGAAACAAAGTCAGAGACCAGATGAGCCACGGTATGCTTGATTTGGTAGTCCGGCATATCTGTGAGATCAAAGGGGTCCTCTGGTTCCATTGCCTTAAATCCAAGTCTCTTTTTACTGGCAAGCCTTTCTTCTACCTTTCGAATTCTCACTGCCTTATTAGCCTCCCATCTAAGCTTCCTCAATATCCTCTTATCGGCCCGAATTATATTGAAGAAAGGATGTTTATGCAGAGGCAAATGAGTGTTCTTTACATTAACTGACCCAGATAGACGATGTAATTCCTAGGCATTATCTTGGGCCTCCTTAAATAGTTTCCACTGTCTCCTGAGGAAATCTTTCGTAATTTCCTTGTGGGTCGGGTCGTTTATAGAAGCCCTCTCTTCATCATAGACCATCTTCTTCATCCTGTAAAGGATCTTTTCCAAAACCAAGAGGTCCATGAACCACTTCCTTTTCCGGCCCAAGGAAGATGAGGGAAGGGAAGGTGTACTGTGCAGGGAAGGTGTACCGTGCTGCATATCGCTTTGATGCATGCCCTTTTCCTTCATAATTTTAATTTTTCTTAGTTCATTTTTTATATTCCAAATTAGTAGCTTAGTTTGATTAAAAATCTTGAAATAATTGCTAATTTATCAATTTCTTTCTTTGATTTATCTTAGGTATAGTTTTTTTTTTGTTTTTTTCTTTCATTATTATATGTTGACTAGGCATTGATCCTGTCACGCCCACAAGCTGCACACATAAGGCCTAGGAACACGACAACGCCGTACACCTGCAAGGAAACCTTACAAGCATACAAGGCTAGCAAAGCGATAACAAAAACCATTCATTTCATAGCATCCATAAGGTCCACACTTGCATAAATGATTCAAATAATCAAATATTTAATCCTTTTCTCACTCTCCCCAGTAATCAATAATGAAATAAAATAACAGTCTCAATAATGCCTAAACAATACTCACTGTCTAATAACTATAAGAATCAACTAAAGCTGAAAACCGAAAAGTCACGCCTGCGCTCCCTTGTTCGTTCCACGAGGGTCAATGTCCGAAAATAATAAACCATAGTTGAAAAGCTCAGTACATAATGACACACCACAAAAGTGGGGTCAAAAGCATGCTATATAAAGAGGGTCAATAGGTAAACAAAGATGGCGAAAGCTACGCATGAGGTGACTGATACAAATACAATAACTGAGAAACGAAGTTAACAAAGTCACATTTCAAGGTATCACATCAAAGAAGGTCCTAATAAAGAGTTACAAAGTCTCAAGAGATTACTGGGAGTAATAAGAAGATACAAAACCACCCAAAGGTCATCGGCTTAGCCCAAAACGCATGTTATTTTACTAGACTGCCCGCGATTTGAAACTAGTTTCTAAGTTCATATACCCGTCGACAGGGTCAGCGAATTGCACCCACTAACGGGACGCAAAAGCCAACGTATAACCCCCATTGGTGCGGGCCCTTATAGTTCACATATAAACCTAAGCCTCCACAAAAGGTGTCCACATATACATAGTCCAAAGGTACGTACAAAGTTCCAAAGATTGTGGTTCAGGTTAGTTCCACAAGGTTTTCCGGAATAGTTGGGTATACAACGATAAAAAAGATTCTTATATCCAAGGGGTCACATATTTAATGCGAAAATCACAAGTTACCAATGAGTACAAAATTCAATAGTTTGTAATCAATGAGGAATAAGCATGCAAGAACCAAATCAAAGTGTAAGGTTACCAGAAGTTTCTTATATTCAAAGAGATTAGAGAGTTACAAATCAATAGGGCATATCATTGGACCACACATCATATCACTAAAGTAGTACGAAATTACGTACCTCCAATGACGGACACTTCGCTTTTCAAATTCACCTTAATGGACCGATACCCAATTCACATAGATCATATCCATCAATAAAGGGCCCCAAGAAGTGGCCCAAAACAAATAATCTGAAGTCCCAAACCTTTACATAACTCACCAAAATTTGGCGGGTTCGGGCACCTGACCAAGGTCTTCGGGCGTCCGAACATCTCATTCGGACGCCACTACGGGCTTCTCTGATAACTTCCGAAGGAAATTTACATTCTCAGGTTCTCAAGCTTCGGACGCTCGAGTCGGACGTCTGAACCCCCTTCGGGTGCCCAAATACCCTCGATCAGGCGTCCGATCCTCGGGGCTGGGTTTTTCCGCGAGAATTTCAGATTTTACCCGATTTCCTCAAAACTTCAAAATTACATATCTTCTTCGTTTGGACTCCAAATTACGCGTGGTCGGATCCGATGGATTCCTTACGACGAAGGGAATCCACCTAACCTGATTTCAAGCTCCGAATCGACACACATAATTATTGTAAAAATATCATCTAAACTTTTAGGTTAAACCCTTCAAGACAAAATTTCCTAAAACCAAAACGAACCGATCTTGGGTTCGTTAAGGATTTCATAATAAAGTGAATCCTAAGGAATCCGAGATCGGTCCTAAAGCACATCGTAAACGAAATCAAACCTTCGCTTTCATCTTTTTAAGATCACAAAATCCTTGTTTTAGGGTTTCTAAAGATATAAATCGATAAAGAAAGTAGTGTTTACCTTGTTCTTCGCTCTCTGATCCCAAAACTTGGTTCTCTTCTCCTTCCACACGAAAAGCTTCTTTTAGGGCTGTAGAAAATGTGTTTATGGTTTAATTAAACTCCCAAAAGATGTATTTATAGGATTTCCGCCAAGAGGCCCTAATTAAGTAAACTACCCATAAGACAAAAACGCCCCTTCCAAAAAGGAAGAAACAAATTTTGTTTTAGGGTATTTTGGGTATTTACAGATCCCCAAAACTATTTTTTTCACAATTGATCCATGCACTGACACGAATGAATGTGAAGAAACCTTCCAGTTTGTATTCATGTTTGTTTCACTTCGTTTTGTTTGTAATAGACAATAGATTGACTTGATCTCAAGGTACAACTGTTAGATTTGATTGATTTCACGGCTTATTGTTGAGATCAACTTAGATATGAGATTTAAGGGTAGATCAAAGGCTAGACCTGATTCTATTTTTGGAATTTCTAAATCTTAGATCAACTTAGATTGGAGTGAATTTACATGGAAAAAACAAGTCGATGATATCTTTATTCTTGTTTTGCATTATTTTGATATCATAGCATAGACTTAAATGGCTACTCGAAGTGACAAAATATGTAGAGGAAGATTGTTTTATAAAGATGGGGATGATCTCATATTCAAACTTATTGACATGGTTAACTTTTGAAAGGATCAGGTGAAATAAATCCTAATCAAGAGGGGTAACCCATGGCCAAAATTTGGAATTCTTTGAAAGCAACCACTCACCAGAAATCGAATAACCATGGTAAGGAAAAATAGTAGTCAAGTAATTCTAACACGTTGGCTTACCCAAAGAACTACCCATGTTTGGAGCAACACCGTAGATACCCATACAAATGATTGGACGCATGAAATTCTAGTGCGAAATAGAATTAAACCCACAAACTATTTATGGGATATCACAAAAAAAGGACAATGTGGAAGTACTCGAGTTCAGTGCGACTCTTGACTCACAAGTATTCCTTGATTGGCTTACTGCCAACTACTTTGAGTGGTATGACATTACCGATAACTGGAGAATATGATTCATGAGAATAAAATTGGTGGGTCATGCAATGATTTGATGGAGCATTGTTGAGCAAAACATCCAGGGAGCCGGAACAATCCTAATAATCCAATGGTATGAGTTGAAACAACGGCCAAGGACCAAGGACCTTCTGGGTTTTTTCCAATATAGGCTCTTTGATCAAATGGTTAACTCCAGGCAAGGAAACTTTATGGTAATGGAGTGTATATAAAAGTTTGAAGAAAAAGAAAGAAAAAGACAGGGAAAGATGAAAGGAAGAAAAAGAAAGAAGAAGGGAAAGAAAAGAATAGAAATTATAAATCATTAAAAAAAAGAAAGAATATAAATTAGAGGGGAGAAAAGTTTGTAATTCAATCTTATTCCAAAAGCTACCAAAGTCCATTACATGAGGCCTATATATAGGCAATTGAAATAAAATTCCATGGAAATAAATAAAACCCTCCTCTAAATAACATGGAAATAAAAATCCTAAAAATTAAATAACATGGAAATAAATCCATAGAAAGTCTTGATGGGCAAATATGCCACTTATTTGGCCCCTCGCTCCTACGATCTACATCATTCCGCCCTTCCTGAAAAGCACTCGTTGTTGAGTTCATATCGGCCTTGCCATCATGGGGCTCCGCCAGGATCGAAGATGTAGATGATCTATGCTCTAATCATCGCCGTGACTCTATAGTGATCATCAAGGTCAACTACTGTCCATGAGGCCCGTGAGTGCGGCAGGTAACATGGAACCCATTCCAGAAGAATCAAGATGGCGCAAGTGTCTGCTGGAAATACCTCATAATACTCCTCCCGGACAATTATGGTAATGATTGGCAATATGAATCCCTGATCATATCCAAGGGAATCATCCTCAACAACACTGTTCAAAGCGAAGTCAACCTGAACTCGAGAATCTGCTATGTCGGCACAAACTCTTGCAATGTGATCGATTGGCTCAAAGATAGTGC
This sequence comes from Tasmannia lanceolata, assembly GCF_043159265.1. Classification (NCBI taxonomy): domain Eukaryota; kingdom Viridiplantae; phylum Streptophyta; class Magnoliopsida; order Canellales; family Winteraceae; genus Tasmannia; species Tasmannia lanceolata. The sequence continues at coordinate 64,085,392 of NW_027518680.1, read as the reverse complement.
AATTCTCCACAATAAGTTCTCAACCAGCTGTCTAAGTAATGGCTCATCGGTCAAGTCACTTGCCTCCAACTAATGACGGTGCTTATTCGATTCTGTCGATGAATTAGCCTCACGTGGCTCTGCCACAATATTTGCCTCAACTGTGGAAGTATTAAGCTCGCTCTCTAGATGCTCGGCGGTCGGTCCTGGGGGAATCTCTGAATTATCATGGTCGTTGATGTTAGCCTCATCAACAATATCATATGTCGGATCACTAACAATATGCGTGTCTGGCTTTAAGATAATAGCCTCTGGCAATGCCTGTTTAGTCACTTGTACTATCCGGCTTTATATCTATACTCTCTGACGGAACTACTGGATCTCACTCAACATGTTCTGGAGTAGGCTTGAGCTCAACATCAACATCGGTCTTATCAACTATGGCATCTGGCTTATCATGTAACTCCTCAATAATTCTCGCTATTTCCTCTGTAGCTGATGGACAGTTATTGCCATCTTGTCCAAATGAACCTCCCATCATTTTTATCTTTATTTATATGCTGCTCGTTCACGACAAACTATCTCCTTGCGAGCTACCCTATGGTGATACTGATAATAAGCCCTTCGAGCATAGAACCTCATGAACTCATCATGGAAATCTTCCCATCAACTAAAACGAGGCTTGCCTAAGTCACTACGCTCTAGCAAGAAGTATCTCCATTTTGACTCGGCTTCTTTTTATACTGTATCCTTGACTCAACGAATGGTCATTTGATGATCATAACCATAGTACTTATGGTATGTATCAAGAGCCTTGATTCATTGTAGACACGTAGCCTTATAAGTTTCATAGGGATAGTAGTAGTCATCATAACCATAGAAATATAGAACAACTGGTGGATTCACTGTGGGGTGGATCAATGTCGCATCTTCTGGACTGGATCTGATCGATATTACCATTAGATAAGTTGCCGATGTTGAAAGGAAAGCAACGCTTCTCGCGGATCGTCAATCATACGATTGGAGGGTTCCGATCGGTGATCGGAGTGTGATCAACGAACGAGATCTTTCTCCGATTTGAGAATGTACTTGCTGTTTGCTGCTGGAAACGGTCTACTCGCCGTTTGGATCAGCTTCCGTGTTGACGACTCTGGCATAAAACGATTGGATATTGATGTTTGTGGATGAGAGAGAAAGTGTAGAGAGAGAAGATGAGATGGAGAGACAAATTGAGTGTTTTTCATTTTTTTTGTTTTTTTGCTTACATGTAACGTAGTTACAAAGTAAAAAAAGGTAAGTTGCTATCTTTAATGACTATCAAAGAAAGGAGAAAGGTTACCGATGACCATTGTTTTAAATTCTGATCGAAATTCAAAATTTTCGGTCAAGACTGAAACCGAAACTGCATTAAACCATAATTTCGGCTGAAAATTACGTTATTCCAAAATTTCGGACGAAATTACCGAAATTTCGGCACAAGCTTGAAATTTATTTTTTTAACCGAATTTCGGTGTTCGAAATTTCGGTTTCGGCTCTGTCTGAAACAGAAACCGAAATTTTAAACCTGGCTTATGACTGCTAGTAAGTAGGTAAAGTAAGGCAACTTGCCTTATTCAATACCCCAAAGAGAGAAACTCTAGTTTGGTTTCCTTCTACCTCGCGAGACAACAACAAATCCGGAAGAGAAGAAATGACTGGAAGATTTTCATGGATCGGCGAGTGATGCGCCGCACACCGAACGGGCAGTGATCGACAAACAACCATGGGAAGGGCGGCGATTTGCAGCGGCTAGTGACAGTTGGGTGAGATTCAAGGAGCTTGAATGCATGGGTTTGGGGTGTCTTGGGGCAAAGCAAAGATGTTGATGTTGGGATGGTTTGAAGGCTGGTGGAAGGGTGTTTGAAAGGGTTGTTGATGGCTGAATCTTACGGTGAGGGCGGTTGAGAAAAGACAGCAGGTTTTGGATGGGTTTTGGTGCTGCTATAGCTGGCATAAAGGGTTCAAGATGGTGTGAGCTAACAATAAGGGGGGTGTTTGGGAACACTAGATGAAGGGTTTGGGTTTCGATGGGGTTTTTTTTTTATTGGGTTTAGGGCATGGTTTTAAATTTTGACCGAAATCTGAAATTTTGGATTTCGGTGGAGACCGATACTGAAATCACACTTACCCAAAATGGTATTTTATTTCGGCCGAAATTTCAGAATTTCAGTCGAAATTTTGTTTTTCCCTGAAATTTCACGCAAAAAACCTGTTTTTTAAAAAATTATTTTAATATTCTACAGAAATTTCGACCGAAATTTTATATCAAATAAAATACTGTTTTTCTTGTTTAGCCGGATTTCGGCCGAAATTTCGTTTTTGGTGGGGTCCGAAACCGGTATCGAAACCGAAATTTAAAACCTTGGTTTTGGGACTGTTGTTTATGGGAAAAGTTACAGAGGGTGTGGATGGTGGTTGGGTTATGGCAGAAAGGTAAGAAGAGGGTGGTCGACTCTCTAGGGAAGTCGGGTTTGGATTGGCTATGGTGGCCGTTTGATGATGTTGGGGACTTAGCTTAGGTGGCTGTTAGAGAGGTTTTTTTTTTTGTTGGATGCAAGAAATAGAATTTTCGTGAGGGTGGATGGGGCTGAGAATGAAGGCTTGGGTAGTGGCTTGTAATCAGGGTATTGAGGCGTTCGGTTATGGACTTATGGGTTTAGGTGCTGTTATGCGAGCTGTAAACAAGAAACAATGGGGACTGTTTGGGTGAAAATTTCCAGGGCTTTGGCAGGGGTTAGCTTCAGAGGAGGCTCGTGTCAAAACACTGATTGAAGACTGGTTCAATTGCTGTTGAAGGCTCTGGCATCTTTGCTGTGATAACAATCTGATGCATACCAATATGATGCAGGGCGGGGAAGAGAAATAGAAGAAAGAGGAGAAGAAGAGAAGAGACAGGGAAGGAGAAGAGCAGAATATAGGAAGAAGAGGGGAAGAAAGGGAAAGAGGAAAGGAAGAAGAAGAAAGGAGAAGGGAAAGAGAAGAATAGGAGAGGAGAAAATTCTGTAATTCAATATTATTCCAAAAGCAACCAAAGTCCACTACATGAGGCGTATATATAGGCAATTGAAAAAAAATTCCATGGAAATAAAAAAAATTCCTACCTCTAAATAACACGGAAATAAAAATCCTAAAAACTAAATAATATGAAAATAAATCCCTAAAAAGTCTTAATGGGCAAATATGCCACTTATTATGCCCCACGCGCCTACGATCCACGTCACTAAGTGCTTCTACTTTTCCAAGATGAGACATCTCACCTTCAATTGCGGGCAACTAGGAAGCACCGGTACTCTCCCCGGGCTCCCGCACCTGCACCCGACACGTATGGGGTGCGGGTACGTCCGGGTACGCCCCCGGTACGTCCGGGTTACGTACCCCATTTTTTTTTTTTAAAAAAAAACTAGTTTTGGTGGTTGGGTGCATGTCGGGTGCGCACCACGTGTACCCGACACGTCCTGCTTCTTCCTGCTGCTTCTCTTTCCTCTCCTGTACTTCTACTTTCCTGTACTCAGTATTTACATGTAAACCATTTAAGTAAATGTAAATCTTAAGTAAATGGACAATAAAATAATAAATCGGTATTTACATTGTCCATTTACTTAAGATTTACATTTACTTAAATGGTTTACATGTAAATAACGGAATACCCCCTTTTGGATTTATTAAAAATAGTTTCAACACCCAAATCTAAAAGGAAAAAAAGTCAACTCTTCAGTTCTAGTACAAAATTCAAAGAAAAAGGGTCGGGTCAAAATTTTAACTTTCTTAACTTCCAAACGGTGGGGTATTTTTCAAAATTTAAAAATTCATAAAATTTATTTTGTCCAAACATTATTAAATCCCAAAAGTACGGTAAAAAAAATCTCATAATTTGGTCTCTAAATATTATTCCTCTTGTCAGGCACTGGTCAACACACTGGTGACAGACTTTTTTTTATAATGAATGATGTATTGATGCCTCATGTTATGAAATATGGAACTTAATCACTTATGAAATGAAGAGTAATATTAGAATTTTCCATTTTGGTGATGTTATTGTTATTTGATTGCTCTACAATTTTTTTTAAAATTTTTATAAATATATAATAAAATATTAAAATATATTATTATATTCGGCTTACCCGAACGTACCCGCACCCGGTTTTTTTGGCAAATCACGTACCCGTGTCGTGTCGTACCCGCACCCCGCACCCGTACCCGTGCTTCATAGGCGGGCAAATATGCCACTTATTATGCCCCACGCGCCTACAATCCACGTCACTAAGTGCTCCTACTTTTCCAAGATGAGACATCTCACCTTCAATTGCCCCACTAGGAAACCTCCTTATAGGAGTTGAGGATAATATGGAAAATCACCATGAGGATTATTTGCGTGACCATGAGTCAGACAAATAAACGGATGAAGAATATGATTTGGGGAAGACGTGTCATAGCTAAACGTAGTTAGGTGAATTTTTGCATCACAAGAAATGGAAGAGAAGGAAGATTGTCTTTGACAACTATCTTTCATATCAATGTTCGCTACTGGTTTAAGTTATGCCTGTTGATTATCGATGGAGGGAGTAGTAGGAATGTGGTCTGAGAGTACTTTATGCTGCCCCAAACTAACGCCAGAACCATTTCCCACCGCATAAGGCTGCATGGTGGACACGGATACTATTCCGCTCACCTAGAGTTGTTTGATTTTCTTCTTCATTGGTATTTGCAAAGGATTCTATCGTGTGCAGTGTGTTCCTATGAATGCTGCAAACATATTGCTTGGAAGGCCTTAATATATGATGGGCATGTGTTTCTTAATGGTCGAGCAAATACATACAATTTTCAATACAATGGTAAGCATATCCTCATAATTCCTTGAATGTCAAAGACGTCAAGAAGAATGTGAAAGAGATTCCGAAATTCTCCAAAGAACCTAAGCTTGTACATTTGTTGAATAAAAAATAGTTTGAGAATGAGACTGAGGAGAACGGATTGACATGTGCCGTAGTAGCCATAGAACTCAATGACATTTGAGGAGGAGAGGCCTTTGGAGATACCTCTTAGGGTTCAGAGAATCTTGTCCGACTTTTCCAATGTGATTCCTAAGGAGTTACTGGATGAATTTCCTCCTATGCGAGTATGTGCAATATGCCATGGATCTAGTTCCATGATCATTGTTGCCAAATCTACCAGTTTATGACATAAATGCCACTAAAATCAATGAAGAAGAAGAGTGTAGAGACAAAATTTCGTTGGGTGTGCTTTCAGATTAACCAAAACTTTGTGGTTACATTACATATGTACGAACGAGATGTACAATACATAAAGGCCACTAGCTGCAAAATGAATACTCTAACTAGTTAAACTGAAAAGAGTGGCATATGTTTGTAACATGATAGTTATTTTGAGTCTGAGGAATAGAAGTATCCATGAAGTTTTCTGTCTGATTATTGGTGTCGGACGTGATGCATTGGGCCTGTATCCAGGTATCGTAGTTGTGAACTTGTAAATTGCATCTGTTCAAACGGGTTTGGTCAAACGTAGAGTTGCCCTTGATGGAGTGGTACCCACTGTGATGAAGGCACCTCGCTTCAAGGGTGTGCTTCTTAATCCTTTTTGTACAATCAGCTGTACCTTGTGTGAGCGTGTCACATCATTGTTTTCTTTCTTATTTCTTAAGTATTGATTAAATATATGAGGCCATATTGAGTTTCCATATTTACTGTTAGTATTAAATAACCGACATACATACTGTATTTTTCGGCCATATCGAGTTTCCATATTTACTGGTTAGTATTTACTGTTATATGTTTTCTGCTGGTTCAATAAATATGTCTCTCACCAACTTCTAACACATGGCTGAATGTCTTTATATTATGCAGAACAAAAGCACTGGGGAGCTCAGCTTCTTGACATGTTTTATGAACTTTGGTGGTTCTATTGGTGAGTTTACTTTGCCTTTTTAGTTGTCTTTCTTTTCATCACTATGCGTAAGCTTTTGATATCCTTGTTGATATGGATCTCCTCACTTTCTCTAATTCTTTTCTTGGCAGTAAGAGTTTTTACTAGCATCCAGGAAAAAGCTCCAAAAAGCAGTATCCTTGGGTTTGTATTTGGAAATTATTGTTTTGTTTTCCATCCCATCATTTTTCTGAATGCTAGTTTGAAAGAGGTATCAGTATCACACACATTCTATATCATTCTGAGAGGAGAGTAATAATTTTCAAGCCTGGTTACTACATATTTTAAATCTCATGTCATTTCATATGTGCATTTTCTTGTTTTTGTGTTTACCATTTAATAATTTTTTACTTATTTGCTTTCTCTTTCTTGTGGCTTTTCACTTTTATAAATGAACTTCTATAATAGTTGTTGTACATGCGTATTTCCAGTTGGATTCGATTATTGTTGCTGCTTTTATTCTTGTGTGGACTACCACAAACTATATTCATTACATCTCCCTCTCAGATTCAATTTTCAACTCATTCTTCTGAAAGTAGTACGAGGGTGGGGGGTGGGATGGAGGAGTGGATAATAATGGCTCCATGTTCCAAAGCCTTTTCTATTTATTTATCTGCATATTGATGTGTATACACATACTATAAATAGGCTACTGATATTCGCACCACCATGTTTTCATAATGGGTCAAACTCACCTTGTCTTTTATTATTTAACCAGCTATCATAGGCTATCACAATTCCCAAAAAGCTCTAAGCAACCAATTTAAAAATAAAAGACGAGGTGAGTCCGCCCCATTATTTGATGACCCGACGCTATTGTACCATTAGACCTTGCCGGGTCATCGGATCTAGAGGGAGCAGAGCCAATAGATGAGGCTCAACTGGAAGATCCGGAACTCATCTTTCTTGTTCTTTAAATTTAGTTAAAATTGGAAGAAGCAGCCCAAAAAAATGCAAATAAAACCTAAAATATAGTATGTACATGTATAGTGTATACGGGATATCTCTTTCAAACATACTATTCTGAAGAAAGACAAGTACTCTTTCACTTCCAAGCCTCCCCTTTGTGTAGAATTAGAATTAGAATCCTTTGGAAATATAAAATCACGCTTTAGAAGTAGAAAAAACATAAAAAACTTGCAAATAAATCAAATATAATTACAATAGAGATGAGAAGAGGGATTTGAGAATACAGTAGTGTGGAAGAAGTGAAGGGGTTTTTATAGGTTTTTTTTTGTTTGAGGAGGTAAAAAGACAGACTATACTTTTCCAAGGGCTATGAAATGGTAACTAATAGACAACAATATGGGCAAAACGGTAAAAAATATGAGTTGTTAGATATTTTGTTTCGTTCGAATTGTGTGGTACGGAATGAAATCCAGACCGGGACATTTAGTTCCAGTAATTTTTACCTAATTTCTTACTAGTATGAAACATTTCGTCCATTTTGGATGAAACGTAACAAATTTGGTTTATAAGCTTTTAAACCATCCAAATGAATGGCAAGCTTAATAATACATCAAAACCCCTCATTTTCACAACTGCAGAACACATTACCTGCACCTGGACAGAAAGGCCCTATGAAGCTATTTAAAAAAAATAGTAGTCGTAGGGTCTTTTTCGGAACGAACACTAGAACGGACAAAACACTGGACTGTTCCATTCGAGTGAGGGGAACAAAACTCTCATCGGAATGAAATTAATAACTAATATTGGAGGCCTAACGGCAGTCCCATTAAGCATTCTTTGAAGTACTTTGCTTTCAACATAGACACGAAAATGGAACTCCCATATCGATAATTTGATGGATCAAATTTAACGGAGATGTCCGACTTATCTATCATAATAGTGATCTTAGCTGTTAGAAGTGTAGGTGCGCCTAAGGGCACCATTTATCACAACTTGTACTCTATTCCTATTTTATATAAATACATAAGTGAAGGGGAGCTCATCTCCAACTCACTCTCTTTCTCTCATCCTCATCTCTTCTCATAGTTCTCAACCTGGTATCAGAGCCCTAGGGTTGTGGTGCCCTAGGGACCACTATTGGATGAACCCCTCCTCCTCTCCTCTCTTCCTCTCCTTTTTTTTTCTTTTCCCTTTCCTTCTTCTTCTTCTTCTTTCCCAGCCCCTACTCCTCGCCTCACCTCCCCAACCCACTAGCGCCCTCGCCCACCAGCGGCCTCACCTTCCCAACCCACTAGCGCCTGTCGCCCCAGCCCTCGCCGTCTCCCGCCATCACCCCTCACACCCACAAAACCTCTCCCTCCTCTCTCTCTCTCTCTCACTCACTCTCTCTCTCTCTCTCTCACTCTCTCTCTCTCTCTCTCTCTCTCTCTCTCTCTCTCTCTCTCTCTCAGACCACCACCACAACCACCCTCTCCACCTCCCCAACCCTAATCTTCTTCCTTATCACACCCTCGATATCCCTTCTTACCCTTAAAACCCTAATCTACCCTTTCCTAAACCTAACTCCTATTCTCTTTTCCCCTCTTACAAATCCTTGAAACAATAATCCTCTCTAGACCCCTTTCTCATCACATTCATTGTCTAAATCCTCTACTCTATCTCTTGCCTTACATCTCCGCGGCTTCAACTTTGACTCCTAGCATGTCTCCTCTTTCTGGTTGGTCATCCTATGTCTCTTTGCTATGTCTCTCCATCGGGGCTGCAGTTTCGTGGTCGGGCCCGTCATGTGATTTCTTGATTCTCTTTCGTGGTCTTCACTTTTATTTCGTCACCCTTTTACTGGTTGCGAGCCCCTTTCTCTCTCTTCATAGATCCTCCGTCATCCACCGATCCTTCTTATCCTCGATGGTAGCAAGAGGATGCCCCAATTTGCACTCTTCTCTGGCATAACATGACCTCTCATATTTCTTGCACGATGATGTGCCTGCCGACATCCAAAGCCATCTGGGGTCTTACAACTATCCTTTATTCTGGGGTGGATAACCTCACTCGCATTTGTACGACATATTTCGATTGGATCCATCTCGAGCGTGGAGACACTGCTCTAGCTGCCTTCTACAGTCAAATCGTCTCCCTTTGTCAGCAACTGGATGTATTTAGTTGTTCTCGCCAGGCAACGAGAGCAGCTCCGCGTGCTTCACTTCCTCCATGCTTTGGGACCAAACTTCCTACATGTTCGACAGCAAATTCTTGGCTTTGGTTCCCTGCCCTCCCTCCCTTACAGAGGTGTATTCTCGGACACAATAGTGTCTCACGTGTGGTTCTTCTTTTGATGCTCCCATCGATGGGTCTGTGCTTGCAGCATATGCTAGTGGTGATCGTTATGGCCGCGGCGGTGGTGCTTTTGGCCGTGGCAGGGGTCGTAGCGGCGGTGGTGGCCATGATACTAGAGGCGGTCGTGGTACTGGTGGACGTGGACGTCTTTATTGCAGTCATTGTCAGGTGGCTTGACATCATGCGTATACGTGCTATGCTTTACACCCCAAGCTCCGTCCCCAGCGTTCTGCTCACATCATTGTCGCCTCTCTTCCTGATGCATCTACATCCTCTACTTCCAGTCCAGTAGCGACACATGATGATACCTTCTTCCTCTCCAGGGCTGAGTATGAGAAGTTTCAATGCCTACGTTTGAGCAGTTGACCGCCTACTGCGTGTTTTGCACAGCCAGGTAGTTCATCTGCCTCTCTTCTTACCACCTTCAGCTCCTGGGTCATTGATTCTGGGGCATCCAACCATATTACTGGTATTTCCTCTTCCCTTAGTTCATTTAAGCCTTTTCATTCTGCGTCCTATTCTATCACTCTTGCTGATGGGACCACATCTCCCATATTGGGTATTGGTGTTACTTCTCCACGGTCTGGCGTTACTCTGTCCTCTGTTCTGTGTGTCACTAAATCTCCTTTCAATTTAATTTATGTTAGCCAGATCACTATGAATCTTAACTGTTCGGTCTCATTTTTTCCCTCTTATTGTGTATTTCAGGATCTCTTGAATGGGCGGAAGGATTCAAACGATTGACTTTCTCTGGAAAAGGGGCATGACGCTTGTAGATCATTGTCCCTTATGCTTGGAAGATGGTGAGTCTATCAATCATCTTTTTATCCATTGCAAGGTTGTTAGAGAGGTGTGGAGTCACATTCTTGTGCGGTTTTGAATTTGTTGGATTTTTCCTAGGTCAATCCCTGATTTAATGTCTTACTGGGAGAGTGTGTGGTGGAAAAAGAAAGGGAAGGTGTTATGGAGAATTTGTGTTCTTGGCTTTTGGTGGGTAATATGGAATGAGAGATGCTAGAGTCTTTGATGGAGTGACCAAAGCTCCATATTGGCTATATATAAAAATAATTGCTCTCTCTATTGCTTGGGCAAAAGGTCTTTCATTGTTTAAATTTGTATCGGCCTTTGATTTATGGGAGGGGTGGCAAATAATATGCAATGAGAGTGACTTTAGTCCTCAAACCATTGAACAGTGGGAGCCGCCCCCTGTGGACCTACTTAAGTTCAATTTTGATGGGTCTAGTTTGGGCAATCCAGGACCGGCTGGTATTGAAGGGCTTTGTAGGGATGCTCTTGGATCGGTCTTATGGTCATTTTCTGGCCCTATTGGAGTTGGGGACTCAATTGAGGCGGAGGTTAAAGTGGCGTATCAAGGAATTAAAAAAATGGATAGGAATCTTTTTAGCAAGACAATAGTGGAGGGTGATTCTAAAAATGTGGTGAGATGGCTGAGGGGCTCTGTGGCTCCCCCTTTGAGATTTTGGTCTTTTTTTGAAGAAATCAAAGACTTAACTCACGACTCTTCTATTGTTTTTAAGCATGTAAGGAGATCTGCTAATTCTGATGCAGATTCTCTAGTGAGGGATGGTGTGACTAGGGTGGGTTTGGAATGGTTTGATTTCCTCCCTCCTTGAGTCTGTGTTTTTCTTTGGTTTTTTCTTCTCTGTATGTTCCTTTGAGGACTCTCTCGGTTCTCGTCATTTATTCATTATTTTACCATTTTAAAAAAAGTGTAGATAAGTTATCTACACACTAGCTAAAAATACAGTGGGGGCCCACATTGCTTGGGTGATCCAAGGCATGGGCCCTCACATAGATAGGGTGTGCCCAAATAATCAGCTTCATAGGATCATCCTAACCCTTTGAACCGTGGAGTAAAAAAATGGACAGATTTGTGAAGGTTTATACACAAATCATAGGGTTGGGATGATCCTATGGAGCTGATTTTTTGTGGACACCCTATCTAAGTGAGGGCCACATTATTTGGGTGATCCAAACCATTCATTTTTAAGGCCCTCACATAGATAGGGTGTCCACAAAAAATCAGATCCATAGGATCATCCTAACCATTCGAACTGTGGAGGCAAAAAATGGACTAATTTGTGAAGGTTTAAAGACATCCATTTTACCTCCACAAATTGTAGGGTTGGGATGATCCTATGGATCTGATTTTTTGTAGACACCCTATCTATGTGAGGGCCTTTAAAATGGATGGCTTGGATCACCCAAACAATGTGGGCCCCCACTGTATTTTAAGCTAGTGTGTAGAGAACTCTCTACACATATGTGTAGGAACCGTTTTCTCATATATATATATATATATATATATATATATATATAGGGACTGATATACGCACTACCATGTTTTGATCATGGGACTACTCACTTTGTGTTACACTTTTTAACTATGCTTTCACTGCTGTTTTTTTTTTGTTTTGAATGGTTACAAGGTTTATTCCGAATTTCTATATACGAGGTTTATTCCAAATTTTATTTTATTTTACAATTTCAACATGATAAATTTAGATAGATGATACTCTAGTTAACATGCACTTGGAAAGAGATGAAATATAAATGTAAACAACTATATGTGTCTAATATGCTATGATGTCATCCTTGATTAATTTGAAGTGATTTTTGGCTCTGTAATCGGCATTGTTATGAATGGTACCATCCTGGGTCAAATAGTCATATATCAGAAGCCGCGCACAAAGAAAGAGAAGAAAGTACAGTAACACATCAAGGTGGTTTACAACATGGCTTGACATTGGTACCCAGTTTAACCAGAGTTGCTAGGATGCTACAATGGCTATGGGTGGGCAAAGAAAATCCCAAGTACTTGTTTCTTTCTTTTCCTAATTTATGAATTTGTAGCCTGCACCATTTACTAAATATGGTCTGCACTGTGTTATGAAAAAGTCATATTTGCTTAAGAACAATCTGATAATAAGGCCTCTCATATTTTAAGTCATGTTTGTGGAATTTATATTTGCTACCAAACCAAGTATCCGAACACACGAGCCTAGTTTTTGTGAGCAGAAGTTTGTCCTGTTTTGGTTTTTCAGAAACATTAGGAATGCTTTTCAGAAACATTAGGAATGCTAGCTGAAATACAATGCACACTGGATGTCTCTTTCTTTTTTGTCCTCTCTGTAATTTGGTTCAATTAGAGATTGACCAAAACCAGTGCCATATAGGCACTCAGTGCATTTCTGTATTCATGACCTTGAGAACCACCTAGGACTTTTGATCTCATGCTGCATTTATCTGTTTATGTGATTTAAAACACTTAAAAACCCACGGACCAATTACATTTTCTTTGCCCTTTTTCTCAATATATGCACACACAGGTGACAAAGAAAAAGTAAAAGATTAATACAAAGATCGTTAAAAATATTTAAAAAGAAGAAGAAAAAGAGATGTCAATGCAAATTCACCGCTTCCAATGTTTGCTGTTGAAAAGAGGAAGAACATAGAGAGGAAGAACATGGACAGTAAGCAGCCTCTCTTCAATAGCAAAGTTTAGCGAAAGATTAGAAGGAAAAATAAAATAGGAGATATAATTGCCAATTCACTGGAACAAATTAGGATATATCATTGCAAATTCATTGCTTCATATTAGGTACCGTGATAAACATTCACCCATGTTTGTTGTTTAAAAGAGGAAGAAGATGGACACCATCAGATTTTCCAAAAAAAAAAACGCATCCGATATCAATTTGATTATGAAAATCCCTAAATATGGTTATGAATTATGGGTTCATGACATGATCCAACAATGAAAATATTAATCATTGCTTCATTTGCTTCATGTTATGGGTTCCAAAAAGAATCAAATTCCTAAGTGATGTGTTCTCAACAGTCTAAGGACACCAATAAAGAAAAAAAATCCAACTATCCTTAGTAGTTCCATGAAAATATGTAGGAGAGAATATAATGTGAAGGTTGTACCAACGCACAACCTTCAACACAATTTCATATAATGCACACATATGTACAAATATATATAGGAGAGAATCATGCTCTCATTGGATTGCAATGACCGTATTGGTAAAGGCACAGTTCAAATCATTGCTTACCAATCCAAAAAAAAAAATGTTAATATTTCATTTATAATCCTAAGCCTATAGAAGTTACACCATTTGAACTGCATGAAATTAAAAATTTTAGCATCCAAGCAAACATGACAGTAATATCAAGGGAATCACAATCTTAAAAATTTGAGCATCCATGCAAACATGACAGGAATAAGGGGAGGATCACAATTTATCTAATATCATTCCTGCAAATTAGGTTTGTCCTATAATCGATAGTACAAAGCCATCCATCAAATCAAAGAAAAAACACGAGATACCAACATTGAGAAAAGAGGACATCACTTAAAATGCACAATAATAAAGATACCAAAATCCAAGGAAATAAAGCATTGCACTGTGACTGAGAATTATAATTGAGAAGACTTAGAAATGCTGGACAGACTATGCACACCTACTTATAAACATTGAAGATAACACCAATGCAATAAATCTAGATCACTGCTGCCTAAAGAAAATAAAAGAGCAGAAGAGAGAGCGTAAGGCTCGGTTTGTTTTGGATATAGAGAATTGACTGAGTCAGGTGAGAAAAGCCCTATAAATACATTGAGTGTTTATTCCCTTTACTAACACACTTAACTGTCAATGGAATGCTAACATTCATAACTCCACAATTGTATCCATTCTAGAAGTTTGCACATAAATTTAAAGGACAGCCTAGTTTTCTAAGTCTATAAGGGGAATCCATGCCCGGCCTCTTTATTTTAGTAAAGGGGGAAAAAAAGAAAATCAAAGAGGCTGTAATTCAAAAAAGAAAGAAGGAAAAACTAACAGTACATAATGCATGAATATGCTAATCGTGGATCACATTGATGCAAAAATGGCTATCAATCTAGCAGGGTAATTTATAACTTCAATTCATCTTGACGTTAGATATAAAAGGCCCAATATCAGAATCAAAATAATCTATGGCTCTGTTCAATTGCATTCCCGGGAAAGCAAATCCCTGGAAAACAGCCTCTTTTTTCCTTGACAAGACCTTGACATGACAGAATTCTGGTGTTCACTTGCTTTCCTCAAAAAGTAACAAGCCTAGGTGGAAAATGTCAAATAATGACATGGAAATTGCCAAAAATGATGTGGAAATGTCTCTTTTCTCACAAATGTGGGAAACCAAATCCCACTATTTTGGTCGGATTTGCTTTCCCGGGAAAACTAGTGAAAAAGGTGGGTAAGCAGTTTCTCGGGAAACCTTTTCCTGCACAGTTCCTGCGCACGTGAACATGCACAGGAAACTTTTTCCTACACATTTTCCCTGGATTTCTTTTCCTAATGCCATGTCAGATTCTCGGGAAACCTTTTCTTTTCCTTTCCCGGAAAAACAAGTGAACAGAGCCTATGTGAAAAGTATGGGAAAACAAAGAAAATCAGCGCAATAAACCTCAATGAATATTCTGCTCAACTTTGTTCTGCGGCCAAAGAAACCAAATAATTAAGTGAAGTGGACAATAAAACAAATCTGATTTCTTGGTAAAATGAGTTGGCTAATTCCCAACCTGATCCGGAAAAAGTGGAACAACAAACCAAAAAATGGCCCTAATCCATTCCGATAAATCTCAAGTGCAAACCCCAAATGAAACCCGTAAAGATAACGAAGAACAAAAAACCAAAAAAAAAAAAAAAACAAAAAACAAAATTTACCTAATTAGAGTCATGCAAAATAACCAGAAATGGAGTAATAAGCTCAACAGTCTAGTAGAAGAGAGATAACAACCTATATGCTTGCTGAAATAGAGAGACCGTGGAACCTTGGAATGACAAAGAAGAACCAAATTTAGACTCTTCTAGACCCCACTGATCCCTGAAATCTTCTCACTCATTGTTCAAAGCACAGGCAGCTCCACAAACCAAATTTCTAATAACCATACCTGTAGTTTTTTTCAATTGTAATTAGTTTCTAATTAGCCGAAATTTTGCCCTCCCTAGGCCACTCATGTGCTTGCTAAATGCTCACAATATTAGTTACTTAAGAAAGAACTGGAAGTCACGCCCATTTCCCTTTGTTCCTATCAACCTCTAAAATGATACTATAACCAAGTTTTTTTTTTTTTTCACCAAATACATTTTTTTCCCCTTGTTTTCAAGGAAAACTGCAAACCTACTGGACCATGGGATTATATTTTTCATTGAATATTTTCCAGAAATTTTCTTTTCCCTAGATCCAAACACATCCCGTTAGTTTTTTTGGAAAACACTTCTAAGATGGGTTCCCTTCTGAAAATAGAGACATGGGTGAAAATGACAGATAGTTTGGTCATTTATTTTTTTGTGGGGATTCCTTGGTGCTTTTTTTATCTGTGTTTCGTTAGCAGCCCTCCTAAAACACTGCCTGTCTTGGAATAAAAGTATGACATAGCGACTTCTGCCTGCCGACTAAAACATAAATTTTTTGACTTTTTGTGGGTTGCGTGTATCTTATATGGATTAATTTCAACAAAGTCTGACGATTTGATAGAAATTTCTTGTATCTTGAAAGCCTCAACGTTCTCATAAAGTTGTTCTTATACTAACGGTTCTTATTGTATTTTGCATAGCTAATCTCCACAATCTTCTCTTTGAGGGGCCGGGCCAGCTTCTACAAGACGCAGCAAACTAGGTTCATCTATATTATTTTCTGTAGAAATGAAGCCCACACTACCTTTTTTAAGTAATGACACACCTCATATTATTAGTTACTTTTTAAATTCATGGTTTTTTCGCCAACTGTTATAGGAAAAGTGCAAAATAAAGAGATGATTTTCATTATCGAAAAAAGAAGAAGGAATATGGTTATCCCCATTTCCAGTGTTTTTTATATTTTTATCTTGACCAAGATAGCGACATTCGAGTGTAGCTGTATTCCCATTCTGGAAAAAGAAAGAAGCCCTGTCGAGCATAAACTTTCTTGAGTTCAAAAGACCCAACTAGAACATGTCGAGCACTTGGGCACGACATGATCAACCCGAACCAAACTTGCGGGCCATGGATAAGTGAGTTGGTTAATGATCACTAAATCCTGATGACACTGAACTTCTCTCACTAGAGATTGATTCTCGCCCACAGCATTTTCCTTTCTCTTCTTTGAAATCTAGTTCCTGTATTTTGATTTCACTTTCGTATTTGAATAAATTTATTTTTATCTCAATTTTATCTTTAGTTAGACTTATAATTTGCTACAATCTTCGCATTTCGAGATAGTCGTAGCTGGGATTTGTGCGTCTCATCCCCTTTTCTCAGTTGTCACAGCCTTTGATTGGAATCCATCCATGTTGGCTCTTTTAAGTTTTAATTGCGTCCATTGTGATTGGGGTCTGTTGACACCAACTCTAGCAGCTTAAGCTTCTGGAGTAATTGGTTGTTTCACATGGTATCATAGCTATTGCCTCACAGCAGGTCGGGGATCTAAACCCAACTCTTTGATATTAAAATTCCGCATGTAGGGCCAACCCAAAATAGGGACCACATGTGCCACATATATGGCCAACCCAAAAAGAAAAAGAAAAAGGGGGCCACACATGGGAGGGAGTGTTGAGTATAAATGATGGAATAACACCAACTCTAATAGCTTTAGCTTTTGGAGTAATTGATTGTTTCACTGGGTCCGTTTTAGATATTTTAGTAATGCGTTTACGCCTTTGATTTAAGGGCCAAGCTGTTGCGGGTCCAGATTGCCTTAATAACATATATGAACATGCTAATCTAAGTTTTTGTGTAGAAAGAGAAGCAAATGACAGTGGTAGTTCATCAAAATGACATCTCATGAGGTAGATAGTGCTGCTAGTTTGGTTAATTGGTCGTACAGATGGTTGTTAAGCAAATCACACTGAGGCCGTTTTCGAGTGCCTGGCTTTCTAGTCAAAGTTATGGGACTATGATTGAGAATTTTGAAAAGCTTCACATGCAAATTTGGTTGAATAGGATGTTCATGTTTTTTATCCTCATGTTGACTTCACAACACATAAAGTGGGAAAGAGGACGTTGGGAATCAATAGCTTGTACCTTCTGTTATCAAAAGCAAAAGTTCAATTTACTAAACCAATCTTAAGTTGGTTAATTACAAAAAATACTTATACATACTCAAAACATTTTCCAATTTGGGTGCGCCCCCCCCCCCCATCACACACACACACACGCACACACCACCCAAAATGACCTATGCAAGTTAGTGTAAATTCCAGGCTCCGCCCCTGCATGGCAGGTCATGGGTTCAAAAAGCAACAACTCCTTGATATTAAAAATCCTTATGTACCTCTAACCCAAACAAGAGGGGGCCGGCACATGTTCCACGTGTATGACCAAGTGAACAACCCAAGAAAGAGGGTCCACACGCCAGGAGAGTGTTGAAATATAAAGGATTGAATAAGGCCAACTCAAACCGCTTATACTTTTGGAGTAATTGGGAGTTTCACATACCATAGCCTATTGTCGCACTAATCTAATGAGCTTCACATTCCAACCAATGTACTTTTGCCCGTTAAATGGTCGGTTGATACCTTTTGGTTCTTAACAATCCATTAACTGAGTTATTGCTTAAAAGCACAAGGAGTGGCTATTTGTTCAATAATCTAACCATATTCTTAGGTTTTAATATGGATTGCCGCACCAAATTAAAGTCCACTCTCATTGGACGATTCAAACCTACAACTTATGATTTTTAAATGAAAGGAGAGAAAAAAAAAATTATACTCAATGGATGCGCATGTAAGTTGGTATTGGCGGTACCGCCCTTGATATTTGATCCAACAGCAGCACATGTTCTAAGATGCTGCGGCTGGATCAAATATCAAGGGCATACTTCTGTGGTATCGTGAATACCGATTTACATGCGCATTCATCATATAATTTCTCCTCAACATACATCGTCAAAGCTTTAGCACCTTGGGTGCTTAGAATCATCCCATGGGAATGGATTTTGGTGCATTTGTGGTCATCCATAGCAAAGCATAACAAAAAAATGATTTTTGAATTCTAAAGTGTGTTTGGTTGCACAAAAGACTATGGCTGAGGGGTTTTGCAAAAACATCTTGTTTGGTTGCCAATATAAGTATTGACTTCCTGGTAGACTATCTGCAGACGTGTCCCCTTGTCCCCTTCCAATTAATGAAATCCAAGCCAAAATTCGCAAAGGGTGGGTGAAATTTTATTTGGATTTAATTTGGGAATGATGCTCTCTCTCTCTCTATATATTAGTAATTAATCCCACACCATACCACTATTCTACAAGGTTGAGAACCAAACACTACTGTACCACTATTCTACGAGGTAAGTTCCAAGTAAATCCAATGCTTGTCTTCTCCCTGTAACCATTTTACCTAAAAATGAATAGAAAAATTGGTAAAATTGGTTTTCAAATGAAGCCTTTTCTAGGAAATGTTTTCATGATGGAGGAGCATGCCCATGGTGAGATATTCTGCCAGGTTTGTATGTTTACCCACACCTATGATACAGTTAATATGCCTATGATATAGAGAGATCGAGGGAGAGATGAGTGGATGTTGGTGGTTGATTGAAGAGAGTTTGACCAGTAATAGGTGTGCGGTTGATGAATTGATGGAAGGGAGTTTGACCAAAAAGATGAACAGGTGTGCTCTATTTTTGCTATTGTCGGTGTTGATGGGTGGGAAAAGCGAATGATTTTAACATGCAAAGGAGTGGTCTGAACAGGAACTGCTAGGCTGGACACCACGCCACCACCCATTTCATCATTCTTTACTTTCTTCACCCTCTATGGATGCACTTTGCATCGGATGTCGAGCCAACCCCAAAAGCAATAACAAAATTCAAAAAGAGTAGAAAGGAAATACTATCGATCAAATGACAAATATCATATATATACACTATTACAGCTTCACTTCTTCAACCCTTTTTCCTACAACAAAGACAAGAGAAGAAATATACAGACAGGACCTTGTTTTCGCGCTCTCTAACCCACTTTTCATTTTCGTACAAAAGAGAAGAGCGTCTTCAAAAACCAGAATAAGCTAGTGCATTGGAAAATGCAATGAAAGAATAATATTAATATATAAGAGTGCCTTCAACAACCGGAATAAGGATGTGCATTGGAAAGTGCAGCGCTACCACAGAATGAAAGAAAGAATAATGTTATGTCACTACTTTAGATTACTTCTTTAGTAGACCCATAGACGTGAATGCGCCTTTTCCATGCTTTCTGCTACAACAATTACCACCTGGTAATCTTATCAAAAAAACAAAACATTTGCACATAAAAAGAAAAAAATATATAAATATGACTGTGAGAACTTTAAGTAGAGAGAGAGAGAGAGAGAGATTGCATTTAAGATACGGCTTGACGTTTCGCTTTTGTTATGGTTCATACGTTGATTTAGCATAAGATGATTAGATCTTTTGGTGTAATAAGTGTAGTCAGTAGTACTAACTATGCTTTGGAGAAAAGGGGGAGGCTCTAAGTCAGTCGATGGTGCCGACAAAGTTGACAATGGGTTTTCCTCTAAATCCCATTTCTTGATAACCGCACTCCTCGGCTTTATCAAACCAGGGATTGCTTGTATAGAAACCACTATGTTTTGTTGAGCAGGGTAGCTCGGAGAGCAGTGGACTAAGAAGTCAAAAGTGAGAAGACAACCATTTGATTTGTCTGAAATTACCTCGGAAAATAGTGTAAGTAGTGTTTGGTTGTGTGGCATATACTGAGAGAGTAGGAGAATAAGTAGGGGGTGTCATTATCAACATAGAAATGTTTGTGGCTCTAATTCAGAAAGCATACTAGTCTACTTTGAGGTACGTGACAATGTACTAACTTAGTGTAATGATTTACCCTATACTTTCAATCCCTTGAGAATGTGTTTTGATCTCCCTCAAAGACCTTGTGAAATTTTGATTTGAGATTGTACAGAGTTTAGCATGTCATTGTAGTGTGACCTCATTTGTTGTGAACCATATGAATACTACTCTTTGGTTACTCTTGCCTTAGTACAATTTTGTTGATTATAATTGAAATTCGAATTATCACTTTGAACCATGCTTAGAACCATTGACTTTGAATATACATTGAATCTTGTGACCCATGAATTTAGAAAGGAAATCATTGCTATGCCTTTGATACACTCTAATGAACCTATGAATTATAAATACTTCTTGATGCTTAGATTTGGAACTTTGAATGACCCTCGCCAGTGGGGTTACAAGGCTTCGGCCCGTGTGAACATTAGAACTTAGATCCCACAAATGGGATATAAGAACCAGGAACTAGTTCTGACAATTGGGGACAGTCGGTGCACAATAACATGTCATTAGAGCTGCGATATATAATGCGGTGCATTATATGATTTTTATTATTATTATTATTATTGTGACTAAGCCAATGATCGGAAAACATATGAAACCTTTAGATTGTGACTAAGCCAATGATCGGAAAACATATGAAACCTTTAGCACTTTGATTCACTAACCTCGTTTGATTATCTTTCATTGAACTTCTTCCTGGCATGCTAACCTGCACTATATTAGTTCGTTATTGTGTATTGGGCTTCACTTGGCCAAGGTTTAACAATTTCAGATTTTGAGCCCTGCAGGGTCGGAGAGGAAGCGGAAGCCTAGGAGTTAACACGATTCATTTAGTAGTTTTATTTGATTAGATAATAACAGTGAGTATTGTTTTGTACATTTGATAATGATTTCATTTGATTATTGTTTTGGGTAGATGGAGAGTGAGAGTTGACTCATTGATTCATGTAGACTTTTATCATTATTCGGAGATTATTTAGTGGATGGCTTTGATATTTGTCTTTTAACCTTGTATACTTGTGGAGTTAAATTTGCAGGTGTACGGCATTGTCATGTCCTCAGCCGTGTATATGGTTTGGGGGCGTGACATTATTATTGGTAGTAGATTGGTTAGAAAAGGTGGAGGGAGACCTTGGAGGCTCAATAGAAGGGCTGAGAGGGCTTGTATCTAGTATTAAGGAAGGAGAATAGGTATACTAGTGGAATTTGGAGTAGGGGTAGGTCTGGTAAGGGATTTGGGACAACATCTAGAGTGGAAACAAGTGGAGTTGAAAATTTGCCAGGACGGGGAAGGGACTAAAATAAGCCATGCTGAGGATGGGCTATAGCATGACCTAATTCACAGCGAGAGATAAAAAAAGGTGATCGTGATTGGAATCAATAAGGAGAATAGGGCAAACAAATTGTATTCAATAGAAAAGTGGTAGTCTCATTTTGGGTTACAGCCATATATAAGAAAAGACTCATAGATGAACAAAATCCTAGAATTGTCTCACAATAGTAGTTTTTTTGAAAAAATAGTAAATTTTAAAATTAACTCAAGCACATTTTTTAACTCTAAATACTATGAATAAAAACTTCCAAAATATCAAAATAAAAAAGTAAACATGTCTCCTTCTTCTTGGGCTTATTTTAAAATGATAGGTTACTATACGTGATTTAATAGATCAATTCTTCTAGATCTCTTTGATATGATTTTATTGGTATAATGTAAGCCTTGATCTAATGCCCCGTTCAAAAGTTATGTTTGTTTGAAGGTTTGCTAACTCTTGTTTGTATTCTTTTGATATCGTATGTTTAGAAATACTTCATAGGTTTGTTCTACGCCAGTCTTTGATATATTCCGAATTCTTCATCTTTCAATAAGTTTTTTGGGAATGTGGCAAGCACAAAGAAAGAGGCTGAAGAAAGTGCAGCACAGTTCATTTCTGGCTGAAATGCTACTCTATCATCTTTGTAGATGCTAATCATCGTAACCACCTAACACAAAAAAGAGAACATGTGACAGATTTGAAGAATCACATCGAATAGCTTGAAGGAGAAATTGCTATGTTGAGGATGAAGATTTCATCAAGTGCGGATGAAGATCAAATTGATGAAGATTAGAAACTGTTCGAAATTTTAATTTAAGAAGGGGTGTTGGAAACTGTAAATCAAATTTAAAGTGCAAGGTTTTGTGAAAAGTCATTATCGTCTTCGAGGTAGTTATTATGTGTGGAAAATGTAAGAGTCTTTTATGTTTTGTAGAGTCTTTGATGTCTAGTTAGATTATCAAAGAGTCATTGTGGTTTTTCCTATGTTGATTAAGTTTGCTAGAGGACTTATGAGAACTACAACTATGTGGTTAATGTATTTTCTATTTTTAGGTGTTTCTTGAGTCTATAAGTATTGAGTATTTGTGTAGAGATTACATGCTAAAGAACTTCAAGGGAAAGCTAAGAGAGAAGCTTAAAGGGTAAAGTTTCAAAGGAGAACAACTGTAGTAATCTCTTGTAAGTTGTTTTGATATATATATATATAAATTCTTTATATTGGTGTTAAGCTTTTATTTTGGCGGAGCTCTACACTAGCCCTTTGGCCATGTATCTCCTAAGCTCCCTTACCTTTCTCTTATGATCACAACACATCATAATCGATCCATCAAATTGGGGCCAACAGTCTTACCCACTTAAAGAATACTCTTTTTCAAGTTAATTAGCAGTGATGTAGGACACTAGGATTAGCAACTTTCTTTCTTTATTCTTCGGTAGAGATTTTTCTTTTATGGCAAGATTATTATTCTAATTGTAGTTGCTTTCTTTATGTGGTAGATTTTAGGGCTTTCTTTTAAGAAAAGTTAACTAAGTTAGGAATTGCATTTCTTTTATATAAGACATATTAAGTGGTAGTTTTAATTAATCAATAATATTGAAACAAAGGTTCTCTCTTTATCTCTTTCTTCTTCCCTCTTCTCTCTCTTCTTTCCTAGTGGATTCTAGGGTTCTTCTTCTTCTTCCTAGTGGATTCTAGAACAATTTTCGGATCATATGCTTCACCTGCAATTCCCGCTTGATCTGTTGCGTTAGATGGTGTCAAAGCAAGGCTTTCCCTCGAATCGACCAACTTGCAAACCCCCATCAACCAAGGCATGGATTTATGATGTGGACTACCCGCACAAAATTTCCAACTTCTTTTTTAGGTTACTTTTTCTCCCCTTTAAACTCAGCCTCTCCATCTTCAACCCTCCAAAGCCCTTCAGCAGCAAAAAAAGCCTGAACTTTCTAGTTTTCACGTGAAACACAGCTCTATACCCAATCTTGCCGCAGCCCTTTGAGAGTTCAAAAGTGCCGCACTTATTTCCCTTTTTTAAACCTAAGAAATCCATCAATCCTTGCATCTTAAACCACCTCCTAAACCTACCTTGTTTTGTAGCCCCAAAATATCCTAATTCTCAGCATGAAATCTCACCCAACCGGCCATCAAAGCCTTCCAATCTTTTGTCCTAAACCCCCTCTAAAATAGCCCGGTAGCACCCTTTTCTCCTTCCCTAACCAGTCCCAATCTCCTTCCAAATCCAGCCACCCCAAAATAAGCAATTTCTAATTCATCCGCAGAACCCCCTCTCCTTCCTATTAGTTAGCCCTTAATCCCTTTCATTTAGGCCTTTAGAAAATCCCTCATTGGTTACTAATTATTAGCCAAAATCCTCCACAACAAACACCCTATAGATCAGCCATGCCTTTTCCCTTTACCTTAACCATCCATGGCGCTACAGTTATCCTGCCTTTCTTTAGGCATGGAGATTGTGAGATCGCATGTTTGACATGGAGTAATGCCATTGAAGATTGTATAGAAAAATACGGCCTAAGCCACGCTGAGACAATCAAGTATCCAAAAGCAACAGTTGGCCTTTGTGCCAATGGCCTAAGCCACGCTTGATAAATATGGAATGGGAGTGATATCGATCAGGATAATTATTGTTCAATTGTTGGTATGAAGTACTTGATTTGTTTATCATGGAATTTGCACCAGTAACTTATCAAGAGTCTTTGAAGATTCACGCTAGAATCAGGCGAGAGAAAGCCCAAAAGGCCAAGGACCATGCCAAGAAGAAAGCTGCGTGTCTCCTAATCCAAAGGACTTGGCGCATGTACCGGGGTCGAAGAGAATTCAAGAGGTACATCAATTCTGCAATCAAGAATCAGAATTGGTGGCGACAAATGATCGCTCAAGTTGATTACTTGTGCACAGAGTATGTCGCCAACATCATTCAAAAATCTCGGAGAGCCAAGATCACTCTGTGGAGAGTCGTCGTAAAATTCCTAATTGCAGCGCATGAGTCAGAGATGACATGTGAAGATTTATCCTATCTCTATGGCAACACTGTTCATACTGAGCATAGTGACTGATATATTCTACCTAAACTACCCATGATCAAAGAGTTTATTGAGGCCTTGATTTCTAGTCAAATCAAGTCCAACGCTCTGTCCACACATGCCGGACTACTAAGCAAATGGAAGTATCTAATTTGATGGAAAGGATTTCAGTTCGAGGTCAAAGCGAGAAGTTCATATGTACACATCTATCCTATATCGGGCCTAAATTTAAACTTGTTCTCTTCATTTTGTCTAAACTCGAGGGCAAGTTTCTTTCACGTTGGAGGGACTGACATAGGACATTAGGATTGACAACTTTCTTTCTTTATTCTTTAGTAGAGATTTTTCTTTTATGGCAAGATTTTTATTGTAATTGTAGTTGCTGCTCTTTATGTGGTAGGTTTTAGGGCTTTCTTTTAAGAAAAAGGTTACTAAGTTAGGATTTGCATTTCTTTTATATAAGACATTGTAAGTTGTAGTTTTAATCAATCTAGAATATTGAAACAAAGTTTATCTCTCTATCTCTTTCTTCTTCCCTCTTC
This sequence comes from Tasmannia lanceolata, assembly GCF_043159265.1. NCBI lineage: Eukaryota > Viridiplantae > Streptophyta > Magnoliopsida > Canellales > Winteraceae > Tasmannia > Tasmannia lanceolata. The sequence goes on along the minus strand of NW_027518680.1, from coordinate 64,060,456 downwards.
TTTCTCTTCTTTCCTAGTGGATTCTAGGGTTATTCCTCTTCCTAGTGGATTCTAGGACAATTTTGGAATAGTACGCTTCGGCTGCATTCCCGCTTGATCCACTGCGTTAAGAGAACATATATCCAAATTGATGATACAACTTTCATCAAACTTTTATGCCTGCACTTCATTAATTTTTTCTTACTATGGCTTCATCACAGTGTTATTGGTGCATTAATGTTTTTTTATTACTCCTTGAAAGGCATTCCTATCCTCATGCTCTATGTTAAATATATCATCTTATATATATATATATATATATATATATATATATATATGCATTAATATTTTTTTATTACTCCTTGAAAGGCATTCCTATCCTCATGCTCTATGTTAAATATATCATCTTATATATATATATATATATATATATATATATATATATATATATATATATATATATATATATATATATAGAGAGAGAGAGAGAGAGAGAGAGAGAAAAGTGTAGCTACACATACGTGTAGCTAACTTAGCTACACCAACGGCTTAAAATACAGTGGGCCCCACATTGTTTGGGTGATGCAAACCATTCATTTGATGGGCCCTCACATAGATAGGGTGTGCCCAAAAAATCAGCTCCATAGGATCATCCCAACCCTACGATTTGTGGAGGCAAAATTGGACGTGTAAAAACCTTCACAAATCTATCAATTTTTGCCTTCACAGTTTGAAGGGTTGGGATGATCCTATGAAGCTGATTTTTTGGGCACACCCTATCAATGTGAGGGCCTATCAAATGAATGGTTTGGATCACCCAAATAATGTGGGCCCACTGTATTTTAAGCCGTCGGTGTAGCTAAGTTAGCTACACGTATGTGTAGCTTCACTTAACTCATATATATATATATATATATATATATATATATATATATATATATATATATATATAGAGAGAGAGAGAGAGAGAGAGAGTATATATATATATATATATATAGAGAGAGAGAGAGAGTATATATATATATATATATAGAGAGAGAGAGAGAGGAAAGTGTTTCTAGTCGGTCGGCTAGAGAATTTCTCTAGTTCGCCGACCAAAAAACACAGTGGGCCCACATTATTTGGATAATCCAAAGCATTCATTTGGGCGCAGGCATAGATAGGGTGTGCCCAAAAACTTAGCTGTGTAGGATTATCCTAACCCTTTGATTTGTCGAGGTTAAAAATGGACAAATTTGTGGAGTTTATAGGTGTCCATTTTAACCTCTATAAATCAAAGGGTTAGGATGATCTTATGGAGATGATTTTTTAGGCACATCCTATCTATGTCAGGGCCCATCAAATGAATGCTTTGGATCATCAAAACAACATGGGCTCACTGTGTTTTTAACCTCCACTATCCATTTTTAACCTCTACAAATCGAAGGGCTAGGATGATCCTATGGAGCTGATTTTTTGGGCACACCCTATCTATGCCAAGGCCCATCAAATGAATGCTTTGGATCACATCCAAACAACATGAGCCCACTGTGTTTTTTGTCGGCGGACTAGAGAAGGTTCTCTAGCCGACCGACTAGAAACACTTTCCACACACACACACACACACGCACACTAGTAAAAAAAACCCCGTGCGATGCACAGGCCGACAAAAGAACTGTACGGACCACATCATAGGTTGATCCAAACCGTCCATGTGATGGAACACAACATAAATAGGTTGTGCCCGTAAAATCATTTCCATAGGTTGATCCTAGCCCTCCAATCTATAGAGGTTTCTATAATTGTTGTTCCTCTTAAGGTTCCTGGAATTCATCAATATTTTTAAATGTGTCCGGAATTCGTAATATCATGTAATTACTACAAACTTTTCGTAATTTTGCATATAGAAAGGCTGCCAATGTTGACTTTCGTGACACATTCATATTAAAAAAAGTAGGGGGGGAATAATAAAATGACTTGTTTACCCTCACATAGTTAGTTTGGACATACATATAGCAAGGGCATTAAACAGTAAAAAAACACCATGTTGATGTGTTAAATTGACAGAATTTTGAAATAAATCAAAAAATTGTTCTCTTTTCTCTTCTGCTATATATATATATATATATATATGAGTAAACAGTTTTTGCGCTCGAGCTCAAATAGCTTATCTGTGCTCGAGTGCAAGAAACAAGGTTGGGCCCATATTTTTTGGGTGATCCTAATCATTCATTTGAAAGGCCCCATCATGTATGGGGTGTGTACCAAAACTCAGCTCCATTGAATCATCTTTGGGTGTCCATTTGTGGGTGAGAAAATGGACAGATACTGTTTGTCCACAAATCTGCCCATTTTTTCACCCCACAAATTGGAGGGTGAGGTTGATCCAATGGAGCCGATTTTTGGTACACACCACATACATGATGAGGCCTTTCAAATAAATGCTTAGGATCACCCAAAAAATGTGGGCCCACCATGTTTCCTGCACCCGAACTCAGATAAGCGTATCTGCGCTCGAGCGCTGGAACTGTTTCCTCTCTCTCTCTCTCTCTCTATATATATATATATATATATATATGAGGAAAATGATTGTGAGTTTGAAGCTCATATAGCTTATATGAGCTTGAGGGTCCAAACACATGGGTCCCACATTTTTTGTGGTGATCCAAACCATTCATTTGCAAGGCCCCATCATAGATAAGGTGTGTACCAAAAATCAAATCCATTGGATCATCCTAACCCTTCCAAAAGCGGAGGGCAAAAATGGGCAGATTTGTGGCAAACGGTGTCTGTCCATTTTGCCCTCTACATTTGGATGGGTTAGGATGATCCAATGAAGCTGATTTTTTGTACACATCCTATCTATGTAAGGGCCTTTCAAATGAATGCTTTGGATCATCCTAACAATGTGGGCTCACATGTGTTTGGGCCCTCAAGCTCATAGAAGCTATATGAGCTTCAAGCTCACAATCATTTTCCTCTATATATATATATATATATATATATATATATATATATATATATATATGAGAAAAGTGTTCCTGCGTAGCTGCTTAGATATCATGTGGCCCCACATTTTTTGAGTGATCCAAAGCATTCATTTGGAACACCCTTCCATGGATAGGGTGTGTACAAAAAATGAGCCATTTAGGATCATCCTAACCTTGGAGGGCATATTATATATGAGGAAAAGGATTGTACGCTCGAGCGTACCAAGCTTATGGTACGCTCGAGTGCCCCAATCACATGGGTCCCACATTTTTATGGTGATACAAAGCATTCATTTGGAAGGCCCTATCATAGATAAGGTGTGTACCAAAAATCAGCTCCATTAAATCATCCTAACCCCTCCAAAAGTGGAGGGCAAAAATGGGCAGATTTGTGGTATGTCCATTTTGCCCTCCACAAATGGATGGGACAGGATGATCCTATGGAGCTGATTTTTGGCACACCCCCCATCTATGTAAGGGCCTTTCAAATGAATGCTTTGGATCATCCTAACAAAGTGGGCCCACATGTGATTGGATATACCACAAAGTGGGCCCACTTGGTATGCTCAAACATACAATCCTTTTCCTCTCTCTCTCTATATATATATATATAATCATATTATCCTATCCTTGTTCATTACTCGCCTCATGAATCAATTTTCCGTGTATTAATTCAAGAGTTATAAGTTTGTCTTTTAGTTGTATACAACCGTGAACTTTCGTCTTTTGTCTTATGGGGAAACTTTAGTCTCAAATTGGAAAATGAAGAGATTGAGTTTATTGAAGAGATTTATTTTCTTAAGGTTGGATTCGTAGAAAGAAGACTAGAGAACTTGGGAAAAAAAAATCTTTAACACACGTGTTGAACTGGGTCAAGAAATGGACGTGCCATATGTGCTTATGTTTTTGTGTAATTATTTATTTAACGTAGATACTGAAGAGAAGCATATATTCAATCTTCAATTTTCTTCTTCCATCCCTAAAAGCATATGTTAACTGCAAAGGTAATCGAATGTACGAGTATTCTTGTTTATTCTCTTCTACATATTTCTTCTTTGATCGAGGCAATATAGTGTGTTCATACGAATATCAGGCTATGTTCTTTGAGTGGGTTCCTTGAGTTGTTGTATCACTGAGACATAGCTAGAGAACCCATTTGCACTATTGATTTGTCATTTGTGGGGTGATATTTGCCTTAAGAACATCGGATTTGGTGCATTGACTCAATCCATAAGCTAATTTACTTTTATCATTTGATCGTTTTCAATTAATCTTTTGTTCAAATTCCCATATGATCTACAGCATCATTTTCGTCATTTGGTTAGTATAATTCCATACCCTATACACTCTACGTAAGAATATTACCCTGTAATCCCAAGGACGTTGCTAGATCTAGCATGCATCTCTCTCTCTCTCTCTTCCATTACATTATCTTAGTCATGGATTTAGTAGCTCGCAAATAGATCTTAAATTGCCCATTGATTGGAGAGGGCCTTGTTTAGAATTTGTCATCCAAGGTGGAGTTTGCTTTAGAAACATTAAACGGTGGAATTTCTCATCCACCTCATTATCACTTTACAATGACAGTTTTGCCACAAGTTATATGGAATTATATGGTACTCAGCTAAAGAAAACAAATCGCATACAGGTGGAGACTGCTTAATTATCCAATCCTCCAGACCATCCATTCGTTAGAAAAGTCTTTACCCAAAAATTCTCTCTTGGTACTCGGGTTAAGAAAAAACATGGTAACGGGGATAAATTACATTGGTTGGAAGGGGATAAAAGCTGGAGGAAGTAGTTAGATGTCCCATCTGTAGGAGAGATGGTAGCTCGACCTTTAATGGTTGCTGCAGAGCGAGGCACAGAGCAACGTAACAAAGACAAAAGGAGAAGGACCCAACCCAATTCAGGATTTGGTTTTAGCAACACACCCTACGTATCTATCCCTCCATCTTTTTTCTTCTCTGTGTGTTTTTTATGCTTAGAAAGAGAAAAAACATAAAAAGGAAACGTACGGCGTAATGGTGAGAGGAAGAGAGGCAGACATGTGGCCACAATAATGAGAGATGCATGAGAGGCACCCTCTTTCTCTGTGCATTTCACTGAGCTGTCCGCTTGGGGTGCAGTTCTGTAACCGGAGTGTCCGACCCCAAAAAGTACGGCACCAAATCAACAGCTGCGGATCCTCGTGACTTTATTTATTTTTCATTTCCTCTCAATCTTTTCTTCCCTCCCTCCCACCCACCATCGTAAGTCACATGCTTCACATCATCCCTAAAATGCATACAGCCTTTTAATGACATTCATCTCTTCATTTAACACTCTTTAAATTAGTAATGACATCTCTTACCTCATTTCACACTTTTATTTTGGGGAGTGATAAATCGACTCCCCAAATTGATAAATTTACTCCTCATGTGTCTTTCTCTCTCCTCTTGGTTAGAGAGAGAAAGAGGAGAGAGATAGACACATGGGGAGTCGATTTATCACCGCCCTTTTATTAGGGAAATGATATTTACGCCCCTTTTATCACCAGGGACACCACCCATCGTCAGTGTATCAATGGCAAAAATGAGGCTAATGTGCTTTATGTCAGAAAAATCCAGTGGCTTTGATTGAAAAGTACACTGGCAAATCGGTGTCCCCGGTAATAAAAGGGGCGTAAATATCATTTCCCCTTTTATTATTGGCTTTCAAAGATTGCTTGCATCCAGCGTTAGAACTTAAAATTTTCTTGACCTGCTAAATGCAATTTCAGGCATTATTTTCGCGGACATCTTTTTAAAGAAACGAAAATGTGCTTAATAAAGTGAAGTGTCTTTATCAAAATAGGGGGCTTACAAATATGATGTCCCTTGGTATTTATGAGCTGTTATTGGCTGTTCCATTCAACCCATCTATCTTATTTACAGCCTTGGAAAATCCTAAAAAAGAAAATCACTTTTTTATCTCTTTCTAATAGAGACTGAGTGGGCCCTACCTCTGCCTGATTCTGGGTTCCACCCCGAAGACATACCTGTAACCTGTTGGTATGGGATCAAGATCGTGTGGGCGGCCTCATGACAATATGAATTGAGTGGGCCCAAATTGCCTTTTGCCCCCACTGCTGATTTTACGGCGGGTACAACGTCTATGTTTTCACCCGGTGGCCTCACCAATGGGTGAAAATAATTTGGATTAGATGATCTGTATTGCATCATTTCCACATTGGACCACCATAGACAGACAAGATCCGTCTTGGTCAAAATCATATCATTGAATGATTAGGATCACTCAGTGTGGCCCAGCGGAGATCCAAAGTGGGCCCTACCTAATGAACAGGAAAGATAAAGCAAGGGTGGAGCCTACTTATATGGTAGTAGGACTACAGCCACTAGGGCGTAAACATTGGCCCAACCAAAAAAATAATTAAACATTCATTTCCCCCATACATATTTTGGAGAGAAATTGATATTGGAACCGAGGTTTTAAGTTTCGGTTTCGGGGTTAATTAAGGAAACCAAAATTTCAGCCGAAATTCGGTAGAAATTTGGTAAGGGATTAAAAAATTAATATTTTTCATGAAATTTCAACTGAAATTTTGTACATTTCGCCAATTTCGGATTCAGTCTTGACCGAAATTTCGGATTTCGGTCGAAATTTAAAACCTTGATTGGAACAGGTTTAATATCACATAGGAAAATGCTAAAGTTAAAGAGGATGTTAAACCTCTTCATAAATGATACTTATTAGGGCCCACTTATGCCCGTTGATCAGATCCATTGATAAAAAACAGACAAATGCCCCAGTGATGACTGATGAGATAGCCATATGCATCTCATCCATCCAGCCTCTGGTTGAAAGCTAGCCTACTGAAAATTGGCACCACCATATTTTGATAATTACACTAACTCATTTTATCCTTTTTTTTTAATTTAAAAAGCTGTCAAAGAATATTTACAGCTCCAAAAATCTCTCGCAAGCCACTTAAAAGAGAAAAGACAAGTTGAATGTGTGCAATGTAGTGCCAATAACAGTAGCCAAAAGCTATACCTTTTTTTTAAAAATGAGGTAAAGGGTGTTAATCTCTCTCTCTCGTTTATATGTGGCTAAGGTGGTAAAGGGTGTCGTTTTCTAGTGTCCGGCGATATGAGTGCCGTTAACATTCAAGACCGAAAATGAGAAAAGAAGAAAAAAGAAAAGAAAATAAAGATAGAAAGAAGATATCGGCACAACTATGTTTGATATTTTTACTATTCCATTTTGTCTTTTATTATTTAAAGAGCTGTCAAAAGTGATTACAGTTAAGGGTGTCAATTTTGGCTCGGGCTCGGAAGCCAGGGTTGTCCAGGGAGTGAGAAGAGGGGGGGGGGGGGGGGGGGGCAAAATATGTCACTTCTTTTTTAAAACCACATTTGTTACTTGGACCACCCCCGTAGTGTAAAAAAGAGTAGTCAAATTACAATAGATAGGCCTGTCCAGGGAAGATGAGGGGATAGGCCTGTCCAGGGAAGATGAGGGGTGTGAATTTAATATAATCCGAGCTCGATAAAGCTCGCGAGCCTGGCCGAGCCTGACCGAGCCGAGCCCGAGCCGAGCCAGAGCTGAGCTTTTGAACTTAACGAGCCGAGCTCGTTTACACCCAATTTACAGTTCCCAAAAAGCAATCGTAAGGCACTAAGATAAAGAAAAAGACATGCTAGGTTTGTGCAATAATTAAAACATGGTTGTGCTGATATCATTTCTCTACAGATACATATAACGTTTTTCCCCCAAAAAAGAAAAAAAAAAGAATGACAGCGCGTTAGCACCCATCCCCCCCTCTCTCTCTCTCTCTCTCTCTCTCAAATAAAAGCCCTACACCGTAGCGTACTTATTTGGACAGTCGAGAGAGAGAGAGAGAGAGATGAGGGCGCCTCTGGATAGGAGGTATACCTTCTCTGTGTCTGGACTTGTATCATGAACAGAGCCCATCTTTTCTTCTTCTCAGAAGAAGATGGCCCAAAAGCAACCCAATAATAACCCTCTCTTCCTCCTAGATGCTCTCTACTGCGAAGAAGAGCATTGGGAAGAGGAGGAGGAAGAAGAAGAGAGCGAGAAGAGCATGACCGAAACCCCTGATCTACATCTATTGGAACAAGACCTGTTTTGGGAAGACAATGATCTGCTCTCACTCTCATCTAAAGAGCTCGAAACCCATCCTAATCTCCTCCCAGACTATCTCAACACCGACCCAAGCCTAGCAGCCGGGCGCCGTGAGGCCGTCCAGTGGATGCTGAGGGTGAATGCCCATTACTCCTTTTCCCCCCTCACCGCCGTCCTCTCCGTCAACTACCTGGACCGATTTCTTGCCAGTTTCCACTTCAAGAGAGATAACCCTTGGATGATGCAGCTCACCGCCGTTGCCTCTCTCTCTCTCGCCGCTAAGGTCGAAGAAACCCATGTCCCCCTTCTCTTAGACCTCCAAGTAAGTCCCCAAAAAACACTCTTCTCTTCTCCTCTTTCTTTCTTCCTTTCTTTCTGACTTTTTTTTCCCAAACCCATGTTAGTAGATCCATTCGACGGAAAAATGTTGCCTTTTATTGTTGTGCAGGTTGAGGAAAGCCGATATGTGTTCGAGGCCAAAACGATTCAGCGAATGGAACTGCTGGTTTTATCCACTCTTAAATGGAAGATGAATCCCGTCACTCCCCTCTCCTTCATCCATCACATTATTAGAAGGCTAGGCCTCAAAACCCTTCTCCATTGGGACTTCCTTAGGAGCTGCGAGCGCCTTCTTCTTTCTCTCATTCCGGGTATCTCATTTCCTCTCTCTTTCTCTCTCTCCATTAAAATGGCAATGCATTAGTCAATATTAGAAATCTCAAGGGTTTTATATATACTGTATGATGGTTTCATGTGGAAAGAGGAGGATACCCACAGGGAAGAAAGCTTTAAGCTTCTTTTTTTTTTCCTACCAATGTCGATTGAAGTATCTTACCTATTTAGCATTATAACTGAAATGTCTTTCATGAGTCGATTTGGGACTGGAATTACATTGAGATGAATAAATTAATCTGTAGCTTAATTTGGAAATTAACGATTTTACATGGAAGATGAGATTTTTTGTTTTCCTTTTTTGTTTTTGGTCCAGATTCGAGATTCGTATCCTATCTTCCTTCCGTATTTGCTGCCGCAACAATGCTGCACGTGATCAATCAGCTGGAGCCCTGCAATCCTGTCCACTACAAGGACCAGCTCATGGATGTGCTTAATATCAGCAAGGTAAATCTTTACTTGATTCCCCACTTGCTCTTCTTTCCTTTCTCTTTGCTTTCTTTCTCATTCTCTAATTGTTGCCTCTTCACAGGAGAAAGTAGAAGGATGCTTTCAACTCATCCTTGAACAGTCTTCAAGCGGGAACAAACGCAAATATCCCTTGGAACCTCCCAGCCCCAAAGGAGTCGTCGATTCGTCTTTCAGCTGTGAAGACAGTTCAAATGATTCGTGGGCTTCTTCTTCCGAGCCTTCCTCTGTGTTGAAGAAAAGCAGGTCAGAAAATCAGCCGCAAATTCACCCCTTTATCAAAATCCTCGGCAACCCTTGAGAGAATGATAAAATCAAATCCATTTTTCTTATTATCTATTTCTACCCATGATGCTGTTAAGCGTTTCTCTTTCCCGTAAATACATTTCTACGTGTTGTTATATTCCGTACAAGCAAATTGCTCTCCATCTCTTAATTTCTGGGTCCCCCCCTTCCCTTAGCTGTTGAAAACTTCACCGATCTGACTCTCGCAGAGAACCTTTTTGGAGAGGAAGATTACATGGAAGAGCAGAGAGATGGTTGGCATTTTCTTTTCATATTTATAATATCACAGACGACATTACTTATTTCTCTCTCAACTCAACTGCTTTCAATTTAAAGCCTAAAGATTAGATGATGAATGGCATCACTCATTTTTCCCTCTCATATTTATTATTTATTCATACGTTTGACGTTATATGCACCTGTTCACATAGATTGCATTTAAATTTTAAAGTCTAGCAGAAGAAGGCCTGAAAGGTAAAGAAATCCCATGGGTTTTGTTTGCATGTGAATGGTGGAATAAGCTGTCGGCCACTAGGGTTTGGTTTATTTAGACTTTTGTGGGTTTGACTTCGTACAAAGAGCCCCTTAAGTAAGAAGGAGACCCCTCTTAAATCTAATCAACCTCTTTCCCTTCTTTTTCTATAAACTCACTCTATTTCCACTTATGTTGTTATCACTACGCTCTACAAATTAGAGATTACACCTAATTGGATGGCTCTGATCTCCCTAACACTTGTGAGACAAATGGTGGGTATCGTATGGGGCCCAACAATTCCTTGTGTTCACCCTCTGTGTTGTGTCTTGTTGCATGCCCAATGGATGGCTTTTGGGATGTATTCATATCATTTGTCCTCGTGTCATTGGAAATCGAAAATTTCGTATTTTACACACTGCGTAGCGTATCCGCATTATATACCTTAGTTTTTTGGTGCTTTTGTGAAGCACGCGAGAGGATTCCCTTGCATTTAAAGCTAGCAGAGAAAGAAACCCTACTCGGAGAGGAGTAAAGGCGAACAGATTTGAAAGTGGTGGGTGTGTGCTTTCTTTGATTTTGTGGGGTGTGTGTGGTTTTGGTCTAACGGGGATTTGAAAGTGGGGTGTGGTTCTGGTCTAATTTTGTGTGTTTTTTCAACGGAATTAGATCTGGTAGACCCACTCAATTATTGTGGAATAATATGATGGCAAATCTACTTTTTACTTCTTCCTTTGACTCAGTCCTCTTACTAAAGAAACCCACAATATGAACACTTGTCCTTACTTCCCAAAAAGCCAAAGAAGAAAAACAGAGGAAATGAAGAAAAACAGAGGAAATTGAAAAAATTGGCACCTTTGGTGCACTCTGCTACTTTTATTTTCCTCCAACAAGGGATAGCTGTAAAGTGTGGAGAAGAAACAAAAGGGTGAACCCACTTTTTTATTTTTTTGCTTGCCCATTTCCCAATCGCCATTAAATGCCTATGTTGATATAAGTATGAGTAACATAAATGAGACTCTCTGTCTTATGCCTGCAGCCTCTGAACAAAACTGTTTTCGTCTCTGCACGCTGCGTATGTCGGCTCCATGCGCGAGTTACTACCCCTTTATTAACATTTCCTTAATCATCTCAAAATTATGGATTATTTATTCAAAGTCACGGGTAAATTTCGACCCAAGCCTGAAGAAAAATGATGTATGTTAGTGTTAGGTTGTTTTTTCACTGCTATTCTCTTGCCCCACATGTGCCACCTGGTAGTGATTGTAGCCATTGATCTGGCCACCGTGCAGAAGTTGGGTTCATTTATTTTAAATACAGTTTGGTCGAATGATCCCAGTTCGCTAATGGTCTACAAGATCAATGGTCTTGATTACAAACACATGTGGGCACTCGAAACTGATTTTGAGTCTAAAACTGATTACTTACTCATAATTGAGCTTAGTTTTAGTCAATAATCACTTTTGGACTCGAAATCAATTCTCAAAATCAAAACAGACGGGCTTAAATTATTTTATTTTTTTGTTTTTTGCACACTTTAGTTAAAAAAAACCAAAACAAGTATGCTCCGATTGGTTGGCTAGTTTTAAGGAGATTGAGGGGAGAACATCTTCTTGAGATCTTCTTGAGATTGTTTGGTTGCCTTTTAAGGTCTTTGACCACTAGCACTGTCGGGCGACGGTCGGGTGATGTGGTGCACTCGAGATCTTCTCTTCAAATTTTTTCAAATCAAAGATATTTGTGGAGAAGATCTTGGGGAGATCTTTTTGCCCTTGTCCCAAACCCCCCCAATATTTGCAAGACAAACCAAACAATGTTTCTTTCTTCCACCCTTAATCTCCCCGTTGACTAATCTGCTTTAGATCTCCCCTTTAATCTCCCCTTTGACCGTTGGGATATAGATCTCCCAACGAATTAATGGCATCCAAACAGAGCAGTAGGGATGGTCTTTAGGCAATTTATAAATTAAATGTATATAAATTTAGGAGTGTTAGAATCTAGTTTTTTTATATTAATTGCTACTGATTTTTATTTTGGAGAATCTTTGTTGATGAGGATTTCGTTCTTTCTCTTATCCCTTGGTGCAGTTCTAGTTTTAGATTTTGACAACCTATTGTGAGTCCATAACCAACTATTGGACCCAAAATCACATTTAATTTTGAGTTCAATAATCTATTTTGGACTCACAATCGGTTGTCAAAATCTAATATTGAATGGGCCTTCTTCATTAATCGACTTGGAGATTATTCCTCCAATTCAGGGGAATATTTGTTTTTTTTTTTTAAATTTCCGTCTCAAAGAAAGCTAACAGTAATAACGTGAGTTGGATGAATTGCTGATGCTGGCCCAGCATACAGCTGGCAGCAGTATATGAAAGCTTGAAGTGAAAAGACACTAAAGAGTGCCTTCTCTTCTTATGCATGTCGAAGAGATGATGATCCCCTGTTGGCCCAAGAATATCGACTGATGAATTGATGAGATATGTAATTTTGTAACACAAAAATGTACGACCGGATCTAAGTAGATACATGGTCATGATGCCGGCGTAGAGCTCTTATAACTCAACTCAACTCAACTCAATAAAGCCTTTGTCCCAAAGTAGTTGGGGTCGGCTAAATGAATCTTTTAGAAAAAAAATTATGAAGAAGGTAAAAACAATCTACCCGGCTCTAATCCTGGTTCTAGTTGGGTTCTTCTACGTGGATCATTTTCTTCCATTCTATCCTATCCAAGGTCAAGTTCTCTGTTATGTTCCTAGTTATAAGTCTTTCCTCAATGTTTCAACCCAAGTTGTTTTCGGTCTGCTGCGTAGAGCTCCTACAAAAACTAAAATCGACACCAGAGTAGATTTTGACTCCTTAATTGAACCTGCTTCATTTTCTCAAGTAGTTGAGATCCCATCATGGAAAGAATCCACAACAGCTGAAATTATTGTTCTTGAACAAATTGGTTCTCAGACTCTAACGCAATTACTCCTATCAAACAAGTAGTGGATTTTAAGTGAATTTATAAAATCAAGTACAAGTATGGAAGAATCCACAACAGCTGAAATTATTGTTCTTGAACAAATTGCTTCTCAGACTCTAACGCAATTACTCCTATCAAACAAGTAGTGGATTTTAAGTGAATTTATAAAATCAAGTACAAGTATGATGGTTCTATTGAGCGACAGTGGCCAAAGGATTCACGAAAACGGCTCGATTAACAGAAACCTTTGTTATTACTGTTGTTTAACGTTGGACCATCCACCAGTTGGTCATACATAATTCCGTTTTACATAGAGAGCCAGATGAAAAAAAGTGTATATGACAATCCCTAGGTCTTCCTAAACTGGGAGAGAACTCCATTTATCGATTTTAATGAGTCTTTCTATGGACTTAAGTAAGTCAACTGCTAATCGTTTGCCAAATTTTCGAATGCACTGTGCAAAACCAGTTACACCTAATCTAAGGCTGACTAGTCTCTTTCTTTTGATAAACATCTTGATGATATCGAAATCATCATCTTGATCCAAGGGTTGATGATGCTCCAGCTCACGAACTACGCCCTGTGATTCACAGAGAAAGCGTTAGCGGTCCCAGAGGTTTGGTTCCGGAAAACCACTTCGACAGTCAAGTCATATATCGATTCAACAATGTTAAAAATCAAATAACAGAGTTATAAGAAAGAGGCTTATCTACCCAGTTTTTTCTCAAGAAGATGGTTGTTTTTTCTTTCTTTTTTTCCAGTTACCCTTTCTTATATGATTGTTGAGGCCTTATATAGGCAAAAATAATTTGTCACACCAAGGCACGGTCTACACGCCACATGTCAAAGGCTTACTTGTAGACCTTGATTATAATCGTTCATCATGAAAGCATTAAATGCTTGGAATAGTGTAGGGATTCTATTGGAAGGTGAGATGCGTTGTTTAGTATACATGCATGCAGATTAGGGGTGGACATTGGTCGGTTCGGTTATGGGGTATACCCAGAACAGAACCATATGCAATCGGTTCCCAGAATTTGGAACCATAACCGGACCATTTAGCTTTGGAACCGAACCGAACCGGTGCGGTTTGGTTCTGGGTTTACCACGGTTAAAAAAAGGGATTTCAAACCATCAAATATATTAATCAATCATGGAGAAGTCAAGATAATTACCACTGTTAAAATAAGAGATTTATATGCAATTTTCATGGTCAATTTTCCTTGAAAATTGCATAGAAAAATGCAGCTTTTGGGCTGTTGTGTGGGAAAGGCCCTTGAATCCAAAAGGCAAAGAAAAATGTCAAAGGGGAAAACTAGGGTTTCTGGTTATGGCAGAGAGAGAGAGAGAGAGAGAGAGGACGAGAGCCGAGTGGAGAGAGACGGCGAATTTAGTGGGCACTGGGCAAAGAAAAACGTAATTGGAAAAACTAGGGTTTCTACTTTCTAAAAGGCAGTAAAGAGTTGGAATCACTTTGAGGTGAGAGGAAGAGGGATCAAGAGCCTCTATATATAAGCTATGAAGCTCCCATTAAGCTTCTAAAGATAGCAGATTCGTTTGGCTCTCTTGGCACAAGAATTAGCAAGCCTTAGTGCTAATCTTGAAGCCCAAGAACCTTTCCAAATAAGCTGATTAGCGTATTTAAGCCAAGGCTACCTTCAAGTTTTGGAAAACTTTTAAAAATAGAAACTTCAAACAAAAAAATGAAGGAATTTTTTTTATGTGAATTTTACGTCGAAAGAAACGTAGCCTTAACTTTTTTTGCAACTCTGATTGGGCATGTTCTCCCCACTCGACAGTTTACCGCTGTCTTTCGCACTTTGATCATCTCATGTCTCATTTAATAGTGAACTAAGAAGCAAAGCATTGTTTCTTGTTATTCTACGGAGGCTGAATATTGAGCTATGACTCATGGTGCATGTAAACTAGAATGGATTAGATTCCTTCTCAATAACTTGGTAATCGACAATCTTAATATGCAATGCTTTATTGTGACACTAAAACAGCATTAGATATTTCTGCCAACCATATTTTTCATGAGCATACCAAACATATCGAACTTGACTCCCACACCATAGGATGATCCAAACCGTCGATGGGACACAACCTAAATAGGTTGTGCCTTTAAAATCATTTCCATAGGTTGATCCTAACCCTCTGATCTATAGAAGGTTAGAGGGTTGATCCTAAACTTTTATAGATCGGAGGGTTAGGATCAACCTATGGAAATAATTTTTGGGCACAACCTATTTAGGTTGTGGCCCATCTAATGGACGGTTTGGATCATCTTATGGTGCGGGACATACAGTACTTTTAATAAAGTGAGGAGTGCCCTCATCAAAATACAGTAGTGCTGATAACATTTCCCAATAGATATGATTGATATTTGATGTTAGTAGACCTGGCAAAAGGGCGGGTTGGGTTGGGTGCGGGTCAAACGGGTTGGGTCAAAAATGACCCGCATCCCTACGGGTCAGCACTTGGGTGACCCGCACCCGCTGTGGGTGGGTTGGGTCAACCCGCGGGTAACCTGTAATTTTGGGCGGTGATAAATTCACCCCCTTATATGTATGAATTCACCCCCTATTTTTTAGAATGGACTTTACAACCCACACCATAGGATGATCCAAACCGTCCATTTGATGGGCCACAACGAAAATAGGTTGTGCCCCAAAAATCCTCAAAAATCATTTCCATAGGATGATCCCAACCGTCTGATCTATAGAAGTTTCCATAATGTGAGTCCCTCTTTAGATCGGAGGGTTAGAATCATCCTATGGTAATGATTTTTTGGGCACAACCTATTTACGTTGTGGCCCATCAAATGGACAGTTTGGATCATCCTATGGTGTGAGCTGTACCTTCCATGTTGAAAAATAGGTGGTGTATTCAATTTAATTCCACTATTCCAGCCACTCAAACAAACAAAAAATGAAAAAGAAACGAATTGTGGGTACCCATGGGTTCACCCGACCCAACCTTTGTTTTGGTCGGTTGGGTGACACACGGGTCAATTTTGACGGGTCACTCAAATGTCAACCCGTACCCACAAATTACCCGCGGGCACGGGTCGGTTTTGCCTGGTCTAGATGTTAGTATTGGGTGAGTAGTGTGAATTTTGGGCCAAGCAAGACCTATCAAGTGGATGGTTCAGATCAATCAACGTTGGGACCCACTATGCCACATCATTTCATCATTTAAGAGTAGGAGTCCAATAATCAATTTTGGACTAAAAATCAAGGGGACTGACATCTTCGCTACCATATTTTGATAATGACATTATTAATTTATTTTAGAGGAAAGTGTTCCTAAGCTATAGCTTAGATAATCTTATCTAAGCTATAGCTCAAAACACATGTGGCCCCATGTTTTTTGGGGATCCAAAGCATTCATTTGGAAGGCCCTTCCATGGATAGGGTGTGTACCAAAATCAGCCTTATAGGATCATCATAACCTTGCCATCTGTTGAGGGAAAAAATGGGCAGAAACATGGACACATTCCATTCCACTCCACCTTTGATTGGGTTAGGATGATTCTATAGGGCTGATTTTTGGTACACACCATATCCATGGAACGGCCTTCCAAGTGAATGCTTTGGATCCCCAAAAAATGTGGGGCCACGTGTTTTTGAGCTATAGCTTAGATAAGCTTATCTAAGCTATAGCTTAGGAACACTTTCCTCTAAAATAAATTAATAATGTCATTATCAAAATATGGTAGCGAAGATATCAGTCCCCTTGATTTTTAGTCCAAAATTGATTATCTAAGCTATAGCTTAGGAACACTTTCCTCTAAGCTATAGCTTAGATAACTCTAATATAATTCACTTGCCTAATCTAACCCAACTACTCTATCTAACCCATTCAAATCAAATCTTCTGATCTGATTTTATTCTCTAATATATCTACTTGCCCTATCAACAAACTTGCTTAATCTACCACACAGATAGGGGTGTTCATTATTCGGTTATAACCGAATAACCGAACCGAATTGGTTTGGTCAGTTCGGTTCGTTTTTTTTCTTTTCGGTTCGGTTTCGATTTTTTTTTTGGAAATTTGGTCATCTCAAAAAAAATTTGGTTAACCGAATAACTGAAATTATGAATAAAAATCATTATTTTTTCAAAAAGAGTGCTATATGGTCACTCCGTAGGATGATCAAAACCGTCCATTTGATTTATCACAACTTAATTAGGTTGTGCTCGAAAAATCATTTCGATAGGATGATCCTAGCCCTCCAATCCAAATCAAGATTTTGCTTTTTTTCCTCTTTTTCTCCCACTATTCGGTTATAACCGAATAACCGAATTTTTAATCGGTTCGGATTCGGTTCGGTTTTTGGAAATTTTGGTTCGGTTTCGGTTATCGAAATTTGATAACCGAAATTATTATCAAATTTCGGTCTATTCAGTTCGGTTATAACCGAACGAGCACCCCTACACACAAACGATCCACCAGTGAACCTCAACCCAATCTAACTAGGCACATATTATAACAATTCGTTAGAATATTATCTGCCAAACAATTCTCAGAATCCAAAAGGAAGATGACAATCAATTATCAAAATCCAAAACGAAGAGAGCAGAAAAGGTATATTCAAAAAATTTGAGGATCTCTAAGCTAAAGGGCGCCCTTGCAAAAGAGGGATGAAAGGGCTCCCCCATTGGTTGTAAATCATCACAGTGAATTAAATAGGGTCAAAAAAAGTCAAAGAACTTTAAATACTATCCGGTGATTTACAAATTACAACCAATTGGGGTGCCCTTTCATCCCTTTTTTTTTACTGAAAAGGCGCCCTTCGGTTTAGAACTCCTCTCAAAATTTTGGTACCGCTAGGGATTATCCTTAGAAGCGAATTTAACGGAATCAAACTCGGGGGCATTCAAACTGTTTGGCTTTATCCCGTATACGAATTCAACGGAATCAGGACTCCTTGGTTTTCTTATATTTTCAACACTCAGTCTCAGAAACCAACATCAATAATCGAGTTTAACAAGATGGAAGTAAGGTCGGTGAAGGCGACTACGTTTCTTGCTCTACTCCTCCTACTCCATACCCACTTGCTATTGTTGGGTGAGTCCTTACCCTACGCCCATCCATCATCTGCCTACGAAGACGACACCAAAGGGGGCTGTGGAGTTGGGTGGAGCAAAGAAGAAGAAGAAGAGCATCTGGTTCCGCTGAGGAGGGAGGAGTATGATGGGGGAAGGATTCTGGACATTAGCCATAGGTTGAGAGAGGACATGCCCGTTTTTGAGTCATCGGAGGGGCTAGGCCAATTCCTCTGGCTCCCAAAGAGCATGAAGAACGGCTCCATCGCTAACAACTCCGAGATGAAGTTGGCCACCCACACCGGCACCCACGTCGATGCCCCTGGTCATGTCTTTCAGCACTATTTTGAAGCTGGGTTCGATGTTGATACCCTCGACCTTGAAGTTCTCAATGGTATGTATTTTCCCTTTTCCTTCCAATTCTTTCTTTTTATATGAATTGCTCTGAATCTCATAGCGCGTAACGAATTTACTGATGCTCAATCGTATGATACACCAACCATAAATCCCAGATGAATCTGTGTTGAGTTGGTTGTCTTGAATTCAGCGACCCATTTTATTTTAAGTGATTTTGGCCCGATTCGAGTAAGCTTGTTCTGACCCACTTTGTATAAAGGGTTTTAGGGCTTGTCTGGTATTCTTGTTTTTTCAGAAGAGGGTTGAGAGCTCTAAAGGTTGAATAGCGGATACTAGGCTTTCTTGGTGAGTTTAGTAAGAGATACCAACTTTGTCTTGTAATCTCCAGTTCCTATGGTGGATTTTCTTGTCGTCTATGCCGTGGATATAGGCTTTACGGTGGATCTCCTCCCAACTTTCGACTGGCGCTTTCTTCATGGATTTAACTAATTTTTCAATTTTACCCTATAATGTT
Organism: Tasmannia lanceolata; assembly: GCF_043159265.1. Lineage (NCBI taxonomy): Eukaryota > Viridiplantae > Streptophyta > Magnoliopsida > Canellales > Winteraceae > Tasmannia > Tasmannia lanceolata. The sequence goes on along the minus strand of NW_027518680.1, from coordinate 64,041,595 downwards.
CAGATAGAGATACAAACATAGACACAAACACAAGGGGCGAAGACATGATTCGCTATATCTACAAGATATATACAGTACAAATATCATTAAAAAAACAGTAGAATAGACAAGGTATAGGTTTTCCCATACCAAGAGGTACAAGTACAACACCGGGTATATAGGAATAAATATAACGTTAAACTTGATATAAATTCCGAAGCATGATATCATCAATTCATCATAGTGTTGCATAGTTGGCGGAAGAATATGATGGTTAAAGAGTTCCTTGCATTTTAAATATGTCTATATTCATGTTTCAATTCATCCCAGTATCAGTGTCATACTTTCATATCATGTTTGACACAATACTTGGACCCCATATAAGTACCCATATATCATAGCTTTTGGTAATTAATCAATCTTCTGATCTGGTTTTTAGGGCAACTGTAGTTGATGCTTTGGGCTCCAGACTAACATGCTCAATATTTGTGAATACTGAGAAGCCCTCATCTTGATAAGAGAGATCATTATTATTTTACAATAACTAATTTGTCACAGCAACAAAGCTCAATTCATTTTGTTTATAGAAATCAATGAAAACCCTCACCAGAATCTCATCGGTTTGATTTCACTTGAAAGCAGTGTTGCAAAACTCTTCTATGGAATTGAATTCTAAAAAATTCTCTCTATCCAACTCACTTAGGGTGTCTTTCTTAGTAAAGCCTCTAGGAACTATTTACTAAAAGTTATATAGATTGTCTCATTATGCTAACTGCACTTATACATTTTTTCTTGTTGCTTTAGTTTAATCTTTGTGCCATATTTTTTGCTTTCCTTCCCAGTTCTATCATATCAATGTGCAATCATGTAGTTTCTTTTATTTAACATCTCACTGAATATTCTACTATTTAAATTTTAACAGGTCATGCATTGTTAGTGGATGTTCCAAGAGATAAGAACATAACTGGTAAGTGCAACTTCTAAATGAACTCATCTATATTCATTGGGAATGTATGCTTTCAACTTTCTTTGTTGTGAATTATTTGAATCAAGGGATTTTACCTTCTATTGTAGAGCCTCAAAATTTAAGCAATTTTGAATTTCGGTCATGTAACTATACTTTGCTATTCGTTGCTCCACTTTAGTAAATCACAGTAGTCCTTGTATGTCTAATAGACACTCAAACCAATTGCATGTATCCCCTAAGCTGTATAAAAGTAAACTCCTATCTAATTATGTACACTTAATGTTGTCCGTTTACACAGGTATTTCAATGTTACCTATATACACCCGATTATGGTTTATGTATGTCCTCTATCTTTCACATTTGGATGGATTTATAACTCCATTTGAACTTGGAAGGCATTTATGACCCTTGAAAGTCAAAGCTGATCATTCCCAAGTTAGAATTTGAATGAGTTCAGACTCAGGCAATCCGAGAAATGGGTCAAGTCCAATATTCTTCTGAACCAGTAATCCTTATTGTATCAGTCCCAGATCAAGGCATCTTAAAGATAAAATAATTAAGGAGAAAGCCAACATTTGGGTTTTCAAAAAATAGAACTTGCAAGCTTCAGAAAATGCCTACTATTGTCTAAGAAATTCCAAAAAATAACCGAAGATCTGCTTGCTAGTTCCGATGCATTCACCAACTTTCAGAACCATAGAAATCTTGACGTGGAGATTAGAATGACTATGTTAATGACACGAACAGTAACATGATTAGTGCTGTTGAATGACAACTTCTTGGCGATGAAGGTATAATGATGTTAAGAGTCGGTTCATGAGTTAGCAAGAAATACTACTATCAAAAGAACCATTGGGCATTTATCATATCCAAAACTCAAGAAAAATGTTGCATTAATAAATTCTGTTCAACCCCTTAGACCCTTTGAGTTATACACGTGCAAAATAATGTAAAATGATGTGAGCACTCTGTAATACATGCACATCCCTGTACATAGAAAAAAGATAAGAATTTAGTGCATGGTGTTTCAGCATCTAATAGAGCTCATCCGCTTTGAAACTAACATTATGGACACTAAGACCTAATGCGTTTTGCTGGACGCAAGTGGAGTCAATGAGTCAGTTATGCCCAAAAGCGACAGAGGTCAATGGAAAGGTCCCTTTTTGGAGTGTGGAATCCCCTTTCCTGCCAGCCTATGTTAACAGTGGCATTAGTTTAGTATTGAAACTGAAATGGCGAGGATGCCCAACCTTACTGTATAACTGTATTGAATGCATCCTTCTTTTATCAGCAGATCTGATTTATAACCCTTCAGCAATGAACTCGGAAGTAATTATTCCAAATGACATCAATCATTAATCCATCTATATGTATAGATGTAAGCATATGTATTTTTCCATGAGTATACTGTAAACCTCTTGGATTTGCATTTTGTAAGCTTCTATGCTTTGTTCCCTATAATATGTCCATCATATGCCAATCAATTTTACCCCTATGCCTATTTACAATGTAGTTGCCGACTTTAGTAAAATCTCTGCTGAATCTATTTCTATGGTTTCCATTTACCACTAAATTTTATTACTGTTTTATAATGACTTTGTGGGCACATCACCAACATATTCTGGTTATCTTCCAGGGATTGGGGCTGAAAAACTACAATACTTACTGTACTTTACTTTTTGTAAAAACTATAACATAAGGACTCAGTATTTCACAAGAATGATAATTTATGCAACAGTGTGTAAGCACAATCCGCCTCTTATTTGTTCATTCATGGAAGGACTCAGAATTTACAATATTGCCTCAGTCCCAAGACAACTCAGTCCCAAGAGTATGCATGTATTGCATAATTGAAGATTTTATGAATGAATGATGCCATTTTGAAATCCATTGTTATTTAATGCCAGCGAAGGATTTTAGTCTGCTCTAACCATCGTTGTTGCGATATATAATATAATATATATAAGTATATAACGGAACACTTTCTTCTGCTTACAGCTGAAGTTATGGAGTCTCTGAATATTCCCAAAGGAGTACGCCGTGTACTTTTCAGAACATTAAACACTGATAGGTACTCTATGTTGACTATTTCCTTAATTTCACCTCAATATAGTACATGTTCTATGCAGTTGTAACTTGGAAGGTATTGTATAAAAAATGGTTGACAATATTCAATTTATTTTTCTTTAAACCATCCTAAGTTTACTTTTCTAATGATGCACATAAACAGGGGAGCCATTTAGAATTTGTAGAATATCTAGTATAAGTGCCTATAAATGTTTGCTTTTTTTTTTCTTCCCCCCTTTGGTTGAAATCATTTTATAGTTGATTTGATTTTCTAATTAAAAAGAAAGTAGAACCCTGTGTAATCACGTGGAAAAAATAGTGTCATTTTTATTAGAAGACTATTTATTCTACTTGATATGTCTCTCTCTCTCTCTCTCTCTCTCTCTCTCTCTCTCTCTCTCTCTCTCTCTCTCTGTCTCTCTGTCTCTCTCTCTCTGTCTCTCTCTCTCTCTCTCTCTCTCTCTCTCTCTATATATATATATATATATATATATATATATATATATAGGAAAAGGTTTATATAAGGAAATGATATTTGCACTTCCTTTTATTAAAACTGGCACTCCTCACCAGATTATACACTTTTTTTTGTTGACTGCTTAGAGAATTTTGGGAACTGTAAAGACTATTTAGAATAGTGTAACTAAAGAGAGGGGTGTCATGATTAAAACGAAAGAATGCAGATATCATTACACACACACACACGCACATATACATATATATTTCATGTTCAAAGACTCACGGGGTCAATCACAAACTAGCCGGAGCCGAATTGGTTATGGCCCTACCAAGTGAATTGAAAACTCATTCAGCTTGCTTAATTCAATTAAAAACTCATTGGATCAACACTGACCCGGCTGAGTCAACCTATTTTTGCCTTGGGCGAGTTCTTGACCGAGTACATGATTTTATATGGGGCGATGATATTTTCACCCCCTTGTAGTACGCATTCGCCCCCCTTTTAACGTGATTTGACGTCAAAAAGCGTTAAAGTTGCCCATTGTTCACGTTATAAGGGGGGCGAATGCGTTCTGGGGGGCGGGGGGGGGTGAAAATATCATCGCACTATATATATATATATATATATATATATATATATATATATATAAAATGGAACTTCAATAAATGTCTGAAATTATTGTCATTGAGAACCATTATTTTAAATTTTACATGGAGAAAGCGTATGATAGGGTTCCTAGGAGTGATATATGGTGGGTCCTTGAAAGGAAAAAAGTGCCTACTAAATATGTTGATGTGATTAAGGATATGTACGATGGAGCAGTAATTAGTGTCAGAACCATGGATGGCACGTCTAGCGAGTTTCCAATTACAAGAGGACTGTACCAAGGATCAGCTCTAAGCCCTTATCTTTTTACGCTAGTTATGGATGAGCTTACGGAGGGTATCCAGGATTAGGTGCCACGGTGTATGTTATTTGCAGACGACATAGTATTAATCGATGAAACCAAAGCTGGAGTAGTTAGAGTTATGGAGAACTACTTTGGAATTGTAACGACCACAGATTTTCCTTTCCAAAATTTTTCTTATATATATATATATATATATATATATATATATATATATTGATAATGACACTCCTTGCAAAATAACTAAGTTGTTTTGATAAAGTTACCCTAATTGAAATTTGTGGAGGTAAATCTAGGGTTTGCTAACTTAATTAAATGACGGCAAATTGGTAAAAGTGCATTAGAGGTTAAATAGGAAGTGATGAGCTTTGATTTGGAAACCCAAATCTTTTCCCACATCTTGCTGTACTCACACTCCTAAGATTGGGAAGTGCATACGTACATAGTGGGCCCACCTTGCTTGCAATTTTGAAACCCTTAAAATAAGATCCAAGGGAGATTGATAAGTGCACCCCTTTCTAATTGTCAAGCCCTAATAGGATTCTTACTTTGATTAGGAATTACAATCTAATAAGGAAGCTAGGGCAGGTTTGGGGTTTTATAGAAAAACCAAATCGTGCCCTCTAAACTCAAGAAAATAACGATAATAAGAGAGAGAGTAGGATCCTGAGGGTTTTAAAAACCCATAACCGTGGGTTTTTCTCTCATCCCACGCACCATCAGTGAGAGATAGAGATAGAGAGAGTTATCAGAAAAGAGAGTGAGAGGGCTGAGAAACCGAGAGAGAAGAAGAAGAGGAGGATTTAGGGTTAATCTCCAATCTAAATTTCAAGTAAGTATTCATGTTCTTAATTGTTCTTGAAATTTTCTTCATGGAGGTACCAACCCTATTTGAATCAATTCCATCCTCTAAAACCCATCAAATCCCATGTCTCATACAACCCAAACTCAAAATCTCCATACCCTAACCCTCGTCTAACACCACCATCATTTAAATCAAATATGTATTGTGAAAAATCATGCCCTGTTCTGTTCATCTAATTTTCACCATGAAATTCCCAATTCAGTTGATTCTATCCATGCTCCATAGCCCAAATAAATAAATAATAATAATAATAATAATAATAATAGAAAATCGCCCAAGGCCTAAGCCCATTGTTTGTACATCTATACTATCATCATCTTCATGTTTTGACCCTCTTTGTAAGCATAAAGAAATAAAAGGTAGAGAAATTGAATACTAGTACATAATTTACAAACCCCAATACCCCAATCTATATGATTTAATTTCAGCCAAGAAATCCCCCAATAGCCTTGTTTTTGCAACCTACATTTTGAATGAAAATTTATCTTCAAATCTTGGCTGCGATTTTCATGCCGATGTACGAAAGTTTTCCCCAATTTCATAGCTCCATTACCACTGCAAAATTTGATATCACCACACCTCCAAGTTTTCAGATCATAAAACCAGCAACCCTAGATTATTCCCGCTAGGGTCGGCCATTTTGCTGTTAAAAGTCCTTCATGAAATTCCTTGAATCACCATACTTCAACACCTTTTTATGCAAAACCTGTGAAAGAAAAAACAAACTTAATCTAGTTAGAAAGGGAGAATAAATAAATGGAAAAGCAAGAAACAGAAAATTATAAAGTGGAATGGTATATTCAACCCCTTTAAAGTCCCTTGGGACACCTTTCCTAGTGTAATTATGGTTACTCGTTTTTACTACCACGGGGGGTGGCTCGGGTAGGAACAAAGGGGGTTGGATTTGGGTTATTGTTATGGACCAACATTGATGGAAAATTCAAGGCCGGACAACACATGAGCATGCAGCCAAGTTGAGGGAAATAAGTGAATAACATAAAGTATGTTATAGAGTGAGCCAATGTGACTGCGATTACATGAACTTGTCGACCCGAAATTTGCGTTGGTCCCTAGCAAATCTTGAAGAAATAAAGATAAAACCATGAAAACAAATTTAGGATTATTTATATTACATTATTAAAATATAATCATAATGAATCCTCTAAATCACTAGAACACTCGTAAAACAACAAGCCCAGAATTTTACACACCGTGATACAACGTAATTGAACCAATTAATTTAAAGAGAAGAACCGGTTGGTAGAAATAGAATTTTGACACCCTTGCATATGTAATTTACAGAGCACCTTCTTGTTGACTCGTAGTGATCCATTTGAATCGCCTTATGCGGAGACGAAAAGACAAGTGATAGCAAACTCTATAATAACAGTGTTCTTAATGATTCTGATAATATTCTTTGTCTCTTTATCATATTTCTGTATTTACTCTCTAGCCTAGAACATGCAAAATAATTGGAAGAGAATATTAGATCCTTATGTATGTGCCTGATGTTTATATTTATGATTTAACCGCTAGTGACGACTTGTGATGTTTGACCCAGGTATATGCATAGGATAAATTTGATTGAACCGTATTATGAAAATACGAAGAAATTTTGAGGAGTAGATGACCACTTTCAATGGACCCCTTTACATTCTTCTTTGGCCATGCTTGTATACTTAGATTATTTTTCTTGTCATTTTCAGAGATAACTATTCCAACCATTTTTCTGAGAGCTTCTTGTATTCTACTTGTTTTGGCGTACTTAGTTGACAATTTAAGGGTTATTTTATAATACATTGTCATTAATGCATTTTTATTTTAAGAGTTAGCTAAAGGATCTTGCTGAGTTTTCAGACCCAGTTGTCTCTACTAGGTGATGTAAGGGAAGATGAGAATGGTGCTTTTGCTGACGAACAAATTTGAAGCCACTCTAGGAGGGGAGAGCAATCGTAGTGTTTTTGGATTGACATCATTGTCTTATGCAATAGTATTTGAGTTTTTCTTTTGGTCGGTCTTAGTTTATAGACGTGCTTAGTGATGGAATTGATTGATTGATGTAATAGACTTTATTGAATTGGAATAAGATTGCTCACTCATTTATTTACTTTTAAAATTCTTTGTCTCGTATATTGATGTACTGTTTTTTTTTTTTTTAAAAAAAATTAATGAGGTTTTTGTTGTCTTTTCCCCGTAGTGACCCATTGTGGAAATTGGGTCGTTACAGTTGTGGTATCAAAGTCCCCAGGTTTAGTCAGTGAGGAACCTGGTGTACGAGTCTTGGGTACGTCTTACGAATGGGGTAGTTGGACAAGAACTTAAATAAAAGTTATGCACCTCTCTTAAACACTCAATTCTACCCTTAATGGAAAATACACACCTATGTAGATTATTTTTAAAAGTAAGTAAAATTGACCAACCCACCTCTTAAACTACTAAGTAGTTAAAAGAATTAATCTTTTACATATGAACTAATATTATGTTGAGGAAATAGGGGCAATGTCAGGGTCAGAATCCAGATCAGGGTCAGGATCCCTTAAACATGATTGCACAGCTTCTAGCAGCAAAACAACAGACTCAAGCTACAAATATAGCTGCACTAGCTCAGGCCCAAGCTAAAAATCAAGCAGCTAATCAAGCGGCACTTTAGAACATTGCAACGGCTCTAGCAGGACATCAGGAGCCGAGGGCGGCAGCAGACCCCTCCCAACTTCACAGGCAGTTTAGAGATTATCACCCGCTGGAGCTTACTGGGATAGGAGACCCTTTGTTAGCAGATCATTGGATCGTGGAGGTAGAGCGCATCTTCGCGGTAATGGGGTGTACCAATGCGCAGAATATTCGTCTTGCTACCTTTATGTTAAAGGAGCAAGCTGGTACTTGGTGGATGACAGTAGAGCGAAATTCTCCAGGAACTAGAAATGAGACTTGGGAACAATTCAAGACACAGTTCAACAATCAATATTTTCCCAGGCATGTTAAGAACGAATTGGCATCCTAGTTTGCTTCGCTGAAGCAGGGAACTATGACTGTGGCTCAGTAAGGAGCCAGATTTAGAGAGTTGTCGGAGTATGCTCCAGGATTTGGACATTCAGAGGAGGACAAAGTGCAAAAATTTATTGACGATCTTCCCCCCTCCATCATGGGGAGCATCATCAATTTAGAACCTGATACTTTAGCGTCGGCCTGTGCAAAGGCCGAGGTAGCAGAGCGCAGTGATAAATTAATTCAGGCTGCGCGGACTTCAGCAACAGAGAACAGAAATAATGTATCTCCTTCGAAGAAGCCAAGGACAGATGGAAGCGCACCTCCAAAAATGCCATGTAACCTTTGTGGCAAGTTTTATTCTGGAGTGTGTTGGAGGACGATGAAAGTTTGTTTCAACTGTGGCGACCCAAACTATAAAATTTAGGATTGTCCTTAGCCTATTTATCAGCCTTTCCGACCCCAGCAAGACCACAACAGAACTTTCCGCACCAATTTGCTTAATAATACGGTAAGGTCCAATATAGCGAGGACTAAACTTTCCCTTTCTGCCAAATCGCATAACCGCCTTGAACGGAGAAATTTTTACAAATACCCTATCTCCTTCTGCAAATTCAAGCTCTCTTCGCCGTTGATCGGTGTAACTTTTCTGCTTACTCTGTGCTGTCTTCAAACGTTTTCTGATCAAGGCTACCTTTTCTGTCGATTCTTGAACTAACTTCGGTCCAATTAATTGCTTCTCGCCCACTTCTGCCCAACATAGAGGAGATCTACAAGCACGACTATACAAAGCTTCAAATGGAGCCATTTGAATACTTTGTTGGTAACTATTATTGTAAGCAAACTCACAAAGTGGTAAGTGTTGCTCTCAATCTCCTCCAAAATCCAAGATACATGCTCGCAACAAGTCTTCCAAAATCTGATTCACTCTTTCAGTCTGACCGTCCGTCTGAGGATGATAAGCGGTACTATAGTTCAACTTTGAACCCAACTCCTCATGCAGGCTCTTCCAAAATCCAAAAGTGAACCTAGTATCTCTGTCTGAAACAATAGATGTAGGCACTCCGTGCAATCTGACGATCTGAGCAACATAAACCTCTGACATCTTCTTCAAGGTCCATGTCTTCTTCATAGCAATAAAGTGAGCAGACTTGGTGAGGTGGTCTACAATCACCCATATGCTATCAAATCCACTCCTTGTTCTGGGTAAACCCATGATAAAGTCCATCGACAAACTGCCCCACTTCCACTCAGGAATCTCTAAGGGTTCAAGAGTACCTTTAGGTTTCTGATGCTCTATCTTTATCTTCTGACAAGTTAAGCATTTAGACACATAATCTGCCACATCTCTCTTCATGCCACTCCACCAAAAATTTCTTTTCAGGTCTTGATACATCTAGGTGCTACTCGGATGGATGGTGTAGCGAGACTTATGAGCCTCGTCCAAGGTGCTTTTTCTTAGCTCCTCATTACTTGGTACACAAATTCTAGCTTTGAAATACAAACAACCATCTTCCCTAACTAAAACGTTTGGTTTCGAATCCACTTCTGCCTTCAATTTCATTATCTCTGCATCATTTGCCTGAGCCGACTTGATCCCTTCCATAAAATCTGATTGAACTCGTAGACTGGCAATGAGAGAGCTGTCACCAACCTCTCAATTCCCCAAATCCAGATCTCTGAACTGCTCCAATAATTTCCACTCTTCCATTATCAAACATGCTAGTTTAGGATGTTCTTGTCTGCTAAGAGCATCCGCCACTACATTTGCTTTCCCAGGATGATAACTCAAAGTAAAATCGTAATCCTTAAGGAATTCCAACCATCTCCTTTGGCGCATATTCAACTCCTTTTGATCAAAAAGATATTTGAGGCTCTTATGGTCTGTAAAAACCTCAAACTTCACTCCATACAAATAATGTCGCCAGATCCTCAAAGCAAACACTACTGCCACCAACTCTAAAGTCATGAGGGGTAATTTACTTCATGCCTCTTTAACTGTCTCGACCCATATGCAATGACTTTTTTCTGATTGCATGAGAACACAACCCAATCCCCTAAAGGAAGCATCGCTATACACAACAAAATCTCCTTCCGTAGAAGGAAGCACTAACACTGGAGTAGATGTCAACCTCTTCTTTAATTCCTGAAGACTGTTCTCACACTCCTCAGTCCAAAAATACTTAACATTTTTCCTTGTCAATTTCGTCAACGGTCCAGCTAAAATTGAAAAGCCTTCGACAAATTTTCTATAATAACCTGCCAACCCCAAGAAACTCCTGATCTCTGACACATTTGTTGGCTGCTTCCACAAGGTAACCGCCTCGACTTTAGCGGGATCAACTGCGATTCCTTCCTTAGATACCACGTGACCCAAGAATGTCACGCGCTCTAACCAAAACTTACATTTAGAGAACTTTGCATACAACTGATTCTGTCTTAAAGTCTCTAATGCAAGCCTCAAATGCTTGGTGTGCCCTTCCATGGATTTCGAATAAATAAGGATATCATCTATGAACACCACTACAAACTGGTCAAGAAAAGGCTTGAACACTCTGTTCATTACATCTATAAATATGGCTGGAGCATTGATCAACCCAAAAGGCATCACCACAAATTCATAATGACCATACCGAGTCCGAAATGCAGTCTTAGAGATATCTTTGTCTCTGACACGCAACTGATGATGTCAGGACCTTAAATCAATCTTCAAAAAGTGGGCAGCTCCTTCTAATTGATCAAAAAGATCGTCTATCCAAGGAAGTGGATAACGATTCGTGATGGTCACTTTATTTAACTGCCTGTAGTCAATGCATAACCGAAGACTACCGTCCTTCTTTACAAATATAACAGGAGCTCCCCATGGTGATGAACTTGGCCTAATAAATCCCTTCTCGAGCAACTCTGATAATTGATCATTTTATTCTTTCAACTCTGCTGGGGCCATTTTGTAAGGAGCCTTAGAGATAGGTCTGGTCCCTGGCTCAAGGTCAATAGTGAAATCAACCTCTCTGTGGGGAGGCAACTCCGCCAAATCCTCCGGAAAAACATCCAAGAACTCGCTCACCACAGGAATGTTTGCTGCAGAAAGCTCTCCACTGTCATCTTCCTTCTTCACATATGCCAAGTAGCATTCACACCCCTTATTTAACAACTTCTAAGCTTTCATTGCTGCTATCAACTTGATCTTCCTAGGACGCGTCACTCCTTCAAAAATAAATTCCTTTCTCCAGGAATAGCAAATCTCAGTACTTTATGAAAACAGTCTACATTGGCATGATAGGAAGCTAACCAATCCATGCCAAGTATGACTTTAAAATCATTCATGTCTAATAATACTAGGTCTCCCAAAAGTTCTTTATAACCTATCTTAATAACACAACCCTTGCAGACAAATTCAGTAACTACAATATCTCCTACTGGTGTGACAACTTTCAAAGGATGCAATAAAGGCACAGAGGTTAAATCCAATTCTCGAACAAATGCAGGTGTTATAAAGGATAAAGTGGAACCGGAATCAATAAGAACATGAGCTGAAGAGTTATTAACAAAAAGCTGACCTTCCACCACCTCATCTGATGCCTTGGCGTCTTGCTGATTTAGTGCGAACACACGGTTGACTGGCGCCTGAGGGGCATTTCTCCCCTGACTCTGTGGACGGCCCTGGTTTCCTCTCCATTGATTTTGCTGCATTGGCTGTCTTTGCTGCTGCTGTTGAGGTGGCTGATTATTGAAGTTTTTGTTACCCTGGTTCGCTGTTGGCGGAAAGTTCTGTTGTGGTCTTGCTGGGGGTCGGAAAGGCTGATAAATAGGCTTAGGACAATCCTGAATCTTATGGTTTGGGTCACCACAGTTGAAACAAACTTTCATCGTCCTCCAACACACTCCAGAATGAAACTTGCTACAAAGGTTACATGGCATTCTTGGAGGTGCGCTTCCATCTGTCCTTAGTTTCTTCGAAGGAGGTACATTATTTCTGTTCCCTGTTGCTGAAGTCCGCGCAGCCTGAATCAGTTTATCACTGCGCTTTGCTACCTCGGCCTTTGCACAGGCTGACACTAAAGTATCAGGTTCTAAATTGATGATGCTCCCCCATGATGGAGGGGCGAAGACCGTCAATAAATTTTTGCACTTTGTCCTCCTCTGAATGTGCAAATTCCGAAGCATACTCCGACAACTCTCTAAATTTGGCTCCATACTGAGCCACAGTTATAGTTCCCTGCTTTAGCGAAGCAAACTAGGATGCCAATTCGTTCTTAACATGCCTGGGAAAATACTGATTGTTGAACCGTGTCTTGAATTGTTCCCAAGTCTTATTTCTAGCTCCTGGATAATTCCGCTCTACTGTCATCCACCGAGTACCACTTTCTCCTTTAACATAAAGGTAGCAAGACGAATATTCTGTGCTTTGGTACACCCCATTACCGCGAAGATGCGCTCTACCTCCACGATCCAATGATCTGCTAACAAAGGGTCTCCTATCACAGTAAACTCCGGCGGGTGATAATCTCTAAACTGCCTGTGGAGTTGGGAAGGGTCTGCTGCCGCCCTCGGCTCCTGATGTCCTGCTAGAGCCGTTGCAATGTTCTGAATGGCCGCTTGATTAGCTGCTTGATTTTCAGCTTGGGCCTGAGCTAGTGCAGCTATATTTGTAGCTTGAGTGTTGTTGTGCTGCTAGAAGCTGTGCAATCATGTTTAAGGGGTCCTGACCCTGATCTGGATTCTGACCCTGACCTTGGGCATTGCCCCTATTTCCTCTCATCTGATACTGCTGATGCATCTGCAAAATGAGTAAACATAATATTAGTTCATATGTAAAAGATTAATTCTCTTAACTACTTAGTAGTTTAAGAGGTGGGTTGGTCAATTTTATTTACTTTTAAAAGTAATCTACATGGGTGTGTGTTTTCCTTTAAGGGTAGAATTGAGTGTTTAAGGGAGGTGCATAACTTTTATTTAAGTTCTTGTCCAACTACCCCATTCCTGACTAAACCTGGGGGCTTTGATACTACAACTGTAATGACCCAATTTCCAGAATGGGTCGCTACGGGGAAAAGACAACAAAATCCTTATGAAATTAAAAAAAAAAAAAAACAGTACATAAATATACAAGACAAAGAATTTTAAAAGTAAATAAATGAGTGAGCAATCTTATTCCAATTCAAAAAAGTCTACATCAATCAATAAATTCCATCACTAAGCACGTCTATAAACTAAGTAAGACCAAAAGAAAAACTCAAATACTATTGGATAAGACAATGATGTCAATCCAAAAACACTACAATTGCTCTCCCCTCGTAGAGTGGCTTCAAATTTGTTCGTCAGTAAAAGCACCATTCTCATCTTCCCTTACATCACCTGGTAGGGACAACCGAGTCTGAAAACTCAGGAAGATCATTTAGGTAACTCATAAAATAAAAATGCATTAATGACAATGTATTATAAAATAACCCTTAAATTGTCAACTAAGTAGGCCAAAACAAGTAGAATACAAGAAGCTCTCAGAAAAATAGCAGGAATAGTGATCTCTGAAAATGACAAGAAAAATTATCTAAGTATACAAGCATGGCCAAAGAAGAACAATGTAAAGGGGTCCATTGAAAGTGATCATCTACTCAAAATTTCTTTGTATTTTCATAATACGGTTCAATCAAATTTATCCTATGCATATACCTGGGTCAAACATCACAAGTCGTCACTAGCGGTTAAATCATAAATATAAACATCAGGCACATACATAAGGATCTAATATTCTCTTCCAATTATTTTGCATGTTCCAGGCAAGAGAGTAAATACAGAAATACGATAAAGGGACAAAGAATAATATCAGAATCATTAAGAACACTGTTATTATAGAGTTTGCTATCACTTGCCTTTTCGTCTCCGCGCTACGAGTCAACAAGAAGGTGCCCTGTAAATTACATATGCAAGGGTGTCAAAATTCTATTTCTACCAACCCGTTCTTCTCTTTAAATTAATTGTTTCAAATATGTTGTATCACGGTGTGTAAAATTATGGGCTTGTTGTTTTACGAGTGTTCTAGTGATTTAGAGGTTTTATTATGATCATATTTTAATAATGTAATATAAATAATCCTAAATTTGTTTTCATGGTTTTATCTTTATTTCTCCAAGATTTGCTAGGTACCAACGCAAATTTCGGGTCGACAAGTTCATGTCATCGCAGTCACATTGGCTCACTCTATAACATACTTTATATTATTCACTTATTTCCCTCAAGGTGGCTGCATGCTCATGTGTTGTCCGGCCTTGAATTTTCCATCAATGCTAGTCCTTAACAATAACCCAAATCAAAGTATATAAAAACTCACAGACAAATATAGAATAATAAAATAGTCAATCATTTATTTCATTCAAAGTCATTAATTTAAATTGAAATGATTGTGATTAGTTATTTAATATCATAGTATGAATTGTTTGCGTGTTTGCGAGCAATCTTGTCGCATACTAATCATCTATTTCTTATCCAAATCTATGCACATATTAGATAATACTCTTAAAATAATAACACACGATCATATTAATTCTCAAATTTTAAAAGATCAAGTGTCAAATATCAATTATAAAAAATGTTTAAGTTGTCAATGTTGTTCTAATTAGAATAAATCACATGATCGTATGAATCGTGCAATTTACGATCGAATCGAAAGATTGAATTGAAAATTGCAAGATTCGTACAAATTAGGATTCAATGATGGAATTTAAATCGAAATCCATAAGATTTGATCTGAGTCGTAAATTGTACGATTTTCAAAATAATGTGATTCTAAATTTTAAGACTTTAAGTACAATGTCCAATGTAGTTCTTTTTCTTTTTTTGCAATTGGAACTCCCTTGAATAAAATACCTATGATCCCGACATGGTTCTGATAAAACCCCATTCCCAGTCCGGAGGCTTGACAAGGTTTTCATCCCTCATACACAGTATTCAGATGAGGTAATATGGTTTCCCCAGATATAATGGTTGTTTCTTTCTGAAATTACATTATAATAAGTTTCTTTCATCATCAAATTAGATCAACTTCCTGCCCAATTGAAGAATATAACCTTCTCCTCGAGCTTTGGTCTTTTTGGAAACCATTGAATGAAAAGTTGTAAACAGTAGAATCAAATTTTCAGAAGGGATATGATCACTATGATGCCATGAGTTCTTTGTGGCTTCTTGGAAGAAACATCTAGTCATATATTATCGCATTGTTCTTGGTCTGTCCAAATATGGTGGTTTTTAGTATTTCTTCGTAGTTCGATAACAGATTTTTGGAAATGATTTTGTCATCCCAATGGCAATTTATGATCTAAATGTATTTGGGGAATTTTTTTTATTCGATAATCTTGGAATATGGAAAGAACAAAATCCTAGGCTTTTCTCTAGAGCAGCCTTCCCTTGAAGGGAAGTCATCCGCATATTTGTGATCGAAACCTCTGAAAGGGCATTGAAACAGGAATGCCTTTTTGGAATCTCTGACCTTACTTTGGATGTAAGCTCTCATTGTCAATTGATCTATTGGATTGAAGTGCAGAAAGATGGTTATATAGGAGTTCTCTCTAACTCATCAGGAGAGCCTGTACTTATTCTAGTCTAATGCTTCTATTTGAAATGCTAATTCAAGCAAACTGGAGGTCTTAGTGGTAGCATTGGGTTAATTCCATCACTAACTTGTTTTCTCATGAAATTTGATTTTAAGGTGACTCTGATTTTGTGGCTAAAAGAAAATTTTTCTTCCTTTTGTAACCAATGTTTGTAAGATTTTATTTATGTATGTATGTGTATGTGTGTGTGTGTGTCTCTCTCTCTCTCTCTCTCTCTCTCTCTTCAATGTTGGGTTGATTAAGCATGTGATGCAATATATGATCAAATAACTTTTAAGGGAGTCTAAATACTTTTTGTACTCAAAACACGTTGAAATTCATTTTTATGTGCAATTGTGCATGGTGTGTCTCTTCTTAGGTTGTTGAATTGGTTTGCATTTCAAGTATGCAATCTCTGTTAGCAATGCATTTTATTCTCTTCAGCTTTGGGTTGAATATGCATGAGATAAGCATGGTATGATTGAAAATTTAAAGTGAACATATTTTCTTCATAGGAAACTTATGTGGAAACGAGGATTTGATTCAAGCTACGTCGGATTTATGAAGGATGGCGCAAAATGGTTGGTTGATAACACAGACATCAAGCTTATTGGTAAGTAGCGTATTTTTATTGTTGTTTAGTGAAAAGCTTCTTCTACATGACTACATGATCTATTACAAGTTAGAGTGAGTGGTTCTTGGAGTGTGGATAAACTGACTAATCACATTCACAGCATATGCGGAGTCTGGTCGAGTGTGGGAAAGGTAGATTAGATCAATCGGCCAACCAACCTCTGAAAGCGACATACATCAACTAATCCCAACTCATCTTCATCGTTCAATTCTGATTCTGTTCGATTGATGAATCAATTGGCTTGGACCCAAGGGTTCATGTCTCCTTGTGAAGATCTAGGATGTATTTTCTTTGAGAAATGAAAATACCCTTAGATGATCAAGCAACTTCAATCTCAAGAAAATACTTTTAACTTTCCTAGATCCTTAATCTCATACTCTTTGCCCATGTAATGCTTTGGTTTTAGAATCCCATTCTCATCATCTTCAGTTACCAAAATGTCAATCATGTAGACTATGTGTGCTACAATTTTACCTTGAGAACACTGAACAAACAAAGTGTGATTCGCTTAGCTTTGAGAGTAGCCCCTCCTTTTACTGTCGTGCTAAAGCATTTCAAACCATGCTTTGGGTGATCGCTTCGGACCACTTATGCCTTCCTTTGTCTGCCTACTTTTCCTTAGTTGTTATGAAGTTGGAAGCCAGGAGTGGGCACATATAAACTTCCTCCTCTAGTTCGCCATGGAGAAAAACAATCTTCACGTCCAACTGGAGAGATTTGCTGCAACTGATAGTCCACTCGTGTGGAATTCAGTTTTGCCACTCGAGCGAAAGTCTCCAGATAATCAATACCATAAGCCTATGTGCAGCCTTTTGCTACTAATCGAGCTTTATGCCTGTGGTTTGTATTTCATAGTATATACTCATTTACATCCAACAAGTTGTTTTCCCATCACGTTCGTATTTCACAGTATGTGCTCATTTACATCCAACAAGTTGCTGTCCCTGAGGAAGATCAACCAATTCCGAAGTATGATTTTTCTTTGAAGCTCATATTTCTTCACAGAGTGCATTCTTCCTTAAGTGTTGAGATAAGACATCTGAAACAATAGAAGGTACAGAAACAGAGAAAATAAAAGCTAAAAAGGAATGATAAGATGGGAATCATGACTGATAAAAACAAAATCAATAATGGGATGTTGAGTACAAGTTTGCTTACACTTACGAGCAGCAATAACCAATAGGTAGATCAGAGCACCAATAGAAGGAACATAATCAGAAACAATGAGAGGATGTGCTGATGTGATACCTGTATCCAAGGTAGGATTATCTTGGGATAGGTGGTTCTATGTAGTGTTCCTCTTTGTATGAACTTTCAACTCTTTTACGAGGTCAATATCTGTCTCCTCTAAACTTGTAGTATCAAAGAAGAAAGGCGGTACAGTAATAAGAGGCAAAAGTACAGGAGAGTCGGAGCCTTTTTCCCTTCATTAACACCCTCTCCCTAAAGTGAAACACCATGAACAGTAAAGAAAGGGAACAAATTCATGGAAAGTGATATCTCGAGATACAAACCAACAATTAGGTGAATGAAAAACTGATGTCCCCTTTGAGGAGAGGAATAACCAAGAAAAAAGACACTCATGAGCTTTTCGATCAAGTTTGGTACAAAAATCCTTTTGAATATAGACAAAATAAACTCATCCAAATACTGTAGGAAGAATATCAAATAATTCCAAGCTAGCCCAGATTAATTCCACAGCAGTTTTGAAACAGAAGACTCGAGATGAGAAGTCTTAGCTTACCATGCCTAATTGGAGTACTTGATCGATCAATTTGAATAGTACAATTTCAATTACCTTCCAAGGACAAAGAATCAGTTTGTTTATGCCTTGGCAACACTGGCATCTATGAGCCGGATTAGGCTCATCATAAAGCAAAGGACAACTCCCACCAATGTTGGGGCAATTGAAACAGCCACAAAGGCGCCAGATAGAAAACCCTGGTTCCACGATGTAAGACTCATCGAGTGCCACAAATACCCCAATGAAGCCTCCTATAAAAAAAATAGAGCCATAAGGAACCCGGCCTCGAATTTCGTCATCTGTGGTAGAGAGTAGATGAAGAGTAAGCCATTAGGATCATGAAAGAGATCCACGATGGGGTCGTGGTCCTCACATCCGTGGTAAGGCCCTAGAAAAGAAAATTCTTTGACAAGGATACTACTAGACGACCCCGGGAGAATGATTTTCATAAAGTTTGACAGTGCCACAAGTGTCAAATCTCCACGGGCCACCTGCGAGGTTACATACTTTGACTTCACCATGGCCCTTTTCAACATGGGGAATAGATATCATTGGAAAAATAGACCCAAATCATTTGCCGGTCATGAATAAATTGTTCACTAAATGGGCCGAAAAAGCTTCATTTGCGTCTCTAACCTTGCACTGGTGAGCAAAGTTTATCTTGATGAATAAACTCTGCCGATATGGTACCCCACATTTACTTCTCTCAGACAGCAGTTCACATTTCATGAAAGAGGTGAATTCACTATGCGATAAGTATAATATCAAACAATGCAGGTTGCATAAGAATTTAAAGGTGATAAACTTTGCCCTAGACCCCCAAACCAATGGCGGAGGCGGCCAATGAGAATTCAAAGTTGATAATCAATAGAATGATCACCTCGCATAAATATTGGTCATTCAAACTGCCTTACACATTGTGTCCCTATCGAACCTCAGTAAGGACAGCGTAATCTACATCAAAATACTCCTGCAGATCATTTTTCTCTTCTATTGTAGAAACAATATGAAAAATAAATAAATGTGAAGCTGGTATCTTCCTCATTTGGTTGATTTCCATCACTGGAACAATTACCTGACAGTCCCCCACTGCCAAATGTCGAAGGTATAGTGGACCAACAGCGAGTATAGTGGATATTTCTATGGAAATTATATTCTTGGATTTACACTTAATAATAATTCTGGCACATGTAAGATCTACATTTATTCAGTATCACAATGTCTTGATGCAACTCATTGTTTCTTGCTGTTATGTTTTTGTAACATCAATTTTTTCCCATTTCTTCATGCTATTTTCTATGTCATGTGATGACTACTCTTAGAGTCGGGTTGCTTCTAATGCATTTCTTCTCTATGTCATGTAGGAATTGATTACTTGTCTGTTGCTGCATTTGACGATTTGATTCCTTCTCATCTGGTTCTTCTACAAAGTAGGGTAAGTCACTTTTTCCCATTAAATTGAACCTTACTGTTATTTGGGGACACAGGATATGTTCTGTTAAAGTTTAATTTGTCAGTGGTGCTTCACTCTATTTTCATTGTTTGTCTCATTTGATCATTCATTGCTTGCTCCTAGATGGTTGGTTTGTTTTCACTGGCCCACTGTTATAGTTTTCCCAAATTTTTTTTATGATTGTCCTTGTAAAAGATTTTCTAAATGATTCATTTCCAACCTTCTCAGTCAAGGGGTTAGGATAATTCATTCACAGTGATTCTATGGAGCATTGAAAGCTCTGCTAGTGGCCCACCAGATCAACAGCCTATATCCACCATACACATGGGCTGCCTGCAAAAACCATGAAAAAGATTTTGGAAGAGCAAGATTTGCTTCTTCCCATGCTTACTTTCTAAAATGTTGAAAATAGTGATACCAGGCGCCTTATATCATTAGTAATCTAAATGAATAAGTCAATCTGCTACAAGTTCTCTCCTGGAAAAGTGAGTTGCAAAGTAGATTTTAGAGAAATTGCCTAGACAATCCATTGTTTTATTCATTTATTGTGTCAGCCAATATCATTTTTAGTAATGGAAAACTGACATGCACAATCCCATGTTTCATGATGGCATTCTTGTAGCTGTTACAACCAAACTCACTGAAGCTATATAGAGCTAATCAGAGAAGTGTATAATAAAGTGAGGAGTGTCGTTATAGAAAAATTTTGTATCAGATATGGAGAAATGACCTGTACCGATTAATTTTATGGATGCATGTATTCACATATTCTTGGTTGCTGTTTAGACTTTCATAGTACATCAAACATACTGTTTGGGCTCAATTGACTTCATTTGGATAGTTTTTATCTTGGCAATGACATTGGTGCTAAAATGTTTCAGGAAATCATCCTGGTGGAAGGCCTGAAACTGGATAACATAAAGCCAGGGATTTACTCTTTGCATTGCTTGCCTCTGAGGTTGCATGGTGCTGAGGGATCGCCGATAAGATGCATTCTTATCACATAATTCAGCTCATTCCATATGGATATGGTACTCTAAATGCTTGATAATAATTTAGAAAGGGAAATGATATCAGCACAACCATGTTTTGATATTTTAACTAATGCATCTTGTCTTTTAGCATATAAAGAGCTGTCAAAAGTTTATTACAGTTCCCTAAAAAGCTCTCACAAGACAATTAAAACAGAAAAGAACCAGCTGGGTCTTTGCAATTATTAAATCATGGTTGTGCTGATATCATTTCCCTTTAGAAATACTCTAAATGCTTGATAATAATTTAGAAATAAATACTGAGCAGTTTGTAAGTGCTTTTTTTCTGTTATTATAAACAGAATTTCATTGTTCTAGATAGGGATTCCCATGGATGGGCATATGCTGACTTGCCCATCCCTGGATCACCAAGCACATATGCCATGTGTACCGACTACCGACTCGTAAATCATTTTCCTGTGTTTTAGTCATGGTTTTAAATTTCTTCTGAAATCCGAAATTTTGAAAATTTCGTCAATTTCATCGAAATTCGAAATTCGAAAAAAAATATTAATTTTTATTCCTTTCCCAACTTTCAGCAGAAATTTCGGCTAAGGTTTCAGCCCAAAAAAACGACATTTTGTGTCTTTACCGAATTTCGCCCGAAATTTCGGGATTTCTTTTGAAATTTCGGTTTCGGCTTGGTCCGAAATTTATGCCGAAACCGAAATTTCAAACCATGGTTTTAGGAGCATGAAAAGCCCCCAAAAACAGGAAAAATAATCCAATTTGAAGTGCCTTAATTTTTCACTGTTTAGGGATTTCTTGTCCGGACCCTGCTAAGCCTCTCCCCCTCCCTCCTTGTCACCTCTTCTTAAACAATTAGGCCAATGAATAATCTTTCATGGAATAATTTTTTCTTGGTTGAAAAAAATGCACTTAGGCCCTGCTTGGATTGGAGAATTTTCTGAAAAGCTTTCGAAAATGAAAGTTTTTCTGAAATTTAATGTTTTTCCATTGATTGATTACATATGAAAAAAAAAATAAAACGGCATGAACCACTGCAGTTCAAGTTTTATTTACAGGGGCCTATAATTTATAATGATATCCCTAAAATTTGTTATTTTCCTCTTAAGTTGTGAAACAAAGAAAAATTCCTAGGAAAATTTTTCTCCAAGAAACGTTTTTCTTGCAAGCCAAACAGCAGACTTGCAAGAAATATTTTTTAGTGTTACATTTTTTGGGTAAAAATGAATATTGATGAGCAATCCGTATGTACCCCTTTTCATAAAGAAAAAGGACATGTTTAGGAGTGGATTGAGGTTGGAAAGCAAACAGATAAATAGCCCAATTAAGGGTGTCAATTTTGGCTCCGGCTCGGAAGCTCGCTCGAGCTCGGCTCGAATCCTTAACGAGCCGAGCCGGCTGGCCAGGCTCGTTAAGCTTAACGAGCCGAGCCCGAGTTAGGCCAGGCTCGGCTCGGCTCGTTAAGGCTCGTTAAGAATTTAATATATATATATATATATATATATAGAGAGAGAGAGAGAGAGAGAGAGAGAGAGAGAGAGAGAGAGAGAAAACGGTTCCTACACATATGTGTAGAGAGTTCTCGACACACTAGCTTAAAATACAGTGGAGGCCCACATTGTTTGGGTGATCCAAGCCATCCATTTTAAAGGCCCTCACATAGATAGGGTGTCTACAAAAAATCAGATCCATAGGATCATCCCAACCCTACGATTTGTGGAGGTAAAATGGATGTCTTTAAACCTTCACAAATTAGTCCATTTTTTGCCTCCACAGTTCGAATGGTTAGGATGATCCTATGGATCTGATTTCTTGTGGACACCCTATCTATGTGAGGGCCTTAAAAATGAATGGTTTGGATCACCCAAATAATGTGGCCCCCCACTGTATTTTAAGCTAGTGTGTAGATAACTTATCTACACATATGTGTAGGAACCGTTATATATATATTATATATTAATATATACACTTAAAGGGTTGTCCAGGGAGTGAAAGGGGAGGCAAAATATGTCACTTCTTTTTTGGAACCCCATTTGTTACTTGGACCACCCCCCTAGTGTAAAAAGAGTAGTAAAAAAACACTAGATAGGGCTGTCCAGGGAAGATGAGGGGTATGAAATTAATATAATTCGAGCTCGATAAGGCTCGCGAGTCTGCTTGACCGAGCCGAGCTTAACGAGCCGAGCCGAGCTGAGCCTGGCCAAGCTCGCCTTGGCTCGGCTCGGCTCGTTTACACCCTTGCCCCAATCAGCACAACGCCTACCTGCATAGTAAGGGCCTACTAGGATTGTCAAAGGAATGGATTCAGGTTGGCTTCAACTTATATCCAGATAATCATCTCTTAGGATCCATATCAATCCTATCCAAACATCTTGGCTCTATTCCCATACAGATCAAAAATCTTCCATTGAACCTTCCATGATCCAACAGATTTTAAAATGGGTGCGAAAATGTAATATTTCCATTAGCCATTAAGTATTTAATAAATGTAAATTAATATCAATTACATAGCATACAAATGGAAATTTACCTATTGCTAATAAGTACCTTATAAATTTAAATTTCTTTATAGCAATTAAAAATCTTTATAAAATTGTAAATTTATATATGGCTGTTAAATAATCTTATAACATAATTATTTTATTTTGTATAATATAATGAAATTTAAATATATGAAAATATTATACACGTGACTAAAAGTTTTGTAAAAAAAGAAAAACATAAATATATAAAATGAAAAATGAAAAGAGGAAACGAAGTATGTTCAGCTGCACGTATAAGCTATCTGTGCATGGCTGCACATACCATAGTGGTGCCACATTTTGGGGGGATCCAAAGCATTCATTTGAAAGGCCCTTCCATGGATAGGGTTTGTACCAAAAATCAGCCCTATAGGATCATCCTAGCCCAATCAAAGTTGGAGGGGAAAATGGACAGACACTGTTTCTGCTCATTTTTTACCTCCACAAATGGCAGGGTTAGGATTATCCTAAAGGGCTGATTTTTGGTACACACCCTATCCATGGAAGGGCCTTTCAAATGAATGCTTTGGATCCCTCCCAAAATGTGGCCCCCACTATGGTATGTGCAGCCATGCACAAATAGCATATTTGTGCAGCTGCACATACTTCATTTCCTCAAATGAAAAATCTGACTACCCCACATTCTAAATTCAAGGATTTTTGGTTGGCAGCACATACACAAAAAAAAAGATAAAAGAAAAAAGAAAAAAGAAAAAAAGAAAAACAAAAGATAAGTGGACATAGGTCCCATGCATGTCCCACTTACATAATTAAATCTGTTGAATTGGCCGGCACTTACATTATGGGGGTGCAACTTGGGTTGGGTCAGGTTGAGATCCTTGCTATGAAATAAAATGAATTAGAATTAACCTGAACCCAGCCCATAAAAGTTCAACCTGAATTCCCAAAATCGATCCGAGTTCACCCTTAACATGTCCACCCCATCACAATTGGTCTTGGACATGATTTTTCATTCATTTAGCTTTGTAAAATGACAAAATAACCCAAAAACATTGTTTCAAATAACTTATATAAATCCACTATCGGCATAATAACATTAGAAATAAAAACAAGATGTATAAGATGACACGGTATTAACTAAGTATGATAAGAATGAGAATTTGAAACCACAAAACACAGAGGCACACAGTCAGATCCTTATCGGATCCAAACCGTTTATTTAATAAGATGTTGGATTTGGATGAAAGACTAACGACTGTGGAACAAGACCAAAAAGGTCAAAAAATCATAAGGGAAGGAGGGTGTAACTGATATTTCCAAATTTTATAAGAAATGACGACGAAACTCGAGAAAAAGTGTTCCACATATCTATCTATTCTTATGTTTTTGGGAAGACAATAACACCTCTTAAGAAGCCCAAGAGGTGCTCTCTAAACCCAATATATCGGGCCCACTGTAATATAAAAAGGAAGCATTTTCTTGCATGATAGAGATGCAGAGTCGTGTTTGGAGCGGCTGCTTTTGTATAGAAAAAACTAAACCCGGGTGTTTCGATCTAGGGAAAAGAAAATTGGGGAAAAAATTCATGAAAACAATATTTGATGGACTTTTTATGAAGATGAAAGTGATGAATGTCAAGAAGTGGGCTACACAGGATCGCATGTGGGGAGTTTCTAAAACCGTGTCTTCACCTAGCCGTCCGTATGGGCATATACAGACCCATTTCTTGCGTCTGAGCATCATGGGGCGAACCAAGCGGTCTCGGTCTGGCAAAGAGACATTTTCTCAGGCACCACTTGAGCCAATAACAAAATGAGTTGGATGCCAATGTTACTCTCCTACCAACCAAATGTTATGTACGTAACCACCAAAAGCCCGAGGAGTGATTTCACGCATTAGGCTGGGCACTATAAACCTATCTCATACCAACCTGGGTTCCACCTTGTCCTATACCTAGGCATGTCCCCACTTAGGACCATAACATTCCTCCACCTTTCCACATCCATTGCCCTTGGGTAGCCTACTTGGTGTTTTTTTTTTCCTTCTTTCTTTCTTCTCAGGTAGCTCCTTCTACGACGCCATTACGCACTTACACCTTAGTGGGCCCGAGTAAACATTATGCACGTGCACAAGATAGTAGCCTTACGATTGAAATAACCTACATTTGGTAGTTTGGTATGATTAAAAATAGAAAGAAAACAAGAAGTCGGGGTACAAGCTGGATGCGGTACAACTGCTTAGTTGTGGGAGAAGAAAGAGGAGAGGCGTGGAAGACTATACAGCCCGTTAACACAAGCATCAAATATAGAGATCTTTCACGACTGGAAAAGCTTATAAATGATGAACGTGGGAGCAAAGGGAGAAACTACGTACATTTCCTTGGTGGTGCGAAAGAAAGAGAAGAGAGAGAGAGAGAGAGAGAGAGAGAGAGAGAGAGAGAGAGAGAGAGAGAGAGAGAGAGAGAGAGAGAGAGAGAGAGATAATGGAAGGTGGAGGATGGGCAATTGGGGTGCATGGAGGTGCTGGTGTTGATCCAAAGTTGCCCCAACAACGTCAAGAAGAGGCCCAAAAACTTATCACACGCTGCCTGCATTTGGGCGTCTCTGCTCTCCGCTCTTCTCTTCCTGCTATTGATGTCGTCGAACTCGTCGTACAAATCATCTTCTTCTTCACTCTTCTCTTCCCTACTTATGCTTTCTTTTATCTCAAGATTGCTTTCAGTTTATGACTCTTGTGTCACTTCTCCCTTTCATCACCATCTACTTAATTACCACTCTTTATACATGTTTCTTAGATTTTCTTGGAAAAACCCAAGAAGGAGGCTTGATGGATCACAGGGCTAAGATCATTCGATGAAGATCGTATCCACATGACACGAATGCGTCTCAAATCTTATCAGCATTTTTCTTATGTATATTTTTTTTATTTCAGGTAAGGGAACTAGAAACGGACCCACTTTTCAATTCAGGACGTGGATCAGCTCTAACGGAGAAAGGAACGGTGGAGATGGAAGCTAGCATCATGGACGGCCCTAAGAGGAGGTGTGGGGCCGTTTCGGGTGTTACAACCGTGAAGAATCCCATATCGCTAGCAAGGCTGGTCATGGATAAATCTCCTCATTCCTATCTTGCCTTCGCTGGCGCTGAGGATTTCGCTAGGCAACAGGTTCTAAATTCTAATCTTCAAACTCACAAGGTTGCATGATGATTCATTTTAAGAGTGGCAATATCAATAAGAGGGGAGAAAAGGAAGTGACGTGTTTCTTTTCTTATGTGAAGGGTGTTCAACTCGTGGACAATACGTTCTTTATCACCGAGGAAAACGTGGGCATGTTAAAGCTTGCCAAAGAGGCAAAGACAATTACGGTATACCTTGTTTTAGTTCTTTTCCTTTTGTTTTTTTTTTTTTTTGCCAACTCATGTGGGCACTATAATATATATTTTAATATTCGCACAAACTCAGCTGGTCTTTTCCTGTTTAAACAGCTCCCAAAAGTTCTCATAACCCCATTAAAAAAGAAAAGATAAACTGATCAGTTTGTGTAATTATTAAAACATGGTAGTGCCAATATCAGTAGCTTATTATTAAGAAACAGAACTTCTTAATAGCCCCTTCGGTCAGTTTGAGTCAGGTTGAGGCCATCCCTAGCCCATGGTTGCATCACTCCAATCCCAATCCAAACCAACACAAGCCTTAACCCGGAAAGGTCTTGAATTTTAATGTTATCAAGACCTATTTGTTTATCTACTATGAGAAGGGGATGAAAATGTAATACATAATTTTCTGTTCTCAGTTGAATTCGAAAGTACATAATTCTGTGGGGTAATGATTTCCTAATAATTTCATTACCATGTTTTGCTATGCACAGTTCGATTACAGAGTCCCTATGGATACATGTAGTGTAGGTGCTGGAGCAGGCAACACCACCTTACAAATGAACGGCCTCCCAATCAGCCTATACTCACAAGAAACTGTTGGGTGTGTCGTGGTGGACGCCCAAGGGCGATGTGCTGCAGCCACCTCCACGGGCGGCCTCATGAATAAGATGAGCGGCCGCATTGGTGACTCTCCTTTGATAGGTTCAGGGACCTATGCCTGTCAACTTTGTGCCATCTCATGCACTGGCGAAGGTGAAGCAATCATACGTGCGACTATGGCTAGAGATGTTGCAGCTGTGATGGAATACAAGGGTCTCTCCCTCCAAGATGCTGTTGACTATGTGATCAAGGAGAGGTTGGATGAAGGTAAGGCTGGCCTTATTGCCGTCTCTAAGGATGGGGAGGTGGCATACGGGTTCAACACGACCGGAATGTTTAGGGGCTTTGCCACTGAAGATGGGTTCATGGAGGTGGGCATTTGGGATTAAAAGTGTGCAATAACTTCAAATGTCATTTCTTTAGTTCAAGGCACGAGCATTCATCATGAAGATTAGTTCTATGGTAAATGATAATTTCCTCTCTTTTGTTCTCGTTCCTAGAAGTGCCAATAAAGGTCACGGTTTACTCGGGATCCTCTCTCCGCATTGATGTCAATCTATCTCCTTTATGCTCTGAATAAAGTTAATCGTTGTTCCAAATATAAAAGTAGATAATAAATGTACGATGGAATTAGGAGCCATGTCTGGCATCCCTAATTTTTTTTCATGATAAATTAATGTCTCCAAGTGGTGAGAGAGGGTTAAGGCGGGTGGGAGAAGGAGAGAGATTTGAGAGAGCACGATTGAGATTAGGGTGAGAAGTGGCTATAGAGTTTTTTGTTTCCTTATTTTTAGCCACTTCACCTGCCTTACCCCTCTCTCACCACTTGGAGACACTAGTTTATCATGGAAAAAATATTCATGGTAGCCGAACGTACCCTAAGTAGCTAATTATATGATTGAATTTCTAATGAGAATACACAGTAATAATGTTAGATTCTTATCACCACGAAGAATGATACTTTGGAGCACCCTTTTTGCTTCTTCTATGCTTTGGAAAATGATAACAAGAGGCTCTTGTTTGAAGGTGTCTGGGTCATTCACTCAGAATAGATTTTTTTGCCTATTTTATCACAAAGAGAGCATTTTTGTCATGAAAAGCAGTTATTAATTTGTGTTATACATGTCATGCGATAGGGAGAGGAAAACGGGTTTACTTTTGCATTTGAATGCCTCATGGTACTCGCAACACTGCTTGTTTGTTTAATGAGAAAAGTACGGAATGAGTGTCATAGTTTCGAGCAATTACGGATTTCGGGTACCTTTTAAAATAAGAATTAAACACGGGGGATTCTTCAAAAAGGGGTGGCGAAAAGACCCCAATACCCTTCTGACATGATCAGCGTCCTCGTATGTTACCTTCCTGATGGAAGAGAACGTCAATCATTATCATCAAAAAGCGTTAAAGCTGCCCACTTTTCACGTCAAATCACGTCATAAGGGGAGTGCATGTGTATCGTTTGGATAATAACGGCTCACATCTCTTTTGGCTTAGAACGGCGACGTTATTGAACATTTTATTATTTCTCACGTCTCTTTTGGCCTAGAACGATGCCAGATTCTTGAGTACGCCGCTGGAATATCAAATACACCGCCGGATTCTAGAGAACGTCGCCGGAATATCAAGGAGTGTGCCGACGGAAATAACGTACGCTGGCGGAATCTCATACAGAGAGGCGATATTATTAAAAGACGTCACCGTTTCATATTGATTTCCACGTGTCTTGGATCCGATCATCTATGCATATGGGCGGGCCAAGATTTAAAAGAACCCAAGGGACTCTGGGTTCAAAGAAAGATTTCAAATCCAAACTAAACCGGCTGTGTATAGAGGCGCTAGCGTTCTAAAAAGTTTTTCAACACGTGTTAAGCATCCATCCGTCTCTAGTTATTTTCGACGGCCAAGATAGAAACGAACCCAAGGTTCTGTCGGCTGAAATACACATTCAGACGAACCAAAAGAAGCCATGTGAAGCGCGCCAATTTAATAGGCAGTAATGAAAAAGGAGATTTATGTTGATGTTAGAAGGGTATCAGGGTTTTTTTTCCATCCGATTTTGAAGAATCACCCGTGTTTCATGCTTGTTTTAAAAAGTACTAGAAATCCGTAATTTCTTGAAACTTGTACACTCATTCCGTACTTTTCTCTTTTTTATTTTGAGAAATTACTGATTATTTAACTCAAAATTGCATTTAATTTTGAGTCTAATAATTAATTTTGGACCGAACCTTCCAATATGCTAAGGAGTTAAGATCATCCTATGGAGATAATTTCTGGAGCTACCACAGCGTATTATATTATAGTAAGGATCTAATTAATGAATGGTTTGGACGGTCCAAGGACCCTACTACACTTCATAAAAAATGCATGCCATTGCGTGTGGACTGCATATAATATCTCCAAAAATCAATTTTTGGCTTGTCGACCCAAAAATCAACACAAGAGTCCTGATGGGTGAAGGACATATGATCACCCTGGTCAAGATAATCTAAACGGTCGACATGCTGTCACCCGTCTGACAATGGTGGAGTGAGGTCAATTTTGAGCAATCAATCCCCTTTAAAAAAATGATCCTATGCTTCCGTAAGTTAGTCTTCTTTTCACTACCTTCATGTTTAGATTACCAGGAAAAAAATTATGGCATAAAATTTTCTTGGGAAAATGGTTCCTTTCCAAAATCCAGAAGGAAATAACAATGTTTATGATTAATTGAGGGGAATATCATTGTAAATTGAAGGTCACTCTGTGTAAAGCTTCAACTTATCTTCTGTTCATGGTAAACAAACACTAGAAAAGCAAGAAATATTAGATAAAGCTTTTTCTTTCCAAACTTTTCCAGAACTTTCCTCTAACCCAAACAGGGCTTTGTCTTTCTAGCGTCGGTATGGAGTGGACCTACAGACATACAGTTAGTTGATGACAGCTTTGAAACCGAATCTCTCACCCAAAGTCTGCTCCACCTTCTTTTCTCCCCCTTCTTCCAACCTCTCTCTCTCTCTCTCTCTCTCTATCTCTTGCACGGCTTCAGCACAATCAATCAAGGAAGATAAAGAGGAGGAGGAGGAAGAAGAAGAAGAACCAAGAAATAGCATCATCATAACTTACTGTTCACCATGTCTTCTCAGCAGCGCTCGTTTCATTTACATGGAGCTCTGCTTTTCCTGTGTCTCGCCACCACTCTCCAAGCCCTCACCCTCCCATCCGATATCTTCGCTCTAACATCCTTCAAATCTCTCATCAAACCCACTTCCATCTCACCCTGGTCTTGCCTCGCCTCTTGGGATTTCACCTTCGATCCCTGCTCTACCCCTCGAACCACCCACTTCATCTGCGGTCTCACCTGCAGCCCCGATTCCACCCGAGTCACCTCACTCGTCCTCGACCCAGCTGGCTACGTCGGAACCCTCTCCCCTTTCCTCTCCAACCTCACCCAACTCACCCACCTCGACCTCTCCGACAATTCCTTCTACGGCCAACTCCCTCCTTCCCTTTTTACCCTCTCCAACCTCCAAACCCTCTACTTAAAATCCAATTCCTTCTCATCCACCCTCCCTCCTTCCTTCCTCCTAAAAAACCTCCAAGAACTAGACATTTCCCATAATGCCCTTACAGGCACTCTCCCACAAACACTCAAATTCCTCCCTTCCTTGAAAATTCTGGACCTCAGCTACAATTTCTTTTATGGCCCCTTGCCCAATCTGCCTCCCAATCTATCCAACCTCGCCCTCAAAGCCAATTCACTTTCTGGGCCTATTCTACAGTCATCCTTCCAAGGTCTGACCCAATTAGAAGTGATAGAGCTCAGCTCCAACAATTTAACAGGGACTCTCAAAAACTGGTTTTTCCTTCTCCCTTCTCTTCAGCAGATCGATCTGGCCAACAACAGCCTTACACGTGTCGAGATTTTCAACCCCACCTATTCTAATAGCCAGCTCGTGGCCGTCGATCTCAGTTTCAACAAGATCGAGGGGCAGCTGCCCGTAAATTTCGTGAATTTTCCTCTGCTCTCTGCTCTTTCACTGAGGTATAATAAATTGCGTGGTGCCATTCCCAAGGAGTACGGGGAGAAAGAGTCTATCTTGCGATTGTTTTTGGACGGGAACTTTTTGAATGGGAATGTTCCGGCAGGTTTTTTCCGGCGTGTTTCGGTTTCGGGTAGTTTGGGAGATAACTGTTTGTGGAGCTGCCCCACTTCTCTTCAGCTTTGCTTGCCTTCGCAGAAACCCGTTTCGGTCTGCAAAGAGGCGTATCGGAGAAGGCCTCAGTCTCGTAATTAGCGTGTGTTAGTATTAATTATTGAATATTATCATATAATTTCCTTTCCTTAATGCAGATTAATAATGGAAACGTTGAACATGTAATTGTAAGTTGTGTATAGTTATAAGAAAATAGTAAACTGTTAGCAAGTGGAAAACGTATAGATTTTTTTTAATAGAGCACGCACTCTTAGATTTTCGAATTTTGTTTATCAGTTTGATTAAACAAGATTTCTTTTTTTTCCATTTGCATTAGGTGCACATGGACTATGTCCTTCAACTTCTTAGTTCAGATGTGCACTCATAAACTGAAATCAACCATGGAGATGGATATCCACACTCATTCACACTCCCCTTCTTTCGATATTGGCACTACTTTTATTTTCCAACTTCTCTGATTTTTGTGATATGATCTTCCCAAGCAAATACTTATTCACTCTCTCTGTCTCTCTAAATAAACTTGGAACAATGGAGCCCTTCAAAGGTGGTTGTTGGAATAATTGATTAGGTAGTTATTGCAATGAATGTGGTTGTTTAAGCTAGTGGTGGATCCGGTTATTGCTGTTAGAATTTGATCAAAGAGCAGTCATGATAATAGAATTATCATTGATTTGATTAATCTAATACCATATAGATTCTAAGAAACCAAGCACGAAAAAATACAATGTAAACACTCACCTCTTTCACTGATCTTTTACTCATCGCCTGATTGGCTGTTGAGCCCATTTTTTTCCCTATAAAATCAATCAAAACTCCTCTGGCACTCTCGAGTTATGACCGTGTCAATCGAGTATTCAGCCACGTTAACCAGGTTGAGTCATGCTGAGTCGACTATGGATTTGCTTGGCTGTGTTTCAGCCCGCATCTGCATGTTGAAACAGTGGGTCGATCGGATCTTGCGATGGGGTTAGATCCCTCAGTTTGATGCATAGTAGTGGGGACCAGTGTCATATTATTAAAAAAAAGTGTCTTGATCGTATTCTGCTAATCATAAAAATCTTAACATGTAAGCTATTTTGATCTTATCATATCAAATCTAGCTTCTCTAACTTTCAATTAGATGTGGTTGGCCTACACTAATCCATCTATATCTATTAATTGTGATTTGCTAGTGTCCATCGCACAAGGCATTTCGTTGCACGAGGGAGCAAGCCACATAGGCTCAGATTTTGTCTTATTCGTTTAATTCATCTGAGGTGGCTGTTCTGTCATGCAACAGACACTCTGCGGAATGTCTTCTGCAATGGACGCTAGCAAATCCCCTATTAATTTAATCAAGGTGCATCAATTACCCAATTAACCTAATACTCATTCATTGATTATGGGTATTTTTGATAATTTCACGTCGAATCTGTTCTTCAATCCAGACCGTCCATGGGTTCATGATCAAAGGCAGCTAAAATTAGGTCTTATAATCAGGCATGGATTGCAAACTCGGACCCGGTTACTTGCTTGAGTCGACAGTGAGTTAATTAGCGGGCCAAATAAATATGTTTTATTGTATTTTATGTAGCTATGGGACCAAAATTGCACGAGGCTAGACTTGTGGCTATCCTACGATTCAATGGATTCGAGCTCCTTAGGATGCACTTTGTTTCTTCTTAGTTTTATGTGATGAAAAATCCTTTAATTTAGACTATGGGATAATTAGGTTTTTCATTGTTATTTTTTCTATCTATGTTTATTATTTTTAAGATATTTTGCTCTCATGTGTAGAATATTTATGTATACATAAAAATATATTTATTATTTTTAAGATATTTTGTTTTCATGTGAAGAATATTTATGTATATACAAAAATAATTATTCTTTATTTCATATATTACAGTAAAAAATAGCATATAGGTTCCCTCAACATAATTGTTTGTTAGTAAAGTAGTTAATAGGTATAGAGATTTACATTCAAAAGATATGTAATAGCTATAGCTAAGGGGGAAATTATATTTATAAAATGGGGGCGCAGTATCTAAGCTCAAGCTCATATAGGAAATCTGAGGTAGAGTTTTCATATAGGGCATCTCCCATGTTGTTTGACTCATCCAACCCATTCATTCCATAGAACCTCACATAGGTATATAGGTTGTTCCTAACAAACCATCTTCATGTGATCACCCTAACCGTTCAATCTGTAGAGGCACAAAATGGACCATGTTGTAGACGTCCATTTTAAACCTCCACAAATCAACGCTTACGATGATCCTATGGAAATGATTTCTTAGGGACACCCTATCTATGTTAGGTCCTATAGAATCAATATCTAACATAACCCAAACATCATAGGCAGACACACTAGTTAAAAACTTGAGCTCAGAAATTCTATCTGAGCTTGAGCTCAGAAACCATTACCTATTATAAAATTTTAATAACGCTACTAATATTGCCCTGACATGTTTTGATAATTGCACTAAATGACCTTGTGTTTTACTACTAAGGGTGTCAATTTTGGCTCTGGCTCGGAGGCTCGCTCGAGCTCGGCTCGAATCCTTAACGAGCCGAGCCGAGCCGGCTCACCAGGCTTGTTAAGCTTAACGAGCCGAGCCTAATTTAGGCCAGGCTCGGCTCGGCTCGGCTCGTTATGACTCGTTAAGAATTTAATATATTTAAATATATATATATATTATATTAATTTATACATTAAAAGGGTTGTCCAGGGAGTGAAAGGGGGGGGGGGAATATGTCACTTCATTTTTGGAACCCCATTTGTTACTAGGACCACCCTCCATAGTGTAAAAAAAGTAGTCAAATTACACCAGTAGGGCTGTCCAGGGAAGATGAGGGGTGTGAACATAATATAACCCGAGCTCGGTAAGGCTCGCGAGCCTGGCCGAGCCTGACCGAGCCGAGCAGAGCCCGAGCCTGGTTCGAGCCCGAGCCGAGCCGAGCTTTTGAGCTTAACGAGCCGAGCTTTTGAGCTTAACGAGCCGAGCTGAGCCTGGCCAAGCTCGGCTCGGCTCGGCTCGTTTACACCCCTATTTACTACTTAACCAGTTGTCAATTGTTCACAATTCCCCAAAAAGCTCTAAGAAGCTTATTGAAAAGGAGAACACAAGGTGAGTTACTCAATTGTCAAAACATGGTAGTGCCAATATTAGTAGCCTTTAATAATCTCCAAGGTTGCTCATGTCATCCCATGATGTATAGCATATAACAAATACAATTACACTCTTACCAAGTTGCAAAGTTACTCTTTGATTTATCATATGCCTATGTTGCTCAATATAAAATTAATGAAAGCTACTCTCTCTCTCTCTCTCTCCATAAACTTTTAGCAATGAACCCTTAAAAAGGTAGTGGTTGTAATAATAGATTAGGTGGGCTGTAACATTAGGTAGTTAGAAATGAATGTGGTTGTCAATGCCAAGGCGGTGGTATGTGGTTATTATATCTTATGTATCAAGCATAGTTTCAAACTTAGACTAGGACAATTATGGCTTGAGTCGACCAGGTGACTCGGTATGTTGATTAGCTGGCCAAATAAATATGTTTTAAATTAATTTTGTGGCATAGTAGAAAAATAAATACGAAAGTTCAGCCTTTGTTTATCGTCATGGGTGTTTGAACAGAGGGACATACAAGAATGGAAACTAAAGAAAATGAGGGATGAAACTACGTACCCCTGTTAAGATTCAGAGGTGATGGATTTGCTCTTCTCCAGCTCAAGAGATGAAACAAGGTTAGGTTTGCAGAGACCTTGATCCTGTTTACACAATGGGGGTAGGATGCATTTGTCATCACCATTGACCAAGTGGCTAGTATCATCCAATGAAAGTGGGCCCAAGATCAATGGCCCATACTTGTTGCGGCCAACAAGATTCGCAGACCCAATCATCGTACATGAACTGGTGGGCCAACACCAGGGCTATTCTGAATCCCGTTCTCTACAGCTTTTTGTTTTTTTTTTATATAAAGCAGGGAACAAAATAGAGAACTTCAATGGCATTTTTCTCATCAATGTACAAAATGGAGAACTATAGTGACAGTAAGCAGCCTGCTAAAAAAATAGTCACGGCTACGGTTAGACCCCTAACTGTTTTAGGGACCGGGGTCCCTACAAGATTATTAGGAAGCATCTGCAGCATGACCAACAAATGCATACTAATAGGAGATTTTGAGTGAATGTTCACTTAGGCTCTGTTCACTTGTTTTCCCGAGAAAGGAAAAGAAAAGGTTTCCCGGAAATCTGACGTGACAATAGGAAAAGAAATCCGGGAAAACTGTGTAGGAAAAGGTTTCCCGCGCCTGTTCACGTGCGCAGGAACTGCGCAGGAAAAGGTTTCCCGAGAAATTGCTTGCCCACCTTTTTTCACTAGTTTTCCCAGGAAAGCAAATCCGACCAAAATAGTGGGATTTTGTTTCCCACACTTGTGAGAAAAGAGACATTTCCACATATTTTTG
Source organism: Tasmannia lanceolata (assembly GCF_043159265.1). Taxonomy (NCBI): domain Eukaryota; kingdom Viridiplantae; phylum Streptophyta; class Magnoliopsida; order Canellales; family Winteraceae; genus Tasmannia; species Tasmannia lanceolata. The sequence continues at coordinate 64,005,836 of NW_027518680.1, read as the reverse complement.
GTAATTTTCATGTCATTAATTGACATTTTCCATCTAGGCTTGTTACTTTCTCAGAAAAGCAAGTGAACACTAGAATTCTATCTTGTCAAGGTCTTGTCAAGGAGAAAAGAGACTCTTTTCCAGGGACTTGCTTCTCGGGAACGCAAGTGAACAGAGCCTTAGGGGCGTACTTGGCGCCCACTTTTGTGAATATCACAAGGGTTGTTTTCAGTGACAGGCTCATGGTCATTTGAACTTTATAGGGGAGGTTATGTCCTTGGACTTGACAATTGTCTCCTTAAGTTCAAATAATTGCGAGTCTTTCTCCGGTTTTATTTGACTTATTGTTTTGTTCTTTTTTCTTTTTTTCTTTTTTTTTGTGCACCCCTGAATGACCACTAGGGGTTGGGTCATTGGGAGAGATTCGATCGAGGTGGGAGACTCTCCTAGAGCAGACCCAGGCGTTCGTCGGAGCCGCAGGGCTTGACATACTACTCTGTTTGGGACCTCGGAGACGCAGGGCTTGACATACTACTCTGTTTGGAACCTGGACGAGTGGCGCCCGACGTGGTAGTTGCCTTATCAGAGAGGTAGCGGGACACTACTTACACCTTCCACTTTCATGTGAGATTGAGACAGTAGATCTTGTCAGAAATTATGGCTGGATGTGATAAGTGGCTTTCCTGTAAGCATTTCCCATGTTTTATTACATCCGGATGGAATCAACCAAAAAATATGAGAAATGCTAAAATGAGGGAAAAGAAAAACGGCAGTAAAAGTAGAGGGAACCTTTTATTCTAGTTCAAATCAATATTTAACACATTCCTACCTTCTATTTAACACAATTTACACACATCTGAGACTTTTTCTACAGCAGATGTATACTTGTTATGTACAAGAAACAGGATAAAATAAAAGTTTCATTTAATCACATACTAGCAAGCAAACACCCAAACCATGGTCCATGAACCTGACCCGACACAGTTGCCATCACCACCAGCAACCCCGCTGCCTCTGCCACCCGTTCATAAAGAAGTGCAGCCCCCACTCGCCGGAGGGCTGTCTCCGCTAACTTATGTCCCTGGGCAGTGCTCCCACCAAACACAATTCCCCGTACTGCCAGATACACGGCACGGGCTACCTTTGCAAATACAGGATCCTCAGCTCTTACGCTCTTAGCTAACATACTTGCCAGCATCTTTTTCTTTGCTTGGATCCCCACCATTTCGCCGCCTATTTCTGAAAATGATGACCAATTGATTGATTCCACAATTTCCGCAATGCCCACATCTGAGGCACTATCCAAGAGCATCGAGAGACTTTTAACAGAATCGGAGACGACAGTATCCATGTCCATAGGATGAGTGGCTGACTTCTCGCTGACAAGGATCTGACGGATAACCAACATGCTGTAGAGTAATAACAAAAACGGGAATAGATTAAGAAAGATAGATACGCAAACACAGAACAGAATGCAAAATCCACTGTAGACAAGTTAATCACCTTGTACAGATGACAATGACCTTCTGGAGTTGGCTCTGAACATCCCTTAGTCTTGCAAAATTGAGTTTAAGAGTCTCAGGTAGTGTCTCCTGAGTTACCCCTTCTATTCCACATGCCAACCTTAACAATCCAACCCTCAATAACACATCGATCCTTTCTCCCTTGCATTCACGTAGCTGATCATCTCCTGATCAAACAATAAAGCAGAAATAGTATAAAGTGACGCATCATCTAAAAGGGGAAACAGAAAGCTGGGCTCGATCGCAAACTAATGGGTTCCCCAGGGCATCCGTTGGTGGGAAATAATGGGACCCACCAGTGATTAACAAAACATTCTTGTTTCAAAATTCACAAATACCCTTTCGTGATTTCTAGAAACTCCTTGTTCTTGAGAATGGCCCACAAGAATAATAAGGCCTAAAGGTATTATGCACTCCAAAAAGGCGTTCTTTAAAATAACCTCTCGTTCATTCAGGCAATAAGCATGACAAAATGGAATCAAGTGCACAAACCTGCTTTAGAAGTCATGGGAGAAGAAACTGGGAGGCTGTGATTCAAAGCCATCGAAACACTGCCTCCGGTACGAAGGGTGGCAGGTGGAATACCCTGAGAAGACGGTAAAGAATCTGTGTGGCTCATCGCCAAAGCAGAGAGAGAATCTTTATGTTCATTCCACTCCTGTTCTGCATCGTCCACAAGAGATGCAAGCCACTGCGCTGTTTGCGGAAGAGAGCTCACAGCATCAGATGGATGTCCATAGCGATCAGCAAATGCCTTCTGCAAATAATCCAACCCAGCTGGCCCCTTTATGAGAGGTTCCATAAGTCGGATACGCGCTTTGCTAATTTCTTTCTTAAGAATCTGTCCAAAAAAAGTCGCGACTTTAAATCTCAAAGAAAAACTATTTCATCTAGTTTTTAATGGATTTCATTTTGAAGACATAATACGTCCATCAATGGTGATAAACAGAATTTTCCATGGTTTCCAGAAGCACAAAAACAAACCTGTATCTCTCCAAAACAAAGAGCGGACATAATTTATCCATTAATGGCGACTAGACTATCTTTCATCTCATGTTAATTTATTGTATATGAGAAAATTTGCTGATAATGACGCCAATGGATTCATTTTGAAGACATGTATGCATCAATGGTGATAAAAGACTGTTGCATGGTGTTTCCAGAAGCACAAAAACAAACCTGTATCTGTTCCAAAACAAAGCGCAGACCCTTAACCATTGCAATGATGAAAGAAGCGCTTAATTTGTCATCAGTAGGATCTATCTGTGCCAATTCATTCAGTAATTTTGCGTGGGCCATTCTCATGTCATCATCATTTGCTGGAGCAGAAAGCTTCTGTAGTGTGACTAATGTGTACTCCAATATACTCCCAAGATAATTCACATCATGGGTACCTGACTTGAGTACCTTTGTTGAAGCAAGAAAAAGGAGAACATATAAGCTTATTCTATCACAAGTGGTACTTGTAAGTAGGATATAATATTGAAGATTGCAAAGAGAGTGAACTAACAGGGCTATAATTATAGGGAAGTGTCTAGGCAATTTCGCAAAAGCAATTTTGCAGCCCCTCTTTTTCAGGAGAAGTGCCACCTCATATGAAGTTATGAGCCTCATGACTTGAATAAGACAATTTTGGCTATGAGGTGGCTTTCCTCTCTTGAAAAAATGGATCTGCTAATTGTCTTTTTTGAAAAATCGCCTAGACACTCCCCTAACTAGACCATTGAACATTGTTCCCAATAAGAAAAAACTATAGACCATTGAAACACATAAATACAATAGTATTTGGCATTAGGCATGCAATAGTTGTTTTAGGTAGTAACATACCTGAGAGAGAATGTCAAGATCAATAGTGTCAAGAATCTGTTGCTTCCAACTCTGAGGAGCCATCTCGGACAGTTCATCCCTCACCTCCTTCATGAGATGGATTAACTGACCATAGTCAGGTTTGTCTTGTTTCATAGATTCTGCAATTCCATCCCAGAAAGCCTTCTCCATCGTCACTTTGATTTTTGCCTGCCAGTTGAGAAAGATGAGCTATCAGAATGTTTTGCACATATCTGAATTCTGAACACACATTCCCTATCAGTAACCCTTTATATGTTTGTGTGTGTGTGTATCACAGTTGTAAATTTCGTTTCGTTTCGTCCGAAATGGACGAAACGTTTCGGTTTCGGCCGAAAACCGGAACGAAATGACGAAAATTTCGTTTCGTTCTGGATTTCGGCCGAAATTGACCGGAATTGACCGGAATTTACTGAAATTTACCGAAAAGTTTCACACGAAATTTAGAACTATGATATATATATATATATATATATATATATATATATATATATATATATATATTATAATGTTAAATATTCCATTAGGAGAATTAATTAATCAAAAGGAAAGAAACAATGACTAGTAGCGGTGTTTAAAAACACGGATGCAGGTCAAAATGCGGCCAAAAAAACTCGGCGCGGATACGGACAAGAACACGGTTTGACACGGCTGAGTACACGGCTGATGCAGTCATAACTCAGGAGAGTCAAAGGAGTTTTTGTTGACTCTATAGGGCAAAACGCAAAACACGGTGGCAAAACGTGGAACACGGCCAAGGGAAAAGAGAGTCGACTTGGAGGAGTCCACGATGACGTGGGGGAGTTATAAAACTATGATCACCAGTATATTTCCATCTAATATACATAAATATATATAGGTATATGTGTGTGTGTGTGTGTGTGTGGGGGGGGGGGGGGGGAGGGGGGGAGGGAGGGGCAGATATATAGAGGTGTGGGTCTCCTGATAAAAAGTTCCGCCGAAAATTAATTTATCAAGAGACCCACAGCTCAGACCTCTCAAAACAATCTTCAGCGAAAGCATTCGCCACGGCAAACAAGCATGAAATAGCTCCACCGATGGTGCCTCTACAGACCCTATGTGTTTCATATAAGTTTTCCAAGCGTGTCTCACATGTTTCAAAACATCTCCTCAATTTTTATTTTGTTTCTTTTTGTTCCCGAAACACGTTTCCAAGGAAATGCGATTTTCACCCCCCACCCCACACACACACCAACAAAAAAAAAACCACCCCAGGGCATTTCCTACAACTGTTATGATTCAAATTATCAAATCCCTAATATCTATGTATATGGAGAACGATAATTTAATAGAAAAAGTTCAATATTTTGGGACCGAATTACTCCTAAATTTTTTATTTTAAAAACCATAAAGCATGGGCATCTTAGTAATTGTGGTCAGTTGACTTTCCAACCGATTGAACCTGTCCTTCCTGACCAACCCCACCATTGCCCTCGTTGTCTCAGCAATACCAACTATCACCAGAAATGACAACACAACTGTGATAAATCATATCATGCCCCACTAAAAAACTTTCACCCTCTCATCTATCCTCACTCCTCAGTCACCTTCTGTTCTCATTTTTCAATGCCATCCATAACAGATAGAACTCTGCATGCAAATAACTACGGCAACAAACTCTATGACTTCACAACTATTTTAAAATGTGGATCCTCAAATTTAATGCATATTGGGTCGCTCTCCTAGTGAAACCAATCTCGGACAAGACATTCGACCTAAGAATGAATGTCGCCCTTGCTGCTATCACAGCATTCATCACCGGCACCAACAGCATTGCTCCATCAACCTTGGTACCACCACCTGGGCCACTGACCGGTGGATAAAAGCCCTCAAAGTTGAAAGACCATTATGGGGAAATAGCGGCAGTAAAGAACCTACTGAAACAGCACTGAATTCATGGAGAGGGAGAGAGGTGACGGGAGGAAAAGAGAAGTAACCATGGTGAGAAGGAAGACGAGATAGAAAACCAGAGGTCAAACTGCAAAATGACCAAAATGCCCATGTCTTGTGTAGTTGTGTTTATAAGAATAAAATCTAAGAAGATAGACATCCGCCCTCACATGTTTTGATAATAGCACTCAACTCCTTACTAAACACTTTTTTATCGGCTATTTATAGCTTTCTGGGAACTGTAACAGGGTCTCTTGATAAAAAGTTCCACCTAAAATTAATTTATCAAGAGACCCACAGCTCAGACCTCTCAAAACAATCTTCAGCGAAAGCATCCTTGTCAAAAGCCATGGCAAACAAGTCATGAAATAGCTCCACCGATGGTGCCTCTACAAACCCTATGTGTTTCATATAAGTTTTCCAAGCGTGTCTCACATGTTTCAAAACATCTCCTCAATTATAATTTTTTATGTTTCATTTTATTCCCGAAACACGTTTCCAAGGAAATGCGATTTCACCCCCCCACCCCCACCCCCACCCCCCACACACGACCAACAAAAAAAAAGAAGAAAAAACACCCCAGGGCATTTCCGACAACTGTTATGATTCAAATTATCAAATCCCTAATATCTATGTATATGGAGAATGATAATTTAATAGAAAAAGTTCAATATTTTGGGACCGAATTACTCCTAAATTTTTTATTTTAAAAACCATAAAGCATGGGCATCTTAGTAATTGTGGACAGTTGACTTTCCAACCGATTGAACCTGTCCTTCCTGACCAACCCCCACCATTGCCCTCGTTGTCTCAGCAATACCAACTATCACCAGAAATGACAACACAACTGTGATAAATCATATCATGCCCCACTAAAAAACTTTCACCCTCTCATCTATCCTCACTCCTCAGTCACCTTCTGTTCTCATTTTTCAATGCCATCCATAACAGATAGAACTCTGCATGCAAATAACTACGGCAACAAACTCTATGACTTCACAACTATTTTAAAATGTGGATCCTCAAATTTAATGCATATGTGGTCGCTCTCCTAGTGAAACCAATCTCGGACAAGACATTCGACCTAAGAATGAATGTCGCCCTTGCTGCTATCACAGCATTCATCACCGGCACCAACAGCATTGCTCCATCAACCTTGGTACCACCACCTGGGCCACTGACCGGTGGATAAAAGCCCTCAAAGTTGAAAGACCATTATGGGGAAATAGCGGCAGTAAAGAACCTACTGAAACAGCACTGAATTCATGGAGAGGGAGAGAGGTGACGGGAGGAAAAGAGAAGTAACCATGGTGAGAAGGAAGACGAGATAGAAAACCAGAGGTCAAACTGCAAAATGACCAAAATGCCCATGTCTTGTGTAGTTGTGTTTATAAGAATAAAATCTAAGAAGATAGACATCCGCACTCACATGTTTTGATAATAGCACTCAACTCCTTACTAAACATTTTTTTATCGGCTATTTATAGCTTTCTGGGAACTGTAACAGGCTCTAGCAGGTAAAGGGAAGTTTTTAGAAGTTTTGGAATATTGTTACCATGTATATAAATCAGTAGATACTTTTGGATAAATTTTGTATAGGTGCAGATGAACATCTAATAATCCACTAACCTTGATGTCATTCTGATCTTTGTCTTGGATATCAAAGCTGTCAGTAAAAGCCCCACGAACATCATGGACAATTTCATTTACGAGCAGTTCATTCTCAGATGGTAACTTCTCAGTTACAGATGAACTGAAATGACCCTCTACACTTCCAGAGGCACTTGAACCAACTTTGAGTGAGGAAGAGGCATCTTTAGAATAGGAGTGCACTGCATGGCTTGAGTTTCCACGACCCTCGGCTGAGATTCTTTCATCTGAGACCAAAGCAAAAGGAGGAACTGAAGAATCAAATTTCGAAGAAGAAATATGTGCAACCGGTGACACCAAAGGGCTCCCATTCTCCTTTGCTTCAAAGAATTTAGAACGTGTTTCCGAGAGAGCACATTCCATCCGTTCAATCCCAGCGCTGCCACTCAGATTTTGCACCTTCTCCTTTAGAAGTTTCTGATCTTCTGAAACCTACGAACATCAAAAGACGACATCAAAGTGTTAATCATAGAGACTACTAGCAATTAAAATTATGGTTATAAACAGAAAATGTCATTAGTAAGAAGCCTTAGTTATAGACTAATGAGTAACACTAAGACAGAAAAGAATCTTAAAACTGTAATTATGGAGCAGACTAGAGAACCTGTTTCTGGATAGATTTCATATCAAGACTAAGATCACCACTACTCCCATTAGGAGTGAGCTTACATGTCTGCATCATAGAAAGCTCAAGTTGGCAAGCTGCTTTAACCAAGTCGTCCTCTAAAGACCTAGCATCCTTGACCTTCCACACCACAAAATGGTATAGGTAAGAACACCATGCCGCATCAAAAGCCGCCAGCTGGGATCTGAAGGTCAGTTGGGTTGACGAGCCAGCACTAGTAGTACCTTGCAGAGGACCTTCTAATATAATCTTGACCAAAAACTCAAATTCTCGAATGAATTTTGCAGCTGACTCAGCGAGAGTGGTCTCACGCTCCCCCTGTCCACTGAAAACTGCATCTGGGTGACCCAATATCATATAAGAACAGAGCACTACCCTTGATGGATACCTCGAAAACTTCTTTGAATCTGGAATTTTCACTTCTTTATTGGACCCTTTATTTGTCCCTCTGCTCCTGTTTGCTTTACTACTAGACCTGCCCCTTCTACTTGGAGAAGCCAGGCGTCTTAGCAGATGATCAATATTATCTGAACTTGAAGGACTAGCATGTGAAAGGGTGAAACGGCTTTCCAACCTATCAAGTAAAGATTTAACCATTTGAAGATTTGCAGGCGATTCGATGGAGCCAGCAAGCTGCTCAAAGGGCATCGACCTAACAGACTTCTCATTGATTTGTAAGCCATCATATGCTTTCGTCAAAGCAAAAGTTGTTCTCCTCGATCTGAGAAACTGCCTCCAGCACCTGAACACATATTTGCAATTTAAAAACCCAGTCCCGTATTTCAAAATAGAAATAACTAAGGAACGCAGTTCTCAAAAAATAATTCTATTTTTCAGCCTCTTCAACTTGAATAAACAATTTGCCCCCAAAAGTTGAAAACTCAGAACTTTACTGGAATTTTGTTGATAAAAAGCATCAAACCTCGGTTGTCAGACTAACTGGAATGACCCACCCAAACTGAAAGTAGAAAGAAGTCGAACAACATGAACATTCTTAAAATGAAACACACCTTGCTAATTTTCTAGAAAGGAAATCCCCATGCTTGTGCATCTTATTCCAATTCACATTTGAAGTAATATGGGGGTTTCCTCTCTGCCTCAAGTACTCTGCCCTCTGTATCTTTGCCTGTTCATTAATGAAATTATCTAAGAAAATTAACAAAGGGCAACAGGAAAATGGACGCAACGAATAAAAACAGGCATTTATTTCGCATACCCTCTGAAGCCGATCTTCCAATTGATCTTTCAATCGTCTTCTCTCAATCTCTCGTTGGTGACACACAGACTTGGCCACCCGTCGTGCTTGCATTACTCTTGCACGCGCACGTGTCTTCTCTGCTTCTAATAGTCCTAACCGCTTCTTCTCTGCGGCAGCGCGTTTCTGGGAAATTGCAATACGGACACGCTCTTTGTACTTGCTATCATGGAGCATCCTCTGCAACAACAATTTGGCGGTCTTCTCTTGAGCTTCAGCCCTTCGTTGTCTATGAGCCTTGCGTAGAAGCATCCGATTCAATTCAGCCTGTTGTACACGCAATTCAACTTTTGTGCCAAGCTCCTCACGTTCCTTCTCAAAACGCATTTCTACCGCAGTTTTCGCTGCTTGCCGCAGCTCATCCAACCTAGCTAGCCGCCTCTGAGCCTTTGCCAAAATACTCAACCTATCATGTGAGTGCATAAATCAAAAGTCAAGCAAACAATAATTCCAACAAGAAGAGTAACAGTAAAGGAAAAAGTTAGAACCCTGAGTGAGCATCTTTAGTGAAACAATTAAAAAGTTCTAACAGTGAAATTTCTTTACAGTTCACAATAAACAGTATCACAAATATTGAAATACAAAATCTCCTTATGTTAAGTTTATGTTTTAAAGATAGCCGTGTTTGCTGTCATAAGAAGTTTGAACTTAAAAAACCACTTTAGAATTTGGATAGGAACACGAAACTGTAAAACCCAATTTAAAATCTAAACATCTTAAATCTTAAATTAAGCAGAACGTGAAAATCAAGCATATGAAAGGGGGGAAATACATAAGGTAGGAACCAACCATCACACAAAATTACCTTTTCTGCTCAGCTGCATAAAGCTTCGCTTCAAGACGCTGACCAAGGTCTTCATCTTGGGAAGACCATGAAGGACTTCTTGGCTTCGGACGGGCCTTGGTTGACAACCACTCGTGAAATTGCTGCATGTAAACCACATTTAGACAAGATCATTTCTATGCATTAACTCTACAAAAACACAGCATTTACGAACAAAAGAATAGGAGAAAACAAGCAAGCAATAAAATGTAATGTTATCTATAATGCAAAATTGAATCAAAGTAGAGAATTGAGTGAACAAAAAGAGCCACTTCATATTTAGAAATTTGAAGATAAATAAAAAAAAAAGAGAGAAAGGAAGAAAGAAAGAAGCAGGCATCGCCCTCGCTGTCATTGTCAACAAAAACAATTACACCAACTAAGCAACAAAACCAAATACAAAGAGCAGGAACAGCAACATATTTATGTGAAAATTAGGTAAAGACACCAGAAGATCAGATAGCAACCAAACTGTCACCAGGCAAAGAAAAAAAACAGAAATCTAAATTTTAATTTGGCCACTTCTCCTCGCTGTAATAAAAGAAAACAATTTCTGTCGCCTTACAGCTACCCATAAAAGAATACAGAAAGGAACAAAAACATAGGAAATCAAATCTTTAGAACAAGTTATCTTGAAAGAACAAACAAATGACTTACAAGGGCAAAATAAGAACTGATTTACATCGAACAAAGGAAATTCTGGACATATGTCAAGCAAAAACAAATAAATTCAGAATGAAGAATCTGATAGACCACCATATGCCAAGCAAAAGATGTAAAATCAGGAGAGAGAGAGAGAGAGAGAGAGAGGGAGAGAGAGAGAAACGAAGATTCAAGTTCCCAAGGCTACGCAAATCACAACGCACAAAACGGGAAAAAAAAAGATATATGAAAGAAAGAAGAGGACAAATAAAACGCCACGCCATAAAAATAGAACCAAAACCCTAATGAAGCAAAAACAAATAAAATCAGAATAGAGAATTAGAGAGATCAGCATATGCCAAGGCAAAAATATAATTAAATCAGAATATAGAACATACAAGAGAGAGAGAGAGAGAGAGAGAGAGAGAGAGAGAGAGAGAGAAGATAACTTGCACAAAACCGGAACCGATTGGGGGTCTAAAACTGATGATTGGACTGAAATTCACGTTTAATTTTGAGTCCAATAATCAGTTTGGGAGTCACAATCGGTTCTCAAAATCCAAAACAAACAGGGCTAAGTCTAACCAAGAGAGTAAGCAGAAAGCCCTCTACAGAAAATCTATGCATAAAAAGAAAATTCAGACCTAAAAGCCACATAATCTTAAAACAAACCTGTCTACGGAGATGGGCTTCTTTGAGCTTGGCTTCAATTTCTTCAACGCTAGAAGGGCTCTTGCTCTCCAGAAGCCGCTTTCTTACCCTCTTCGGAACCTTCCGCGGCGGTGATGACGACGGGGAATCCACCGCCGGGAACTCGAAAGCAATTCCCGCACAAGTACCGGATTCCGGGCAATCAAACCCAGTAGCCATGGATCCAAACCCAAAAGCCTCTAACAAAAGCGCAAGTCTAAAGGTAGAGAGATATGGAGAAGAAGCGTTGCGTCTTTCCCTTCCTCTCTTTGGTATCTGATAACTCCTTGTTTCGCCCCTTTCTTTCGCCTTTACTTTCCTTGCAAAACCAACATTCCACTCTTTATGTATATATGTATACATACATACATACATACGTATTCTTCACTTAACGTCAACGTTAGCCGACTAAAGAAAAACGTGAAAAAAGAAAACCCTACTAAAATGACCAAACTACCCACAATTATATACTGTTTTCCCGTGAAAGAAGCTTCGTCTGTCCCTTTTTTTTTATCTTTTTCCTTTTTTATGAGCAAGCTGGGGTTAGGCAGGACTCCTACCAGATTCATTAGAAAAAACAAAGAGATTACAGCCAGGGAGGTCAAAAGCCAAGAGCTAATAACCCAACAGCCACAAAGAAGAAGCAAAATACAAAAGGTTCTCATGGGAAAGGCAATAAGCCGAAACAATTGATTCTCAAAAGGACTCATGATTATGTTATAATCGATTCTCAAAATCGGGACAAAAAAAGACAAGACTTAGCAACTGTAGCCTTTGTGAGTGTTGCACGTACCGAATTTTTTTATTCTATAAATTTTATAATAGACGCTTGGAATTTTATTTTTTAAGGAGAATTCTTTTATAAATAAATATTTTTCATAATTTTCTCTTTTTTCCTAGATCCAAATGCCCTATTTGGATTACAAGATAAACATTTTTACAGGAATTTTTTCTTGTGGAAAATTTTCTTCTAGATGGAAATGAAATGGTTATAATTAATTTAGAGGAATATTACCATAAATTGAAGTCCCCTCTAAGTAAAATTGAATAGGGTGGGTTCAAGAGATCCTTTTCTTTTTGTTTAAAAAAGTTCTAAATTGTAGAAATATTTTTCCAATTCAAGAATCCTTCAATCCAAACACAAATGGTTTGTTTCTTAGGTGTGAGCCGCAAACTGATTACTGGACTCAAAATTACATTTACCATGAATTTTTATTTCATGATAAATTGGTGCCTCCAAGTGAAGATGAGGATGAATTGGCTAAAAATTAGGAAACTATTGTCTCAAAGTTATGAAAAGTGGCTAAAAATCAAGAAACAAAAACTCTACTGAAAATACGATTGGATTTTTAGCTACTTTTCAAGCTCCTCTCAATTGTGCCCTCTCAAATCTCTCTCCTCCCACTGCCCTACTCCTCTCTCAGCACTTGAAGACCCCAGTTGATCATGAAAAAAAAAAATTAGTTGTAATTTTGAGTCCATTAATCGGTTCGACGTTCACAATCGGTTTCGGTTGTCACAATCTCAAACTAACAGGGCGTTAGTTATTGTTGACTATAAACATTTATTAATGCTCTTAAAATGTTTCAAACAAGAGAATAGACCTAATCACTTATTTGGCGAACGGGCGGACTAAGTTTAGAGTTCTAATGAAATATTTTTTAGTGAATTGGAGATTTTTTTTTTTTTTTTCAATACCACATGGTGACGATCAATGGCTAAGATCAGATCCATATAAAATACTTTGTGGATTTGATCGTAAGGAAATTAAAACCTCTTTGGAGCAAGTCTTAACTTGTAGGAAATTAAAATGTGAGAAAAGAGAAAGGGGGAGGACGATTTCGACAATAAATTAAAGATAGGGAGCTTTAGGGTCATTTAATGTGTAGTTTTTCTTATATTTTCGTTTTGGTGCGTTACGTTTGTGCGACCGTCACCGTCATGTGGTGACGTGTCATAAGGCGGTCACCGGGCAGACGCGTAACCCGTTCAGCAACTTATACACGTCAGCATGACTACTTTATCTAGAGACGTCTACAAAGAGGCGTGTGTTTCCAAAAGAAGGAGAAAACCAACAAACAATCTTTAATTGAATGGTTTCCATTAATTTCGCACTACACACGCATGCGCTCTGCGACAACATTATTCATGCCAATTACGGGGGTTTGCTCGGCAATTTCGAGCCTAAAAATAAAGGCCTATAATAGCCCATGTTGTACTAGTAAAAAACCATGCACGGGCCGACAAAGAACGGTACGGACCACGTGATAGATTGATCCAAACCGTCCATGTGATGAAACACAACATAAATAGGTTGTGCCCCAAAAATCATTTCCATAGGCCGATCCTAGCCCTCCAATCTATAGATGTTTCCATAATTCCTCTTATCTTAAATCAGATGGTCAAGATCACCCTATAGTTTTTTAATTAAAAAATCATAAAGGAGGGGGGTAAGATCAAAATTATACGGCTCTAATGGGTGCCTTTGTTAAAAGCATAAAAGAGGGGAGGGGGGAGGGGTAGGATTGCAATTATATGAGTTGAATGGGGGCATTTGTTCAAAAAAGTAAAAAAATGTGAGGTGTAATTCTCACGGATTTTTCAAAAAAATCGAAAAAACTCTCTCTTTTCATCCCGGCTTATTATAGTAGATAACAGAGTGCTGGGGGTTTGCTTGGCAATTTCGCGGCAAGCCATTTTGTGGCCCACTTTTGCAGGAGATAATAGTCACATGCTAACTTTTTACAAATCTTGTCTTATTGATTATTAAGTTATTTTACTTGAGGTGGCTGTCCTCTTCTGCATAAGTCGTGTCTGTGAGATTGTGAATGTTATTGGTCCAAAATTCTGTTCTTGGTCCCCTCCAGATACAGGCTCGTGTAAACTAAATTCTGATGCTGCTTTGGCAGAGGATCTTGCTGCTATTGGAGGGTTACTGAGAGAGACAATCTTGGAGAACCCTCAACTGCCTTCTCTGGTGTGTTTATCCGAATATTGATAGGGTTTACCTTTTCTGGTGTGTTTATCCCTCGCCTCTAAATGAAAGTGAAATTTGTTATTTGTATGTGTTTATTTCAGCTTAAAAGTTTGTTTTGTGTCTGTTTCACCAGTAAAATATTTCAAATGGTCCTTTTACGTTACTAAAAAGTTACTCCTTGCAAACCCAGTCCTGGCTCTTTGGCTTAAAGTCAGAGGTGTGCTCCCTAGTGACAAGAGTTTAAATTCCCCGGCTTACCCGATGAGCGTGGTTTATGGGTGATCGCACGCATCCATAGGGAATAGTCCTGCCTTAAAAATTGGGGTCTGGGATACCCTATGCCATCAAAAGAAAAGAAGAAAAAAAAAGGACTCCTGACCCTCCTAGGGGTAAAAATTTTGAGGGATTAATTCAAGCCTCAAACCCCTCCCATCTCTCCTATCCTACATGATATCCCATCTCTACTATGGACTCTCCACCTTCCCATCTCTCCTCGCCCCACCAGCACCCCCTCCCTATACTCTCCACTCTCCCATCTCTCATATCTGGTCTTCGCCCTCGCATCTCGGTCCAAAAGGGAAATGATATACTGTTCCCTTTTTTTTCACTTGGGGGCAGCCTCCTCTGGTGTAAAAGTAGCCATAAGTTCGTAACTCATAAATACACTAGAGGTGTTTGTCCCAAGTTAAAAAAAAGCAGCAAATATATCACTTCCTATGGAGCCTTTTAGTCAATGGTGGGTCCCACCATTAAGAGGACTATAATACCCATTTGTCGAACCCGCTGCTTTTGTCCATTGCGTCTGATTTGTCTCCAACTACCATTCTTTCACAAACGGGCCCACCTATATGGATGATCTAAACCCTTCATTTGATGGTCCTACAGAGAATACTTTTGGGGCATGACCCATCTATATGGCAATTGGCAAGACCCTCTCATGCAATCTTCGGTCATGTACAAATGTTCGGCCAACCTCACATGACAAATCATAAATTAGGATTCATCAGTCCCATCATAAATTAGCAATCTAAGAAGGGAGATGATACATCTGCCCCCTTTTCCTTCGCGGCCACACCCTCTAGTGTATTTCTGACTACCCTTTTGACACTACAAGTGGGTGGCCCGCGGAAGAAAAGGGGGAGTCCTTGCATAGCTTAACGAAGAAGTTTTGATAGTGACACTTACAAAGATGAATTAAGATTAATAAATTTTCCATAAGGGCCCGTTTGGATGCCGAGAAGAATTTGATTTGGATTTCTCACATTTGCAGCCCTTTTTGAAATATAATTTGGATCGGATCAAATTC
Organism: Tasmannia lanceolata; assembly: GCF_043159265.1. Taxonomy (NCBI): domain Eukaryota; kingdom Viridiplantae; phylum Streptophyta; class Magnoliopsida; order Canellales; family Winteraceae; genus Tasmannia; species Tasmannia lanceolata. The sequence continues at coordinate 63,990,610 of NW_027518680.1, read as the reverse complement.
TTGGATTTCTAATTCAGCAGCGGACAGTGAAAAAATCAGATTTCTAAGTTTGCTGTGGAAATAAGAAATTGGAAATCCAAAGATGTGGCAGTTTCCTTCACCCTCTTTGCTCCTCAACCTCTCCCCTCCACTAGGAAGTACCCCTTCCCTCTCACTCTCCCTCAACATGAGCTCCGGATCTATTCATTTTGAACTCAAACCTCAATTCCAAATCCAAATACAGAGTATGAGGTATCCAAACGGGCCCATTTGGATACATCATATTTTGTATTTGGATTTGGAATTGTGTTTTGAATACAAAATGAATAGATCTGCCACCTCATGTAGAGGGGGAGAGAGAGAGCAGGGAGGATGTACTTCCTAGTCGAGGGGAGAGGTTGAGCTCGACATATTTCCAATTGCTTATTTGCACAACATATTTGGAAATTTGCTTTTTTTCACTGTCAGTCGCTAATTTGGAAATTGAACGATTTGATCCGGATCCAAATCACAGTGCAAAAAGGGCTGCAAATGTGAGAAATCCAAATCAAATTCTTCCGGGCATCCATACACGCCCTAAATGCATATGAATGGCCAGAGCCTGACATTCTCATTCCAGTGGGGCCCACCTCTTTGTTTTTGCTCTCTCTTTTCCATAGTAGAGTCTTGCACATGTGGGATTTGCTAGTCCGACCATTTCGCCCGGGAAATGGGGCAACAATCACTCTCACCCATGTGATGAGAAGATCTCATCCACTTAAATTTAGTCACTGGGACCCACAATCATTATATTATGGTCGTAGTGGCAAATTTAAGGAGCACCACTCAGAGAGCACTGATTCTCACTATAAAACAATTTCTATATTTTAAAGAACAATTTCTATATTCAATGATAAAAAAGTACCAATTTTCTTCTTCTGTTTTTCTTCTCTCCTACTACAAAACTGATTAAGAAATGGAAAATAAGCATTTGAGGGAATGGAAAATACAAAACTGAAACTTTAGGCGATGTTTGGGAGCCATGAAAATTTTTGCCATGGAATATTAGTTTATGTAGTGGCGGGAGAGGGGTAGGGAGTGTTAGAGTAGATGAGACATTGCAAGAAGGGAATCTTGATTGTTAATTGTAAGGGCTGTAGATTAGTAATTGGTTAGAATGTTGGATTATGCAACTAAGTCAGACATAGTAATTAGGTTAGATTAAGGTGTTTCTATCTTTATCTCATTCCAAAATAAATCCTTATCTTTTCATGTTTATCCCTTATCCTTGAGTTTTCTATATAAGCACTCATTAGGCAATTAGATTAGATTAACAATTACCTTAGAATAAGATCTTCTATTCTTAATTCTTTTCATAGCTATCTTAATTTCATTAATTTCAATTATGTCCATCATGTAAGTACTTTATATAAGCACTAGCGGACTCTTTGTAATTTATCCAAGATAGTGGAAAAACCCTAATTTATCTCAAAGGGCTTGAGTGAGGAGAGGTTGAGAAGGGACTCAAAACAGGGAAAAGAATAACTAGACTCAAAATAGACTTTTTTTCCTGTTTTTCAACACTTTGCACCATCTCCTTCCTATGCCCTCTCAATTCTCTCCCTCTTCTCGCTGAGAGAGGGGGTTGGTCCAGAGATTTTAGGGTTCTATCAAGGTGAAAGGGTTAACTCCGCCTGTGCTTTTCATAGCCTGTCCCAAGCCAGGATAAAGGAGGAGGGTAGACGTTAGGTTCGCAGTCGGCCGTAAACTTTGCCACTTTTCTATGAAATGAATCCTATAGAAAATCATAACAGAGAACATGACCTTAGATATGATAGAATGGAAGAAAATGATCCATGTAGAGGAATCCAACTAATGTCAGGATTAGACGTAGTCAATTTGAGTTGGGTAGATCCTTTCATCTTCTTCATTAAAATTTTCTAAAGGATTCATTAGCCGACCCCAGCTAGTTTGGGACAAAGGCTTAGTTGAGTTGAGTTGTGTATTAAGTGAAAGGGTTGGGGTTTTTGCACCCATGCATATTATGGGTGGGGCCCATTCTATTACACCTCATGTTTTGATGTAGCAGGGTCCACCATCTCTACCCAAACCCATTTGTATGGTGGGGCTCACCATTTTATAGCCAAGAGTGGTCCCACCATCTCCACTCAAATATATTCATAGGGTGGGGCTTACCATATAAGCCTCCCATATAAATAATAGGAGATCTTGCCCTTGAGTTCCAAATAATAGGAGTGCCTCCTTGAGTTTTTACTACAACTATAATACCCCTACATTAATCTTTAGAAGGGATCTTGCCCTTGAATTCTCTGTCATAATCATTTAATCTGTAGTACTAATCTCCCTAGCCTAATACTCTACTCCTGCACTTCACCCGTGGCATCTAGACTACACAAGAACAAGCCCTAAGAAAGGAAAATGGTAGGGAATGAGAGAGAGAGGCTACTAACTATATTGACTTTCTCCTTTCTTTCTTTTCCGATTCCACTGCATCTAGCATGGGACAAACTGGTCTTCTCATTAGAGATACCTAATTCTGTTAGGTGATAACAAAGTTCCAAAAAGAAAATTAGGAATTAGGTTAGCTGTTCTTGTTTTTTAGATGAGACTCTGCTGAAACTTCGGTTGCTCTCAATTTAATTTCCCTTGTTCTGCTTATTAATAAACAAAAAGCCTCTGTTGCAAGTCTATGCTAAAGATTGCCAAATCTTAGGAATTAGTACGGACTACCCATGAATTTTTGTTCTGTGGAGCATTAGAGAGGCTATTTTGGTGGGCCTTGTATTTAGTAGATAGTCCTCTTTTTGTCAAGGTTTTGTTCCAAATTTGGATGTGGAAATATGAGTAGGATTCAGAGGAGTTTTAGTTTAGCAAGGGCAATCGGGATATTGTAGCTTCTCTGAATTGGGTCCTTGTCCAACTCCTACACTGCCACAGAAACATGTGACGAGGCAGTACCTTTCAATTAGATGTCCAATCAATCTTTGTTCATTCAAAGATGGATTCAAACGAAGATGGCCATAACTTTACTCCTCAAAACAATCACCTAATACTTTTGACTGAACATCTTGTTAGAATATGTGAGATCCAACTGCTGTATTGAGTTGAGACTCACCGTTGGATCATCTTGGTCGTTGGATCTCACATATTCTAACACATCCCATCTAATTTCCTTGACTCCCTCCTTGATCACATTCAAGACATGAGTGTTGTTGAGATGCAAAACATGATGACCATTTTCCAACAAATCATACAAACATTAGGGGCATAGCATATGCAAGGTCTAGAAAATACAACTCGCACATGGAGACACATTGAAGCTGTTACTTTTTTTGAATCTATTCAACTCAAAAAATCTAGGAGTAAGTAGAGATGTGCCTGAGCTAGCATTCCATATGTAGATGACATTGTATCATTAGCTAGCATTCCTTGTATTATCAAGTCAACTTTTCAAACAATAAATCACTTAATTCACTTACACAATGTAATAATACATGACTCTTGTCATTGTAACTTGCTTGCAATTGCATAGAACGCAAGACAAGTCATACATTTCTTACAGTATTCCAAAGTTCCAAGAAGGAGGCTTAGATGCCATTCAGACATATGTATTCTGTAATGGACATGAGCTTCCTCTGTTTTATTTGTTTTCTTATTGATACTTCCATCTCTCTCTCTCTCTCTCTCTCTCTCTCTCTCTCTCTCTCTCTCTCTCTTCGTCGCCTCGTGTTCAAGTGGGTTCATCTTCTGACTCCATTTGAAGCAGAAACATTGATGTTCTAATCTGTTATAAGATATATGTAGTGTTATTACCATTTTGGTCCCATTTCTGTATGTGAATTGTTGTTATTTTCTTTATCATGTTAAGAATTGGATTAATTCTTTGGCTTTTTGTGATCAGGCTTTTTTTATCTTTTTCTTACATGACCCTAAACCTACCTGTTTTGTTTTTATTCAACTTTTAATTTCTTTTCCATCTTAAATTACTTCCAAACTGTTCATCGCACGGTTGGTCCAACTAGTATTATAATAGCTGTAGGTTTTATTTCTCTTTTCTTGCTCTTTTTACTTATGTAGGTTCTATTTCTCCCTTTTCTTCTTTTACATTCTTTAGGAGCCAAATAATCTACTATTTGACAGTTAATATTCTAAGTTTCATAGATAAGTATTTATGTATACAATAATGATTCTTAATGTGACTATTCTTCTCAGTTCTCACAGTGGTAATACTTTATTTTATTTCTCCTAGTCCTTGACTTTGTGTCCTTAATCAACCTTTAGCCATCTAATTCTTTTATCTTTTGATTTGTTCGGGGGGATGGTCCTTGAATTTGATCATGATTTTTCTTATTGATTTGACTTTGATCATGATCAACCACTTTTTATGACCTTTAACCTACCTTTTAGGGGTGGACATGGTTCGGTTCGGTTTTGGGCTAAACCCAGAACCGAACCATATATAATCGGTTCCCTGAAATTGGAATCAGAACCGAACCATATATGTGTGGAACCGAACTGAACCAGAACCATATATAATCGGTTCGGTTCTGGGTTTACCCAACCTTCACCAATGGCCCTGTTTATATATGAATTACAAGTACTAGCAGTAACAGTAACAGTAACATGCACAAATTTGGGCAATGCAAAACTTATATGAGGTACGAAGAAGTACAAACAGGTGGGATAATCATGCACAAATTTTGGCAATGCATGAAGCCATGAACTACAAATTTGGAAAATAATCAGGCACTAATATCCAAAGCAAACAAGCCCTAATATCCAAAGCAAAAATCACATTAAACCAATTCGGTTCTCGGTTCCGGGATCCCAAACCCAGAACCGAACCGAATTTGCACCGGTTCCCGGATTTCTGAACCGGAACCGAATCATATAGAAATGGAACCGAACCGAACCGAACCCGGTTCGGTTCGGTTCCTCGGTTCGAACCAGAACCATGTCCACCCCTACTACCTTTAGCCATCTAACTCTTTTTCCTTGTGATTGCGATTTGTCGGGGGAATGGCCATTACAACTCATTAGACATAAAAGGTGTTGGAAACTCAACTATTTCTTGAGTATCCTTACCATAAGGTAGAGTCGTCACCAAATTGTTATTAGGGGTGCAACTTGGGTTGGATTGAGGCCAACCCTAACCTAACCCGAGATAGCATTCTCTCAACCCTAACCCAACCCGAGCCTCGGGTTGAGGATGGTCAACGCTAACCTAACCCGCCTCCAAATCGGGTTGGGTTGAGTCAGGTTGGGTTTGTGTTCATCTAGGGCAAAATAGAAAAGTATAATAAAAAGTAGAGGGATGCTAGACTCACAGGAGCCCTTGCAAAAAAGGGAGTAAAGGTCTCTCGCATTGGTCAAAATGCAATGACAGCAGTTATGAGGGTAAATTTCTTTGACACTGTCATTGGATTTTGACCAATGGGAGAGCCCTTTACTCTCTTTTTTGCAAGGGCTCCTGTGAGTTTAGAATCCCTCTAAAGAGTATCATAATCCTATAAAGTCATAAGAAAATTAGAGGACAGAGGGTTTGGGTCGGGTCGGGTTGCCAAGGCCTCAACCCTAACCCAAGCCAAAATTAAATCAGGTTAGCTTTTCCCAACCCTAACCCAACCCAAGCCGAGAAAATACCAACCCAATCCGAGCAAAAATCACGTTGAACCCGTCAGATTCGAGTTGAGCCCGACCCAAGCTGCACCCCTAATTGTTATTCATGTTTTACCGTCATAGATAAATCGTGAGTTGTTGCACAACACAAAGTTTGTCAGATCAATCAAACACGAGTGGTCACACGTGCAAAAAGCCGGACCACTCACATGTAAGGCATGTTGAAGTAGATCTGATCTGATGAGGTCTGACCGTTGGATCATCGTGTTAGAGATAGAATTAGATGAGGTACTTAGAATAGATTAGGCAACTAGTTAATCTAGATTAGAATATCTTTTTCTCATCTAATCTTTATCTCTCGAAGCTTATCTTCTAAGGCTCTATATTTAACCACTGATTGCTATTGGTTGTAATGATTCAAGATTAATAGAATTCAATAATTTACCAGACACTTTCTAATAGGGCTGCAACTCGGGTCGGGCGGGTCGGGTTTTGGAGAACCCAACCCTACCCGAGAAATATCTCGGGTCGGGTCGGGTTTTTTTTTCGGAAAACCCACGATTCCCAAACCCGGCCCTACCCATGATAAATCTCGGGTCGGGTCGGTTCGGGTTTTTTCACATTAACACAATTTTTTAAGGAAAATTCTCGTTTGGCAAGGCAACTCAACTCATAGAAGCAGAAATTACACTCACATTACACTTGAATCAAACAATGATGTAATTACACTCACATTACACTATCAAACAATGCTAAATCAAACACTTGAATCAACTCAACTCATAGAAGCAGAAATTACACTCACACGCAATAACAGTGGGTGCGTGGGTTTTCACTTTTAACTTTTAACTAACAATAGAAAAAAATGTAGATACTATAACTTATGTAACTCAGGTCGGTCACCTTCAAACCCGGCTCGACCCGAGATTCATGCGGGCTTTTGAATGCTCGACCCGAAACCCATGAAACCTGAACCCAACCCAGGCTATTTTCAGGTCGGGTCGATGCGGGTCGGGTAAAACCCGGCTCGAGTTGCAGCCCTACTTTCTAATGCATGCATATGAATACACGCGAGGGAAGCAACACTTCTATGCCAAATGAATAAGAAAAACATCATTTATAAAGATTACAAGGGTCTACAGGGAGTTAAAATGTAGTTTTAACTTTAAAAAATTTAGCAATAAAGAAACTCCATAATCTTAAAACAAATCTAATAATATAAGAAAGGGATTCGCTAAGCTCCATCACAAAAGGCTTTTCGTGGCTGTCTGTCGCAAATCAGACCAGCCACCTGTAGTCTTCATTAACAAGGTGGCTGGTCTGATTTGTGACAGACCAGCCGCGAAAAGCCTTTTGCAATGGACGCTAGCAATTCCCTATATAAGAAAAATGATTTGATGATGCCGTGGATGATGGTAGGGCACTTCTCATGGAGTAATCATGTAAAAATTTAGCAACTGAATAAGATTTTTATTTTATTTCCCCATATTTTCAGTTCCCTTGTCCACAACCATGGAGACATTGATATGGTGGGCCACTGCGGCTCCTGTTCCACTTTTAATAGCGAACCATATGCTTAGTTTTGCTCGGAAATTTATGGAAAATCTTGTTCATGAAGAGGACACCATAAAGTAGCAAAGGCACCAAATAAAACACACAAGCAAAATTCATTGGCAGAAAAGCAATTAAGAGTTTCAAAGTAACTAAGAAAAGCAACTAAGAGTTTCAAAGTAACTAAGAAAAGCAACTAAGAGTTTCAAAGCAACTAAGAAAATCTAATAGTGGAGATAGTTGTAGCAATTTCGCCGAGCTTCAGCTTATATAGGATAGTTGTCTTCCAGGCAGCATCAAGACCCACCATCAGAATTCGCATCTCCCGCCTCGAGAAAAGCATCCTTAACATTCGAGAGATCGCCAAACCCATCGTTGCAACTGATTTAACCCAAGAAAGAAAAAAAAATGTTTCAAAGTGGGGGAAGAGAATTATCATAGAAAACCCATGAAGAACTCAAATCCAAATTGAAAATTAAGTCCAAGAAAAGGAATAGAGAAATAAGCATTGCTTCACCAACATGAAAAACTTAGAGTAGCAGCAGTGGAATGGGTCTGAGGACCACGAGAAGGATAAGAATATCTTTCTGTTCTTGTTGGGAAATTATCAATCTATCAATGCCGAATGTGTGGAAATTGTCAAGGGATAAAGGAGGAGTTTGGGGGAGAAGGAATGTGATTCCAATTATGAGAGGAATAAACAATTTGCCCCCAAAAGTTGAAAACTCAGAACTTTACTGGAATTTTGTTGATAAAAAGCATCAAACCTCGGTTTTCAGACTAACTGGAATGACCCACCCAAACTGAAAGTAGAAAGAAGTCGAACAACATGAACATTCTTTATCCCCTTCAAAAAAAAAAAACATGAATATTCTTACAATGAAACTCACCTTGCTAATTTTCTAGAAAGGAAATCCCCATGGTTGTGCATCTTGTTCCAATTGACATTTGAAGTAATATGGGGGTTTCCTCTCTGCCTCAAGTACTCTGCCCTCTGTATCTTCGCCTGTTCATTATTGAAATTATCTAAGAAAATTAACAAAGGGCAACTGGAAAATGGATGCAACAAATAACAACAGGCATTTATTTCACATACCCTCTGAAGCCGATCTTCCAATTGATCTTTCAATCGTCTTCTCTCAATCTCTCGTTGGTGACACACAGACTTGGCCACCCGTCTTACTTGCATTACTCTTGCACGCGCACGTGTCTTCTCTGCTTCTAATAGTCCTAACCGCTTCTTCTCTGCGGCAGCGCTTTTCTGGTAAATTCCAGTACGGACACGCTCTGTGTACTTGCTCTCACGGAGCATCTTCTTCAACAACACTTTGGTGGCCTTCTCTTGAGCTTCAGCCCTTCGCTGTCCATAAGACTTGCATAGAAGCATCCGATTCAATTCAGCCTGTTGTACACGTGATTCAACTTTTGTGCCAAGCTCCTCACGTTCCTTCTCAAAACGCATTACTGCCGCAGTTTTCACTGCTTGCCGCAGCTCATCCAACCTAGCTAGCCGCCTCTGAGCCGTTGCCAAAATACTCAACCTATCATGGAGTGCATAAATCAAAAGTCAAGCAAACAATAATTCCAACAAGAAGAGTAATGGAACAGGAAAAAGTTAAAACCCTGCTCGAGCATCTTTAGTGAAACAATTAAAAAGTTCTACCAGTGAAATTTCTTTACAGTTCACAATAAACAGTATCACAAATACTGAAATACAACATCTCCTTATGTTAAGTTTATGTCTTAAAGATAGCTGTGTTTGCTGTCATAAGAAGTTTGAACTTAAAAAACCACTTTAGAATTTGGATACGAACATGAAACTATAAAAGCCAATTTAAAATCTAAACGTCTTAAATCTTAAATTAAGCAGAAACTGAAAATCACGCATATGAAAGGGGGAAAATACATAAGGTAGGAACCACCCATGACACAAAATTACCTTTTCTGCTCAGCAGCGTAAAGCTTCGCTTCAAGACGCTGACCAAGGTCTTCATCTTGGGAAGACCATGAAGAGCTTCTTGGCTTCGGACAGGCCTTGGTTGACAACCGCTCGTGAAATTTCTGCTTGTAATCCACATTTAGACAAGATCATTTTTATACACTAACTCTACAAAACGCAGCATTTACGAACAAAAGAACAGGAGAAAACAAGCAAGCAATGAAATGTAATCTTATCTACTATGTTAGATGGATTCTTCTAAATGGGCGAAGAATCCATGCCCGACACTTCTCAGATCCCAATTACTTCAGGATTCTCTAAGACACTTCAAAAGCTCTTTTATATGTTTTTCCTGAATACGACTACCACAACTTTACAATTACCACATGTTTTGAGTTTTACGAATCTTTTTTTACATCAGAAGTTTTACCAATCTTAATAGTAAGTTTCTTTTTATTTTTTTTATTTTTTTTGAAATGGCTAATAGTAAGTTTCTTAAATGGAAATAAAGAATTATATCTACTTAACCTTACTAAAATTTTCAATATATTACTTGTTATAAGCATATTATTATGTAAAAAAATAAATTTGAGACTTGATTAAAATATTTTGGCGAATCCTCGAATCGTTCTTTTTGAGGTTTGCCGAATCCGACACTCAATACCCATGTTGGATTCCAGCACTCTATCCGTACTGATGCAACATTCCTTATCTATAATGCAAAATTGAATCAAAATAGAGAATTGAGTGAACAAAAATAGTTATTTCATATTTAGAAATTTGAAGATTAATAAAAAAAACCATCTCGGAACAGAAAGAAGTAGGCATCGCCCTCGCTGTCATTGTTAACAACAACAATTACACCAACTAAGCAACAAAACCAAATACAAAGAGCAGGAACAGTCAAAGCAACATATTTATGTGAAGATTTGGTAAACACACCAGAAGATCAGATAGCAACCAAACTGTCACCAGGGAAAGAAAAAAAAAACAGAAATCTAAATTTTAATTTGACCCAATTCTCCTCGCTGTAATAATAGAAAACAATTTCTGTCGCCTTATAGCTATCCATAAAAGAATGGAGAAAGGAAAAACTAGGAAATCAAATCTTTAGAACAAGTTATCTTGAAAGAAAAAAAATGTCTTCCAACGGCAAAATAAGAACTGATTTACATCGAACGAAGGAAATTCTCGACAGAGAAAACCACATGCCATATAAATAGAACCAAAACCCTTTAAAGAAAACAATCCACCATATGTCAAGCTCAACTCAACTCAACTCAACTCAACAAAGCCTTTGTCTCAAACTAGTTGGGGTCTGCTAAATGAATCCTTTAGAAAAAATTCATGAAGACTGAAAGGAATCTTTCTGGGTCTAGTAGGGTTCTTCTAAATGGATCATTTTCTACCAAATAAATTTAGAATCGAGAATCAGGTAGACCACCATATGTCAAGCAGAACATATAAGATCAGCATACAGACACACACACAGAGAGAGAGAGAGAGAGAGAGAGAGAGAGAGAGAGAGATTCAAGTTCCCAGGCAACACAACTCACAACGCACAAAACGGTATATATATATATATAGAGAGAGAGAGAGAGAGAAAACGGTTCCTACACATATGTGTAGAGAGTTCTCTACACACTAGCTTAAAATACAGTGGGGGCCCACATTGTTTGGGTGATCCAAGCCATCCATTTTAAAGGCCATCACATAGATAGGGTGTCTACAAAAAATCAGATCCATAGGATCATCCCAACCCTACGATTTGCGGAGATAAAATGGATGTCTTTAAACCTTCACAAATTAGTTCAATTTTTGCCTCCACAATTCGAATGGTTAGGATGATCCTATAGATCTGATTTTTTGTGAACACCCTATCTATATGAGGGCCTTAAAAATGAATGGTTTGGATCACCCAAATAATGTGGCCCCCACTATATTTTAAGCTAGTGTGTAGATAACTTATCTACACACGTGTGTAGGAACCGTTTTCTTATATATATATATATATATATATATATATATATGAGAAAACACATATGTGTAGAGAAGTTATCTACACACTAGTTTAAAATACAGTGGGGGCCACATTATTTGGGTGATCCAAACCATTCATTTTTAAGGCCCTCACATAGATAGGGTGTCAACAAAAAATCAGATCCATAGGATCATCCTAACCATTCGAACTGTGGAGGCAAAAAATAGACTAATTTGTGAAGGTTTAAAGACATCCATTTTACCTCCACAAATCGTAGGGTTGGGATGATCCTATGGATCTGATTTTTTGTAGACACCCTATCTATGTGAGGGCCTTTAAAATGGATGGCTTGGATCACCCAAACAATGTGGGCCCCCACTGTATTTTAAGCTAGTGTGTAGAGAACTCTCTACACATATGTGTAGGAACTGTTCTCTCTCTCTCTCTCTCTCTCTATATATATATATATATATATATATATATATATATATATATATATATATATATATATATATACACACACACTATTATATAGCTAGAGAAAAAAGGAATTTCTTTTCTTTTTCTGTGAGATTTACACATCAGCATTACTCTTTTACCATTAACCCCTTTGTTTATATCTAACATCTATCTCTATGAGAAATTATTTGAGGGTAAAATCGTAATCTACATACGAAAAGTACCGACCCGGGGTACCTGTCTATGACAATTACGGAAAAAAACTACCAAGAAGAGGTAAAGACATATGACAATGACGAAAGAACTACTTTATATTACTCATGCAAGACACTTGCAAAATATTGACGGATTCCGGGCACCTGAAGAGGAACAACAATTATGGAAACCTCTATCGACTGGAGGGCTAGGATCAGCCTATATCGATTGGAGAGCTAGGATCAACCTATGGAAACGATTTTACGGGCACAACCAATTGATGTTGTGTTCCATCACATGGACGGTTTGGATCAACCTATAACCCGCTATAGATCGAAGGGTTCGGATCAACCTATGAAAATTATTTTTCGGGCACAACCTATGTAGGCAGTGGCCCATCTAATGGACGGTTTGGATCATCCTATGGTACGGGCCATACTGTACATTTTAATAAAGTGACGAGTACGATTATCAAAATACGATGAGTAATGCCATTATAAAATATGGTAGTGAGGACATTAGCACTATATATAATTTGAAACTATCGTTGTTACTTGGATGTTCCCATGCGGGTCAGGTTCAACCCGAACCCGACAGGTTCAACCCAAATTTGTCGGGTTAAGCTTTTTCGCAAATCGGGTTGGGTTGGGTTGGGAAAAATCAACCCGAATTGAAAATTGGGTCAGGTCGGGTTGGACTGTCGGGAAACCCGACCCGACGCGAAACCCGAATTTGGGTTCCATCTGAAGAAGTTTTGTATATGTGTTTTTCTTTTTCAACATTGAAATAGTCTCCACAGTCCACAATGGACGGTTTGGATAATCCTATGGTGCGGGCCATATCGTACTTTAATAAAGTGGGGAGTGTGATCATCAAAATATAGTAGTGCGGATAACATTTTCCTTTGTTAATTGTTAGTCCTTGTTTGGTTTGGATTTTGAGAACCGATTGTGAGTTAAAAACTGATTATTGGTGACTCACTGTTGGTTCTCAAAATCCAAAACAACTCGGCTTGAGTTGTGGTGGTCAACAATTGGTACCATAAAAAATCGGGTCAACCCGACCCAACCCAACCCAACCCGAATTGGAAATCAGGTTGGGTTGAGTTGAGGAAATTGCAAATTGGGTTGGGTCGGGTTGAACCCAGTCGGGTTGGAAATCGGGAACTACTTTTCCTTATTCAATATGTGCGGGTCAAATTTCGGAAAGTTTGATATTACGAATGATTGACATCTGTAAAAATATTGACGAATTCTGGGCACAGAGGAACAACAATTATCGAAACCTCTATAGATTGGAGGGCTAGGATCAGCCTATGGAAATTATTTTACGGGCACAACCTATTTATGTTGTGTTCCATCACATGGACGGTTTAGATCAACCTATGATGTGGTCTGTACAATTCTTTGTCGGCCCGTGCATCGCATGGGGTTTTTTGCTAGGATATATATATATATACAAAACCCACATAATCTTAATACAAAACCTGTCTCCGCTAGGATATATATATATATACAAAACCCACATAATCTTAATACAAAACCTGTCTACGGAGATGGGCTTCTTTGAGCTTCGCTTCAATTTCCTCAACGCTGGAAGGGCTCTTGCTCTTCAGAAGTCGCTCTCTTACCCTCCTCGGAACCTTCCGCGGCTGTGACGACGCCGGGAACTCGAACGCAATTCTGGCAGCCGTGCCGGATTCCAGGCAATCAAACTCAGTAGCCATGGATCCAAAAGCCTCTAACAAAAACCCAAGTAGAAAGGGAGAGATCTGGAGAAGAAGAGGGTTTTGTTTCGCCTTGCAAAACAAACGTCAACGTTAACGTTAGCATTGTCAACGTATTCTTCACTTAACGTCAAGGTTAGCCAACGGTTCTTTGCAGGGAAAGTGAGAACTAAAAAACTATGCTTTCACGGATATTAAGAACGCAGTGATGATTTGAAAAGCACCTCACTGCTCATATAATATTTTAAAGGAACGAAATACCTGCCACCTTTTTCAATTACATCTAACAAAAAATCCCAAATTTCAAAGAGACAACCCTAATTTCTAAGGGGCACCTTTATGCTCTGTATAGTTGCCAGGTTTCTTTTGGTCCCGGGAGTTATGTGGGAGAAAAAAATACCCTGGGAGATAGGTGGGAAAAAAAAAGTCCTGGAAGTATCCCGGTAAAATAAAAATCCCATGTTTGGTTAGGTGGGAGAAAAAAAATACCCTGGGAGATATGGTGGGAAAAAAAAAAACCTTTGTTTGGTTGCTTGATAGGTTGGGTAGAAAAAAATTCTTCTCAAGCTTATTTTTGGTTTCTGAGTTTATTTTTGTTCCTGGGGTTATCTTGGGATGGGATGAAAAGGCAATCATTACAAAAGTGGGATTAAAAAATTCACCCCACAAGTAATCATTACAAGAGTGGGATTAAAATAAACCTAGTGCTAAAAGGCAACCAAACATGAGATGGGACCAAAATTTAACTTACTCTCCCACAAAACTCCCAGGAACGAAAAAAACCTGGCAACCAAACAGAGCATAAGAAAAATCTGCAAATAATCTTTCAACTTTTGAAAAACAATCGGAATTTTAGGAGGGCAACTGCCCTCGACCCCAGAGATCCACCCATGGCCAACCTCACATGAGAAATCATTAATTAGGGGAAATATTATCAGCACTATTGTATTTTGATGATGGGACTCCTCATTTTATTAAAAGTACTGTATGGCCCGCATCATAGGATGATCCAAACCGTCCTTTAGATGAGCCCAAAAATCATTTCCGTAGGTTGATCCTAACCCTCCGATCTGAATGATAGAGGGTTGATCGTAACATTATATAGATCGGAGGGTTGAGATCAACCTATGGAAATGATTTTTAGGGCGCAACCTATTTAGGCTGTGGCCCATCTAATGGACGGTTTGGATCATCCTATGGTGCGGGCCAGACCGTACTTTTAATAAAGAGAGGAGTGCCATCATCAAAATACAGTAGTGTTGATAACATTTCCCTAAATTAGGATTGATCATTTTTTGTCGGTCCCATTCTAAATTAGTAATCTAAGAATGGAAATGATACATCTGTCCCCCTTTCCTTCACGGCCACCCCCTCTAGTGTATTTCTCACTCCTCTGTAGTCTTTTGACACTACAAGGCGGTAGCCCGCAGAAGAAAAAGGGGAGTGCTTGCATAGCTTAACGACCGAGTTTTGATAGTGGCACTTACAAAAATGAATTAAGCTTAATAAATTTTACATCAATGCATATGTATGAGTATGAGAAGAGCTTGACATTCTCATTCCAGTGGGCCCCACCTCTTTGTTTTTGCTTTCTCTTTTCCGTAGAGTCTTGCACATGTGGGATTTGCTAGTCCAACCATGTCGGCCGCCAAATGGGGCGTCAATCACTCTCACCCATGTTATGATAAGATCCTATCCACTTAAGCGAAAAGTACGGAGCGCGGGCTGATGTTTGGAGAAATTACGGATTTCGGGCACCTTTTAAAACAAGAACAAAAAATGGGCTATCGTCAAATTCGGGTGGAAAAAAGACCCCAATATCCTTCTGACATCAAGAGGACTCCTCGAATTTAGCGCCAGGTGGTACATCTCAATCATTATCTTCGGAGGTGTATTTTTCAATAAAAAAATATACTTCTTGGGGAGAAAATGGAGCTGCATTTGATGCACATCTCATCCTCATTAATGCATGGCGAGGCGGCATGCTCCACAATCCACTTAGTAGAAAATAGTAGTGAAAACGCCGGCGTCCTGAAGTAAATGCCGGCGTCCATATGTAAGACGCTAGAGTTATTAGTTAAAACGGTGGCATTTTCAACATACCCGCTGGCGTACCAATATAAGACGTAGGCGTAACTTTAAATACGCCGGCGTCTATTTAGGTACGTCGGCGGTATTAAGATGAAAAACATATCCAGGAAGGGTACAGAGCACCAAATTTGAATTTTTTTACACTGACGTGAAGCATGACAAACAAAAGCAAATCTCCTTAGACTCACAAGTCGGCGTCCATATATAAGACGCCGGAGTTATTAGTTAAAACGGTGGTGTTTTCAACATACCCGCTGGCGTACCAATATAAGATGCCGGCGTAACTTTGAATACGCCGGCGTCTATATAGGTACGCTAGCAGTATTATGATGAAAAACATGTTCGGAAGGGTACAAAACGCCAAATTTGAATTCTTTTACACTGACGTGAAGCATGGCAAGCAAAAGCAAATCTCCTTATACTCACAAGTCATTCACAAGAAGTTATTTGCAATGTGGTAATGGAGAAAACTATGTAAGGGGGTATTTGAAGAAGCTCTCCTTAAAGTTTGTCTGCTACCAAAGATGATCTCCATCCAAGAGAGTTAGAAGGTATTTGAAGTTCTCTTTGAAGCAATGTTGAAGGTCACTTTTATTTTTCAACATTAACATTAAGGGTTTAAGTCACACAGTTCTTTACACATCACTGGCATATTTGTTGTGAGTTATTGCTGTGTTAGAAGGGGTATTTGAAAAAGCTCTCCTTGAGTTTTGTCTGCTATAAAAAATGATCTCCATCCCAGAGAGTTAGAAGGTATTTGAAGTTCTCTATGAAGCTCTGGTGAAGGTCTCTTTGAAGCTCTCTTTTATTTTTCAACGTTAACATTAAGGGTTTAAGTCACACAGTTCTTTACATATCACTGGCATATTTGTTGCTGTAAGTTATTGCTGTGTTTTCTCTTACTTCTGTTCTATTGAATCTTGACAATCTGGGTTAAGAAGATGGAGGGGGGTAAATGAAATTTTTGCCAAGGAATATTGGTCTATGTAGTCGTGGCAAAGGCGTAGGGAGTGGGAGAGTAGATGAGACATTGCAAGGGAATCTTGATCGTTGATTGTAAAGGCGGTATATTAGATAACTGGTTGGATTATGCAACTAAGTCAAACATAGTAATTAGGTTAGATTAAGATGTTTCTCTCTTTATCTCAATCCAAAATAAATCGTCAGACATAGTAATTAGGTTAGATCAAGATGTTTCTCTCTTTATCTCAATCCAAAATAAATATTTATCTTTCCATGTTTATCCCTTGAGTGTTCTATATAAGCACTCATTAGGCACTTAGATTAGATTAACAATTATGTTAGACTAAGATCTTCTATTCTTAATTCTTTTCATAGTTATCTTAATTTCATCTTGAGAAAACGGTTTCTACACACATGTGTAGACAAGTTATCTACACACTAGCTTAAAATACAGTGAAGGGCATATTGTTTGGGTGATCCAAACCATTCATTTGATTGGCCCTCACATAGATAGGGTGTCCATAAAAAATCAGCTCCATAGGATCATCCCAACCCTACGATTTGTGGAGGTAAAATGGACGTGTATAAACCTTCACAAATCTGTCCATTTTTGCCTCCACGGTTCGAAGGGTTAGGATGATCTTATGGAACTGATTTTTTGTGGACATCCTATATATGTGAGGGCCAATCAAATGAATGGTTTGGATCACCCAAACAATGTGGGCCTCCACTGTATTTCAAGCTAGTGTGTAGATAACTTATCTACACATGTGTGTAGATACCGTTTTCACTTTCATTTTATGTTTATCATGTAAGTACTCTATAAAGCACTAGCCAACTCTTTGTAATTTATCCATGGTAGTTGAAAATCCCTAATTTATCTAAGAGGGCTTGAGTGTGGAGAGGTGGGAAGGGGCTCAAAACTGGAAAAAGAAAAACTCCACTCAAAATAGACTTTTTTCTCCTGTTTTACAACACTTCGCATCATCTTCTTGCTATGCCCTCCCACTTCTTTCCCTCTTCCCACACACACACACACACACACACAGAGAGAGAGAGAGAGAGAGAGAGAGAGAGAGAGAGAGAGAGAGAGAGAGAGAGAGAGAGAGAGAGAGAGAGAGAGAGAGAGAGAGAGAGAGAGAGAGAGAGAGAGAGAGAGAGAGAGAGAGAGAGAGAGAGAGAGAGAGAGAGAGAGAGTTTTTCTTTCCTGTTTTTCAACATACTTTTTCTTTCCTGTTTTTCAACACCTCGCACCATCTTCTTGCTATAGCCCCAAGTATATCGATGGCTTCATTTTATCTATCTATAATATATACTAAACGGGAATTGCGAAAGACAGCTGTGAAATGCCATTTGCAATGGACCCGAGCAAATCCCATACTAAACATGTTTCTTTCTAAAGAAATTTTTTATTAAAAAACTTGTTCATGGATAATTTTCACTGGAATTTTTTCTATGGTGATTTTTTTCTCTTCCGGGATAGCATGGGTGGGGCCCATTATATTACAACACACTTTTTGATTAGTTGAAGCCCACCATTTTACACCAATGCATATTATGGGTGGGGCCCATTCTATTACACCTCATGTTTTGATATAGTAGGGCCCACCATCCCTACCCAAACCCATTTATATGGTGGGGCTCACCATTTTACAGCCAAGAGTGCTCCCACCATCTTCACTCAAATATATTCATAGGGTGGTGTCTACCATATAAAACCTCCATATAAATAATAGGAGACCTTGCCCTTGAGTTCCAAATAATAGGAGTGCCTCCTAGAGTTTTAACTACAACTATAATACCCCAACATCACTCTTTAGAAGGGATCTTGCCCTTGAATTCTCTGTAATAATCATTTAATCTCTAGTACTAATCTCCCTAGCCTAATACTCTAGTCCTACACTTAACCCGTGACATCTAGTCTACACAAGAACCAGCCCTAAGAAAGGGAAATGGTAGGGTATGGAATAGACAGGCTACTAGCTATATTGACTTTCTCCTTTCTTTGCTTTTCCGATTTCCTTGCATCTAGCATGGGACAAACTGGTCTTCTCATTAGAGATACCTAATTCTGTTCGGTGATTACAAAGTTCAAAAAAGAAAATTAGGAATTAGGTTAGCTTTTCTTCTTTCTTAAATGAGACTCTGCTGAAACTTCGGTTGCTCTCAGGTTAAATTCCCTTGTTATACTTATTAATAAACAAAAAGCCTCTGTTACAAGTCTATGCTAAAGATTGCCAAATCTTAAGAAATAGTACGGACTACCCATGAATTTTGTTGTGTTGTGCTTTAGAGGGGCTCTTTTGGCGGGCCTTGTATTTTGTAATGGTTCTCTTGTAGTCATGTCAAGGTTTTCTTCCAAATTTAAATGTGGAAATATGATTAGTATTCAAAGAAGTTTTAGTTTAGCAAGGGCAATCGGGATATTGTAGGTTCCTTGAATTGGGTCCTTGGCCAACTCCTACACTGCCATAGAAATAGGGGTGTAAACGGATCAAATTTGAATCGGATATGGCTATATCCGAATTCGATTACAGTATACACTATCCGAATTCGGATTGGACGGATATTTAATATCTATTACCGAACTTGATTCCAGCGGATATTGTTCGAATTTGGATATTATTCGTATCCGTTTATCCGGTAAATTCGAACATTTTATTGCAACAGTTTATCTTTCTTCTCCTTCTTACTCTTCGAATGAATTTTTCAAACCCTAAAACTAGACGTCTACATTCTCTTATCAAAATTAACTCTCAAACCCTAAAACTAGACGTCTACATTCTCTTATCAAAATTAACTCTCAAACCCTAAAATATATGAGATTCTCTTCTTCCTTTTAAAACAAAGGCACATAGAGAGAGAAGTGGAGATGGATGATGGTGCTAGTAGTGGCCTTTGGGTTTTTTTTTTTTTTTTTGGTATATGATGGAACGGGTTTGGGCTATTTTGAGCAAGGGAAGTGGGAGTGCTGATGGTGGAAGATGAAGAGAAATGGGGATGGGTATGGAGATGAAGATTGTGTTTAGGGGTGTTCAATTAGTTATAACCGAACCGAAATAACTTCGGTTATCAAATTTTGGAAACCGAAGCCGAACCGAATTTTACGACAACCGAACCGATTAAAAATTTGAATAACCGAATAGTGATAGAAAAAGACAAAAAAAAATCTATTTGGACGGTTTGATCGGAGGGCTATGATCAATCTATCGAAACGGTTTTTTAGGCACAACCTATTAAAGTTGTGATCAATCAAATGGACGGTTTGGATCATCCTACGGAGTGCCCATACACCATTTTTTGAAAAAAATAATGTTTATTTTTGGTTAATTTCGGTTATTCGGTTAAACGATTTTTTTCCCAAGATAACCGAATTAACCAAAAATAAAAACTGAAACCGAACCGAATTAGCAAAAAACCGAACCGAACCGATCGAATCAATTCGGTTCGGTTATTCAGTTAAAACCGAATAATGAACACCCCTAATTGTGTTAGAGATGGAGGTGACTAGCGGTGACGAAGGTGGCCGTGAGAAGGTGGAGAGGGGCGACGGTGGATTTTGGTGGTAGTTGGAGGCACCAAGGAATGCCGGAGATGGTGCCTAGGCCTCCTCCTTTCTTCTCTCTCTTGTTTCTCCTTGCAAACCTTAGAAGTCCCCTTTTTTAATTGCATTTTGGGTTTTTATATAACCCTAAGTTGGAAAATTGATCCGAGCCGTCCATTTACCATCAATGACCCTTTTTGCTTTAGAATTCCCTAGAAGCTATGCCATCTTTTTTCAATCACCATCATCCATTTGTCTCTTTCATCCTACAGCCCACATTTGTTGCTTCATAAAGAAGCCATGTCAAACTCCAAGAATGCCCTTAAAATGAGAGATTACTCCATTTCCCACTCCAAGAATGCCCTTAAAAATAAATATTAATGATATTATTAATAATAAATAAAAAAGATGTACTTCTCAAATTCGGATGTTAAACAGATCGGATATACCATTTACCATATTCACATCCGCTAAGAGCCGGATAACTCATAAACGGATTCGGATAATATTCGCTTTAAACAGATTCGGATGCGGACGGTTATCGAATTTTTGAATATCCATTGACACTTCTACATAGAAACAATCTTTGTTCATTCAAAGATGGATTCAGACGAAGATGGCCATAATCTTCCTCCTCAAAACAATCACCTAATACTTATGATTGAACGTCTCATCTAATTTCCTTGACTCCCTCCATGATCGCATTCAAGACATTGAGAGGCCGTTTGGATACATGAATCTTAGAATCCTGGATTTCCTTAAAATTGTAGGTGGGAGACAAGAGAAAAAGCAGATCAGCCATCATTTTCAGATTTCTCGCCCTTCTTTCCGTCAGCAAGAGAGGAGGAGATCATCCCATGTTTCCAGGTTTTAGAAATCTCTCTAAAACCTGGATTTCTTACTTAAAATCCAGGAAACGCTGTCAGGACAGCATGCAACAGCTTGATCATAAACCCTCTGAGACACTATTTCAAACTTCTAAAATCCGCATATCCAAACGGCCCGTGAGTGTTGTTGAGATGCAAAACATTGTGGCCATTTTCCAACAAATCATACTATCATTAGGGGCATATGCAATGTATAGAAATACAACTCGCTCATGGAGAGACATTTAAGTAGTTATGTTTTTTTTAATATATTCAACTCAAAAAATCTAGGAGTAACCGAGTAAGTAGAGATGTGCCTGAGCTGGCATTCCATATGGAGACGACATTGTCTCATTAGCTAGCATTCCTTGTGTTATCAAATCAACTTTTCAAACAATAAATCACTTAATTCACTTACCCAATGTAGTAAGACATGACTCTTGTCACTGTAACTTGCTTGCAATTGCATATTACCCAGGCCCTCTCTTTCTCCTCAACCCCTCATAGTGGATATTAATGTTCCTTTTCTTTTCTATCTTCCTTTTCATTTTTTAATGGAGAAACAGAACTCATGACCTCTCTACTTAAGATTGGAATAAATATCTTATGAGCTACTTACACCAATATTTTGAATTGGACCGAGGCAAAATAGATTTTTTATTATTTGTTATTCAATTCTCATGCAACCTTCGACAAAAGAGGGGAAGCTGTAAAAGCCCCATTTTGCATTCAAGGTCAAGATATGCTTGGGAAATCTCGAGGCAAGATCAGGGGCAATAAATGGTCAAGTGAGCGCGATAAATAAAGAACAATTGAGACCGCATTGACTTGAAGCTGGATATTATGGGCCGACCCATTTGTGAAATGACCAATCACTCCCGTGTGGCCTCTCTGTTTTTTTTTTTTCGGTTGCACATGAATTTTTTAATATCAAAGATTTGTTGGGTTTTGAAACCAGAACCAATGAGGTAATAGCTCTCATACCATGTGAAACGACCAACAACTCCAAAAGCTTAACCTGTTGAGTTAGTGTTATTTAATCATTTGTACTTAAACACCATTAACAAGCTGAGGCGGGACAATATGTAATCTAGGAAATATCCTATACTCCTAATGGGATAATGGTTTTAGGAAAGACTTAGGGTTAACTCGGAAGACTCAAAACTTCTAAAGGGACTGACCTAGGGCTGATTTAAGGAAGGTTTAATTAACGGGCTGCAGTAATATCAAGGCTCATAATGCATTCAATAATTAGAAGGAACATAATTAGCATGAAATAAACCTTATAAAAATCAACTAATAGGTAAAGCTCTTTCAGGTGAATTGTTAATGACAAAATTAGAACTAAATTATGTTTTACGCATGCAACCAATTAAAATAACTAAAAGCTAATGTAAGTACCAATGAAATAGATGTAACACAAGCATGAAAATAATAATATCCAATGAAGAAAAAAAAATGTCCAGCAGCAGTAAAAGGCTTAAAATAGTCCAGTTTTGGGTTGTAGGGTATTTTGGTAATTTGGCAGATCTGGGATTTTGGTTTAATATTGCTGTCCAAATCTTAGGTTAATGTTTAGAAGGTAAAATAAAGGTTAATCTAGGGTTTAGGCTCTGATTTGATGGTAAGTTTAGGCTAGGGTTCACTAAAACTAATTTTATGGCGTGAAAATGATGAAAATTGCAATAATGCTCAAAAGGGGTTTAAAGTTAGGGTTCTTTGGTGTTTAGGCCGAGGTTTAATCATAGAAATAATCCCTCAAAATCTTATAACAAAATCTTGGAGAACGAGGGAGATCTATGAATTTTGGGTTTTTTAGTCTTAGGGTTCAAGAAAATAGAAAATTTGATTTACTAAGCTTATTTGTGTTGATTTGATTGAAGAAATAGAAGATGATAGATGAGAGTAAATGAGAGAAGAATAGCTCTAAGCCACCAAGAGGAGAAGAGAAGAAGCTCCAGCCAGAATAACTCTCACAAAAAAATTCTCAATTCTATTCAATATTCAAAAGTCCCTTACATTGCTTTCATAAGATATATTTATAAAAAAAGAGAAACCCTAGAAGATAACTTAAAGTTAAAACTAATCTCAACCATTCATCTAATCCATAGTAAATTAAATAAAGATAAAAACTTACCTAAAATAATAATCCCGTAATAGACCAATAACACTTCGTAAAAACACTCATAACTTGCTCAAATTACATTCAAATCATGTGATCTTGGGCCGTTAGATAGGTAATTGAAAAATCTTTCTAATAATATCAAAAATACACTAAACGGATGAGATTTGATGCGTAAAAAGTAGGCAACAAATAAAATGATGAAAATAGAAAATAAATAATAAAAAAAGACGACAATGTTTATGACCCATGCTAGAGTCTCCGCCATCAGTCTCGTCCACGCCTACACTTATAAACCTTAAATCCACGCACATTGTTGATGTCCCCAAGCCTACCATTAACCACATATAATCCTAGGTAGCATTAGAACCACAAAACCATGACACCCATTGACGCCTAAAAAGGTCGTGTCTAGTTTATGATGATTAGAAGCTTCAAGGATCATTGCAATGGTATTAATGAGAATATGTTTTTATCGGGACCTACTCACCCTTAAAAGCTAGCCGTTAAGGCGAGGGTGCCCAAGTCCTTATAAACCCTTCCACATCCATTCACTTTTCCGATGTGAGGTCTTTGCTTTTGCGTGGAGGCCCAAAATGTTCCTCTTAAGAAACCTTCTTAATCAAATTACACCCTTGCCAAATCATAAATTATCTAGTAGTTACACATGTTAGAAGTGGTAGGGCTTGCCACAGGGGAAGCTCGTGACATAAGAAGGGTATACTTGCTATTAAAGCATCATACAGGCCCAAGGTCGAAAGCATGTAAAAGAAACGTAAGTGATCTTCATCTCTTTGTAATAATAATCACACATAAATCCACGTCAAGTCCCAAACAAAACATATTACAGTACTCTCTATTGCTTCATCCGGCTGAGATATATAGATATTCTGGTCCTATTTGTAATATTGCTGAAAGATAATAAAAAGGCTATCGTGCCTTGGGAGAGATGTTACTAGATAGCCAATCAAGGCCTTCATAAAGGCCCTCACCAGATGTGGCACATGCACTTTGGATAAACCTGTAACAAGCAATTTCAATGACTTTCATATGAAATTCATTCCTTGAAAATTCAATTCATGAGAAAAGTAACTCTGCATCATAACCAGAATACAATATCTTCAGTATCCATCATGCTAGCAGGGAAATTAAGATTAATAGTCTTCTGTTAAGAAGAATTGATATGTAAAAAAAAAGATCCGTGAGTTATTCTCTTTGAATTTTTGGGGAAATCCGCGAGTTAGTTTTAGAGTAAGAAAGTGAATACAAAAAAGAGACTAGTAACAAAATCAGAGGTTTACCATCTTCGTTGTCGAAGTGAGTGAAGGCCGAGTTTATCAGTGATTTCTGCGACATTCATTGCATTTGGAAGGTCTTGCTTATTGGCAAATACAAGTAGTGTTGCATCACGTAGTTCATCCTGCGACAAGAAATAGAAAATTAATATGACAATAATTGAGCATGGTAGAAGAAAATTTATATGATAGCATGGCACACAACGTAGAAGAAACATGGAGATATTAGACCATGAAGCCCAAAATAAGAAAAATAGTAATTATCATATTTTACTATTACTTGTTCCTTCTCAATTAAGTTCATCATGACAAATTGTTTGAGATGAGGATAAATACAAAATTGATATAGTATGTTTTTTGAGGATTTAGAAATGGAATACGAACCTCACTGAGCATTCGGTGCAATTCATCTTTGGCTTCTAAAATTCGATCCCTATCATTGCTGTCAATCACAAAAATAAGTCCTTGGGTGTTTTGGAAATAGTGTCTCCATAGAGGTCGAATCTGTTCAGTATAGAAATGAAGATCATATATTAGTAAGTTTGAAATATGTGAGAAGAAGATACTCAGATTAATGCACATGATTTCATGCAAAATGGAGAAAATGAAATGTAAATTAAGAAAATCCAATCACGATTGTGAGAATAATTATCTCGAAAGGACGTTCACAAAGGTAGATATTTTTCATCTATTTTCCATGATGTGTATTGTTTAAATAGACTAGAAGTGTCCATTGTCAATGGAAACATCCTATGCTTGACGAGATAAAAATCATGGCAATAAGTGTAAACCTAGGATCATGATCTAATCAAAACAATATTACAATTCCATTAATCTGAGGATTTAACCATGCACCACAAAATATTGTTGACATATTTGTGAATATATAGTGTTTGAAGAATTCTTCTTGTTAACATGCCCATGGGTGGTAAAGTTCATTTTTTATATTCTTCATTCCAAATATTTTTCACCTACTACGAATAGAAATCCACAAATTGCCTTGCTACTTCCATATACTTTAAACCACTAAAAAAGTTGCGCCGCAGAGAAAAAGTTCAAATGACACGTAAAGGTTGCATTTCAAAATAATATGTCCTAACTTTCCATCATTTAGAAAAAAGGAACAATGAAGTTAATGAAACGTATGCCTCTCTCTCTCTCTCTCTCTCTCTCTATATATATATATATATATATATATATATATATATATATATATATATATATGAGGAAATGGTTTGTGAGAAGCTTATCTGAGCAGAGCTCACAAATATAGGGGGCCACATTATTTGGATGATCCAAAGCATTCATTTGATAGGGCCTCATATAGACAGGGTGCGCCCAAAAAATCAACTCCATGGGATGATCCTAACCCTTCAAACTATGGAGGCAAAATATGGACAAATTTGTGAAGGTTTATACACGTCCATTTTTAACTCCATAAATCGTAAGGTTCGGATGATCCTATGGAACTGATTTTTTTGGGCACACCCTATCTGTATGGGGCCTTTCAAATGAATGCTTTGGATCATCCAAACAATGTGGCCCCCTTTGTTTGTGAGCTCTACTCAGATAAGCTTATCTGAGCAGCTCACAAACCATTTCCTCATATATATATATATATATATATATATATATATATATATATATATATATATATAGAGAGAGAGAGAGAGAGAGAGAGAGAGAGAGAGCGAGAGAGAGAGAGAGAGAGAGAGAGAGAGAGAGAGAGAGGAAAGTGAAGCTACACCGCCGGCTTAAAATACAATGGGCCCACATTGTTTTGGTGATCCAAAGAATTCATTTGATTGGCCCTCACATAGATAGGGTGTCCACCAAAAATCAGCTCCATAGGATCATCCCAACCCTTCAAACTGTGGAGGCAAATATATATATATATATATATATATATATATATATATATATATATATATATGTGTGTGTGTGTGTGTGTGTGTGTGTGTGTGTGTGTGTGAGGAAAGTTTTTCTAGTCGGCCGACTAGAGAAGCTTCTCTAGTCCGCTGACCAAAAACACAGTGGGCCCATGTTGTTTGGATGATCCAAAGCATTCATTTGATGGGCCCTATCATAGATAGGGTGTGCCCAAAAAATCAGCTCCATAGGATCATCCTAACCCTTCGATTTGTGGAGGTTAAAAATGGACAGTGAAGGTTAAAAACACAGTGACCCCATGTTGTTTTGATGATCCAAAGCATTCATTTGATGGACTCTGACATAGATAGGATGTGCCTAAAAAATCATCTCCATAGGATCATCCTAACCCTTCAATTTATTGAGGTTAAAATGGACGCGTATAAACTCCACAAATCTATCCATTTTTAACCTCCACAAATCAAAGGTTTAGAATGATCCTATATAGCTGATTTTTGGGCACACCCGATCTATGCCAGGACCTATCAAATGAATGTTTTGGATTATCCAAATAATGTGGGCACACTGTGTTTTTTGGTCGGCGGACTAGAGAAGCTTCTCTAGTCGGCGGACTAGAGAAGCTTCTCTAGTCGGCCGACTAGAAAAACTTTCCTCATATATATATATAATGCCATCTCTAAGGGCTGAGGCTTTTGGAGTAACTGGTTGTTTCACATGGTATCAAAGCAAAAGGTCCTGGGTCCAAACCTTCCTGGTATAAAGAAATCCACGTGTAATGGCTAACCCAAAAGGTGGGCCACATGTGCCATGTGTAGGCCGACCCTAAAAAGAACGGCCACACTTGAGGGCGAGTGTTAAAGTATAAAAGATTAAATAACACCATCTCCGACGGCTTAAGCTTATGGAGTAATCGGTTTTTTCACAATATTAAATGCTCAAGATCAACACCTTATCTTGCCCTCCAACATCCCATACAGTGAAGCTGACATTCTTGTATTCTACAGTTTCCACATTAAAACCTGATCCATGTAAAAAAGAGCAAGCAAGTATCAATCATTGTAATAACCATATTTGGAATGATAAGAAGGAAAATTTGTTAGATGCTAGAAGATTCGATTTTTCATTAAAAATGTTAGAATTTAAATAATTCTATGTTCATAATAATTTTAGGGAAATGTTATCAGCACAGCCATATTTTGATATTTGCACAAACCCAGCCATCTTTTCTTCTTTAATTGGTTCGTGAGAATAATAACTTTTTCACAGCTCTTTAAAAACTAGAAGACAAGATGGTTTGTGAAAATATCAAAATACGATTGTGCTGATATCATTTCCCTAATTTTATTAACATATTTGATTTATATTTTAAATAAAAATATGGTCATTGCCTATGCAAATTTGGCCAAAATAATTACCTGAAGATTATCAAGATTGCACCAATAGAGAAAACTAAAAGTGGGAGTTTTTGCAATTTTGGTGGAGTATGATGTTACCCTTTCGCAACTTGCTTTTAATGATCATGAGTTTATAACCTTAGTTTTTATTGATTTACCTCTAGGTTTCTTTTGAAAAACCATTTATAAGGCATGATCTTTGAGTCTAGTGGTAAGTAAATTAGAATTCAAATATTATTGGACAATTGAATATAATTAGCCTTGATTTCTTCCCACTGAAAGGCAATCATAAATAGAAGGCATCCTTCCACTATATAATGATGGATTACTTCAAATATTTCCGTCTTCTATATGGTAGGGAAATCAATACGGTCCAAAATTTGTTCCTTTTCTTGCTCTTTTTACTAATGTAGATTTTATTTCTCCCTGTTTTTTCATTTATATTCTTTAGGCCTTATTTGTTTTGTGTATTTTGGGAACCGATTAAGAATTTACACGCGAGGGAAGTGGGGCGAGGGAGCTAATTTACAGTTTCCTTGCACATTCCATTGGGGGGGGGCGTGGCAACCACCACACTTGGAGGGGCTGGAATTTACCCCTGTACACAAGGGATTTTGCAAGTCATTGAGGGGCCGTGGCCACCCTCACGCTATATGTGGCTCCTCCCTTGGTTGATACGGTCCAAATATTTCTCTTTTTCTTTTTTACTTATGTAGGTTCTATTTCTCCCGTTTCTTTTTTTACATTCTTTAGGAGCCAAATAATCTACCATTTGATAGTTAACATTCTAAGTTTCATAGATAAGTATTTATATAAGAACCGTCGGTAAAAGGTTTTAGTCACGGTAGAATTACCGACGCTATGAAAAACCGTCACGTTTTAATGGCTTTTTACCGACGCTCGTGAACGTCGCTAAATGTCCTTTTTCTTGTAGTGTTCGTGACTATTCTTCTCAAGGTGCTAACACTTTATTTTATTTCTTCTAGTCCTTGGCTTTGATTCTTTATCAACCAAATTTTGTGTCCTTAATCAACCATTAGCCATCTAATTCTTTTTTCTTTTGATTTGTTGGGGGGGGATTGTCCTTGACTTTGATCATGATTTTTTTTATTGATTCGACTTTGATCATGATCAGCCACTTTTTGTGACCTTTAATCTACCTCTAGCCATCTAACTCTTCTTCTTGTGATTTGTTGGGGGAATGGCCATTACAACTCATTAGACAATAGAAGTTTGTATAAGGGCAAAATTGACTTTATCTATAAGCGCGAAATTGGTAATGAAAAATTTATACGTTATTTAAGGCATTGCGCGAACAGTATTGGTAATTAAGAAAATTTTATGAATTGTGTGTTGTTTGCACGACACAAAGTTTGTCAGATCAATCAAACACGAGAAAGTGGTCACACGTGCAAAAAGAAGGACCACGCACATGTAAGGCATGTTGGAGTTGATCTGATCTGAACTGATGAGATCTGACTGTGGGATCATCAAGTGTTAGAGATAGAATTAGATGAGAGGTACTCAGAATAGATTAGGCAACTAGTTAATTTAGATTAGAATTATCTTTGGGAGCCGATATTTCCGCTCCACTTTTAGACTAATCCACTTGGAGTAGATTAGTCTAAAAGTGGAGCGGAAATATCCAAAGCATAGGTGAGTTGATATTTCCGCTCCCCTTTTAGACCAATCCACTCCAAGTTGGAGTGGATTAGTCTAAAAGGGGAGCAGAAATATCAATTTCCTTATC
Source organism: Tasmannia lanceolata (assembly GCF_043159265.1). NCBI lineage: Eukaryota > Viridiplantae > Streptophyta > Magnoliopsida > Canellales > Winteraceae > Tasmannia > Tasmannia lanceolata. The sequence continues at coordinate 63,961,246 of NW_027518680.1, read as the reverse complement.
TTTTTCTTATCTAATCTTTATTTCTCGAAGCTTATGTTCTAAGGACTATATTTAACCACCTATTGCGATTGGTTGTAATGATTCAAGATTAATAGATCGAATTCAATAATTTACAAGACACTTTCTAATGCATGCATATGAATACACACGAGGGAAGCAACACTTTTATGCCAAATGAATAAGAAAAATAAGATTACAAGGGTCTACAACCATGGGGACATTGATATGGTGGGCCACTGCGGCTCCTGTTCCAGTTTTAATGGTGATCCAGTTTACTCAATCAAGGGTCTTTTGAGTATTAATAGAAATTTTGGTTCTATCCCGGGGCCTTAGTGCAAAATTCCAGGTTAAAAAAACAGTATTTTTCGTTCACAATGGCACCTATCTGGCCAACCAAATCAATGATCCCCAATCACAACACCCATGTCTACATGCACGCTGTGTGTGCGCGCGCGCGCATTGTTTGACAACTGAAAAATAACAGATCTCAATGGAGCAACTATGTACAAAAAAATGATTTATAGCTCTCAAGCTGATGAGGCTCAGAAATCTCAAAAGAAATCCTTTGATCTACAATCATCAAATATGCGCGGAGTTATCTCTATGGGGAAGTAAGGACTTTTTCTTAAGTATTGCTTAATTTAGATTAAAACAGTGCAAAAAATTCACATTTCCAGTTCATATTAATGGAAATTTGTAGCATGTTCCAATTCCTCTTCATGTTGAGAAATCGAAGTTCCAGAATCCAGAAACTTTAGACTGGATGCCATTGTAGTTTAGCTAAACTATACAGTACTCAGATTGCAAATATATGCTTGGTTTTGCTTGGAAATTTATGGAAAATCTTGTTCGTGAAGAAGACACCGTAAAGTACCAAAGGCAGCAAATAAACCACACAAGCAAAAATTCATTGGAAGAAAAGCAACTAAGAGTGGTACCAATAGTGGGGATAGTTGTAACAATTTCGCCGAGCTTCAGCTTATATAGGATAGTTGTCTTCCCGGCAGCATCAAGACCCACCATCAGAATTCGCATCTCCCGCCTTGCGAAAAGCATCTTTAACATTCGAGAGATCATCAAACCCATCGTTGCAACTGATTCAACCCAAGAAAGGAAAAAAAAAAAAATCAAAGTGGGGGAAGAGAATTATTATAGAAAACCCATGAAGAACTCAAATCCAAATTAAAGGAAAGGGAACAGAGAGATAAGCATTGCTTCACCAACATGAAAAACTTCAAGGAGTAGCAGTGGAATGGGTCTGAGGACCACGGTAAGGAGAAGGATATCTTTCTGTTCTTGTTGGGAAATTATCAATCTATCAATGCTGAATGTGTGGACATTGTCAAGGGATAAAGGAGGAGTTTGAGGGAGAAGGAATGTGATTCCGACTATGAGAGGTATAAAGGGGACATAGCTTTCTTTTTAAGCTTTCTCTTTCGGCTTTGGTATTTTCAGTGGGCGTTGTAGATTAAATGGAATCGAAAACAGAATCTTGAAAGTAGGGAGATTCCTCTTGCACTCTATCATCTATGCAAAGTTGCGTGGGGAATTTGAAATGAATTTTGATTCCACACCTCTTTTAAACACCTCCATCACACCATATTATGGTGCAATCGAGATCTAGGTGTGTTTTAGGACTTGGAAATACATGCTGCCGACAAGATCAATGACCTGAATTGTCCATTTGGAACCATCTATCGATGACCCATTGTGTCAAAATTGCATTTCTTGGACAGTCATAACATTCCCTACAGATTACCCCTGTAGAGTTCAATTTAACTGTAACAGATTTTAAGACACTTTTCTTGTTCTGAAAATTGGAAGCAGAAAAACTACTAGGAAAGGAGCAAAATCTCTTTTTCTATTGTTCTGGCCACATTGTCCAGTAGCAAATCCGATTCAATTTAACCCATTTCAAATGTTTGAGATACCAAAATACATCTGCGTGAGTGCAGTGAAATCAGTGCTACTGCGAACCATTGTATTTGCAAAATGCCAACAAGGGGCTCATAGACCTGCTTTTCAAGTACTGAATTAGAGTGCGGCTGGTCTAGATCTCTTTATTCAGCCAAAATTCCGGCCCTATGAAAAGAAGTGGCACATTGTCATCTCTCTTGGATTATTCCTAGCTTGAGATGATTAATTCTTGTTTAAACTCTTTTTCTTCTGAAAAGATTCGTGCTTAAACACTTATTTTCTGTTATAGATCCGTTCTTGGGCTAATTTCATGATCGTCTCATTCCCTTATAGTCCAATGTCAGATTACTTGGATCTATGATTGGTTGGATAGTTTCAAAGTGTGAAAACCTACCCAAGACTGCATCACTGTGTGATCACTTAGCAATAGGTGAGCAAGACATGATGACACACAAGTCAAGAATATTTCTGGAATGGTTAGAAAGGAGGGTTGGATAGCTAGAAACCGCCAATGGGCCAAGTTGTAGGCGTTATTGCTGGATCTCCTAACAGATTTCTCTATGTTTGTATCTTTCAAAATACAGGGAGTATTGCAGGTGATACAATGAGAGAGTTTTGCAGGGAGTATTGTAGTGAATCTTGCTGGATTGGCTAGTAGTAATCACCAACTTATCAAGTGATATGTAAAAACCCCTTCTTACGCAATCTGTGATTTCAATGGCAAAGCAAAATGAAACAACAAACAGAAGCAAATGCACATAAGACATAATGATTTACGTGGTTCGGCAAAGCGTACTCGACAGCAGAGGTGATGAGAAAAAACCCACTAGAAGATCAAGAGATTGCAAGAGAAGAACAATGTCTCTCTCACCAAACCCACTAGAAACCCTAGCACACCCTTTTCCCCTTTCTTTTGCCCTCTTTACAAGACTTGCTTACAAGTAAGCCCTAAAAGCCCCCTTATGTAAAGCGGGCCATAAGTTAAGTCTTATCGGGCCGAAAAACACAAAAAACGAGCCGGGCACACACAATATTTCAGACCCCAATCGGGTTTTAATTCAAGACATCCAACCTAACATCAAGTTGTAAGGAGCATTCAGGACAAGCCCTCCAAGCAGTTTGTTTCCATGTCTGTATGTCTTTCTATTATCTATCTGGGGCGCAATGTTGGGGGTTTCTTGGGTTTTCACTCTATGTTTTTTGTATAGGTGGGGATGCCTTGTCCCCGCTAGTGCAACCTGCCTAGAGCAATTAATAAAGGCGTAATCTTTAAAATAAAATAAAAAAAACAAACAAATGTACACGCTACTATACATTTACAACATCCGGCCTGTATGGTTGATGCATGTGGGATTCTTTGCCAAATCTCTCCACAAAATATCCCTACTTTTTAGGCTTTTTAATTGTTTTACTTTAGCTGCGGTTGCTGTTAGGATTGTGATTGTTGTTAATTTCTTGATTTCTCTCACTACTACTTATCTTTTTAGTCTTGGCATTGTACATGCATCTGTGGGTGAAGGTGCTGTATTTAAATCGCATGTTTATCGTTAATAAAGGGAAGAGAAGAAAACCAGTTTTAGTTTTAATGGAGGTTTAGCTTCCCTCAAAGCAAGCTAACTTGTTAAAATAGGTCAAAAGAAGAATCACACAACAATGGTGCACCTACCATAGTATAAGAATTACTATAATTAAAGGACAGAAACCATCTGCTCAAAGGACTTTCGCCCATGCAGTGTGTGACTAACTGACTATCTATCATTTTAGATGTCCATTTGAAGGAAACAGATCAGGCAGGCGGTTAAAATTGAAAGACCACAGAGAGTAACAATACAAAATCTTCAGTTCCTTGGGGAGGAATTTGTTACACAGCCATATAAGTCCCCTTTACAGCAGGATTTCATACATCAGAAATAAATTATGAGGATTATACGAACAATACACAGATTTGGATGTCATCAATTTTTAGATGCAGATTGGAAGATAAAGAATGTTGTCAGAGCTCCCACCAATGCTGTAACTGCCAGTGCCACTGTTGGTAAGGGAGTTATAAGCCCCACATTCTACAAAACAAAGATGAAAAATGTATGACACAACTCTTTCTGTAACTTTCTGCAAGACCATTAAAATTGCAAGAGAAATTCTAATAGCATATTCTCAGACCCCAAGCAGGGAGTTCTACGAGACTAACAAAATTGAAACGAGTGAGATAAGTTCAGTAGCCAAAAGTACATTAGTGGATGGATACTTGAGAAATTCACTATTGAGCATGATAATAAACCTATACAAAGGTTTCAACGATCAAGTATTTACTAATCTCATTTCCTTCACTGCAGAATGCCTTTAACAAATGGAAGAAGGAACTATTACTTAATCCAGGTTTTAAATTTCGGTTTCAGACCCAATTTCGGTCTCCCCTAATAATTAAAAAATATTATTTAATTCATTTCGAAATTTCGGACAAAATTTTGGAATCTTTCTTCTTTTTTTTAAAAAAATACATTTTCTCGGAATTTCGGCCGAAATTCTCGAAATTCAGAAATTTCAGACCTTTCGGATTTCGGCCGAAATTTAAAACCATGTACATGATGCAATTGTATTATGCACAAACATTTCCATTTTCCATCAATATTGCCACAATTTAAAAAAAATAAAATTGACTTCATCTTTTATATGTTAATACGTTAAAAAATGTTGACTTCATTTTATATATGTTAGTAAGGCTCTTAGTGTGAGTTTGGATGCACAACCATATTGCATTTTGGGCCTTTTTAGATTGAAATTTATGTGTAAACTGCAATCAAGAAAGGCCCAAATTGCACCCAATTAGCAATTCGAGTGTATATCCAAATGCACCCTTATCATGTATTCTAATAATACATAAATATTTTTTTTCAATGGCAATAATACATAAATATTAAGTTTTTAAAAAATAATCAGAATTTGGAATTGTTATAAATGAAGTCTTATAAGCAGTCGCAGGAGCAGTAATACACCTGAAATTGTACCACTAAATATCATAATTTTTGAAATTTTATAATTTTCTCGTTTCACACAAATTATTAAATGCATCAAAAATATTTAAATGTCAATCTTAGAGCCATACTCAGGTTTCAGGAATTCTTTTGACGGATGACACATAATTAACCTTGACTATCTCTGGTAAAGAAGTGGTGGATCGATGTACCCTTCTAAAATCATGCTTGGTTGGAAGGCCAAAAAGGGATATTTGGAGCCTATCAGACATTTGGAATCAAACTCGATCCTATTGGAACATCCCATCTCTTCCAAGCCCGGAAAATTCGGTCACAATATGATTTTATTCATGTTCACCAGTGAAGCTATGGCTGCCAAAGTTTTAAGGATGGGAGCAAGTGCTTGTGGGTCTTTCCTCTCCTCTCTCTCTGTGTGGAGCCCGATTATCAAGCCTGAGAGAAAGCCAGTCTGGATTAACTTCTCTGGAATCCCGCTGCATGCTTGGGCAACGTCCACGGTGGAGGCTTTGGGCCGTCTCTTTGGAACAGTTTTAAAAGTGAAACTTGAAGGGATGACGATTGCCTCAGCCCTGGTCCATCTCTCGGATATGCCAGAAATCAAGCCTTTTGTCCATATTCGAATTCAGGACATCATTTTTCGTATCGACATTGATCCTAAAGCCCACTCCTTTGGTATTTCCGATGAGTGCTCCCCTACCCCTCTCTGAACTTGCCACCCTTGGTTAAACCTCTAGAACCATTGATTTCGATTGAGCGGAATGCTCCAGGGGCGGATGTCTTACCGTCAGAGACTCAGAGGATGGTTGTGAGGGTGGTAGTGGGTCGAATCGGAGGTCGGCTCTAACACAGTTGAGTCATCACTCGGTTGGGTGATTCTAGTGGTCCTCCCTCGAATTTCAAATTTCAAAAGCATTTGTCTAACCGTTGTGTATACGCCTTATCCAAGGGTCATATCAAGAAAGGTACTTTTATTTGTCAACAGAGAGATGGTCAAGTCACAAAAAGGCCACGGAAGCCAAGCCGAAAAGCCTACAAGTGCTGGGGGATTCTCTACGCAATCTTTTGGGCCACTTATCCCTTCAATCCCCAAGGTCTGGCCTACCCTGTTCGCGTCAAATTTTGCAGTTTTTATTGCGTTGTCAGGCTGGATGAAAATCCTTCTCTGGCCAGTAGTAGTTTTCTGGGCAAGGAAAAATCCTAGGAGATAAAAGGTTTTTTAAGTTCGACAGATAGGCAATAGTTGATTTCTCGAAAAGGATGTTCGAGGTTAGGTAATTATTACCTCGACTCTCGTCCCAATAGTCCTTTTCCTGCCGTAAATTGTTGGCGGTTGCTTCAGGCTATACGCCTGGTGTTATGGCTTTTGACGTGTCTCTTGGTTGATATGTATTCTCTATATAATATTGCTATGGCTTTGGGATATAACCATCAAGAATGAGTAGTGGGTCTAGAGCGTTGTGTAGGGGCGGTACTTTTTATATTACTTAAATGATATTGACGTCTAGTTACCTGGTCTTTGGTTTTCCTAAGTAAAGGTAAGCATAACCTCCTAATGTCTAGAATATGGCTTCTTCTTCTTCTTCCGCGGGACCTAAAACTTTTAAAAGAGTAAGGAGGGAGATCCCAGACCTTTCCGAGTGGTTTGAACACCGTCAGTGGATTCGTAGCCTGCAATACAATAGGGCCAAAGCCTCGGTAGAAGCTCCCACCATCCCTGAGCATATTAAAAGCACAATTAAATGACAATGGCGACAGTTCCAGGCGGATTATTGGATGATTGCGGATGAATTTTTCCGTCACAGGTACGTACAACTTAAAGGAGATTTGTATACCAATTTACAAATTTCCTTTCTTTCAAGGTTGGTTGGACTTTGCAAATGAATCAAGGCGGTTAGAATGGGAGGCAAAGAAAAACCTCTGCATTCAAAAAATAGCAGAGCTGATTTCAATACGGAAGAACCCTGTGGAAGAGGTCCCCTTTCCGCAGTTCGCCTCAGACTATTGGCCTGAAGACATGGAACTGGAACTGGGCATTGGAGTCCTATCAGTGGAGTTGAATGATTGTGCATGATAGCTATCGGCCATAGGTCCCTTGGTCTTGCTCCCCCTGTAATGGCGAAGGGTAGTGCGCATTTTTGGCTTGTCATTCAAAGATACAAATTGAATGGCTATCTAGATGGTGATGACAAGCCTGTTTTGATGAATGCCCTAGACCATTGGGTATTGGAAAGGATAGGAAGAGGTATGGTGAAGGATTTTTGGTTGCAGTAGTAGATGAAGATCTCGAAAGGAAAGTGATATAGCTATTTGGCAGGGTGGGAGTGGAAGTGTTGACCTATTTGCAGTGATTTGACCCAGAAGATTTTGTTGGTTTTTATTGGCCTAAGAGTATACTCCTGGCCACTCTTAATTGATTCTATGTAATGCAAGTTGGGACCACTGGTCCCAATGTAATTTTCATAGCATCAATGAAATTGTCAATTTTCAAAAAAAAAAAAAAAGCAACATCCTATACCCATTTTGAAAGGCGCCATGCACTAAAAGCTGTGATGAACACTCAAATTCTTAATGCTTAAATTATGCATCACTATGTTGCATCTGGCAAGGAACTTAATGAAGAAATCAAAGGATGTGACACTAAGGGTGGATCTTTTGGAGGAGGCAAGATCACGTTCCAAATACCACTGGCTAACTTTTTCTTTTCTTTTAAATGGCAATTAAATGCTTTATTAGAGAATAGAAAGATATATAAGGGGAAGAAATTGCCACACAAATTGAACAATCCTTTGCATAACATCTTTTGCCGAAGAATTCCTAACATCATTGGCCTCTCCAAGCACATGAAGGAAATGCCTTTCCCTCCACAAAAATCTAAGACCTCATAGCCAATCACCAACGCTATCTAATGCCGAAATTAATTTTCCATGATACCAACTTAGAATATTAGAAAACAATATTAAGTAAGCAAGTTGTTCAATCCAATTGCAAATCAACTCTCAGTTTAAAGCATCAACCAAAGAATAATATAACTTAGTGATATGGTGGCATCACACCACCAGAAAAATGTACCACAGCAAGACACAATAAGATATATTTTTAGAGATAATACCAAAAGAAATAAAATTCGCAATCTCACAATAAACCCTTATAAATCCAACAGAAGTACTTATAAATGATCCTAAATCCCCTTAAAGCCCTAGTTTAATCCTAACAATTGGTTTAAGAGCAATTTGATCCTTTATATTAATCTCAACAAACTCTAACTCCATTTTTAAAGCAGAAAAAATAAAATAGAAAGTGGATTATAGCCCAAAAACATAGTCCACTACCCTTTCCCTAATTTGAAACTTTTTGAAACTACAATCTCTCTAACTTTCTAAACTTTTCTAAATTCAAGCTCATCTTAAGCTGAAATCATGATGGCAGGATTATCTTTGTGTAGGGTAACCAGGTTGCATGTCACCTTGCTAACTAGTGTATTTTAGCGTTGAAGAGATCTTCCACCATTGGCTAAAGGCACTGTGAGATGTGATTTCTTGGGAATCCCTAGTATTCGTAGAAAGTAAGTTTTTTGGGTTTTTTTGTTTCCTGAGGTAAGGTGGTATGTTCTCCTCAAGTACTTTTGTGACTCATTGGACATTCCAAATATTAGTAGCAGGTAGGTTTTTTTTTGGATTAGTTTTGTGGATATTGAGGTAAGGTGGTATGTCCCCTTCTTTGTTCACTTCTATCATATCAATAAAATTTAAGGCGCTGGCCCGGGTTCCTAGATCTTAAGATAATCAGAAGTCACCTATTTGATATCTTAGAAGCTTCCCGAATAGAAAACAGTCCCAGTATTTCCCTAAAATCATTATTCAAATTTGCCTTGAAAGGACCCATAAAAAACCACTTAAACAGAACCTAAAATTCAGTTACGATAAATAAAACCTTAATAATACTCAATCGAACAAGAATACAAAAAGTTCAGCCAAAATAGACATGAATTTTGCCCACTTATAAGTCACATAAGTAACTTATAAGAAAATCCCTAACCTGCATCTCTTTTTTTCTTTTCTTCACTTTTTACCTCCGGTTGGAGAAACTCAACCTTGATATTTTTCTACCATTATCTCCTTTCTTTATGAGATACTGCAACAATACCTCCAATGAAAACAGGACTTGGAATAGAAACTCATTACTACAATCTTCATATTTTTCATCCGGAAGTTTCAGCACATAAAAATTTCCACGCCAATATCTTTAATGCTTCTTCCCCTTCAATCCCCACGTTATTATCCACTTTAGAATCCAACGCTTTTAGATTCTCCAATGGTTTGATTTGAATTGAACTCTTCAAAGCTATCTAGAAGTCTTTGTCTTCACTAAACTAGTCTTTGCTGAGAGGTTCTCCGTATGCTTTCCATTCTTCTACTTCACCTTTCGCTGCATACTTAGATCATCATATATCTCCTCCAAACATGAACTATCTTGAGTCTTCGACTAAACTGGAAGTTCACTCATATTAACTTATTAAATTTACATTCTCATTTGCTTGATTTTGAACCATCATGTGATAATAATTAATCTGTTGTATTTCCTAATCTAGAAAATCGTTGTCCCAGTCTTCAATGATCTGTTTCACTCAACCCAGAGATTGCATCACTTCAATCCATGGGGGCAACAGCCAACTTCAAGTGCTTGTTCGCTCACTTCAGCTTATTTCTTCCTAATGAATCAAAACTTGCCCGGATACCGATTAATACAAAATTAATCTATTACAATACCAACTTAAGAGAAAATAGCCTCACACTGTAGTGTGCCTACGTCCACGGAAAGCAAGAACACAAGATCCACAGAAGAAGAGAGTTTCACTGTTTCAAGTAGGGTTACAAACTCTCTCTTCCCTTTCCTCTCGAGCAAGAAACGTACAAAAAATCCTCACTCTCCATAACCCTAATACGTGGCTTAAATATTACTTTCACTATATCAAGAAATTGCCAATATACTCTTATAGCTTAACCCTCGTGTGAGTTGCGGATATTAGTCCACCAGGGTGATGAATCACTGTTAGAATACAAGACAGAATACAATACATCTGCACAACAATATGAACTCTCTCTCTCTCTCTCTCTCTCTCTCTCTCTCTCTCTCTCTCTCTCTCTCTCTCTCTCTCTCTCTCTCTCATTTCTCCATTTTTTGTGTGGTTGCTTTATGATTCATGCTTAGGTGATGAATTTGTCAGAAAAAAGATTTAAACAGTTGGAATAACTGAAAATAAATTATTAGTGCATGAAATAAAGGCTTCGAGAGTTTAAATAGACCCAGAATGTGTAATACTGCCCCATACATTGCATTTGGTATCATATTCACTGGAAATCAGAAAGATATTCTGGCAAGACATACCTCCAAAATTCCGCGGCCTGTCACTACTTCAACAGTGATAGCTGATGCAAATCCAACCATTGCAAGCCGGCCTAGCCATACATCCAAACCACTGCTCTCCTTTGTACTCTGCTCGCATCTTATGGAAACTGTTTGTGCTCTACATTCTGGTTTCCTACCTCTAGAAGTTCTCCAAACCACTGAATTGAAAGCAAACATCAGCAATTTATCCTGTTAATGTTTAAATTAAGTGGATGGACAAAACAAGTCCATAGGAAATATTTCGAGAACTGCAGACCAAGCTAATATGTTGACAATAATTGATACAGACAGCTAATTAGTTCAACTTGGATAAAAATTTAAGGTCTCTGTAAAAGTACCTGGCTATTTCTACCATGCAAACAATTTAGAAGAGAAAAGAAAATAGTGATGAAGAAACAAAAAATGAGATTACATGCATTTCCACAAATGTCAAAAGTAAATACGAAATTGCACAGAAAATGTAACCCAACTGATAAAATACTAGATTGAAGTTACAGAGACGGAAATATCAAAGGGAATTGCAATGATTATGCAAGTAAATAATAAGGAATATCATGCACACTATTTTGCATGGCCACCCTCTATAGATGCGTTCAGCAATGGTGGATAGATAGGATGGAGAAAGAAAGTTATCACACAAAGATGTAATCTAACAAGTTAGCACCAAGAAAATAAAATAATAAAATCCAGACAGCAAGTAACCATCAAACATAATACTTTTAATGGATTTTGAGATTATTGGGAATTTAACAGCTGGGCTGTCTTTAAGATATTCTCAAAAGATCTTCATTCAAACTATTGTGAGTTATATGTCCCTAACACATGGTACAGAGGGTGACTCATGTAAAGCACTGTATCTTGCTTATTTAAAGCAAGTTGCCTGAAGCACATTGTATGGGATGACACATTCCTATGCATATGCACCACAAGCATACATCATGCGTCACGGACATAACAGAAAATGAATGAATGGGTTTCTAAGGGTTTGTTCTTTAACGTTTTTGGGAAGGAATTCTCGCTTTTTTCGCTCCATGGGAATAATTTTTAAAAAGAATCTCGTTCTTTTCTACTTTATCCAACCGTTCTAAGGAAACCGTCCTACTTTTTTGGCTTTATCCTTTGGAGCGACAATTTATCGCTCCACGAGATGGGAAATTATTCTTCGGGATAGCTCTCACGTCCCCCTCCTCCAACTACTTCACGTTTTCATCTCTCTCTCTCTCTCTCTCTCTCTCTCTCTCTCTCTCTCTCTCTCCAAGTTCTTCATGTTTTCTTCTCTCCCCAAGCTCTTCACGGTCTCCCCTCTCTCCATTGCAATGAGCAAGACTTTATGGATTTGACTCGATCGTCTTCATCTCCCTTCTCTACAAATCTCTCCTCCGCTCATCCAAATGTCAAACCCTGATCTTCATCAGGAAGGAAAGTGATAGTGAAAAAAGCGATCTATTGATCTCTCAACAAAACCAGCCCCATCTCTCACGCTTTGTCATCTAGTTTCTTCTTCTGTGTGCTCTGATTTAGTCCTCTTCAGACCCAAAAAAATGCCATCTGATTCCTTGTCTGTCTTCTAGGCTTTCTACAAACGAAGGAAGAAAAATATCCTTTTGCTGTTTCAATCAACATATGAGGGGAGGAACTGGGAAGGCATGGGGAGAAGAAGTTTGTCCATCAATCCCTTTTGCTGTTTCAAAGATTCGGGAATGAGGGCTGTTAAATTTCCCTAATTTCAGCAAAGCTGGAGAAGAAGAAGCTCTAAAAACGGATCGAAGAATCCAAAGAAGATGCGGGGAAAGAAGAGGAAGCCCCAAGGGTTTTCTCTTTTTGACATTTTTCAGGGTTTTGAAGGCTTTTCTCTCGTTTTTCCTCCTATCCGATATTATAGCGGGAGAAGGGAGGCTTATGAATAGGATTCTAGATTGGCCTGTTTTCAGAGGTTTGCAGTGAGGCCATCTAAAAGAATTGAAGATATTTCTGCGAAGCCTATAAAGAAAAGACATGAATTAGCAAGACACCAAGACACCAGTGAAAATTGAATTATTCACTAGCTGTAGGCCCTAACTAGTTGTGATGGTTGCCCCAAGGCATGCCTGATATTGTCACAGATGGAGATCATAAGATTTATGCCAATAACACAAACATGCAATTTATAATTTCTGATCAGATACTGAAAGACTATGGGAAAAATTGAGAATCTTCTTTTTCAAGAAATACAAAGAAATTGGACTAACGGACTGAATGTAGTAGTTTCAGATGTTACCCTACATGTTTTGAAAATGGGTAATCTTGCGGGTAAGGAAAATTGGAAAGAAATTTGGGATCTATTATATCCCACAAATTAGTACTGTAGAACCCATTTTTCTCTATTGTAGAAAAAAAAACAATTCTGTTAAAAAAATAGAAAACGTGGTTCTTTGTAATGAGTTAAGAAACGCAATTCTAATTCTGGAAGCACTCCAAAGAATAAGAATTGATTCTGACTTCCAGAATGAGAAACACGAGAATGGTTAAAGAACGCACCCTAATTCTCCAATTTATCCCATTCTTCTTGAATCGTTTGACCTATATCGACAACTCCTTTACAAAATTGTTTGACATCCGCGACAGTGCATGTCATTAGGTGTTTGATGTCTTTAAACCATTATGGATGGTTGTCTTGCTTATATGATGATTTCTAAGTGTGTATCTGTGCATATTCTACCCTTTCCTAAAGTTTCATCTTTGGATTCTACCATTTGCATATTGTTTCATACGTTTCCTTCATTTTACAGGATTTCCACCGAAATTTCCTCCAAAACTTAAACATTTCCTTTTTCGTGGCGTCCGAAATCGAAACCAAACCCGAAATTTAAAACCTTGATATAAGAGCTTGCCAAAGTTTATGCGCATATTCATAATTATTCTTAGGCAAACATGGTAATCATCCAACTATCATCTGAATTATCAACAAAACTAGAGCACTTTCAATGTTGTTAGATGATTACATGGTTTAAAGAGATCAAGGATCAAAGAGAAGAATAAAGAGAGACAGTGAAGAGAGAGTTAGAGAGAAGCATGCGTGAGAGTTAGGGTTCTTTCCACACGAAAAATTATTTTATATTATGTGTGGTGTGTGCATTGACCAAAATGCCCTTAAGTGCTTGTGTTAACATGTTTAACACTCCCCCTCAAGCCGGAGTGTATATATCATACAGTCCGAGCTTGTTACAAGCATCTTTTAACTTAGAAGGTCCTAAGGATTTAGTAAATACATCTGCAAGTTGATCTGCTCATCGAGTGAACATGGTACTTATTCCGCCTTTCTGAATCCTCTGGCTGATGAAATGGCAGTCAACTTCAATGTGCTTGGTCCTTTCATGAAATACGGGATTAGTGACAATATGAATTGCAAACTTCTTATCAATATACAATCGAGCTGGGCCTGAAGATGAGAGACCAATCTCTAATAGAAAGGAACGTAACGAGATCAGTTCTCCACTAGTATAAGACATAGCCCTGTACTCTGCTTCTGCACTTGATTTGGACACAATGTCTTGCTTCTTACTCCTCCACGATACCATATTACCTACAACAAAGGTGCAATAACCAGTCGTGGATCTCCTGTCAGCTGGAGATCCTGCCCAATCGGCATCAGTGAATCCCTCTACCCTTTCATGACCATTTTTCTTGAAACACAATCCTCTTCCTGAGGTTCAAGTACCTGATGATCTGTATTAATGCTGCCCAATGGGAAGTCCGAGGAGAATTCATAAATTGACTGACTACCCCTACAACAAAAGAAATATCAAGACGAGTAATTGTCAAATAAATCAATTTTCCAACTAATCTCTTGTATCGTCCTGGATCATCTAACAAGTCCCCTTCTTCTGGAATGAGTTTAACATTTGGATCCATAGGTGTGGATGCTGGCTTTACGCTTATAGAACCTGTCTCCTCTAAAATATCCAAGGTGTACTTTCTTTGTGATAAGGACAATCCATACTTAGAACGAGCCACTACAATGCCAAGAAAAAATCTGATGAATCCCAGATCTTTAGTGGAAAACTCTTCTTGAAGAAAAGTTTTCAATCTTCGTATGCCAACTTTGTCATCTCCCGTGATTACAATATCATCCACATATACTATCAAGAAGATGTAGCCAACAATGGAGTGATAGCTGAAGACAGAGTGATCAACAGCACACTGTTTCATACCAAATTTGATAACTACAGCACTGAACCTCCCAAACCATGCTCTCGGAGATTGCTTGAGACCATAGATTGCTTTTTGAAGACAACAGATTGATGAACACATCTCCCACTGAGCAACATACCCAGGAGGTTGCTCCATATACACCTCCTCGCTGAGATCACCATGAAGAAATGCATTTTTAACATCTAGTTGATATAGCGGCCAGCCACGGTTAACGGCAATGGAAATCAAAACTCGAACAGACGGTATCTTGGCCACAGGTGAGAATGTCTCCTGATATCAACCCCAAATGTCTGAGTGTAACTTTTAGCCACCAGTAGAACCTTGAGCCGTTCAATGGTTCCATCAGGGAGGTACTTAATTACAAAGGCCCATCGACACCCAACAGTCTTTGCACTATAAGGCAAAGAAACCAGTCGCCACGTATTATTTGAATACAAAGCAGCCATTTCGGCATCCATAGCCGCCCACCAACCAGGATGAGCAAGAGCATCTAAAAGAAACTTATAAAAGAAACAGAAGATACACTAGAAACAAATGAACGAAAGGAAGGTGATAGATGCTCATATGAAACAAACTGAGAAATGAAATGTGCAGTAATATGTGACCGAGTGCGAGAGGCAATAGGCAAATCAGATATAGGAAAGGAAGTACCTGACATAGGAGCTTCCGACTGAGAACGAGGATCAGTTGTCTGAGATGATGGCTAGGCATAGATAGAACAATCAGTCATGATCCTCGAGTATAAACTTTCGGCTCAGGTTCTGTGCGATCCTCAGGTGTCTCTTAATCACCCACCACTGGAGAATGAACTGTAGAGGGCTCTACAGGGCTTGGCTGCAAGGGAAATAGCAGAGTAGGCACCTCAACCAAAGTAGAAGGTGGGTCCAGAAAATAATGGCTATCCTCAAAAAAGGTGACATATGCAGAAACATGAGTTTTCCGCTGTGGAGGATTATAACACTTGTATCCCTTTTGGGTACAAGAGTAACCCAAAAAGATACATTTTTCTGCCCAAAGATCTAGCTTATCAAGACCAGGTCCTAATCTATGAACGAAACATGTGCATCCAAAGACATGCGGAAGTAATGGAAAGGGATCACCTAACGGGTATAATGTAGAGAAACGCGTCTGGCCAGATAATACTGTAGAAGGGAGTCGATTCCCTAAGAAGCGGGCCGTAAGAACTACATCTCCCCAATAGATCTTTGGTACGCGCATCTGAAACATGATAGTGCGAGTAATATCCAATAAATATCGAATCTTCCTCTCTGCGACACCATTTTGCTGTGTAGTATATGCACAAGATGACTAATGGATGATGCCACGTGAATCAAGAAATAGATGAAAACCATTATTGTTAGAAAAATATTCTCTTGCATTATATGTACGTATGCAAGAAATAGAACATTTAAATTGATTAACAATTTCAAAGTAAAAGCTGTGAAATGCATTAAAGACTTCAGAACGATCCTTCAGGAGGAATAACCATGTAACTCGTGAAAATCATCCACAAATATAACAAAGTATCTAAATCCAAATAATGAGACGGTACGTGAAAGACCCCATTCATCAGAGTGAATAAGCTCAAAAGGTCGTGACGCACGACGAACACCACGCGAAGGAAAAGACACACGATGGTGCTTTCCCAACTCACAAGACTTACAAGAAAAAGACTCAACAGGTTTAGTAATAAAAGGAGATTTCGTAAGACTATCAGCAAGAGGATGGCCCAAACGACAGTGCCACTGATAAGCATCAACGGAGGTGTGAAGCGCAGCACCAACAGGAGCAGAATCGAGATAGTACAAGCCACCCATCTCACGACCTAAACCAATCCTCATCCCAGTCTTCAGATCTTGAAAAACACAATAAGAACGAAAGAAAGAAATCGAACAGTTCAGAGTTTTCGTCAATTGACGCACGGACAATAAACTAACAGGAAATGAAGGAACATAAAGGACAGAAGATAACCAAAGGTCTTTAGAGATGGAAACTGCACCAACCCCTGAAACAGTTGTAGTACCATCTGCTAAAGTAACAGTGTAAGGTGTACCAGATGATGTTGACTGGAAAGAAGTAAGTAGTTTGAAATTACCAGTCATGTGATGGGATGCTCCTAAATCAATCAGTCACGATCCAGAAGCATCGATAGAGAGGAAACAAGACGAGCTACCTGGCTGAGCAAATGTGGCAGTGGGCTGCTTGCCTCAATCACGTAGGCGTACAAGTTCCTCATACTCAGCTCG
This sequence comes from Tasmannia lanceolata, assembly GCF_043159265.1. Classification (NCBI taxonomy): domain Eukaryota; kingdom Viridiplantae; phylum Streptophyta; class Magnoliopsida; order Canellales; family Winteraceae; genus Tasmannia; species Tasmannia lanceolata. The sequence continues at coordinate 63,944,493 of NW_027518680.1, read as the reverse complement.
GTCAACCATCAAAGAGAGAGTCTCACTGGACCAAAGGAGCAAGAGCAGAAGCAGGTGGAAGAGTAGGAGCAACTTATCCACTAAAAGAGTTAGGGGGTGGCTATCAGATGCCGCAACAGAAGCGACGTTAGATCAATATGGGCAAAGCTCCGGATGTAAGTCCTAACAATAATCGATAGTGTGATCCTCCATACGACAGTGGGTACAATATCGAGACCTACGACCACGGCCTCCCCCTGAATCATGACCACGGCCGTGTGCACCTCCATCACGACCACGGCCATGAGAGCCTCGATCACGTCGACGACCACGAGAGCCTCCATCACGTCCACGACAGGTCTAGTAAAAATACGGCCATGATATCCACCAGTAGATGTGGCAAGGGTGGATCCATCTAAGGGCTGGTCACTGGCTGGAATAGCCCTCTAGGTTGTACTCAAGAAAATGCCTCAAAAAGGAACAGAAGAGACTCGGAACTTTAAATTTGCTGTTGCATCTGAAGATACTCAGACCCCAAAGAATCGAGATAGCGAACCACACGTAATTTTTCTTGACGCTCTGCAAGAACAATAGGATCGACAGTGAAAGGCATAAGCATATCTAGTTGCTAGCACAATGCAATGTATGAGTTGTAATGATCGAGTGTGGACATGTCACCACACTGAAATTTAAACCAGTCTGAGAATAAATCACACATCCGGGTGATGTTATCTGCTCCAGAATACAAATCGCAACCTGGTCCCAAACTTCCTTAGAGGAGTCAAGATACATCATATTAGCAGCGATCCGTGAGTCCATACAACTCCATAAGAAGGATCTGATAACTGCATCATCTTGTTCCCATCTCGCATAAGTAGAATTTGTCTTGGCTAGAGAAGACTGCTCAAGAAAACAAACATTTCCCTGACCCAGAAGATATATACGAACAGCCCTCTTCCATGCCGGATAATTATTTTCATTAAGTCTAATAGACGTCATTTGGAGAGGAGCCTCTACGGGGGCCTCCACATGAGAATAGCCAGTGGAGGGAACCGTAGATGAAGCAGGGACCTCATCAACTTTCATGGATCTGAGTTGTTGTGAAGATAAATCAACTGGATCCATAGCACCAACAAAGAACAAGCAATCACCAATACACGGAAAAACACCACGACGAACCCAAAGAGCAATCAACTAACAACTAGAATGTCATAACACATCCAATAACCACAAATAACATATTGGGTCAATCACCAACCCAAGAAAAACAACACCACTACCACCAAGGTCACAGAAATAGAATCAACACCACAATCAATGAACAACCCACAGTCACCATTAATAATTAACCTGTCCATCAACAATCACCCACTATCAAGTAGCCAACAACCACCACTCACAATAGTCCACAATCACCCCAAGTTGCTCCACCAACAACAACAACAACAACCAATAAATCACCAACAAGCACAAAACCACTCCTAATACGATTCAATCCACATCAACAATCCTAAGCAATACTTAGAATCACCAATAAAAAAAATCACCAACAACTAATAATCACCACAACGAATATCCGACAACATTAGCAATAAGAATCAAACACTTGGAACCACCAACAAAAAGAAGTAAGTAAGAAGAGGAGAATTTAGATCATGAATAGATGCAAATAGGTTACTGATTTGAAAAGAAAATAAGGTTAGAATATGATGGAATCACTAACCTAGGTGATAGTCTTCACAAAAGATCACATATAGAAACTAGGATTAGGGTTAAAAAAACAAGGGTTAGGGTTTAGGGTTAGAATAGGACAAAATGGGTCCAAAACGAGGGGAAAAAATTTTAATTTAATTTTTTTTTTTAGGGTTGAAAACAAATGGCTTAGATTTGTGTGGTTAGGGTTAGGGAAGGATTTTGAGGTGTTTTGATGGTTTTGATGGAGGTAATTTCTAGTGGTGGTGGTTATGGGATGGAAAGGATTTGGGTTTGGGAATTGAGTTTGAGGAATGGATTTGGGGATTAGGGTTGGAAATTGATGGAGGTCACTTCTAGTGGTGGTGGTTATGGGATGGAAAGGATTTGGGTTTAGGAATTGAGTTTGGGGAATGGTTTTGAGGATTAGGGTTGTAAGAAAGAAAAGAGAAGAAAAAGAAGATGAAGAAGTCAGAGAAAAGATTCGTAGTACCTTTTTAATGAGGGATGAACACTTCAACCTTTTGCTCTGATACCATGTTAGATGATTACATGGTTTAAAGAGATCAAGGATTGAAGAGAAGAATAAAGAGAGATAGTAAAGAGGGAGTTTGAGAGAAGCGTGTGTGAGAGTTAGGGTTCTCTCCACACCAAAATTATTTTATATTATGTGTGGTGTGTGCATTGACCAAAATGCCCTTAAGTGCTTGTGTTAAATTGTTTAACAAATGTCAAACACACAACGTTGAGTTAAAACTTGGCTAAAATGGTGCTCTAGAAAGTGATTGTTCTTTACAATTACAATTGAGGAATTGGGAAAGGCAGCGAGCAAGGAAAAAGAAAAACTCCTATAATGAATTAACCATTTACTCTTTTCCATCTTTCTCTTTCCCTTTTCCCTTCTTATTTTTCCTTTTTTTTAACATTGGTGGCCTAATCTTAAAAGCTTTCACTTGCGAATCTAAAGATCTAAAATATGCTGAAATTTATAAAAAGAAATCTGAGACAGTCCCCTCTTTCAGATGATCATTCCTAAGCGGGATTTGCTGGCGTCCATCTTAGAAGGCATTTCGCGGATGGTCTGTTCCATCTGACAGCAGCCACAGAGGCTCACTTTTCAGCAGATTTCGTCTTCACTCACGAGGTGGCTGCAGTGAGATGCAACAGCTCATCCGTGAAATGCCTTCTGCGATGGACGCTAACAAATCCCTTCCTAAGCAGCTACATAACATAATACTGGCATTACACACTCAAAAATATGTCAACATAAAGATGACAATGATGCAGTTTAGTCAGAAAATAGAGCAAGCGAATCGATGCAAAAACAGAAAAGGGAACCTATAATGAACCAATTCAAAGAAAAGAGAAAAAGAAGTGGATATCATTTGCAATAAAATTAAATACAAGGCCAGTTTTTAAGTCAAAAAATTGAAGCAGCGACGAACTCATAACCGAGTCATCTCGGCTTGAGTTTGAAGAAGATTGCCTATTCGGGAATAAATAAAAAGTCGTGTAAATTGTCTCTCAGACCAGCTGCTCCCCCAACTCAAAACTCGGAAGAACCGGATTCGGGAAACAATGGAAGCGGAAACGAACTTCCTCTTCAGGCCACCACCAAAACCCCAAAAGAAATCTCGGCCGATAAGCAGAAGAAGGGGGATCAAGACAATGGAAGAAAGTTATGGAGTAATCTATTTGCAAAGGACCATGGAAAGACCCATTCGGTGAAGCTGGATTATGTCGAACTCTATAAATCAGAGGATGGACACGAATCCATCATCTTCAAGGATGAAGAACTAAAAGTTGCAGAGAAAAAAATGGTCCAACAGCTTAGTTGGGTACTTTATCGGACGCAGACCCAATTTTGTACCCTTTAAGGGACATTTGATGAGGAAATGGAAATTACTTTGTGAGTTTCAAATCTTCGCCTTAACAAATGGTTTTTTCTATTTAAGTTTACTAACAATGACGAGTGTCTCCATTTCATAGCTATGGAGGAAGAATCTGGTCTTACAAAGATGGTCCCCTGATCTCTTGCTAGAAAGGCTAAAACTTACCACCATTCCTGTTTGGGTTCGTTTCCCAAGCCTTATAGGGCAGCCCCTGTATGTGGATTCCTCTACTGCGATACCACTGTACTGAGCTATGCAAGTGTGTGCAGAGGTAAAAGCAGGCAAAGATCTCTCAGACTCAATTCAAATGCATACCTAGAAAGGTACCTACACTCAATTGGTGGACGATGATTGGAAACCCTCGGCCTGTTCACACTGCTTAGACTTCAGTCACTCCACTGAAAGATGCTGATTAGCCCCAAAGTTGCAGGAAAATGATTTGAAAATGGAATGGAGAAAAGTCATCACAGAGGAGGAAAGCAAACTGCAGAAAGAAGATGAGAGCTAAAGTTCAACAGAAGCAGTAGAAAATGAAAACATCTGAGAGAGACCCCTTGCAAGCAAATATCCTCCTAACTCCTAAGTAGTAGCTTCAGATTATTGGAGAAGGCAGAATTTGAAGATGATCAAGAGCCTGAACAAGAAGAGTGCAAAGAAGAAAAGGAAGAGAAATAATTGGCTTCAGACGATGAAGAAATTGAAGATGAATCAGACATGGATGAAAATTAGTCATTTGAAACAACCTCAGAAACAAAGTACGAGGAAGATAGTGGGGATGAAAATCTGAAAACTCCTCCAATAGCTCAACAAAGGATATCACAAAAGGTTCCAAAAAAAGCTAGAATGAAGAAAGTATCATGGGTGGATGAGCGTCATCTAGTCAATTTGATCCCAAATGAACAAGAGGATAGTGAAGAAGAGAGTCCAGAACTGGAGGAATCAAATGAATCATGACAAAGGGTTACAAAGAAAAGTTGCCCAAGACAATCCCAACATACACCTATCAGGCGAGTCGATTATGTAACTGTGAACTCTTAGGTATAGTGTTCGTCTATCCCGAGTTTTCCCTCATGTGTTCCGAGTTAGGAATGGCATATTGTGCCCATGAATGTAACATCTTTCTCTTTATCAAATAAACCAGAAGGGCAGGAGTGCCCGCCAAACCCCGGCTTACCCATAAAAAATAATAATAATACAAGGGAGAAATCGAGAGAAGGATAGTTTAAGTAGAAAAATCTTACAGAGCGGAGAGCCTCTCCTGAAAGAAGCAGCAATTCGAGCGAATCCGGAGTTGGGAAATGCAGGAATGGCGGGAGCGTGTAAGGATTTGGAAGCACTTGCATCTGAACAACAGAGAAGACGACAATGAGATTCATCAAACAAGAAAGCATAGATGATTGAAATGAGAGAGAGAGAGAGAGAGAGAGACCTAGAAGCGAAAGGCATAGAGAGGCGGAGCAGTACGCTTGGGCCATGAGGGAAAGAGTGAGAGGAGGAACGAACTGCAGCCAACCTTCTCAAATCCTATCTTCAGCTTCTCTTCCCACCAGTTTTTATATCCAGAGGAATTATATGGTCGTGCCTGCCCCGTGATATGATGTCATGTGCATATTTTCCACGAAATTTTATTACCGCCCACCTTATTTTGTCTTTTGCCGATTGACTTTATTTCTCGGGCCCCATATATCTTAAGTCGACCCCCATACAGGGCAGTGCTCAGAGAGAGAGAGAGAGAGAGAGAGAGAGAGATAGGGTCCATATTAGGGGCTCGATTTATCACTGCCGTGTTTCTAAGGCCCTGTTTTTTTTTGGACCAATTACCAATGGGGGACAAACATTAGGCAGAATTATCAACTGGACCCAGGCTTTTCAAAAATTATCAATGGGGGACAAAATCTGTCTTGTCAGTAAAAGCTGGACGAAAATACCCTTTGGCATATAAAACACGTTTTGACTTTGGAAGGGGGTTTTCAAGTCTCTACGATTGGGGTCATTAAGTATCAAAATGGGGTTACTAATTTCAGAATGGGCTTATCAAGTCCCTTGAAAACCCGTTTCCAAAACTCTAGTGCCCTCTGCCAATTTTTAGGGACTTGATATGCCCATTCGGAAATTGGTAACCCCATTTTGATACTTGATAACCCCCAATCCTAGAGATTTGAAAACCCCATTCCAAAACTCCAGTATCCTCAGCCAATTTTCAAGGACTTGATAAGCCCATTCAGAAATTGGTAACCCCATTTTTATACTAGATAACCCCAATCCCAGAGACTTGAAAACCCCTACCAAAACTCTAGTATCCTTGGCCAATTTTCAAGGACTTGATCACCCCATTCAGAAATTAGTAACCCCATTTTTTATACTGGATAACCCCATTCTGAAATTGGTAACCCCATTTTGATACCTAATAACCCCAATCGTAGAGACTTGAAAACCCCCTTTCAAAGTCAAAACGTGTTTTATATGCCAAAGGGTATTTTCGTCCAGCTTTTACTGACAAGACAGATTTTGTCCCCCATTGGTAATTTCTGAAAAGCCTGGGTCCAGTTGATAATTCTGCCTAATGTTTGTCCCCCATTGGTAATTGGTCCTTTTTTTCGGATTTTTGTGAACAGATTGTAAGCCATTGGGCTCAAAACTCAAAATTAAGACCCTGCGCTGTTTGTTGCCCTGTTAGTTTTGGATTTTGAGAACCGGTTGTGAGCCCAAAATTGATTATTGGACTAAAAATTAAAGGTAAATTTGTGTCCAATAATCAGCTTTGGACTACAGTCGGTTCTCAAATTTTACAGTAGGTTTTAGGGAGGCTCTATGTCCACAGCAAAGAATAGGAGAGAGAGAGAGTGTGAGTAGAGAGAAAGAGAGAAGAAGAAGAGTTTATTCTCAGGGTTTTCATCTTGGTTTTTTCTCAGATTTCTCGTGTACCATCTTAGTTGAGAGAAGAAAGGGAAAGGGTTGGACATTTGTAGGTGTGTATTAATCCACTGTAATCCTTATATATTGTTTTCTCAGTGTTCATCTGTGGCTTGTGTTTCCTTTTACTTTTTTGTTTATTTGTGCACGATTGGATCATATTTGCCTGATAGATTTTCTCAACAAGTGGTATTTGAGCTGTGGTTGGAGCGATTGTTGAGGCCGGGTGGAGTAATCGTGGATCTTGTGATTGGATCACTATTACAGTGATCATTGAAAGGTAGAAAGATTATGCAAGAGATTCTCGTTCGAGGTGGATCCCTACAATGAGAAGTGTGGAGTGCTTGAAATGACGGTAAAGTCGAGTTCTATCAAGTTCAACATGGACAAATGCGGCGAAAAGGGCAGTTTCAGCTTTTGACATATGAAGGTAAAGGACATCCTTATTCAATGGGACATGGCTAAGACATTGAAGGGAAAGGATGGGAAGAGGATGAAGGATAGTGAGTGTATTGGATTATATTGCTTGATCGGGAACACGGTGACTAGTGTTGCTGAGATCTAGATGGCTAGTTGGAAATAGAGTGGTGGTGTGCACACGCGTAGGGTCTCTTTTGCAATTGGTGCAGAGACGAGTTTCTAGGCTGGAGACAATGGTGAGGAAATGACAGCTTCTGCAATGGGGAGAGTGGATCGAGATTCCTCTCCATGGTTGATTAGGTAAGTCAACATGTTAGCAGCTACACATGTGCATTGGCTTGTTAATCCAATCATGTGTAGTTAAAACCAAGATAATTCAAAGGTGTGTAGGTGGTACTTCAAAAGGCCAATGATAGTGATGCAGGTGCGTCTCGCACTATCACGAGATCAACGGTCAAGATCATCGGAACATTAATCGGATCGTCCAAGACACGGCATCTAAATCAACGGCCTGTGTTGATCGCTAATGTTTGATTTATTAGACTTTTTTCTTTCTAATTTTATTGGGACAAATTTAGGAGTAGTTGTTCAAAAGTATCTTGGATCTTGGATACTTTTAGATATTTTAGGAGAGTTACAGAGATATTAGGAATTTTAGTGTTAGTAGAAAAGTAAGAGTTGGACTTTTTGGGGTTCTTTTTAGTAGTTTGTTTTGCTTATGAGAGAAATTGTAGGAAAAGTAGATTTAAATAAATTGGGAGATCTTTTAGAGATTTGATTTAGCAAAATTATAGGAGTTCTTTTGGTTTAAACGTCCAAAGTGGATTGGAATTTGAGTTTTTGTAGGAATAGGAAAATGCCCGTGAAAACTTTTTTAAGTACTCCACCATTGTAAATTCTTTACAGATTTGATGAATAAAAGTTGCTTTGTTGCTAGTTGCTTATGAGAGAGCCACCTCTTGCTATCTCTACAACGAGCCATATGCTGCTTGTTTTGCCTCCTCAATTCAACCTCCTGCTGTTGAATATTTCAAATCCAAGCTTCCCCATGTGTTAGATAGTTTGCAAAGGCAGTGGACCGTTGGCGACATCAACGAAAAATCTTCATGTGACAAGCCAAGGTGGAGATTGATGGGGCATTGATCTCTCGGCAAAAGAGAGAGAAAGAGAGGAGAGTTTCTTCTCGGGTTTCTCTTTTGAACGGTCTTTGTTGAGAGAAAAGCAAGGGAAAGGGTTGCACGTTCGTAGGTTTGTGGTCATTGTAATTCTTTTGTAATCCTTGTATATTGCCTTCTCATGGTAAAGATCATGTTTTCATGTCGGTAGATGTAGGCATCTTGGCCAGACCCCATAAAATCTCGGTGTTCATCTTGTGGTTTGTGTTCATTTTGTGGTTTGTATTTAATTTTAGTTCTGTTTATTTGTACATGATTGGATTGGATCGGGTTTGCCTAACACATTTTCTCAAGTATTGGCATATGATGTGCTATTTTAAAATAGCATTAAATTTTAGATTTTACAATCCATTATCCGGAATTTTAAGTGAGAAATCCAGGTTTTAGAAATCCCGCCCTAATCAATCCTAAGTGAGAAAATCCAGGTTTTAGAAAGACGGACCTCTCCTACTGTACTCTCTCTCTCTCTCTCTCTCTCGATCGACCGAAAGAAGAACGAGAAATCAGACGAGACACACCCTCTCTCTCTTTTGAGTATCCAAATGGCCCTTAAAGTTTACAAACCAAGGAAATAATATTGGCAATTTAGGTTTCGCATTTGTTTTCAGTGCACATTACATTCCATACATACTTTGCAACTTTATAAAACTTTGCAAACTAGGAGTTACTAACAACGATTTCGATTTTGCATTAGTTTTCAGATCATTAACGAAGGCTTGGGTTGGAACCAAGGAGCTATCCACGGATCATTCACACGATGGGCCCAGTGCCAGTGGACCCCAGAACAAAATTCACACCCAATGGTGTATTGACCCATCATCTACAGCATGGCCCACCACATGAATGGCCTGGATCAGCCGATCAGGAAACCATTTCTATGTCAGCGATTACAACGAAATGTTCTTGGTTAATTATGGCCTTTTTGGTAGCAAATTAAGGACTGATGCTATGGCAAGAACCAAAAGCAAGACACAAATCTCAAAATCAAAGGAACTTAAAAATACTTGCAGATTTCCAGGACAAACACGATTATTACAATAGAAAACAAGACAATGAAATTATAAAAGGTAATTAGGGTGTACAGATGATCATGTGGTGGGTTCACTTGTTACACCCTTTTGTATTGGGAGTAGCAGAGGAGACGGCATCCTTGGCAGATTGAATGCCTTTTGCGACGGTATCCTTGGCAGATTGAATGCCTTTTGCGACGGCAGATGCACCGGTTTCGCCTCCGGTGGGTTGTTGAGGCTGATGAATCACCTCCACATCTTTTTTTACCGTCTCCTGCCCCGCTGATTTCTGATAATCCACCGTCTCCACTTTCGTCTCCTTCATCCCTTCCGCGTTAGCCGTCTCATTTCCCTGAAAAAACAAAAAAAAATATATGAAAAATGGGAAAGAGCAGGGAAGGAAAAAGAAGTAAAAACCTTTAGCTTCAATGATGTTTTACCTTGGATGCCATATCTATCAACCTGCCCGGGAAGTAACAGATAATAAGAGAAGAATGGATTTCTTTGAACTGGGTTTTCTTCCTTTGGTTTTGATTTGATGATGCTTTTCTGAATTCTGATGGCGAGAAGTTTGTTTTTTAAAGGTGAGGGAAGAGATGAGGAATGGTTCGTTGGCGAAGGAGGTCTTGACACCTTGCACTGTCCTCCACTTGGAAACCAGGAGAAAATGCGTAGCGTCGACACGTGTTTGTTTCCATAAGAAGAGCTGAAGAGGAGCGTACACGTGTAACAAATAGGATGCCTCTCTACCCATACTGTCGGCACATGGCGGGCCCGCCTACAGGTCTGGTGGGGACCACCAATGATGCTCGCCTGTCCCACGCCAAGAACCTTGACTTTAGACCCTCGATCGAGGAAAATTGGAAAGCCAAAAGATTATAGTAAGAAAATATAGAACACAGCAGTATAAATAGGGACAAGGTGTCCCTCTCCCTCTCAGTATAAACAGCCCAACCCAAAGGCCCTCCCTACAATTACACATCTGAGCTAAGTCCCTAATCTCTGATATGATAGCTGTTAGCTTCCAAGTTCTTTTCGCCTTGTTCATTGCCCGTGCCAATGCAACAATACATTGGTTGAATCTCCTTACATGATCTAAGGGACCAATCTGGTCCTTCATATAACCGTTTTAGCCCCCAAAGTAAAGGTCTTGCATTGGGTTCAATGGGTGTGCGTGAGGTCTAGTATTTTTCAAAAAAGCACAGTGCAGCTCACTTCATAGGATGATCCAAACCATTCATTTGTTGACCCACAACATAAATAGGGTGTACCCCGTAGATCATCTCCATCGGATGATCCTAACCCTCCGATCTACAGAGGTTTATATAATTTGCAGTTCCTCTATAGATAGGAGGGTTATGAGTGTACTATAGAAATGATCTACGGTGTACAGCTTAAGGACGTTGTGGGGGTAAAAAAAATGAATGGTTTGGATGGGCACAACTGTACTTTTTGAAAAAATACCGGACTTCACACCCACACAGCATATAATTTCTCATGTACATATAACAGCCAATTGTGCAACTTGCAGCATACTCATGAATGCAGGTAAAAATATTACAGAATAGAGAGGAAGTATCAGAAGAAGGTGACAAGTTTGTTCATCATTATGCATGTCCATCAATGCCAACTGAACTTAGAAAAATAAAAGAAAAGAAAAGAAAAACTCACTTCAAAGAAGAAAAATCTGTCTCCAGGGTCCACATCAACCAACTTAGCTAGTAGCTACAAAAATGGAAAACTCACCTAAAGAAGAGAAATATGTTCCCAGTGGCAGTGACGATCTCGCTTTCTTTTTGGGCATATGCACTTCCCAAAATGCATTCTCGCTCTCTAAGATGTGATGCAATGTCTGCAATATCAGGCAGAGTGATGAAGCTACAGCTTGAGAAAAACAAACTCTTCAATGGCTGGAATCTCTCCGATTTTCCTAAGTGTTTCCTTGTTGGGTTCGTCATCGACACCAATAGCCATCACTGCTTGCTTTCGTGGGGCAGTCCTCCCCACGCTCATGAAACTCACATTCACATTCCCCTCTCCTAGTATGCTCCCCACTGTTCCAATCATCCCGGGTTGATCGACCTGTTTGCAAAGGATGACACTTCCTTCCAAGCTCACATCCACTTCAAATGAACCCACCTTTGTCAAATGAGGTACCCCATCCTTCACCCTTCCCTCCACTGTAATCTCCCCCGTCTCTGAGATGGCACTCGCAAATTTTGATTCCACATTGGCAATCTGAACCTGGACAAACTCGAGTGGGTTCTCAGGTGATCCATCCAAAAGAATTCGCTCTTCCGAAATCCGCAGGCCTCTCTGTTTAGCAGCGAAATCAGCATTTACCAAATTCACAAACACACTCGATATGGGCTCGATCAGACCCTTGGTGATCATGGCACGCAGCAGCCTAGTATCAAGATCATCAGGAGCTCTTGCAGATGCATAGGTCACCTTCACCGATTTCACACCACTCCCTCCTGCTACCAATTGCACAGCCAATCTGCCTAGCTTCTCTGCCATGACAACGTAAGGTGCAAGCTCTGATAGGACCTGCAGTTAGAACAAAATTGTAAGACCGGCTTTCTCAAAAATACAATGCAAAAATAAACAATTTAGAGAAGTTTCATTCGGAAGAAACTGATAGTAAAACAACAGTACACAAACATATCAGAACTAAAATTACAAACACAAGGGGCCTCTTTGAATACCTCTAAAAGTTATTTGTATATTGTCTTCTAAGCAGAGGGTTTTGAAGTTAAGTATGATTAGTTGCAAATGACATTTATAGTAGCTTTAGAAATGATATAGCTAACAGCTTCCATAGAGACTTTAATGGCCCATTTGAAAATAAGATTAAATTAAACGAATCTTGTTTGCAAATAATAACCAATTATTGTGCCATCCAAGGAGCCCATGATGAAGAGGGGCATGAAATATATAATATGACGAACGTGGGTAATATTTCTGATTCCAACAAATCTACAAAATTCATATTTTAGAATTTAAGTATTATTGTACACAAAAAATTAGGAACAAATCCTGAGTCAAAATTTTGAATGAACAAAAATAGCAAAAACAAAATGAATTCTAAATCCTGAATCATTAACAAAGATATCAATCAGAGCATGAATTTAAGAGGATACCTCAGCAGGAACCATAGGTGCATTTACAGCAGTAGCTGCAAGCTCCCCTTTTAAGGCCCCAACAACAGCTTCAGCTATTTCAATGGCCACTCCTTCCTGAAAACATTGCACTCAGGCACATAAAGTTCACAGGCTAGTAGTATAAAAGAAGTGAAACACACAATATCTCACTCTACATACCTGTGCTTCCATAGTGCTGGCACCCAGATGCGGTGTTACGGTTACATTTTCATGCTGCACCAACCTGCAGTCTTTAGCCGGTGGTTCTTCTGTGAAGACATCAAGTGCCGCCTGACCCGACAAAAACACAAATTAACCATGTCCTTTTATGATTTGATCACAAATTCCATATCATGAGATCATGTCAAAAAAAAAAACATATCATGAGATCTATACATAACGAAAATGATGGGACGAGAAAGGAATCGAAAAGAACCTGAGCAACAATTCCAGCATCCAGGGCTCTAACAAGAGCTTCTTCATCAATCACGCCACCACGAGCAACGTTGACAATGCGAACTCCTTTCTTCATCTTTGCAAAAGCTTCATCATTGAGAATCTTCAATGTGGCGGGAGTAAGAGGCATATGTAGAGAGACGAAATCCGCAGTGGATAAAGCATCATCAAAGGTTACAAGCTCCACGCCTATTGCACGGGCACGGTCTGCAGGGGCATATGGATCATGTGCAATCACATGCATCCCCAGCCCTTTGGCGCGCCGAGCAACTTCTGTTCCAACCTTTCCAAATCCCATCACAGCAAGTGTCTTTCCAACCAGTGACACTCCAACATATTTGTTCCGCTGCCACTTTCCTGGATGCATCAAAAATATTGAGAACATAAGAGAATGTCTTTGCTGAACTACTACTTGAAGCTATGTTTCATTCTGCAACTCCCTAACAATACCAATACATATATTTGGGAATGGGCATGAATTAAAGTCATTATGTGAAAATGTCTCAGATTTTTTGTTGCAAAAACTTCCAGCAAAGAACCAGAAAATTATGGAAATTGTGGGCCAGCATGTCTGAGACGAAGACCAGTTTACCGTTTCTTTTATCACAAATATGTTGATAATTAGACTTCTAAATTACAAAGTTGGAGAAGTTCTTTGATGTAGCTTGGTTAATGGCAAATACAGAGATGAGCTCAGCAAACAATTAAACCAAAGTAGTGCTGTAATGAAAAAAATTAATGGAAATGAAGCAGAACATATGAAATAATGTTTTCATTTCTTAAAAAAGAATTACACGACGAATAGGGTTGAAAAGTGCATCCCCAGGATGATGTGCATAGTAGAACTGTCTGTGGGTTGAGTAGATAGTCTGCCTATTATAGTTTCCACTATATAATCCAATACAACCCAGAATTATTTTGTAAACAAATTTCTAAAAATGATTAAAGTACTTTGCTGAAACCATGAATGCTATTTTTAGGGTTTGCCTAGTCTGACATTCTGAATTTGATAATTTTTCTCCTCGAATTCCACCACTTGTACTCAATACCCATGCAATAGATCCAATAAGGTAGGTTGCCTACGCAGAAACACCACCTTGGTGCTCAAAATCAACCACAAGCCACCAAGGACTTGCTGAATAGTCTCACCCTCTATCTGATAACATGGGTTTGTTTGTGAAAATCAAAACCCACGAAAGGGTTCTTATTACTTGCGCATAGGGGGAACCAAAATTCCCCAAGAGTTGAAGCACACTTAAGCAACTTAAGCGAGAGAGAGAATGACTTAATGAATTATATTAGATGTGGACACATCTCTTGAATATAATAAACAACAGAGAGAGAGAGAGAGAGAGAGAGAGAGAGAGAGAGAGAGAGAGAGAAATTTTGTGGGCCCCATTCGAACACCTCTATTTTTCTACAATTCCCCCTCAAGCTGGTGCATAGATGTCGCATATGCCCAACTTGCCCTAAGATATCATAGAAAGTTCCCTGAACTGTCACTTTTGTGAAAATGTCGACTAGCTAAGAAGTGGAACGAACAAATGGGGTAGCAATGGTTGTCATTTGTCAAAGCCACATTAACTCACTGCTTGCATGGGCCATGGATCCATACTCAACATCAGCTTATGAACCACCACTGACTGTTCCTTGCTCCTCCAATTTACTAGATTACCACCAACAAATATGCAATAGCCACTAGTCAATTTCCTGTTGTGGATCCTGCCCAATCGGCATCACAATATCCCATGACCTCCAAATGCCCATGATTCTAATACAAGAAACCCTTTCCATGAGATCCTATGAAATAGTTCACTATACGAAGAGCAATCTCCCAATGAACTGACTATCCATGCTCACGACATATACAATGTCCACACACACACACACACACACATATACATATAGAGAGAGAGAGAGAGAGAGAGAGGAACTTGTTTGTGAGCAGCTGCTCAGATAGCTTATCTGAGCAGGGATTTTTAAAACAAGCGTGGGCCCACATTTTGGGGGTGATCCTAAGCATTCATTTGGAAGGCCCCATCATGGATGGGGTGTGTACTGATCTGGTAAGGATAAGTATTATCAATTCAGTTCACCATTGATACGACATGCTCTTTTTTCATTCAGTCCTATTCTAGATGCGGTACATTATTTCCAAAAAATCCTTTTGAAGATGCTAATCACATAGATGTATATTGGGCTAGATGTTCATTTGAACAGATCTCCTGAACATATGATAGCCAGGATAAGTGTCTATGTAGAATACATTATGTCAAATTAGAATATAGCATGAGATCTTGAAGACATTGAAGTGATTGTTTCCTCACTTTTAGTAACAAACCCAATTTATATTGAATGGATGAAACATGTTGAAGTGGTTGCAAAATTTTATCATGCCTAAATCAAACATGCAATGTTGTAACTTGTAAGTATGCTGACCTAAACCATTGGGATGGATCCTTTTAAAACTCTTAAGTTACATGCTTGGAGTGACAAATATTTCATATCCAGCTTGAGGGCAAGTGTTGAGTAAACTAGAAAGAGTCCCTCAAGGAGCATTTTGGCAACTTATAGTCACATTGTCGTATAATCCTTGTTAGCCTTTTTCTTAGTTCTTATTAAGTGAGAAGGGCATTCACATCTTTCCTTAAAACAGCTTTTATCTAAACGATTGTAGTAGATCTCATTTAAATTTAAGAAATAACATCTTCTACTCTCCATTCATTCCTATTGAAAAATATTTAAACCCTAATCATCAACATATGTAAATGTGTGGACTTTAGTTTGGAGTAACATTTCGTTACATGTTTCGTTTTGCTTAGTGCGACGGGACGTACCGGTGATTCATCCGGCTACGATCGGAGATTTTTTTTTTTTTAGTAGTGGAAAAATCAAATACCAAAAATAGTTTTTTTTTTTCGAAGCGATGAAAATAGGAGAGTTGATGAGTTTTTATAGCCATATCCTTCAAACATTTACAAAACAGACAAAAAAACAAGGCAGGTAAAAGGGACATAAAGAACGGAACGGACCGGAAAAGCGTAGAATTCACACTGGAATGTTTTGTCCAGCAATCATGTACCGGAATTGGTACAATCATTATTTGGTACATATGCAAATGGCTACACCAAATGATTAAGATTTGGTAGTAAATCATGCAAAGCCCTATTTACCCAAGAGCATGATTTTAAATTTTAAACAAAACCGACATGAAACGAACGAAATATTTTTGTTTCCATCCCCACCAAAACACATACCGAAACCAAAACCGTGTGTTAGTGGTATACTATACCAATATGTGTTACATTATTATATTTATATGGATTGCATGTGAAATGTAGAGAATGTATGAATTACACGTCAAATGTGATATGTATTGAATAATCAAACATGTGTGACAATGCATGCCACTAGGTGTTCGATGTTGTAAAACCATTATGGATGGCTAGCTTGCTTAAGTGATGGTTTCTATGTGTGTAGTTTTGCTTATGCTAGCATTTTCTAAAGTTTCATATTAAAATTCTATCATTTGTATATGTTTCCATATATTTTCATGATTTTACAAGATTTCCACCGAAACGTTTCCATTTTTCGTGGCGACCGAAACCGATGTGGCGATGTTGAAACCGAAATTTTAAACCTTGTCCAAGAGCAACATGTCCAACATAAGTTTTGTCATATGAAATCAACAAGAGGAGTGGCAAAATTTGGCTGCAAAGGACACCAAGTCCTACAATGTGTACCACACAGGTGTCATATTGGTGCCATACTAGCTACAATGGTGCTACTATCAAGTTCATGACTTACAGCTTAAAAGATAATGTGATTTCATTGCTAGCTCCCGGCATTGAATTCGACTTGTCAGCATGAAATATGATTTTAAGAATTGGAAATATGGCATCATCAAGTACCCTAAAATTGATACATATTGTTGATACATGAAACATATCATATGATATGCCTATTCTTTTTCTTTTTTACTTTTTTGAGAAAAACTTCAAAAGATTCCAAGGAGAATCATAAAAAACTACAAAAAAAAAAATGGACAGAAAAAAAAAAAACACATGGGATAAGACTTGCGGAACATGTTGATTATCTTTACATGTAACACCACTGATCTCTATCTAACTACTTGCTAAATGATGTGAACCTATAACTCTACTTTTGTCTGGTTTTCACTATATATTTTGATATATTTCAAGTGTTTTGACAATTGACATATTTCACGTTTTGTATAATGATTACTGAGTCTCACACCTCAATGCCTTACGAATTTATGATTCTATGATGTAATGCAAGATTGATAAGTACAACGACACCAATTACAAATAAAATAACATAATGTAAGACTCAAGCCATAGTCTTAATTGGGGAAAAAAAGATAATAATGCCTCAAAACTAAAACTCAATCTTACCTTTCGAATTTGATCCATTAATAGATACCTCAATCGGTGTGTTTTCTTGTTGATCTCCACAAATAGTTCTCAGCCCTTCAAATATTCTTTTGTTGGTTTGAAAAATGAAAACGAAAACAAAATGAAAAATGGGCTTTTCCATGTGCAGATCGAACGATATGCACATTTATGATTGTGTATCAAATGATATGACAAGACAATATTTCGTCTCAGCAATACAACTAGAGATTTGATATGTGGTGTATTTCCATACCACAAGAAGACCAGATCCAATATGTATTGGACCAGTACGTGATACATTAAAGCTATGTTACCTGTTTCACCAATCCACAATCTGTGGTTCACAACTTTCATGTGAACCCGGTTCATTATGAGTGGGCTTCTTCAGTGACTCTGGTTAGCTAGTTTAGTTCGTTCTTTCAGAATTTTTCGTGGAAATCATGGAAACAACTCAAATCCTCCTAATGCTTAAATATATGGGAGGTGGGAAGTCAAGACATCTTTGATAGTGATAATTCTCACTTCCCAAATAGGATGAGCGTGTAAGCAGCCCCCAACTAACAAATATTCTTAGCAGCCTAAATTTTCTATAGTTTGAAGAAATATACATTAGGTTCAATAAGCACCTACAGCCGAGTCTTAAAGCTTCTACACAATATTACCTGAGAAGGTTTAATTCAAAGTGTCCTACCGCTTTAATAGTAAAAACAAACAAAATGAGGGATAATCGTCATATGAAATGCAGAAGCAAAGTTCGACAAGTCAGATCCTTGGCTCTTGCATATATTTCCATGGACTGAATATTGGAAACACTATGCTCTGTTTGGTTGCCGGGTTTTTTTTGTTCCTGGGAGTTATGTGGGAGAGTAAGTTAAATTTTGGTCCCATCCCATGTTTGGTTGCCTTTTAGCACTAGGTTTTTTTTAATCCCACTCTTGTAATGATTACTTGTGGGGGAATTTTTTAATCCCATTTTTGTAATGATTGCCTTTTCATCCCATCCCAAGATAACCCCAGGAACAAAAATAAACTCAGGAACCAAAAATAAGCTTGAGAAGAATTTTTTTCTACCCAACAGTTCAAGCAACCAAACAAAGGTTTTTTTTTTCCCCACCATATCTCCCAGGGTATTTTTTTCTCCCACATAACCAAACATGGGATTTTTATTTTACCAGGACACTTCTAGGACTTTTTTTTTCCCACCTATCTCCCAGGGTATTTTTTTCTCCCACATAACTCCCAGGAACAAAAAAAACCCAGCAACCATACGGAGCCTAAAGAAGGAATCACTACCAAGGAACGAGGATGCACATGATCCTTTTCTCAAATGTGGCATGAAAAATAGCAAAGCAAAGTGTCGGTGGCGACCTAAGTAAAATCCCATGCGTAAAGGATTGCACATAAGAGAAATGATATTGCAAACACAGTGGACTAGGTTAAACAGATCATGCTTAAAATGCCAGAATCGCATATACAAGCAGCAAAGAGGGTTCTTAGATACATTAAGAGCACCATAACTGAGGGTTTTTGGCGTTCAGGAACTTGACACAGAACTGGTGGCATTGGCAGACATGATCTGGACAAAGCAAACCTAACTGGAGAATAATCCATATCAAGCAGTTTAGATTTATGAAAATGAGGATTTTATAGTGATTAGGTTGAGTTCCAAATACCAGGCTTCCCGGAGGACTATGGCCTCCACGGCCTGATGTCTTACAGAGCTCATAAGAGAGAAAGAGAGATGAGAAAACATGTTTGAAAAGAAGCTTCTATGTCATATTTTTGGGGCAATTGTAGTATTTTTCAACAATTAAAATGAATGTTATAAAGCGATGAAAACATCAATACAAAAAAAATTCCACTGAGGAACGACAAAAGCCGATTAAACTACTTCTGTGAACTTCCTAACCAACATATAAAAAATGGGCCAGGTTAGAAGCACATTAAGAACGAATTTTCGTTCTAGGACATATATGACAACAGGGAATTTAAGACCCCCAGCTCCAAGGAGTTTTAATCAAACTCTACAAACATATGAGAACTGTTAAAAGTATAAAAGATAAATAACGCCTTTCTCCAACAGCTTAAGCTATTGGAGAAGTTGGTAAGTCAACATGGTATCAGAGCCAAAGTTCTCGAGTTCAAACCTCCCGGATAGCAAAAATCCACGTGCGATGGTCGGCCCAAAGTGGGACCACATGTGCCACGTGTTTGCCAAGTGGGCCACACGTGCAGGGGAGTGTTAAAAGTATAAAAGATAAATAACGCCTTTCTCCAACAGCTTAAGCTATTGGAGAAGTTGGTAAGTTAACAAGAACAATACAATAACTATCTCTACCATCTATTCTTTTGCTGTGTTCAACAGCAGAAACACAATAGGCTGGAAATACCAGGGTTCCACAAAACCAATCTTTACACAAGAAATTGATCACCAACCAGATTGCCATTTCTTCAACATCTTCTTTACTCATATTCCAACAAAAAAAGAGCATTATACTGACCCTTGGGATAAAAAGAAGGGAAGACAATAATATAAATAGCTTTGGGGCCTATAGGTAAACATAGCTTCGCCTAGCACACCCTTCCCTTCATCTCTTAAATATGTTCCTTCTGCAACAGCACTCGAGTAACCATCATTCACAATCAAAATTCCTTCATCTCTTAAATATGTTCCTTCTGCAACAGCACTCAAGTAACCATCATTCACAATCAAAATTAGTTTTGTTTAACAGAAACCAAGCACATCAATAAATCCAAAACAAGCAGTCGACGATCAGATTTGAACTTTGGTGTCAACATTCTCAATAAAAGCACTATCTTAACAATCTTTATTAACTTTTCACCCTTCTCAACCTGTTTGATACGATTCATTCACCATGCATAGCACATTTAGAACCATTTCAACCCATAACATGAGTCATCCGACAGTAAACAGCCAGATCCACAAAATGAGAAGATAATAGAAATCATTGTTCCTTCATTATTCTCAATCAAAAGAAAATTTAAAACTCATTTTTTCAGAATTTTTTTACCCAACACATATCCTTGAACTCTGTTTTCACCATTCACAATCAAAGCAACATCTTAACAATCTTCGATATCTTTTTCATCCTTCTCAACCTCTTTCATAATATTCATTCATTACATGTAATTCATGCAGAACCATTACAAAATGAAAACAAGGTACCCAACAGAAAACAACCAGATCCAAACAATCAGAAGATAATAGAAACCCCTGTTTCTTCATTATTTTCAATGGAAAGGCAAACCCCCAATTACCAAACATTAAAAAGGAGCTATTTTTTTCAGAAATATTCTAGATTCAATATAAAAAAAAGTAGAAATGCCTAATAAATGAGAAAGAAGCCACAAAACTCATAAAGCATTAGAAAAGAGAAAGGAGTATTCAATTCACCAGATTTAACAGAAGCATCAGCCTGAGCGATGTTACGAGCCATGGCGGCGAGGAGGGCGATGCCATGCTCGGCAGCAGCGATAGTATTGGCAGTGGGGGCGTTGACGACCAGGCAACCGAGCTCCGTAGCAGCGGAGAGATCGACGTTGTCGATTCCGACGCCGGCACGTCCGACGACCTTGAGGCGGCCGGCGGAGGACTCGAAGACCTCTCGGCTGACCTTGGTGCCGCTCCTCACGATTAGGGCATCGCAGAGTGAGATCTTGGCGCAGAGTTCCTCTTGGGTTAGGTTATAGGAGCAATCCACGTTGGCAAATCCCTTCAATAGCTCGATACCTGCTTCGCCCAGCTTCTCGGCGACTAGGATCGTGGGCTTCGCATCCATCGCTAGAACCACGATCGACGACGCGCGCCGAGTGTGGTGAGGCCCGGCGCCGAAGCTGGAGCGAGATGGGAGAGAAAGGCCCCATGGTTTCCGTAGAGACGGAGCTGAGAGCAGGTTGGATGAAGCAGCAGCCGCCATGAGAGAAAAACTGAGAGAGAGAGAGAGAGAGTATGTACCTAGGAGGATCTTTGCAAAGAATATATCGTATGTACCTTGGAGGATCTTTGCAGAGAAAATCTGAGTAGGCCCGTTTAAAATTAGGGTTATTTACTGTTACATGCTGGACATTCGAAAAAATTACAGAGAAAATGTCGACTTTTGAAAAAATTCTAAGAAATGCTATTTTATTAAAAAAAAGACTTTTTGGGACGAAAATACCCTTAACCTTACTTTATCTTTCTTTTCTTTGTTTTTACACTTTTTTACTTTTACTTTCAAGTTTTACAGTTTCATTTCTAGGTTTTACTCCGACCCTTTTTGTGTGAAACGGCTCATTTTCCGGCGATAGAAGCCTTCTTCTCCGACGAAACATCTTCGTTCCTCCAGCATATGCCCATTTGTCTTGAGAGGGTAGAAGAAGTTCTCTAGAGACGCACCTTTCTCATTTTCTTTTTCCTCCGAATATCCAAAATCTCATTATCTTTGTAAGTATTTCCCCTTTTCTATTTTGTAATCCTATAACTTTGATTTTTGATCGGACATATTTTTGCCTCTCTCAGTTGCCCAAAGAGCTCGCACTAGGCAAAAGGGTAGTGGAAGCCAAAATGGTACTCGCACGGGTTATTCATAGCCAAAAAATAGGTTACTTGAAGCTAAAAAAATGTAACTCGAATCCAAAATCAATAGCTCAAACCCACAAAGTAATAGTCAAAGCCAAAATAAGAAGCAAGGTACTCAGAGCAAAATGTAAGTTATTTGAAGGCAAAAATGATAGTTGAAGTCAAAAAAAAGTTACCCGAAGCCAAAAATAATAGTCAAAGCAAAAAAAAATGATAATCAAAGCCAAAAAAAATTCCCTTAAGCCAAAAAACCAGTCGATGCCAAAAAACAAATTACTCAAAGCCAGAAAAAGTTAGTTGAAGCAAAAAAAAAGTTAGTTGAAGCCAAAAAAGGAAAACGAAGATAAAAAAAATTTAGTCGAAGCCAAAACGTGTTAGTCAAAGCGAAAAAAGAAGTTTGTCGAAGCCCAAAACGTGTTAGTCGAAGCCAACAAATATTTCTCGAAGCTAAAATATATTAGTTAAAGACGAAAAAAGTTCCAAATGTTACTGGAATTCAAAAGTTTTAGTCGCAGCAAAAAACATGTTAGCTGAAGCAAAAAAACCAGTTATTCGAAGCCTAAAAAAATTTAGTCGAAGCGAAAAACACAACAGCGAATGTTACAGGAAACACATTTTTCACTTTGACCAAGTGATTTTTGGCTTCGACCAAGTAAATTTTGGCTTCGAATATCCTGTTTTGGCTTCGAGTACCTGTTTTTGCGTTGAAAAGAAGAGGGGGAGATCTCGAAACCCTTTTTGAGAAAGATTTGACGAGGCAGAAGGTTGATGGGTCCAATTTTGTGCATTTCAAGAAAAAAAAAACCTTTGAATACCCTAAAAAATGAGAGAGAGAGAGAAGGAGATGATGTTAGATGGAGTTTTGAAAAAAAAATAGAAATATAGAGAGAGAGAGAGAGGGAGAATGAGATTTCAGGCTTACCTTCTTACGTATTGCCGGAGAAAAGAGTAGGTTTCGCCGGAGAAAAGAGTAGGTTTCGCCGGAGAAGAAGCACTTCGATTAGGTTAAAAACAGGGTAAAAGTAAAACTGTAAAAAGAAAAAGGAAACAAAATAAATGTACTGATGGGCATTTTGGTCCTAAAATTTTAATTTTTTATAAATCAGCATTTATTTGTTTTTTCTCAACAAGTGACATTTTTATGTCAATAATGCAACTCTCTGACACGTAACAGTAAATAACCCTTAAAATTATGATGCAAGATGTATTTATAGGGCTGCAACCGGGTTGGGTTGGGTCAGGTTTTTCAAAACCCTAGCCCAACCCTGGATCCCATTATTTCGGCCCTGACTCACCTTGACCCTGAGTCAGGGCCGAAAAACCTCAAACCATTGCCCGCCCTACAGGGCTCAGTGCTGGCCCTGGCCCGCCCTGATTGGCCCTGATTAGGTAAGGCCCGGCCGGGCTGGCCCTAATTTACCCTAGTGTAAATACTTGTTAAGAGTGACAAAAATAAAGCAACCACTTATCATATAGAACAAAATTATCAATAAACAGAGAAAGGGAACAAAATAAGACAATATGAATTCAACAACATGACGGGCAACAGAGACAATTAATAATAATAATCTAAAGAAACATCAATCCAAGATAATAGAAAACATTAGCAAAAGAAACATGCACAGATGGTTCAATTCTATAATAGAAAACTTAGGGTCGGGCCGGGTCAAGATACCCGAGGCATTAACCCAGAACCCGACCCGACCTGAGTCAGGGTCTAAAAAACTGAACCCTGACCCGCCCTCAGGGTTGGAAAATCCAGCCCTAACCCTGTTCGGGCTGTCAGCCAAACTTGCACCCATCTGTATTGAGGAGAAAAGTACGGAATGAGCGTAATAGTTTCGAGGAATTACAGATTTTGTGTACGTTTTAAAACAATCATCAAACACGAGTGGTTCTTCAAAAACGGGTGGAAAAAAGACCCCGACATCAATAGAAATCTCCTTCAGCTTCCTTTTTCATTACAGAAAATCCCCTTGTATTTAATGCCCATTAAATTGGCGTGCTTCACAAGGTTTCTTTTGGTTCATTTGAATGTGTATTTGAACCGACAGAACTTGGGTTCATTTCTATCTTGGCCCTCGGAAATAACCAGAGATGGATGGATGCTTTACACATGTTAAAAAAACTTTTTGGAAAGCTGGCGCCTCTATACTCAGCTGGTTTGGTTTGGATTTGAAATTTTCCTTTGAACCCAGAGTCCCTTGGGTTTGTTTAAATTTTGGTCGTCGCCAATATGAATAGACGGTCTGATCCACGACACGTGGACATCAATATGGAACGGTGGTGTCTTCTAATGATACTGCCTCTTTGTATGAGATTCTGTCGGCTTACCCATTATTTCCGCCAGCGTACCCCTTGATATCCCGGCGTGGTATTCGATATTTCGGCGTCATACTTGATACGTTTGGAACACATGTTTGAACTCAGAAAATCCTGCAGGCTGCAACGAACTAGATATTCCGACAACGTACTTTAAAATTCAGCAGCGTAGTTGCTATCTTTGAACAATGGGTGTTTCT
Source organism: Tasmannia lanceolata (assembly GCF_043159265.1). Classification (NCBI taxonomy): domain Eukaryota; kingdom Viridiplantae; phylum Streptophyta; class Magnoliopsida; order Canellales; family Winteraceae; genus Tasmannia; species Tasmannia lanceolata. The sequence continues at coordinate 63,920,297 of NW_027518680.1, read as the reverse complement.
TGAATCTGGCGGCGTACTTGATATTCCGACGACGTACTCTAGAATCTGCCAGCATTCTTAGCCAAAAGAGATGTGAGAAATAATAAAATATTCAATAGCGTCGCTATTCTCAGCCGAAAAAGACGTGAGAAATAATAAAATATTCAATAACGTAGCTATTCTCAACTAAAAGAGATGTGTAAATAATAAAATCTTAAATAGCATAGCCGTTCTCATCGAAAAGAAAAGTGAAAAATAATAAAATATTACTTTAAAGATAATGATTGACGTTGGGTTGTGAGTTTGTCAGGAAAGGCAACATACGAGGACTCTGATCATGTCAGAAGGGCACTGGGGTCTTTTTTTCCACCCATTTTTTAAGAATCTCCATTGTTTGATGATTGCTTTAAAAAGTACCCAAAATTCGTAATTTTTGAAACTATTACCCCATTCGTACTTTTCTCTATATTTAGGTCCTGTTCGTTTCAGATTATTTTACGAACAATCAATTATTAAAGATAATCTGTTATGATTAAAAAATGTTCTTCTAATCATTTTATAAGTGATTGTGGTGAGTAAATAAAATGACTAAAATACCTTGAAGAAATTGGACTAACAGAAAACAAATGATTCTTATAGAGATTCCGCAGTCTAATCCTCCATTAAACTTGCAAAGAGAGTGTATTTCCCAAATAATTCTTGCCTTGGCCTGAATCTCGATCCGAGACGACGGAAAAAGAAGAGAGAAACCCTAGATTTTGCCTACCGGTTAGGGTTTTATAAGACCAAGAGGGAAAGAATGAGAGCGTGTGCCAGAGAGAAAGAAAGTGCGTGTTAGGGGCAAAATTGGTATATACTGTACCGACCCTTTCACCAACTCCATAAAGCTCATACTCAATATAAACTCAGACAAAGGAACCGTCCGCGCCGACCCAACTTTCCTTCCAGATCCGTGCTACGCGTCTCACCAAGGCTGCCGTCCCTAACATCGGTACCGACCCTCAAGAAAATCAAAGATGACTGCGGAAATCCCGCCACCTAGCGACTAATCCGGGTGACCGTTACGCTAAACGCGCCTCACATGAATTCAAAGGTTCCCGCCAAAATCGCTGCCCCCATCTCAGCCTGGGGTTTCAGAGAATCACACCCCCACGATTGTAATCGCCGCACACTCTGCCCCACGTGGGCAAAATTATGGGCACAATTGGATTCGTGGGTGTCGTGGGTCTCCTCCCCTATAAAAGGGCATCTACACACTCAAGCAAAGGGATCACAATCCTCTCCATCTTGCCGGTAACTTGTCTTGGCCCTCTCCCCTTCTCATCATCCATTATCTGTGATGCCCATCTCTGACTTGAGTGTTGAAGTGGCCACCCGGAGCCACAACTATGGGCCCGCTGATGCTTTTTCTGTGAGCGCAGGATCACAGTCTCCACCAGGCTAGTGCCTGAAGTCGGATTTTGAGCACCATCAGTGCGCACGCGTGGGGGCGCGCGCGCGAGAGAGAGAGAGAGAGAGAGAGAGAGAGAGAGAGAGAGAGAGAGTTAGGGTTTTGTGGAGAGAGAGGGAGAGAGCTAGGGTTAGGGTTTTGTCGAGAAAGATAGCTCGGTGAGGTGTGGGAAAGAGCTTGTTTTGGCAAAAGGGGCAAATCTCTCGCGGGGGTAATGTTGTCATTTGAAATACACGAGGTTATTATGGGAAACTAATGTTAGAAATGCGGAAATGTCATTCATCAAAAGTGCACAATCAGTTTTAATTCGTAGATAATAGCTAATTTTGGTGACTATAACTACAATGGGTTTTAGTTGGATTTGAATAATCACTTTTTAAAAAACAATCGCTTATTAGCAATACGAACCGAACGGCAACTTTTGCTCAATCGATTATGAAATCGGTTATAATTGACAATCGTTTGTCAATAATCCGAAACAAACACGGCCTTAGGGAATTGGGTGTTTACAGTAGGACCAGCTACTTCACAGATGAATTAAATGAATAAGACAAGATCTGCTAAAAAAGTGAGTCCATGTGGCTGTTTTCACATGCAAAAAGTGAGCCGCGAAATTGCCTAGCAAAATCCATGGAGAATTGCTAGCAAAATGTAAACCCATCTTGCTTCAAAAGCGGGTTTACTTTCGTTACAAGTGCACTAAAAACCAACAACGGGCCCTTTATGTAGGGCGGAATTTGACAATAAACAAAGGGAAATGATAAATGCGCCTCAGAAGGATTCAACAGATTTGATTGCCACGTACACTGGAGTGGGGTGTCTCATGTGATGAAAATGGGGCGCTTTTATCATTTCCCTAAATAAAATGACTAAGATATCCCTAACATTGGTGTAAAATAGGGGATTTGCTAGGCATTTCTTCATAAAAGCCATTTTGCAGCCAACTCAGATGAATTAAATGAATAAAACAAAATCTGCTCAGGAGTGAACCTGACATGTCAAAGACCTCTGATGCAAAATTTAGCTGCAAAACGGCTTTCCGCGAAATTGCCTAGCAAATCTTGTAAATTGCAGAACTCGTAGTTTTAAAACTTCCCCCCATGGGATCACAGACTCCCCGAGTCAGCTCCCTTTTACCACGGCCCGTTCTTGTTCAATTCTGCGTTGTCTTGTATAGTCCATCAAAACTCCCTTGACTCTCCCGAATTATGATCGCATCAACATAGTACTCAACCACGTCAACCAAGTACTCAACCACATCGTGCCAAGCCAACTTTCTTTGGCCGTGTATTGAGCCGCATCCACATTTTTGAAACAGTGATAAAACTTCTAAGCAATGGCTAATGAAACCAAGGGACCTGAGTCTGTTAGCCCAATTAATACATCATCTAAAGAAAGTCCAGTGGCAAAAGGTTGCCTTAAAATAGATCTAAAATCTAAAGATGTACTAGATTAATTTGTTGGGTTTTTTCAAAAGAAGTATTCTTTTTTTTTTTAATGACAGGATATCCCAACCTTAATTTTCAAGGTGGGACTATTCCCTACGGATGCACTCATTCACCCATGAACCATGCACATCGGGTAACCTCGAGGGAATAGAATTCATGTCACTGGGAGCATACCCATGACTTTAAGCCAAAGAGCCATAAAGAAGTCTTCTACTTTTGCAAATAAAGCAAAGTAGATGAAAAGAAGTCTTCTACTTTGCTTTATTTGCAAACAAAAGTCTTCTAATTTGACAATTTACAAATAAAGTTAGGGAGATATTTTTTCACACCTCTAGGATTATGCGGAATTGTGGGCAGACTTTAATGCTTTTTATGTCGAATCACTTTACAAGGGGGGCGCATAATCCTAAGGGGGTGAAAAAATCATCTCCCTAAAGTTATCACATTTGAATGAATTTTGCAAATACAGCCATGCCATCAATCATTGACCAAAATACACATAATAGATTTTTTTTTTTTCTAACTCATAAGAGGTCCAAACTATCCATATATGTGAAAAGACAAATATTACCTTGTTAAAAGACCAAAATGGGTGGGTAGGGTCTCTTAGCCGAACAACTAGGACATTAGAAAAGGCTTTTATGCATTACTTTTGGGAAATGATAAATTCACCCTTTTTCTTTACATTGTCTTCATAAGTCACATGTTACCTTTTTTTTCAAAGATCAACTTCAAATGACCTTATTTGAAAAGGGATTTGCTAGGGTCCATCGCAAAAGGCTTTTCGCAGCTAGTCTGTCGCACGAGCTTTTGTCTCTATTCACAAGGAGGCTCGTCTGACGTGCAACAGACCAGCCGCGAAATACCTTTTGCAAGCAATTTCCATTTGAAAATAAGGACCCACTTTGGTGGCATATGAAGAGGCTCTTAAGCATTTTGGTCCTCTTTCTTTCTTTACACATGAAAAAACTAGTATAGGTGGCAATGCCTAATACTTTAATGGGTGGCAATACCGACTTCCAATTCAGGGTTTTATTTGACTTTATAATTAGAGTTCTAATATGAATACATAATGAACCAAAAAGCTATTATGATATTATAATTGAACAATAGTATGAGATTGTAGGTATTTCAGAAAAAAAAATAGTATGAGATTGTAATCCGAGCAAAGTGGTTTGGTGGAATCCAAATTGCAGTCCTTCGTCATTGATGGCGAATGATGGGTACAAGGAAAGGAAGGGTTGTCGGGTTTTGAATACTTAAAAATGCTAGGTTTGGTGTGTAAATGGGTTGGCCTCTTGTTCTTTTATTCGTTTTTTATAAGTAAGTTGGTGGAAGAATGAGACTTTGTTTGAAAATTGAAGACTCCCAAGGGACACCCACTCCCACCCAGGATGTCATGTTAGCACTCCACTTTCTTTTTTTTACAGCTGTTGTTTTTTTTATGGACTCGCCAGGCCCAGTCATTGGGACCCTAGTCCTCGCACGCCCTGCATGTGGGTTAGACGCCCGGCATGTGGTCCACGCGAACGGTGTGCTACTCTCTCTCTCTCTCTCTTACACACACATACGCATGCGCACGTTGTTGGGGTAAAATCTGCACCTCCTCTAGATGCTTGACACGTGGCGTCGGCTCTAAATAGGAAACTGAACTTGCCTCTTACAAAGTGAGAGCAAGAAGGATTCCACATCTCCACGAATTTGTTACCTCGCCTAAGTAGGAAAGTCCTGTTTAAGGATGGCAACTCTCCTACAAGGTCGGTGGCCCAATATAGAAACCAACTCTCATGAGGAAACTCAGTGCTTATCAAGATAAAGATAGAAGTTATCTCCATGGCAACTCCTCCAATAAGGAAAGACTCATATTAAGGCAAGTCTCCTAAACTGTTGTGAACACCTCTCTTACAAATAGACCCCCATGCTCAAAGGTACGTTTCTTCTAATCAGTAGCAAGATTTACTCTTCTCCAGTCCTCCTATTGCTTGGTTTTTCCTCATGTTGTGCCGATTTCTGACTTGAATATTGTAGTGGTCTCCCGGAGTCACAACTCTGGGACCCCTGACGTGTTTTCTGTGAGCGTAGGACAACCATAGATCGGAGCTCTACCATCCTTGATCTTGGAACCAGATTTTGGCATCATCACATACACTGTTGATATCATATGGGCGTTGCAATCTTTTGGAATTTGTAATAGCCTTTGTTTAAACAAAAGTAAAACAAGGTGAGGTCTATCATCAAATTACGGTCGTGATCAGTAGCTGGCCATTGATATTTACACTACCTGTTTTAATAATTGTACAAACTCAGTTTGTCCTTTCTTTTTTTAATTGGCTTTCCAGAGCTTTTTGGGAACTAGATATAATAATCTTTGACGTCTGTTTAAATAATAAAAGACAAGATGAGTTAGTGTATTTATCAAAACATGTTAGTGCCAACATCAGTAGCCTAAACATATATTTACACGCAGTTCCATTTACTCACGGCAAATAGAGCATTGAAACCTTATACATTGGCATCGTGTAACGCGATAGGACCGTGGCGTCTCCAGCCAGTCCTTGCGGAAATTCGAGGTTTGGTGCAATTACTTAAGCTGCAGATCGAGCACAGGCTTCGATCTACAAACGCTGCTACGGACCGATTGGCTAAAGAAGGGGTTAAGCCTGAGGAAATGTGCATTCGCACTAGCATGGCCAGCGGGAGTCCTGGTTGAATTTACAGATTGCTTTTTTGAATATTTCTGTATGTAAGGATCTAGTATCATCACATTCTGTACATGCGACGTCCCCTCTTTTTCTCTTTTCTTTTAATAAAAGTCAATTTTCCAAAAAAAAAAAAAAAACTTATGCATTGGCTTTGTCTTCAAACCATAGCAAAAGTTACTGTTCAATTGTGATTGCTTGTAGACACATAAATCATCTATGTATACATGAGTTCTTATATGGTGGCTGACCGTCCACCAACAAAGGCAGAGAGAGAAAAAACTCTCCCCCTTTGATTTTTGATCCAAGTCAAACCCCATTTTTTTACTTTCCCCTTGATAAAAAATTAAGGGGTTGATGTTTTCTCTTTCTGCCCTTTATATGTAAAGGGAGGCCACCATATAATTTCTCTATATACATAGCTATATCTATCTATTTTGAGAGTTTTTATATGATGCCCGACCGTGAAGTACCGTCAAATCGGTACCACCCTTGATATTTGATCCAACAGATTTAAGTGGTCTTCTGTTGGATCAAATATCAAGGGTGGTACCTCTAACGTACCACCTTGACGGGACTTCACGGTCGGGCATCGTATAGTTTCTCCTATTTTGATTATAGTCAAATGATATGGGCATGACTCAACTTGTCGCATACGCTATAAACAGCTATCAAAGGCTACTAACAGCTTCTTGGGAATTGTAATAAATGGTTAAGCATAATGGACAAGGTGAGTTCGCCTATTATATAAACATAGTTATGCTGATATATATACCATTTCCCTATTCATATAGCAGACACCAAACAAAGGAAAATTTAATTCCAAGATGGAGTTATCAAGGAATAGGGAGATCCATGATAAGTTGATATCTAGGACAACCTTATACTACTACAAAACATGTCATTTAAATCGAAAGTAGTGCCATTTTCTTATTTGAAAGACTCAATTTTAATGTATTTTCTCTGTAGAGTAAAGCAGCAAGCTTGCACAATCTCATTTTAGAAAGGAGGTGCATATTGCTTTAGAAAGGCATCTGCCAACATCTTGCCGACCTTGACTTCAGCCTCTGTGGTGAGGTGAAGGTGGTCATTTTTGAGTGGCAAACCCTTGGCATCTACAACAGAAACATTAGGGAGCTTGATTCCCAGTTGAGCTTCTCTCACCATATCTATAAAAGGGCCTTCGCCTGATGCAAGAGCCACCTGCACATATTTTAATGTATAGTCAAGATGCCAATAAATTCAGCTCCATTGAGATGATTTATTTATGAGAGCTATATTTGTACTCCATGACAAGTCTAAACAATTCAATCAACGTTTTCTTTTCTTTAGGTTGTGTTTGGCTTCTACTCTCAATCCACTTTTGTAGGTGTGGTCAATGAGAAAAACAAAAATAATCCAGAAGATGCAGTCGGGCAACCTGATTCCGAAGAGCCCTTTCTCCCGGAATTTTTTTTTTTCTCGGGTTAAAGTTTTCTTGAAAAAAATAAAGGGAAAACAAAAAACCTAGTCATATCTGTTAGTTTTTTTTTCTAAAAAGTAGAATACCCCTATCTTGTAGAGCACCCCTATTTGTATAATTGTGATATATTTGAAGGGCGATGATTTTTTAACCTCCCATTAGGATTATGTGCCCCTCTTTTCACGTGATTTGACGTCAAAAAACGTTAAAAGTCTGCCACAATTCACTTGAAAGGGGGCGCGCATAATCCTACAGAGGCAAAAAAAACATCTCCCTATTTGAAAAGGGAAATTATTTCACCGCTCCAATGGTTTGATAAAGATGCCTCGCATCTTGTCATGTAGTATTTAAAGGGCTTAAGAGAGCTTTTTGAGAACCATAATAATCTACTGGCAACCCTTTAAATACTACAAGGCAAGATACCTAGTGCATCTTTATCAAACATGGGAGTACTGAAATCATTTCCCTTTGAAAAAATGGAAAAAAATGTAAGAAACTCCTAAAAAGTAAAAAAAATTCTAAATCAAGATAATTGTATAGGAAATAACCAAGATACCCTTACTCATAAAATGGATCAACTACACTTTCTTATAAAAAAATGATCAAAACACCTTTATTTCATAGAAAATAACAAAAAAACCAGTCTCATAAAAATGACAAATAATCCAATTTCGTAGAAAATGATCAAAATACCCTTGTCTCAGAAATTAGCCAAACTACCCTATCTCATAAAAATAATCAAAGGGCCCCTAACTCATAAGACGACCAAAGTACCCCTATTTCACAAAAAAATGACCAAAATACCTATATCTACTAGAAAATGACCAAAATACTAGTCTTTCATAAAATAACTAAAATACCCCTATCTCGTGGAAAATGACCAGAGTATCTCCTATATCATAAAATGACCAGAGTATCTCCTATTTCATTGACAACTACATCATAGAGATTAGGGATATTTTGGTCATTCATATGAGATATGAGTTCTTTAGTCATTTTCTATGAGGGTATTTTGGTCTACATGAAATAAGGCATTTTGGTGACTTTCCATGATATGAGGGTATTTTGGGCATTTTCTATGAGATAGGGGCATTTGTGGTTTTTCACGAGGTAGGGTAAGAAAACACTCCCAAGGAAAAATTGTTTTCTATGAAAAAACTTTAAAACTTTATGCACATCCAAACATGCCCTTAATTGAAAATGGTTGGTTATTTCCAATCATCTAATTGCATGTAAATTAGCCTCTGCCTAACATATATACTCTGATCTTAATTTACAAAAGTAGGACCTTAATTGCCTGATCAGTAGGGGTGTTCATTATTCGGTTATAACCGAATAACCCAACCAAACTGAATTGGTTTGGTCGGTTCGGTTCGGTTTCAGTTTTTTTTTTTTGGAAATTCGGTTATTCGGTTTCGGTTATCTAAAAAAAATTCGGTTAACCGAATAACCGAAATTATGGATAAAAACTATTATTTTTCCAAAATAAGTGCTATATGGGCACTCCGTAGGATGATCAAAACCATCCATTTGATTGATTACAACTTAATTAGGTTGTGCTCCAAAAAATCATTTCGATAGGATGATCCTAGCCCTCCGACCCAAACCAACATTTTGCTTTTTTTCCTCTTTTTCTCCCACTATTCGGTTATTCGGTTAATTTTTAATCGGTTTGGTTTCTGTTCGGTTTTTGAAAATTTCGGTTTCGGTTTCAGTTATAACCGAACGAACACCCCTAAGTGATCAGTGGCATGCAGTTTACTGATTGGCTAAAACAAAAGGGAAAATGACCAAAGCCCAACTTTCTTCTTAAACTAAAATCAAGAACCTAGCTAGGGGTGTAAACGGATCGAATTCGAATCGGATATGGCTATATCCGAATTCGATTACAGTACACACTATCCGAATTCGGATTCGGATTCGAATTTGACGGATATTTAATATCTATTACCGAATTCGTATCCGTCGGATATTGTTCGAATTCAGATATTATCCGTATCCGTTTATCAGGTAAATTCGAACATTTTATTGCAGCACTTTATCTTTCTTCTCCTTCTTACTCCTCGAATAAATTTTCCAAACCCTAAAACCAGACATCTATCTTTTCTTCACAAAATTAACTTTCAAACCCGAAAATATATGAGATCCTCTTCTTCCTTTTAAAACAAAGGCAGAGAGAGAGGCGGTGGGGATGGATGATGGTGTTGGTAGTGGTCTTTGGGTTTTTTTTTTTTTTTTTTATATATATGATGGAATGGGTTTGGGTTATTTTGAACAGGGGAAGTGCGAGTGCTAATTGTGGAAGATGAAGAGAAATGGGGATGGAGATGGGGATTGGGTTAGGGATGGAGCTGACTGGCGGTGATGGAGGTGGCTGTGAGAAGGTGGAGAGGGGCGACGGTGGATTTTGGTGGGGTTGGAGGCACCAAGGAATGCCAAAGATGGTGTCTCAGCCTCCTCATTTATCCTCTCTCTTGCTTCTCCTTACAAACCTTAGAAATCCCCTTGTAGACACCCCATTTTGACCGTACCCTAAACCTCCCATGTTTGAGCAAAACCTAACCAAACCAATGTTTTAAAATCCCAAAATTCACCCTAAGCTAGGGTAGGATCCTACCAAGCTCCCTGCAAAATTTCGTCGAATTCCGAGCATGTTTACCTAGCGAACGAGATGGGAGAGTGTCCGTAGTGTAAACCACAAGAGGGGGATGAATTATCCTAGATGGGGCTGTCCAAGGTAATAGAGGGGGTGCGAATTTGGCATCTCCTTATATAAAGCCCATTTTCGTTATAACCAAGGGGGTTTTTCATTTTTTCTAAAAAATCAAAAATCGCAGAGGAGAAATCCCCCAAATTACGAAACCCTAGCCTTCGTTCCTCTTTTTCTCCGATTCATCTTCTCCGGCGTACATAATCTCCGGTTGAAACAAATACTTCTTCCGAAAAAAATGTCTCCTCACCGGCCAAGCTCCGACTGGATTCCTAGCTCCGGCCATCTTCTCTGGTCGAAAATTTTGCTTTGGCCAAGCATTTGACTGTCCGATCATCTAATTTTCCTATTTTGTGGACCTCAAAACCAGTGCTCTCTCTTTCAACCTTTCTAAACGTAGCTCAAAGCTTCCAAAGACCCTAGAACCTTCATTTTCTTAGTTAAAACCCTAGATCCATGACATTTCTACTCTAGAAACCCTAACCTGAATTCATCTTTCATTCAAGCTTAGAGTTAATAGATCTGTCGTTTTAATCTTCTTCTTCATTGATTTTAATTTAGGATTTATACAAATTAGAAAGAGCAGAAAGTTTAGAGAGGTAGAGAGAGAGAGAGAGAGAGAGAGAGTTTCTCACCAAATTTCCGATCCAAACCCTAACCCTCTGTGTCATCTTCTCCGGTCAAGCTCCAATTGAACTTCGGCAAAGCTCCGGTCAAATCTGGTGGATTCTGGTTAGAAGACCTGTGTTCTCTTTGCTACTTGTTATCATCTCAGAGCTTCGGATTCTGGATTAGGCATAAATCGATCGGATCATTGTCATTTTAACAGGTATTTTTTCTCGCATGAGTGTATTCGAGTAGAGCTCTGAGTTTGTTCCGACGTTGAGAAAATTCCCACTTGGATTATTCTCATTCGAAGCTTATTTTCGCCATATAATTGAAATTCAAATCAGATCCTTTGGCTTGGATATCCTACATCCACAAACCAATTGGCTTTGTAGTTCAGATTCAGGTCAAAGCATTTTATTTGAATTTCTCTTTTCTGGACTAATTGAGCTCCTTGATTCGAATCCTAATAATATTTTTCGAGTTGAATTTATGATATTTTTAGCTCAGTTGTGCATTGAATGTATCATATTTTCATTTCTTTTTTATTTGGATCTGAATCAAATTCTTTAATTGAATTCGTTATATTGAGGGTTCATGTCACATTATAATTAGAAATTAAGACAAGGCTTTTGGTTGGGTAAAAAAAGAGATAAAAAGGATCTAGTTTAAACATTGAAACTTGGCAAATGTAGATGTCATTAGGTGATATTGTGCTATTCTGAAAAGGGAATTAGCTCATGCTATTATTTTTCATCACTTCCCAAAGTTCTGTTCATAAATCATATGATTCTCTTTCTAAACGGCTCCTGACCCCATTTTTATAAGGCAGTTACATCATCTTTTTCTCAATTACCATTTTCACTTTTATATTAACAGTTCCTTTATCTATTGAATTTTAGGCCTTACTGTCATTGTGCTGAACTAAAAATCACTGTAGCTTATTTCTATTATGTTGAAATGAAAAATTTGTGTATTTCATTGGTATTGTGCTGAATTAAGAGTTCTTGTAGTTCATGTTCATCATGTTCAACTGTATGCTCTTGTAAATCGTTTACATTGTGTTGAGTTGAGACTTTTTGTACTTATTTATGTGTGCTGAATTATTGGCTGAAGGTCGTTGTGTGAGCTCATGAATTCTGCCTGTCTAGTTCACTAGATGATTATATTGTCAGTGATTCCATTAATTGGTCTCATTGTGTTGACTATGCTAGTTCAGTTTTTGTGAACCCTAGTAATTCATAGAGAAATCATCCTTAGGGGACTTGCTCAGTCCAAGTAGCATACCCCTCCTTTGTATAGTAGACTTGCCTAGCCTTTTAGACGCCTTTTAGATATTAGAACCCTTCTCATTCCAAAGGCTATGATGGCGCTAGCTGGAGCCTCCCCTTTTAGAAGACATACTTTGTCTCAATAGGTTGTTTCCCTCTTCAGAAGGCAAGCTTTTTCTTGTTTAGAATTTTTTTCCTTTTTTAGGAGATCTTCTTGGTCCCATTAATAAGTTGTACCCCCTTTATTAAAGAAAGATTAATCAAGTTTTGGATATTCTTACCTTGGTTATCATTGTAAGGGCGATGAAGGAGTCATCCCAAGCCCATCATTATGGGACTAGCTTAGTCCATATAGTGTTTCTCTTTATTTTCTTTTCTTTTCTTTCAGAAGATGCTTTAAATCTTTTAGACAATCCTCTATCATAGTATGGGGCTCTCTTAGTTTCATTATTTTGCTTGCCTTCTTTTGGAAAAAGGTTTTGTCTCATTTGTTTTAGGGATGTCACCTCCTTTAGACATGTTTTATCTGATTAGTGTTTCACTTGTTTGTGATCATGCTAGTTTACTTATTTGTGACCACGCTGGTATACCTGTTTGTGAGCACGCTAGTTTACTTGTTTGTGAATCACACTTGTTTACTTGTTTAGCATCTTTATCTCGGAATATTTTCTGAACTACGTTGGCTTGATCCCTTTCAACAGGGTACGTAGTGCAGCTTGGGATCCATATCCTAAGTCCAGCCAAACTTTTGTAAATAATGTTTTAAACCTTCTTCAAAAACCTTAAAATCTTGTTTTCAAAAGATCTTCCTCTAGAGTTAGGAGTTTCTTTTTAATAGGGTGTTTGATTGTCTGTTTGTTGTGTGCTTGTTTTAGAGTTAGGGGTCTGTCCTAGAGTTATAGGAGCGCCTCCGTCCGGTCAGTTGGCGATTCACATCGCCGACTGATGACTAGGTCTTGGATACGTTAGTGATCCCATTGTTTTTCTTAGGAAACACAGCCTAGTTACACATAGGTTGTAAGAACCACCTGCATTAGCTTAGGGCTAATCTGCATTTAGTTAGGGCATATAGGGTGTCCTAAAATCTACAATCTATTGGAATTTAAATAATCGCACAAGAAGCTTTAAGAACTAGTCTGGTCTTTTAGATCGAGTCTAAGATAGAGGTCCAGGTGTCTTAGGCATCATAGTTTAGAATAGGTGCAAAGAACTACGTTGCCTTGATTCTCGTGGAGGCGGGGATACGTAGGCTTCTTTGGATGAACATCAGATCATCTAAGGACTCGGGCTTAAACATTAGAGTCTTAGGGTCTGTTGTTAGCACTTAGGATTTGTGTTTGTATATCGATTCTTACATAGGATCATGATAGTTTGTATTCATCTCCTTGCTTACTTACATACTTAGCTATACCATTTACCTGCTTATATGTTTTACCTAATTGCCTAGTTGTAGCTCTTACCTGCTTAGCTGTAGTTCTCACGTGCTTAGCTGTAATTCTCTATCGTTATTAGGTTATTGATTATTATCTTTTTACTGTCATCTACTGATGTTTGCTCATTGCGCGGGTTTATCTTCTTAGTTGTGACACTTTACGGTATTACTGCATTTCCTATTTGTCATTTACTGCTTTCTAGATGGGATGTGTTAGGATTTTATATTAGGCGCTATGTATTCGCCCCATTGTAGATAGACGCTATGTGCACGCCGTAGGTTTTTATTTCATTATTCTGGTATTTGCCTAGCATTTTATTTATTCCTTATTTCATTTACTATTCATGATTAATTGTTAATTTTAGATTTCCTTTCCTGTACATCCTATACCTTTAGCTGTAGCTTGGATGTGTATGTCCACCAGAACATAGACACCAGTTAGGCATGTCACTCACAACCTAGTTGTCATTAGGAGACACCTCTTCTATTTTATTTCGTGTGTGTTTATTATTTGATCCCCGAGTCGTGCATGATTAGGTAGACGTCTTCTCGAGGATATTTTGTTCCCATTTCTTATGATTTTCGCCCGAAATTCTTCCAGGTTAATAATAAATGGCATAAGAGACCAAGTGCTTGCATTCGGACGAATTGGGGGCGCTCTTCGGACCTTCTCCATTGGTAATCAGGCACGAACCCATTCATTTCTGGTTATCCATGGTATACAGAGCATATTTTTTTTAGGATCCATGGCCGTATACCATGGATGGCGACTCTGAGTTTTGTTTTGTTTCGAGAGTTCCTTGGTAGAGCTCTCCTTCACATTGTGGATGATCCAAGAGGCCGCTGAGGGCTCGTCCCCCACCTCTCTCCCGGATCGGCGTCCACACCCCTCTTTTAATTGCATTTTGGATTTTTATATAACCCTAAGTTGAAAAATTGATCGGAGCCGTCCATTTACCATCAATGACTATGGCCTTTTGCTCTAGAATTCTCTAGAAACTATGACATATTCTTTCAATCACCATCATCCATTTGTCTCTTTCATCCTACAACCCACATTTGTTGCTTCATAAAGAAGCCATGTCAAACTCCAAGAATGCCCTTAAAATGAGAAATAACTTCATTTCCTACCCAAAACACTTTTTGTTTTTGTTTTTTTCTAAGAAGAAAATTCACTTTTCTTTTAGAAACAAAAGATAGTGTGTCATTACTAAAAATAAATATTAATGATATTATTAATAATAAATAAAAATGATTTACTTCTCGGATTCGGATGTTAAACGGATCGGATATATCATTTACCAGATTCGCATCCGCTAAGAGCCGGATATCTCATAAACGGATTCGGATAATATCCGCTTGAAACGGATCCGGATAATATTCGCTTTAAACGGATTCGGATACGGACGGTAATCGAATTTTCGAATATCCATTTACACCCCTAAACCTAGCTACCAAAAAAATGCATAATGTAAAGACCTAATTACAATTTATAAGTACTAAGGTAATATAAGAAAGGGGAAATGGGTGAAAGGAAAAATTAAAAGCTATTTATGGCACAAGACATTACTATTGGTAATTAAGAAAATTTTGGGGGATTCTTGTAGATTCGTTTTCATTATGGGGATTTCTAGTAGTTTTCCCTATAGAATATTACTTAATTACCATTTAGAATAGTTGCTATAAATATGAAGCTACTAATTCTTGATTTTCTCCTACTTACAACTATCCTAATGGCAACTAGAAAAAATTAATTAGGTTTGAGCTTTCCCTCACCTGGATTACTGGGAGATTTGGAGACTGAAGATCTGAACGCAAATTTGCAATGAGTTGCTCCATATTGGCCTTGTAGGAATCAGCATCTGATGCTAAAATTGTGTCGGTCTCTCCTTGATACCAAAGCAGAGCTCTGATCGTCCCTCCGGCCTTCAACGATTCCTTCGCTCTCTGCACCATGTTCTCGTAAAGAGGGGTCCCTTGCGCCCATTTGCTTATCTTGGTCCCACCAATTGCGCATGGCACTAGTCCTACTACACCTTTGATCGAGCCACTTGTCCGAATGGCATTGGCAAATGCCATGCCTGGTCCCACACCACATGTCTTATTGACGTCTATACCGGCATGGAGAGGTTCATGTGCTTCTTCCCATTGGAGCCTCGAATTCAACCGTTGGATCGATGGGTCGGGTTGGCATTCGGGTGGGACCACCCCATCCCATTTCCCCCCAATAACACCTCCTCTTCCAGCCATGTTGCTTTGACCAGCTAAAAGAAAGATGTGTTTTTCCACCCCGGTTTGATCTTGAAGTTTCATGGGTTGTATTTGAAAGGAGTCGAGTCCCTCAGAAGCCACAATCAACAAAGACAAGAGGGGAAGAAACATGTCTTCTCAAGGTTTAGAAGCCCACTGACTGCAATGGGAAACAAGGGAGTGAAATTTTTGTAACTGAAGAATAGAGATTCTGATGGATTTTTCAGTATCTAATGCCGGATTGTGAGTTGATATAGCAGTTGGTTAAAAAGGAAGAATCTCATGTAAGGTTATCAATGTGGCAGCAAAATATTATAATAGGTGTTATACTCCGCACCTAAATTTAGTAATTTCTAAATATTGCAGAAAAGTAAATGCTTTTTTGTCTAAGTTTTTATGAGGTTTTAATATAACAGAGACTTCTGTTCACTTGTTTTCCCGGGAAAGGAAAAGAAAAGGATGCTTGAGGAACTGACGTGGCAAAAGGAAAAGAAATCCCAAGAAACTGTGCAGGAAAAGGTCACTTGCGCAGGAAAAGGTTTCTAGCCCATCTTTTTTTCCCATGCGAGAAAAGAAAACAAATCTCGCAATATCAGTGGGAAATAGAATCTCGCTTGACTAGAAAATACCATTTTCCACTTCATTTTTCCTAATTTCCACCTATGTAATGTTAGTTTCTCGGCAAAACAAGTGAACACCACTATTTTAGCTTTATCGGGAAAAAAAGAGGTGTTTTTCCAGGATTTGATTTCCCAGACCGCCTATTGCATGAGAGAGCAGCCACCTTAGATGTACTAAATGAATAAGAAATAATCTATTGAAAGTGAGCGTATGTGGAAGCTCTCTCATGCCGGCCGGCCATGGACCCTAGCAAATCCAGAAAGAAAACTACATCTTAGCTCAAAAGGTATTTACAAACAAAAACTCAAAAGGTATGTAATAGCTACAGAGAGATTTGCACGTATGAGATTTTATAAGGTGTTTAATAGTTAAAAGAAACTTCATATTGATAAGGTTTTAAATAATCTGAGAGCCACTCAAGTTTTCTGTTATATATTTCTACAAAAAAAAAGATGTTTTCAGAGGAGTTCTAAGCTGAAGGGTGCCCTTGCAAAAAAAGGGGTGAAAGGGCCGCCCCCATTGGTTGTAGGGCGGCCCTTTCACCCCTTTTTCGCAATGGCGCCCTTCAGCTTAGAACCGTTTTTTGGGACTTGATACACTGACCTTGGGTCCCACGTACCACATGTGTTTGGTCCCTCTGATAATAATGAAAACAGATGCCGTATAAACTTTGATCATCAACCCATTTGCCTCTAAATTAATGGATAATGTCATGAATGCTGATCATAAAATCAATAGGCCGCCACTTACGGGGTGGCACCTTTAAATCGCATCAATTGGATGATCCTAGCCATTCAATTAATGACAACCCAGAAAAATATTGCAAATAATCCAAAAGAACATGATTCAAGCAATTTTGACATTGTGACCCATCCAACCCAGACGGACTAATTTGATAGAGTTACATGATATAGAATTTTGGTGTTTTCGCTGATGGTATGTTTGGTTGCTTGGACTGGCTCGGAGAGTAGTGGAATAGGAAGTCAAAGGGAAGAGACAAGAATTTTGATTTACCTAGAATTACCTCGGAAAATTGTATAGTAGTGTTTGGTTGCGCGGCAAATAATGGGAGAGTAGGAGAAAAAGTCGGGGGTGTCATTACCAATATATGGAGAGAGGAGAGAGAGGGAAGAGAGAGATCGAGAGAGAGCATCATTTCCTATAAAATTCAACCATAATTTTTTGCTTTTGGAATAAGGGGACAAGAAAGAGACAAGCAATCATTTACATGAGAGAAATCCAAGAGAATTAATGGGAGTCCAATGCATTTTGGCAACCAAATTTAAAATTACATGCCAAATCCAAACCAAATTTCAACGGTTGAGCTTTTGTGCAACCAAACGAAGCATGAGAGAAAAGGTAGAAACGAGAATTTGTAACCTTGATAATCTAGATAGTGAAATTCTTTTTCAAAAACTCCTGGAATCAAATCACTGACTCACCTGATTTATTCTGTTTTATATTGGCTGAGTTCTCACCCGAGTCCGTCTTATTCTTACCAAGCCAATCAAAAACTCCTTTTGGACTTAGTTCAATTCTCGTTGGAATTTCCAAACATTGATAGATTGTGTTTGTATTTCTACCTTCTATATGTGGGATATAACTATATTAGCTCAACCAGGGACGGAGCGGAGGGTGGGGGGCAATTGGCCCCCGGAAAAATCTCACCAAAAAATTTCCAAGCTTTTAAAATTAGAAAAATTGCCCTTTGCAAACCCCCCCCCCCCCCCCCCTAATTTCTGTGAAGGGGCCAAATGCCAAAAGGGCAAAAAGGTCAACTCGGCTTTCTCCAAAACCATAGCCGGCAATCATGTACATTTTTAGGGATTTTTAGTTGATGATAAATTCACCCCCCCCACCCCCCTCCCCCGGATTTTTTAGGATTTCTCCAAAACCACTCTTTGCTCTATCATCTTCCTCCTTCCTTCAGACCCATCTCTACTACCTTTGGAAAACTCAAAATACACTAATAAAATCACATATGATCCTAACCCTCCAATCTGCAAAAGTTTCTATAATATGTCATCCTATAGAGATCGAATGGTTAGGATCATGCTATAGAGATAATTTTAGTGGCAAAGTGACACGGGGGCGGATTAGCGGAAGCTTTGAGAAGAGCGCATGTTTATTTGATAACTAAAGATTGAGGGAGTATTGGGTTCTCTTGGTATAGGAAAAAGAAAAAAGGGCTGTCAAAGGGAATGGAAGGATGTTATGGGGTTTGTTTAAAAA
Source organism: Tasmannia lanceolata (assembly GCF_043159265.1). Taxonomy (NCBI): domain Eukaryota; kingdom Viridiplantae; phylum Streptophyta; class Magnoliopsida; order Canellales; family Winteraceae; genus Tasmannia; species Tasmannia lanceolata. The sequence goes on along the minus strand of NW_027518680.1, from coordinate 63,902,137 downwards.
GAACAAGAAGATAGAATGTCTGTGACAAGGGAAGGATTCTTTGGGTTGATTGGGTAGGAAAACAAGAAGGCAAGAGTGTAATGGGATGAATTAAAGAAGTTGTTATGACTGCTAATAGCGGGATGGGTGAAGGTTTTCAAACGGATGAATCAGAGACTGTAATGTGATGGGTAAAGGAAAGTTAAAGAATGACGAAGGGGTTGTTAGGAAAAAAAAGAAAAAAGGAAATCTATGCTGGACAGAGAAGAAGAAGTGGATAAAACTTGTTCAGGCAAATTTAAGGTTTGGGTTCAGATAACTATTTTTTTTTGAAAAGGCGGGTTCAGATAACTATTGGGGCTGGTTTAAGAGATGGGATGGAAGGTCGAAAAGAAGCAGGTAATGGGCTGCTTGCCAAAACTTGCATTAAAATAAACATAAAAATCTGCATAAAACAGATTAAAGGAATCAAAAGAGAAGGTTAAGTTTTCACCTTGGAAAAACTTGAATCTTCTTCAAAATAAGATAGAAATAGAAACTTTTCTCCACCTCGAAATCAATTTTCATTATTCAAAAGCCATCAAAACGAATTTTTACATTGATGTATTTATAGACATAGATTTGGACGTTTCTACTTCTACAAAAAGAAGGAAAGATAAACTAAAAGATCCTAAACTCTTTCAAATTCGTAATATCTCCCTAGCTTTCCTCAAATTTCTAGAATTTCTAAAAAAGTCCTAAATTAATTAAAAACTCCAATTTAGAGAATAAAAAGGAAACCTTTTGTATTCATTATGAAATTTGTGACATTTTTTAATTTAATAATAATTTATTGATTATTATGTAATAACCATAATGTCTTCTTGTACCTTCTTCTTATATCAATAAAATTTAACGTGTTGGCCCTGATTCCGGGATAAATTTTGAATTAAAAAGAGACTATATATAATAAGAGAAAAGGGTTGCTGTGCTCGAGCAGATACGGTGGGGTGGGGCCATTGGGGGGGTGATCCTAACCATCATGGATGGGTAGCCTTCCAAAAATCGGCTCCATTGGATCACCAATGGGTGTCCATTTGTGGGGCAAAAAATGGACAGATACTGTTTGTCCACAAATCTGTCCATTTTTTGCCTCACAAATGAACGCCCTAAGGTGAACCAATGGAGCTGATTTTTTGTGGACACTCTACCCATGAAAGGGGCCATCAAATGAATGCTTTGGATCCCACCCAAAATGTGGCCTCACACTGTTTCTGTACTCGAGCGCAGCAACTCTATCCTCATAAAATAAAGATACATCAACCATTCTTCCCCCCTTGGAGCCAATTCCTTGCTCCACCCCTGAGTTCAACAATACTAATTCGATAACAGCATTCATCACGCTATCAGTTTTATATGTTTGTTTGATGACTTGTTCAACTGTTTTCAACCTGTTATGTCTTTATCCATCTGTTTCCATGAACTTAATTTCAATCTCTATAACAACAATAACACTCCATAGAGAAACTCCAAAGTTCAACCCATATATAGCTTAAATTAAATAAATTGCCTTTTACAAACTCTGGTTTTTTTCCCATTTAGTTAAGCCCCAAAACTTTCATGCCTATTTCTTATCCATTGTTCTAACTTCTAAGCATCTTGACACGCTGTTAGTGATATTTCTGGGTTTTATTCAAGCTTTAATCTAGGCAAGACAGATAAGACAATAGGGGGATAAAGGAGGAGAATTTCATGCAGAGAGATATGGGCCTGTGGCTGTGTTGGTTCTTCAACACAACCCAATGGGTAAAAACTTTCAGATTAAAGAAATCAAATGCAATCAATAAAACAGTCTATAAAACGAACGGCTTGATCATTCTTGTGATCTCATAGAACTACCAAGACGAAAAAGTAAAATGAAAGGAAAGAAGGAAAGTTCAAATTCTTACCTAAGAGCGATTGGCTTTGGGACTGCTCTGATCTTCGTCAAGCAAGAGCCAAGTCTTGCAGGTATTTTATGAACGTGAAGCCTGGTGGGTATCTTGAGAACATAATGAAAACTCGAGTCTAGGAGGTGAGAGATTTCTTTGAGAAAATTAGAGAAATCCAAGTCTTTTGTAATGTCTCGGAGAAGGAAATAGTAAGGGAATTTGAGCTCGAGAGGGAGATGGAGAGCAAGTTCAGAAACATTGGTGTGAAAGAGAAAGAGAGGCCTAACTATTTTAAGCTCCGCCTTTTTAGGGAAAGTTTCCTAACGTATCTCCTTGCGCATGAGTTTAATCATGCATTAGTTACCATAAATTACAAGGAAAATGCGGAAAGGCTCGACTCCGCCCAAAATCCCGCAAAGTCCGATGTGGAGTCCGTTGGTCTGATCATGACCACAAGTCCATTACATCGTCCTAGTCGGATGATCTAGACCCTTGATCTACCAAACGAGTTTTTAACAAATTGCCATTACATGTAATATGAAGGAGTTTTGAACTCGGGAGATGATATTTTCACCCCCCCTGCAGTACTCATGCGCCCCCCTTATAACGGGTGTTCACATTATAAGGGGGTGAATATCATCTCCCTTTGAACTCAGGCAATTTGGTATGATGCAATGTGAAACAAACCAATTAATCCGAAAGCTAAAGCGAGTTGATCCATTTAGGCTTCCGCAAAGAAAGGGATAAGCCCTTAAAGTCTGCAGATCATTATCTATAGAAGAAATACAGATAAAATAAAACACTAATAATTCTAGGGAATGATATTCCCCCCTCGCTCCCTAAACCGATAAAATCCCCCCCTTTAATGGTTTCTGTGAGAATGGTTCACTGCTTGAGGATAAATTCACCCCCTTGAACGTTTTTATATGCCTTCAAAACTTAACGGATAACGTTAAAGGGGGTTAGAGGGAGGGGGGATATCATTTCCCTAATTCTAAACTTTAAGGCCCTGTTTGTTTTGGAATTTGAGAACAGATTGTGAGTTTTGGAGTTAGAAATATTTATTTTGGTTGATAAGCCTAGATTGAACCTCTCGATCTCCCATGTATTTTATTATTAATTTTTTGCTGCTAAAGTTTGAAGAGCAAAGCTTTTAACCAATTGGTCAAGAAGTTCAAACCCATGTCTTAAAAATTATTTCTCAAATTTAAGTGGAAAAATAAGGCGCTGATATTCCCCCCCCCCCCCCCCCCCCCCCCCCGGCGCGCGCGCTCTGTATGCTATATCCCCCCCCCCCCCACCCCCTTCTTGACGGCTGCCTAACGTTAAACGATGGCTTTAACTTATGTCACGTTTCCCCACCATTTGACGTCTCTCTCTCTCTCTCTCTCCACACACACATGGTGGAATGATGGGCCCATCTTTGAACAACGTAGGCCCCGCCCATACCACACCATAGGATGATCCAAACCGTCCATTTGATGGGCCATAAACGTAAATAGGTTGCGTCCCAAAATTTCATTTCCATAGGTTGATCCTAGCCCTCCGGTCTAAATAGAAACTACATCTTATGCAACCTCTTTAGATTGTAGGGTTGTGATCATCCTATGGAAATAATTTTTGGGGCACAACCTATTAACATTGTGGCCCATCAAATGAATGGTTCGGATCATCCTATGGAGTCAGTTGTACAGTAACATTAACGCCCGTCCACAACATAGGATGATCCAAGCCTTCCATGGTTTGGATAATCATATGGAGTTGGTCATACAGTAACATTAAGGCCCAATCGTAGGCCCCACCGATATTTTTCAAATTGAAGTGTACCGTCCACAACATAGGATGATCCAAGCCGTCCATGGTTTGGATCATCCTACGGTGTGGTTCGTACAGTAACATTAAGGACCAATTTAGGCCCCACGCATGGTTTGAAAATGAAGATGTAGTTTCTATTTAGATTCGAGGGCTAGGATCAGCTTATGGAAATGAAATTTTGGGATGCAACCTATTTACGTTTATGGCCCATCAAACAGATGGTTTGGATCATCCTATGGTGTGGTATGGGCAGGGCCTACGTTGTTCAAAGATGGGCCCACCATTCCACCATGTGTGTGTGGAGAGAGAGAGAGAGACGTCAAATGGTGGGGAAACATGACATACGTTAAATCCTACGTTTAACGTTAGGCAGCCATCAAGGGTGGGAAAAATAGCCTACGAGGGGGGAAATATCAGCGCCCTAAAATAAATGATACGTCCTTTCTATCACATATATGCCCGGTTCGTTATAGATTTTGAGAATTGATTGGATTCCAAATTTGCTTATTAGACTCACAATTAAACAGGGCCTAAAATACCTTCAAGAGGCTCTTTTTTTTTTTTTTTTTATAATTAAGGGGCCGTTTGGATAAGCAGATTTGTAGAATCCAGGTTTCTAGTTTGAAAACAATGTAAAAGAGGATTCATGATCAAGCTGCTGTATGCTGTCTTGACAGCGTTTCTTGGATTTTTAGTGAGAAATTCGTGTTTTAAAAATCTCTCCTGCATCAGGCTGGTCCGCTTCTTCTCTTGTCTCTTAGCTATAATTTTGAAGAAATCCCGGATTCTAAAATCCGGGTATCCAAATGGCCCTTGGGTGCGTTTGGATTACCGGAGTCAGGAATGGGTATCGACATCAAATTCCATTCCATTCCAATTCCCACGGCAATGAGAATGTCAATTCCGATTAAAGTGTTTGGTTAGCATTAGAATCAGGATTAAAAGATTGGGTGGGAATTTGTTACGGTCCTAAGTGGGGGCCCGCCTAGGTATGGGACAAGTTTAAAGGGCTTTGCCTAATGCGTTCCATCAGCTCTGGAGCTTTTGGCGTATCGGTAAGGTACTTAACATTTGGTATCAGAGCAGCCACCATGTCCCGTGTTCGAGTCACGGAAGGGGCGACCTGTGGAGAGGACTACCTGGAAAGGGCTACCTAGAAAAAAAAGAGCTAGAGTGAAAGCCGCCAGAGTGAAGTTACCACAGAGTGGGCCGCGGCGGAAGAGGCGACCTGTTGAAAGGGCTACCTGGAAAAAGGCCAGAGTGGAAGCCGTCACAGAGTGGGCCGCCGACGACGGCAGATTCGGAAGCGTGGTGTCATGTTACGGTCCTAAGTGGGGACTCGCCTAGGTATGGAACTGGGTGGGACCCAGCCTAGTATGTAACAGGTTTAAAGGGCTTTGCCTAACGCGTTCTATCAGCTCTGTAGCTCTTGGCGTATTGGTAAGGTACCTAACAGAATTTGCAAAGGTCTCTAAGTTCTTTTCGAGGATGCAGCAATCAAAGGAGGATTCAATGGAAATAGAGAGAGCGAGTTCCTGATCTCCATTGTCTTCCTCTTTTGCCAAAAATTACTTCAAATAAAGTGTGGGGAAAAAAATCCACGCAGAACAGCAAGAATTAAAATAAAAAAGAAATAAGAAAAAGCCAATTCATTTTAATCTACCCAGAGAGGCTCTTCTTCCATTTCCAATCCTATTTCAAGTTCTACTATTTCAGGGAAGCTCTCCCATTTCTTGAATCTAGGTCTTGTTTTATTGGTCAGAGAGAGAGATTTTGTCTGGAGAGAGATTTTCTCCCTCAAATCACCGTTAGTAATTTTCTCCATAATTATCTCCGCCAAAAAGCGCTTCCGGAATCAGAATACCACCTAGTTGGGACGGTAACATGATCCCGCGAGATTCCGCTCAAAATTCCATAGCGCTATTCCCTTTACACCCACTAAGACTAGCAGCAATCCAAACGCGCCCTAAGATATCTCTTTTCCCCCACACCATAAAAGTAGCACTTCTAACGAGTGGCTGATAGTAAGAAAGCTCCATTGGATTCTAGTTATAGGCAGGAGGTTCGTTGCCCTCCTTCCCGGTTCATGCTACAATATGATATATGAACCCAAAACCTCCATGAATTCAAACAGTTCAGGAGATAGTTTAGATAGCATTTGATGAGCCAACAAGTTTTCTCACTAAAATTGATTTGGGTGTGGATAAATTTGCCCCTACCAATCCGCATTTGCCCCCGTTTTCCCTCTCTCATCACTGCGACAAACTGGGTGGAAATGCCGCTGTTGATCAATCGAGACACAGGAGTTGTGTAGACGCCATTGGCAGGCGATAACACCAACTGGCTTGGCAGCTTCACCTAGATAAGAACAAACACCTCAAGGATGAGGTAGCATTAAGTTTGTCTAAGATGCCCGTGCATGCCTCTCGGACAATACCAAACGAACAGCCTTCGACTATGCCAGAGACAAATCAGTTTATGCAAGAAATGTAGAAGAAAGCCACCATTTTCAACACAGAAAAACTGAACAAATATAATTCTATGGAACAAACAAGATCATGTAAAGTTTTGCAAGCTATGAAAGAAGCTTTACAAAGATTTAAGTAGGAAGCGAATCCTAGCGAGCATTTGGGAACAACATCATCCACTTTTCATCCATTTAATCATCCACTGTCCCTAGGCTATCCCTGAGAAACTACCAACTACTCCGAAAGCTTAATAGCAACTAGAATATCATCAAACAACTCAATATCGTCTATCTTAATTTGTTCACCAATCATGTACCAAAAAAGAGGGTTTTAAAACAGAAAAAAAGGAAGGAAAGTCTTATTGAAATCTATATCTAATAGAACTAAGGTAATTTTCTAGAATTAAGATGTGAAATCAGCTTCATACTCTACTGGTGAGACCATAGTTCCAAAATAAACATGCATGCCTCGATATACCATGTGTTTTCCGTACCAAATGACGGTCCAATCTTGATAACCTCTCACCGTTGAGATTCTAGGTATACAATTTACTTCCCCTGTCGTCAAAATTCTGTCATTTCCTCATTTTTTTTGAAATGTCATTTCCTCATGAACCTTGAAGTTTAATAAAATCATCTGAGTGCTCTTAAACAAGAGTAAATACTTTGGTCTAAACGATAATCAGAGGTCCTTCAATATCCATACCTGAGCACATGTCCACGAAAGTAAGGTATTCTCCCAATGTTCTTTGATACGTAGCAATATAATCGTTTTTAGTGTAGATCTTTGGACCTCACATTTTTTTTTTGGAATGGGAATCTTTGGATCTCACATACATAAAAGAGTACAAGAGACTAGCCAAAAACAAGTTTTTGAGTGGACAGTGCACTATATCATGAAGAAAGAGATGCGAAGTGTTCTAAGTACGCATCTGCCAATAAATTGCCAAGCTGGACTTGTGCCTCTGTGGTCAAGTGCAAGTGATCTTCCTTGAGAGGCAATCCCTTAGCATCCACACAGACAACGTTTGGAAGATTGATACTCTTCTGAGCTTCTCTTACTTTCTCCATGTAACGACCATCCCCCGAAGCAATAGCTACCTGCATGTCATCCATACAATATGAGTACTTCCCTATAGAAATTATAATAATAACAAGAACTAAAATTATAATAATAATAGGGAAAATTTCTTAACTTGGGTTGATACATATATGATACTGGGAGAAAGGTGATAATTTTCATTTGAAGCTCATGAGAAGCCTAATCTAGCACCTCTTACAAATGATTTGGTATGGGTTTACTGGATTGAATCCAACCATTCATTTATACTTTTATTTTTATAAAAATATGCACAAAATCCGATGTTTCAAAATCAATTCGAACGTGAGCAAAGGAATGAAAAGATAATGTAAGATGCAAACGCACAAACATACAAGATATATGTTGCTCAACAAAAATGACTACAACCATATGGCAAGAACCGATTTACACTAAAGAAAATACACAAAATTTACAAAGGAATTAACCCAATATCATATCTCGTAACCTGAAACCGTATATGTCTCCTTCATATTGAAAACCTCTAAATGAAATTATTTCCTCTCCTCCAACAACCAAGAGAGATCCTCTCAATATCTCATGAGACAATTTTTGTGCCATGCATCTTCTCTTATACACATGTTCATATTAATGACTATCACCTCCCAGCCGAAGTAAGGATCCTTTAAGAGAACTTTCTCGTCTAGTCTAACTAGGATACGAGGAAATCAGAAAGAGAGAATTGCATGTGAATTGAGAAACAATGGATACATCCTAAACAAATAGGCTTAAATCCAACCCAACCATGTAGAGAACCAAAGTATGTGTAGCTAGATACATTAAACTGTATGCCCAATATCGTAGAAAATAAAGGCTCGTGCACAAACAAATAACAAAAGCACACACAATGGATAAAGCCAAAAAGATCAACTTAACAAAGTACACTTTTAGAGCTCAATTTCTTCATTATAACTACATACTACATGTACATATGAAATTCTACACACTTCTACTGAATAAACTTCTAAAGACTTTTACTTCTTTACAATCGTACCCCTATGATGAAAGACCAAAAAACCCATATAGAATAAAATTATGTATATACAAAAAACCAATATACATAAAATTAATTAAAAAATCAAATATAAATCTCAATCAAGTTACATTTATTGTTTGTTCTTAAGAACTTTATTCTTTTATGATGCTACCCCTCAGCAACTCTTTAAAAAATTTAAACCCTTAGAAAACTTTAAATATTTTTTTAAAAGGTACGAGACCCAAATATAAGAAACTTTAAAATTTTCTTTCATAAAAAATATTCATGAGAATCAAGAATAATTATTAACAAAAAAAAGCATCTACTGAAAACCACTAGAGTTTGTCATCACAAGCTTAGACCTCCTTGTATAAGAATTGTCAAACGGTAGGCAATATATCTAGCTGAATTGACAACCATCGCATACAGCATCTTGTCGAAAATTTCCCAAGATAGAAATTTCATCTTTTGACTATTATAAGCATAGCATAGTATCACATTATCAATTGACTACTATACCAACATAAACATCACTAGCAGATAAAACATGTAAGGACTTAATCTTTTTTCACTTTTAAAATATAAAATTCAAAATTTGGGAAACAGATAAAGTTTTTGGTCATACCAGAAACATGATGGATGCTCTTTAATTTGATGGTTCTCTTTCGATCCTCCGGACTTCACTTTGATGCTTGCTTCACACACAGTAGGATGTACGAAATTGTCAATGACCACAATTGGGTCATTTTCATTGTACTCCTAAATTTCGAGACTAATAAGTCATCTTCGATTAGGTGAGGTGAACAACTGAAGTCAATGATCCAATCTCTTTTGTAGTCCATGAATCTCAAAGAAACCTCTTTATGACTTTCATAGATGGAAGATAAAATGAGAGATTTGCAAGCTTTATACCTAATCTTTTCTACGACCATCCTTTTCATCAACTCTAGATGTTCCGCATTCCCTTATATTAGCTTTGATCTATGAAGCTTCTTTATTTTCCCAATCTTTCTACACTTAGCCATATATAACTTCTCATCCTTCAACCTTTCTAACCTTTCTAATCTTTCTACACCTAACCATATATAACTTCCCACCATTAAAGAGAAGTAACAAAAAAAAAACCCAAATTTGACATTTTTAAAACTTTCTTCACTAATTGCCTCACTATTGTCCATATTGGTGGAAAAGTTTGCTAGAATCTCCACTTCCGACAGAGCTTTTTTGACCAGGAAATTGAGAGTGTAGCTGAACTAATGGATATTTTGGAAAGGACTTGCATAAGGAATGTTGGGGATGACAGAGGATCTAGAAATGAAATTCAAAATGGGCTTTCGCCGTTCAATCTTTCTACTACAATCTTCTGCCAGTTTTGCTTGCCTCGCCAATTAAAAAGGTGTGGAAGATCTCCGTTCTACCTAGAGTGGTGTTTTTGGATGGACAACAATCCTAAACATTTTGACGGTAGATCACCTCCGAAGCAAGGAAAGTCGGGATTATAGATCATTGTGCCTTGTGCATAGAAGTAGGAAAACTTGGAGTCGACTTATTGCTCTTTTGTATTTTTTGGGTATTCCCAGCACACATTGATGAGCTTTTTGAGGATTGGAATTTTGACCCGTGGCCTCTGAGAAGCCTGATTTCATGGATATTAGTGTTTCTGGCTAATATTTGAGCAATATGTAAAGAAAGAAAGAAACAATCGTATCTTTAATAACAAGTCTAAAAAGGCTTAGAATACTTTACAAAAGGCTCAAGCCTTGACTATCTTATAGGCCAGTGTTCTCCCTTGCTTTAGAGAAGTCACTTCCTTTGCCTTCTAGCATTTTTAACACGAGATCTGTCGTAGCTAGGAGTTTCACCCCTTCCCTTTGCCTAGTTGGTCTCCCCTAGAAGCCGAGATGCTTAAACTCAATTTCGATGGTTCACGGTCAGGTAACTTGTGTCAAACGGGAGTGGGTGGAGTCCTTAGGGATAAAATTAGTCCCACCAAGTGGGCTTTATCTGATCCAATTAGCCAGACGGATTCAAATGAAGCGAAGGTGCAAGCGATCCAACATGGAATTCGTGTGTTGATCTTAAAGTATTCAAGGATATCATAACCAAAGGAGACTTCCTCAAAGTTATTCAGCGGATAAACAATAAAACCCTTATCCTTGGAGATTTGCAAATGCAATCGAAGAAATTGCAGAGTGCATCGAGGGCTATAGGGCGTGCAACCATCACGTATGGAGGTAAGCCAATAGCAATGCCAACTGGCTTACTCAGACCGGAGTCAAGAGGCAACGCATGGAGCTTTTTTATTTTCTTCCTCCCTAGGTTTTTTTTTTTTTTTGAATGATTTCCTCCCTAGGATTTGATCGCATGTCTCCTTTCTCTTCCTTGAGAATGTTTTTGTATTTGGGATTGAGCCTCTAGCTCAATTGGTCAAGACTTCGTTCTTCATCCCTGAGGTTAAGGTCGGAGATTCAATCCCAGCTTACCTACCAAAAAAATGTCGTTGTATGTGTTTCTCTGATGTACGTTGACCACCTCAGTCTTTCATTTTAATAAAGTTTTATTGTCGTTCAAAAAAAATGGCTCATCAAGATCTAAACTTGAAATCTCAGCACAAAATATTTTTAACTTTAAAAAAATTACTGGGTTAGAGTCATCTTACCTTGAAAAATAGAGGCAAGCCCATTTTCAAGCATTTGAATCCTCATTATATTCTTCTGGTTGAATATCCTCTCAACTGTCTCCGATAACTCCTTCGGTGACAATCTCGAGTATAATCAATTAAACCCTTTTGAATTGATCATTTTAACTCTCGAATATGAACAATCAAATCCTTTTGAAATGATCATTCTTAATCATAGAGAGTCTTAATAAAATCACTTGGGCACTCATGAACAACAAGAGACATGCCAAAAATGAGTTTTTGAGTGGACAATGCAGTATATCACTAAGAAAAAGATGCGAAGTGTTTTAAGTAGAGTAGCAGCATTCCCCACTCGCTGTATTCACACCAGAGAGAATTCCTCAGGTTGTAGGGGGGAATGTTCAATGGGGAATTATCTCTCAGAAATTCAATGAGCGCGCACTAGACCCTACCACCCAAATTTAACAGATCAGAACCGTCCATCTAATAGGCCCTGCTTTGGATCTCCTATGCCCAATGCTTGAACAAAGAGAGAGAGAGAGAGAGAGAGAGAGAGAGAGAGAGAGAGAGAGAGAGAGAGAGAGAGAGAGAGAGAGAGAACCTGAATAATGGGGAGAGAGGGTAATTGAAGATCTGAACGGAGATTTTGAATGAGTTTCTCCATGTTGGATTTGTAAGAATCAGCATGATGCTGTGAGAGTGTATCACTTTCCCCTTGATACCAGAGCACAGCCCTCATCTTTCCCCCTTCTTCCTTCAACGATTCCTTGGCCCTCATCACCATATTCTCGTAGAGACGCGACCCTTTCTCCCATTCCTTGATGGCCGTTCCTCCCACGGCACAAGGCACCAGACCCACCACCACTAAGCTGGGCTCTGCCTCTCGTCGGACTGCGTTGGCAAAGGCCATGCCCGGTCCCACACCGCAGGTCTTGGCGGCGTCGATGTCGGCATGGAGGGGTTCGGAGGCCTCCTCCCATTGGAGGGCGGCGCTAAATCGGAGGATGGAAGGATGGGGTCGGCATTCGGGAGGGAGGATCCCGTCCCATTTTTTGTCTCTAGTGACCCCTCCTCTTCCGGCCATGTTGCTCTGCCCTGATAATATGAACATGTCTTTCTCCACATTCTTCTTTGAACCTACGATCTCCATCTCTCTCCTTCCCTCTGCTCCTTTTTTCTATTTCTTCTCTTCTGGTTGGGTGGGTTGTGTTTTTTTGGCTTTATGAATGGTTTTTAGATCAAGCACTTTAAATCAAATCTACTCCATACCTGATCGCATACCTCAGGTCCCCCACTAAAGACCATCTTTGCCCACTTTGTAGGGGTGCAACTGGGTCGGTGTTTTTTTTTTCGGGATTCGGGTTCATTTTTTGCATTAAAATCAGCTTGGGTCAGGTTGATTCCAATTCCATCTATATAGACGAAAAGTACTGACCCAAGGTATCTGTCTATCTATGACAATTACAAAAAAAAAATTACCAAGAAGAAGTAAAGACATATGATAATGACAAAAGAACTGCTTTATATTACTCATGCATGACACTTGTAAAATATTGACGGATTCCGAGCAGCTAAAGAGAAACAACAATTATTGAAACCTCTATCGATTGGAGGGCTAGGATCAACCTATGGAAATGATTTTATGGGCACAACCGATTGATGTTGTGTTCTATCACATGGACGGTTTGGATCAACCTATAACCCGCTATAGATCGGAGGGTTCAGATCAACCTATGAAATTTTTTTTGGGCCACAACCTATGTAAGCAGTGGCCCATCTAATGGACGGTTTGGATCATCCTATGGTGTGGGCCATACCGTACATTTTAATAAAGTGAGGAGTGCGATCATCAAAATACGGTGAGTAGTGCCATTATAAAATATGGTAGTGAGGACATTAGCACTATATATAATTTGGAACCATCGTTGTTACTTGGATGTTCCCACGCGGGTCGGGTTCAACCCGAATTTGGATTGGGTCGAGTTAAGCTTTTTCGCAAATCGGGTTGGGTTGGGTTGGGAAAAATCAACCCGAATTGGAAATCGAGTAGGGTCGGGTTGGGATGTCGGGCAACCTGACCCGACCCGAAACCCGAATTTGGGTTCCATTTGAAGAAGTTATGTATATGTGTTCTTCTTTTTCAACATTGAAATAGTCTCCACAGTCCACAATGGACGGTTTGGATAATCTATGGTGCGGGCCATACCGTACTTTAATAAAGTGAGGAGTGTGATCATCAAAATATAGTAGTGCGAATAACATTTCCCTTTGTTAATTGTTTGTCCCTATTTGGTTTGGATTTTGAGAACCGATTGTGAGTTAAAAACTTATTATTGGTGACTCACTATTGGTTCTCAAAATCCAAAACAATCCAGCTTGAGTTGAGGTGGTCAACCATTGGTACCATTTCAAATTGGGTCAACCCGACCCAACCCAACCCGAATTGGAAATCAGGTTGGGTCGGGTTGAGGAAACTACTTTTCCTTATTCACTATGAGTAGGTCAAATTACGGAAAGTTTGATATTACGAATGCAGGACACTTGTAAAACTATTGACGAATTCTGGGCACCTTAAGAGGAACAACAATTATGGAAACCCCTATAGATTGGAGGGCTAGGATCAGCCTATGGAAATTCTTTGATGTGCACAGCCTATTTATGTTGTGTTCCATCACATGGACGATTTAGATCAACCGATGATGTGGTCTGTACAATTCTTTATCGGCCCGTGCATCGCACGGGGATATAACAGAAGAGAAGAGAGAATTATTTGAATTTCTCCCAAAATTCTATGAGAATTACACATCACTTTTTTGACATTTTTTAACAAAGGCACCCATTCAACCCACATATTTTCAATCCTACCCCCTCCTTTATGCTTTTTAACAAAGGCACCCATTCAACGCACATATTTTCAATCCTACCCTCCTTTATGCTTTTTAACAAAGGCACCCATTAAAGCCACATTATTTCAATCCTACCCCCCTTCTTTATGCTTTTTTTAATTATGGAAACCTCTATAGATTGGAGGGCTAGGATCAATCTATCGAAATGATTTTAGGGGCACAACCTATTGATGTTGTGTTCCATCACATGGACGGTTTGGATCAACCTATGAAGTGGTCCGTACAGTTCTTTGTCGGCCCGTGCATCACACGAGGTTTTTTACTAGTATATCTATATAGCAGAAGAGAAAAGAGAAGAATTTTTTTATTTTTTTCAAAATTCTATGAGAATTACACATCACTTTTTTGACTTTTTTTTAACAAAGGCACCCATTCAACCCACATATTTTCAATCCTACCCCTCCTTTATGCCTTTTTAATATAAAATCTATAGCGTGATCTTAACCATCCGATTTAAAAGGAACAACATATTATGGAAACCTTTACAGATTGGAGGGCTAGGATCAGCCTATGGAAATGATTTTTGGGGCACAACCTATTTATGTTGTGTTCCATCACATGGACGGTTTGGATCAACCGATAATGTGATCTGTACAGTTCTTTGTCAGCCCGTGCATCGCACGGGGTTTTTTTACTAGTATAAGTAAAGCGGAATCCTATAAGCTGTGGTGGTGCCACATGTCAGCCCCTCCTATATCCTTCAATCTTAAAAATGCTATTGTATATTTATTTCAATTTTTTTGGTCAATAATTCCAATACCAGTGTTAGGGGTGTAAATGGATATTCGGAAATTCGATTACCGTCCGCATCCGAATCTGTTTAAAGCGAATATTATCCGAATCCATTTCAAGCGGATATTATCCGAATCCGTTTATGAGATATCCAGCTCTTAGCGGATGCGAATCTGGTAAATGGTATATCCGATCCGTTTAACATCCGAATCCGAGAAGTAAATCCTTTTTATTTATTATTAATAATATCATTAATATTTATTTTTAGTAATGACACACTATCTTTTGTTTCTATAAGAAAAGTGAATATTCTTTTTAGAAAAAAAATATAAAAACAAAAATAGCCCAAACCCATTCCATCAAAATAGCCCAAACTCATTCCATCATATACAAAAAAAAAAGGAAAAACCCAAAGACCACTACCAACACTATCATCCATCCCCATCGCCTCCCTCTCTCTCTCTCTCTGCCTTTGTTTTAAAAGGAAGAAGAGGATCTCATATATTTTAGGGTTTGAGAGTTAATTTTTGTGAAGAGAATGTAGAGGTCTAGTTTTAAGGTTTGGAAAATTCATTGGAGTAAGTAGGAGAAAAAAGATAAAGTGCTGCAATAAAATGTTCGAATTTACCTAAACGGATACGGATAATATCCGAATTTGAACAATATCCGACAGATACGAATTCGGTAATAGATATTAAATATCCGTCGAATCCGAATCCGAATCCGAATTTGGATAGTGTATACTGTAATCGAATTTGGATATAGCCATATCCGCTCCGAATTCGATCCATTTACACCCCTAACCAGTGTATCCCGTCAAGCCCTTCAAAATTCCTAAACTGTTTTCATATTCCATAAAATATTCCACGTCCCCGCAATTATTTTGAGCATTAAATATCACAATTCAATGTATACGGCTGCATAGAGGGAAACTATCTTATTTTCTTATCTGATTTTCTTTCTTTGAAAAATCTGATTTTCTTATCTTATAGCAGCAAACTAGCAATACAATCCCACTTCTTAAGTTTTGAGGTTTACTTTCCTTCTATTGGTATTGATTTATTTATTTGTTTTGATACGCATATTCGTAACCCACGATTTATTGCCATAATCTGCGAAAATCAATGCATGCCGAATCATATTACAAGCGGACCATATGTTTGCTGTTTATTAGTGAATTCTTTCTATTAGCTTCGAATAGTCGCCCTCCTCTATCTCTTTAAGCGTTAGACTCATTAAAAGAGCTCTCTCTCTCTCTCTCTCTCTCTCTCTCTCTCTCTCTCTCTCTCTCTCTCTCTCTCTCTCTCTCTTAATAATCTCATTGAAGAGTCTCACTAAATACTCAAAACCCCCCTTCCTCTTCTTACGGGACCTACCCACTGCAACGCTCCCTCTCTCTTCCCCCTGCAATGCCCTCTATTTCTCTCTCACCCAACCCTCTTTCAACTACGGCCATGGATTGAAAACCACCAGCACCACCTCCGTGATATCATTTCCATGGTTCAGATCTCATCCATTAAGCAAATTTCTTGCTTTTGTACTATGCTTTTCCGTCTCTATTCCAAATGACTGAGGATGAGATGTGAGAGTTGGTTGTTGTGTGAAAATGGTCTTTGGACTATAGAGTAGTAAATAATTTTTTCCTTAAATCTCTGGTTTGAATTTGAAACTCTCTAGCCATTATATATTACAAAAATACTCACTACAAGTGCTTTGTATACGTATAACATCTGCTTAATTTAATATTTCATGTTTTTGGATAACACTTTATGATTATTACAATATATTCTCTCCTGCAGGGAATACACACACAGCAAACACCTTCATCTCTAAAACATGGACTTACTATGCATAAAACATCCTTACTGATATTCAAGTTTATTACCCTGCTCATACTTATATCTAGAGCACTACATGTGCGAATCTTTGTTGTTATATTTAGCAAATATATGCACTAAAAAAGATTTTCTCAGGTCTTCCGAAGCTTCAATAGGCTTTGATACTCTAACTTCGATACATAATCAGGTTCATGTGCTCCATGATATCGATGACACAATTAGTTCATTCATAAGAAAAGTTATTGATCAGTTGTTACCCATTCACTTTAGATGCTGTTTACTTTAGACTATTCTTTACCCATTCACAATTAGTATTGTTGTTTACCATAGTTATTTTTTTCAATGTTTGATTTTTACAGGCAGTGAGGTTGTATTTTGTAATGAATTGTTTTGACAGGAAGAGAGGTTATAAGGGTTAGAATTGTTGCTGTTATTTAGTTTCACTTTAAATTGTGTTTCTTGGATATTGCAGTGATGGAAGTCGGGTTGCAGACCAAATCCATGTTGATTAAGAAGCATAAAATCTGGACTCAATGATGGTGGAAATAGCTCAAGACCAGTGAGATAAGCATATCACAGAGTTTGAGTGGGTGTAATATATATATTTTGCTATTCGTCAGGGATTTAGTATTAGTTGCCTAAACTGCCAAATTACATTGATTTGTCAGTTTTCATAGAAGCAATTTCTAACATATATTTTGCTTTAAGATTAAAGAGAAATAAAATACTATAATTTCTTCTTTTTTTACATCATTGTTTTAATTTGAAACATTTTCCTATATATTCCTATATCTGAAATTATTTAGGTCTTATGGGAGTATTTTAATTTTAGAATTCAGATTCAAATGAATCCCTTTTATTTTCCAAAGTTTTTTTTTTATTTCTGTTCGATAGAATTCGATTATTTTTCCTAGCATTTTGTGTGTTCTTGCTTCTATGTGAAGTTCAGATATTAATGTTGTTGTACTATTTGCTGGAATAAATGAGAAGCAGTTGGGGGAAACATGCAGTGCAGCAGGTACTGTGGACATGAATAGAGATGCACCTGTTGTTGCCAATTCAACATTGTAGTAGTTTGTAGGTTACCACATTATGGCTTTTGACATTGGCACCTGTTATTTTTTCAATATATTCTAACCTGTAGGGTGATGTGAGCCTGAATTTCTTTCCAATTTCTGTTAATTGCTTCCTATTTAAATTGGACTCATCCAATTTATATGCAATTAATATGTGAAATATGTGAAATTTTTATTTTGATTTATCAAATACTTTTGCTGAAATCTGTGATTTTTTAATTTTTACTTATCAAACCCTCATGATGCTTTGGCATCACAGAATTTCAGTATCTTGGTTTCATAGGATGTGTATATTTGATGCCCACAATCAACGTACCCATTTGTTGTGAAGTTTTTATTAATGGTTGTCGGGCATGAGTTCCCCGGATTTTATGATTTTAATTCATAATGTACCAAGCCGCCTTGAGGTTCATATTGTAAATGTTAATTATCATAATGCTTATTTGAATTATGGGATTATACATATTTTGATTATCTTCTTCGGTGATGGTGGTGGCTGCTACTCCGTCTTGCATTGGTTTTGGATGCAAGGGTATTTTTGTTTCATATTATTTTTGTCTAGAAAAGGAGATTCATGAATGATTATTTTTCTTTTCCTTTTTATGTTTATGACTTCTTCTTTTTTTGCATAGATTTTGGCTGTTTAAGATTTTCACATCTTTAGGTGAGATTTAAAAAAAGTCTTTTGTGGAATTGTTGCACGGGTCTCCAACTAGTTTTTAACAAAAGCTCAACCTAATCTGACCCAAGTTGCACAACTACCACTCTGGTTGTCCTTTCCATAAGTTGCCCCACTCAATTTTAATTTTCACTCCAAGTGAGTCCCTCAATGCTTCGGATTTAGCAAGCTGATCCGCTAGACTGTGGGCACTCCTAGGAACATGGACAAAAGAAAGGTGATTATTTTTGGACCAGTACTACCTTAGATATGATTGCAAGCCAGCTTTCAATTTACCTTTGGATAGTCTTGTTACCCTTTATTCAAGTCAATCTTTGATCTCCAGACGTATTCTACAGACGTATTTATAATGTTAATAGGGAAGAAACTACCACTGATTCTAGAGAATGAAGCAAAGTAATAGCAGCAAACTTTATCTAAGGATAAAAAATGGTTTCCGCCACAAAAGCAGTCTACATCTATCCTAATATATATGGCACAACTGATGATATCGAGTTAAAGAATATGTAAGACAATATCATCAGAATCAACATAGAATGAAGTTCGAAAAAAGAATTTCTAATCCCCCACCACAAAACTATTTGGTCTAAATGTAACAATTCTCACCATTCCTCATAGTAAAAACTAGGGAGAATTATTAAAAAATGCAAAGTTTATGCTAAATTGTGAATAAAGGGTAGATATTTCAATTTTATAAAAAAAGGGCTGTCAGGTGAGAGAATATGGCTTTTAGGACAAATATACCCCCTTACTTTTTCCCACCATCTCTTTAGGCTCTAATCCCTAAGCTATTTTCACCTACCCACTTCACCTTTTTCTTTCTTCTTCCCCAACCCATCCAACGTGAAAAATAGCCATTGCCATCCTTTACAAGCTCCAATCCCATTGTATTTTAGAAAGAAAACACCACTACTTGTCACAAATTTGAACTTGGGTGATAAACATAACTCCAAGTAGGTCCATGCTCCTCAACTTGAATAGGGTTTACATCTCTTTTTTCTTGTTTTCATGTTATTTGTGCTTTGGTTTATTTTCATAGTCTCTACCAGCCTCTTTATTTGGTTATTACCATGTTTATCTTTACCTCTCTCTCTCTCTCTCTCTCTATATATATATATATATATATATATATCCATCTGTGTGTGTGTATAGAGAGAAGCCTGAATGGACATCGTATGTATACTTGGACTCTTGGAACCATTACTTAGGCCTCGGAACCACAATTTAGTGGTTCCGAGGAGGTTAAATAGTGGTTCCAAGACTGTAAATTATGGTTCCAAAGTGGTTGGTACATTGTAATACTACTTTATTGGTTGTCAAAGTGATCATGATTGTATCATTGGTCCTTTAAGAATCTTGGAACCATTACGTAGGCCTCAGAACCACAATTTAGTGCTTTCGAGAGGTTAAATAGTGGTTCCAAGAGTAAATTATGGTTCCAAGAGTCCAAGTAGTGGTTGGTACATTGTAATCCTATTTTAGTGGTTGTAAAAGTGATCGTGACTATATCATTGGTGTTTTAAACATATTGGAACTATTATGTAGGCCTCAGAACCACAATTTAGTGGTTCCGAGAGGTTACATACTAGCGCAGCGGATCAAATGTGGAATCGCACCCGAAGCGTACGACCCGAACGAAGATCGCTACCAAAGCGTACGATCCGAAATAGTCCCTAGAATCCACTAGGGAAGAAGAAGAATCCTAGAATCCACTAGGAGAAGAGGGAGATAGAGAGACAAAATGTCTTTGATATTAATTCATTGTTCCTTAAAACTTATATATTACAACCTTTATATAATAGAAAAGCAATCCCTAAAGAAGTATACTTGTCTTAAAAGAAAAGACTAGAATCTACCACACAAAGAAAGATCTAGAATCCTAATACATAAAGAAACTAAATTAGAATACCTATAATTAAAAGAGTAATCCTATTACACCTAGGAAACAAATCCTAATAAATAAAGAAACTAATGGCCTAATTTCTAAATGGGTAAAACCAAAATATTAGTAGCCTAGTGTCCTACATCACATAGTGGTTCCAAGAGTGTAAATTATAGTTCCAAGAGTCCAAGTAGTGGTTGGTACATTGTAATAGTATTTTAGTAGTTGTAAAAGTGATCATGATTGTATCATTGGTGTTTTAAACATATTGGAACCATTATGTAGGCTTCAGAACCACAATTTAGTGGTTCCGAGAGGTTACATAGTGGTTCCAAGACTGTAAATTATGGTTCCAAGAGTCCCAGTACTGGTTGGTACATTGTAATACTATTTTAGTGGATTAAAAGTGATAATGACTGTATCATTGGTGTTTTAAACATATTGGAACCATTGCATAGGCCTCGGAACCACTAAATAACCACAATTTAGTGGTTCCGATGAGGTTAAATAGTGGTTCCAAGACTGTAAATTACGGTTCCAAAGTGTTTGTTTCATTTTAATACTATTTTATTGGTTGTCAAAGTGGTCATGACTGTATCATTGGCATTTTAAACATCTTGGAACCATTACGTAGGCCTCGGAACCATAATTTATTGGTTCCGAGGGGTTAAATGGTGGTTCCAAGAGTGTAAATTATTGTTCCAAGAGTATAAGTAGTGTTTGGTACATTGTAATAGTATTGTGGTGGTCGTAAAAGTGATCATGAGTGTATCATTGGTGTTTTAAACATCTTGAAACCATTATGTAGGCCTCGAAACCACAATTTATTGGTTCTAAGACTGTATATTATGGTTCCAAGAGTCCAACTAGTGGTTGGTACATTTTAATAGTATTGTGTTTGTTGTAAAAGTGATCACGAGTATATCATTGGTGTTGTAAACATCTTGGAACCATTACGTAGGCCTCGGAACCACTATTTGAGGAGTTAAATAGTGGTTCCAAGAGTGAAAATTATGGTTCCAAGAGGTGCAAGTAGTGGTTGGTACATTGTAATAGTATTGTGTTGGTTGTCAAAGTGATCATGAGTGTATCATTGGTGTTTCAAATATCTTTTGGATACCCTTAAACATAGGAGCGTTATCATTGCAAGGGCAATGAAAGAGTTATTTAGAGCCCCTTTTAGAAGACAAGCTTTGTCTCGGTAGAAAAGCTGTATCTTTGGAGACAGGCCTTGTCTCATTAATGAGCACACATAGGAGACCTATCTAGTCTCATGTCAGAACACCTCTCACTAATTAGAGGCTAGCTTAGCCTTTTAGACAAGCATCCCTACTTATCATTGCAAGGGCAATGATAAGAATACTTGGAGCTCACCTCTGTGTCTAGGAGACTTGTCCAGTTTCACTAGCACCCTTCTTTGTTTTCTCTTCTTCTAGAAGACATGCTTTGTCTAAATAGCACCCCCCTTCTTAGAGTCACTAGTCTAGGAGTCAGTCTTTAGCTAGAGAATTCGTCCTTAGTTAGAGAGTCATTCTTTAGCATAGGAGTCAGTTCTTCAGCCTTTCAGGAGTCCTATCATCATAGGGGTTAGAATTCTGTCCAACCTCTCATCAAATCATGTGATTTTATCCAATCCTGCAAGGTATAGGATGCTGTCCAACCCTTGCAGAGATGTGATTCCATCTAGCCCTCCCCGCAAAGCATAGGATTCTATCCAACCTTTGTGGGATATCAGGAGTCTGTCCTACCCTTATGATGATAGAATTCTGTCCTCTTGAGTCAAAACTCAAAAAACATTCAGAAATTTCAAAACATCTAAAAAACTCAAAATCTCAAAAGTCTTGAGTCATTAAGAGTAGTTAGGAAAGTCTGTTCCGAACTACGTTGGCTTGATCCATTTCCACAGGGTACGTAGGCAGCTTTGGATTCTTATCCCAAGTTCAGTCAAACCTTCAAAAATAAACATTTCAAACCTTCCAAAAATACAAAAATTCTTCAAAATCTTTTCAAAAAGATCTTCTCCTAGAGTTAGGAGTCCGTCCTAAATATTTGAGGTGTCTTAGAGTTAGGAGTCTGTCCTGATTGTGTTGATATGTTGTGTCTTGTCGTGTGAGTGTCCCTAGAGTTAGGAGGCTTCGAGTCGTGGTCGGTTAGACACTTAGTCGAGTCAATGGCTAGACTAGGAAACACTTAGTTAGCCCATAATTTTTCTTAGGACACACAGCTTAGTTACACATAGGATATAGGAACCACCTGCATTAGCTTAAGGCTAACCAACTTGCATTAGTTAGGGCATATAGAGAGTCCTAAAAATTACAATTCACTTGAACTTAAGCAATCGTGCAAAAAGCTTTAAAAACTAGTCAAGTCTAGTTGATCGAGTCTAGGATAGCAGTCTTAGATGGTTAGGCATCGTAGTTTAGAATAGGTCATCGAACTACGTCGACTCTGATTCTTCTCGAGGCCGGGATACGTAGAGCAGTCGGGATGAATTGCCATCTTGGTCCAAGTCAAGTATCACATTAGAGTTTAGGGTTTGTCGTGTCGAGTCGTATGTGATGTTGAGGTGTGTTGTATGTTTTGTTGTGTTTTCTTACTTTCATGTACAGACTTTATACCTTTAGCTGTAGCATGCATGTGTTTGCCCATCAGAACTTAGACACCAATTAGGCATGACACTCATAATCTAGCTATGTTTAGGTGACACTTCTTACATTTATTTTATGTGTGCTTATTATTCATCTCCGAGACATGCATGATTAAGTAGACATCTTCTCGGAGATATATGTTCCCATTTCACATGACTTTCGCCCAAAACTCTTCAAAATCAATAAATAAATGGCATAAGAGACCAGGTGCTTGCACTTGGGCGGACGAGGTGCTCTTCGGACCTTCTAAATTCGTAACCAGGCATGAACCTTTATGCATCTCTGGTTATCCATTACAACAGAGCATAGTATGGGATCCAGGGCCCATTTCCTTAGATGACGACTCTTCTTTGTTTAAGGTAGGTCTCGAATCCGGGCTAGTCCCCGAATCGAGACGTATCTCACTTTACATCGTCACTCATGCTGTGAGAGACATTCTTTTTTAGAGTTCCTTGGTAGAGCTCTCCTTCACGTGGATGATCCAGAGACTTTCTGGGGGCTCGTCCCCCGCCTCTCTGGAATCGGGGTCCACACCATCCATTTGAAAACCTCCACTAATCATAACCATAACCATAACCATAATCCTACCTATAACCTACACAACCAATGGGTTGGATGACTCAAACAACTACATGAGATGGGGTATTTAGAGGGCTGCTCAGGGTGAGCGATACCTCAAAGGTATTTAGGGTTTCTGAGGTATCGCTCATCCTGAGCAGCCCTCTAAATACCCCATCTCCTGTAGTTGTTTGAGTCATCCAACCCATTGGTTGTGTAGGTTATAGGTAGGATTAGGGTTAGGGTTAGGGTTATGGGTTATGGTTATGATTAGTGGAGGTTTTCAAATTAATTGCTGCAAATTAAAGTCCTATAAATCAAATTGTTAGGATTATGGTATGGAGGTGGTTTTTTTGGGACACCCTATCTATGTGAGATCCTATAGGATGAATGGGTATTTAACTCATCATACCCATTCATCCTATAGGACCTCACATAAATTAGGTGTCCCGAACAAACAATAACCCATAACCCTAATCATAACCATAACCTAAATAGTTTCTAGCCATCCATTCGAAAACCTCCACTAATCATAACCATAACACTTGTCTGAGGTATTGCTCACCCTGAGTAGCCCTCTAGATACCCTATCTCCCATTGTTGGTTGACTCATCCACCCCATTAGTTTTGTAGGTTACAGGTAGGATTATAGTTATGGTTAGGGTTAGGGTTATGGTTATGATTAGTGGAGGTTTTCGAATGGATGGCTACTAACTATTTGGGTTATGGTTAGGGTTTGGATTTTGGGTTATGGTTTGTTAGGGAAACCTAATCTATGTGAGGTTCTATAGAATGAATGGGTTGGATGATTGAAGCAAAATGTAGGTGGTGTTTTATAGAGGGCGTATATATATTAGTTTTGCCCCATGCCAACCCATTCTGACCTTACTAGAAAAAAAAAAGTGTTAAAATGGGTTGGGTCAGGGTTGAGAGATTTAAGTGCTGAGGGGATGGTGCCTCTCGGGTTGGACTAGGGTTGGCCTCAACAGGACCCAAACCAGGCCCGAGTTGCACCCATAGGGAAAATATGCATAGATAATTTTCTTTGCATTGATTGGCATCTAACATGCGTTTTATGTTGTTGGTTATTCGATAAATCTACCCAATCCAAATTATTGTTTATGGTTGGTCATTTCTTCTTGTGCTTCACATGCACTCTGCAATCATGGAGGCCACTACTAATAAAGATGAGACACAACAAGTCATGGGAGTCAAAATTTCAAAGTAATATAAAGCAAAACCAAATTGCTTAGCTTTCATGGTCCCGACCCAATATTCTCCACACCACTCCCACGCAATAAAGTCCCAACTTCCAACCAAAAAGCCATGTGAGGGCCAAGATCTTGATTCTTAAATTGTAATATGAGCACAAAAAAAAAATTAAGTGTGGAAAGAAGCTGTAATCCTTACAAGGTTGTAGGGCAATAAATCCTTACAGTTCATGTGACTGCTTTCCAGCTTTTAATTTTTTTGAGACGTGCACCAAACTTTACGACTTCTTTCCTAAGCATTCCAAGTTTGTTGAAAAAGAAAAAAGAGATGACAACGTCATCTTGATAGACTGAAACAAATTGTCATTGAAAGGCTTTGTACTCAATTTACTATATTACTTCGAAGGCAGCAAGTAGATAGATAGGATTGTCTAAGTGTTTCAGGCAACATGGTGAGAACAATGCAGAACAATCTATACATTCAGGATCAAGTAAAACTTTTGATGACCAGTCATTGGTATTGATGCAAATTTACGTTCATTCGAGTAATGGCGACTTACATAATGGTTTATATATGGTATTGATGCAAATTACAAAGAAGCCTTCAGTGATTTATACGTGACTTCAGCTCCTCAAGAATTGGTTTCAATCATGGTTTAAAATTTCGACTGAAATTTCGGATACCGGTGGGGACCGAAACCGGAATTTTCCGAAATTCCATTTTTAGCCCTTTACCAAATTTCGGACCGAAATTCCAGTTTAATGACATTATTTATTAAATAAAAAAAAGTGATACAAAATTTCGTCAGATTTCGGAATTTCAGTCTGAAATTTCGGAATTTGGAACCAAATTACCAAATTTCGGTTTTTGGTGGGGTCCGAAACGGTTACCGAAACCAAAATTTTAAACCTTGGTTACAATGCATGTCATTGGGTTTTAAAGGATGCCCAGGTTTTGATGTGATATTAGCAATGCTCTCTCTCTCTCTCTCTCTCACTCTCTCTCTCTGTTGTCTAAAATAATGCTAATCACTGTTAATGCTCTAATGGTGATAAATCTTAACTATCAATGTGGGTCCCACGACAGGCATATGTAATCCGGACCGTTGATCTTATAGATCATCATTGGATTAAAAAAAAATGGTATTGATGCAAATTTACATTCATTCATCAGAGAGTTTATATATGGTTAATAGAAACTTACAGGAGCTACCAGATACTCTCCAATCACTTAAGCCGCTTTTCTTTTTGTTGCAGTTCACTCTTATTTTTTTACATGAGTTTTATCACCAGAACATTGTGCCTAAAATTTGTTTGCTGTATTGGAATGGTTAGGCAACTGCACGGTGCTTCGGGTCTAATCCCAGCATCAATCAAATTTATTATATCAGAACAACATATGA
Source organism: Tasmannia lanceolata (assembly GCF_043159265.1). NCBI lineage: Eukaryota > Viridiplantae > Streptophyta > Magnoliopsida > Canellales > Winteraceae > Tasmannia > Tasmannia lanceolata. The sequence continues at coordinate 63,876,317 of NW_027518680.1, read as the reverse complement.
TTGCAGATACTTTTAAAAGTGGAGTGCTCATGAGTAGAGATCATTCAAGGCCTAATAACTCCAGAAAGGAAGACACAGAGATATATAGCTGAAAAATCAGATGAGGGACGGTTAAAATTTCCACATAAACAAATGAAAAGCACCCGGAACATGTATTACTGGTATCATTACAGTGCTACAAATCCAGATACAGATGATGCAAAGCCTGGAGTTTTCCACGAATGAAGAAATTGATAACCATGATGAACACAAACTGAAATAACTCATCATATCAGATAAATAGTTGTCCACACATATTTTTGAAAAAAAGACAACGGTTTTACTGATAAAAGCAGTTACAGAGAAGAAAATAAAGAGACAAACTATATGCGAGGCAAAGATCGCCCCTGAACAGATATTAAAAAAAAGATGGTTTAACTGATAAAAGCAGATACAGACAAAAAACAGAGAGAAAATACAAGTGCGGAAAAGATCTCGCCCTGAACTAAAAATTCTTTTCGGAAAGAAAGTAAAACCATAGGCCTCCCTAAACACATGATAAAGTAAAATCCCTTCCCCTTGTTAAACTGTCAATTTTGTTTATGAAAAGGCCCAGACACCATGGCCCTCTACTTCTTTTGGTTCCCCAATTATTGCACTTTGAGTCAACTTCAACCACAAAGTACCCCCCAAACCTGGACTTAAAGGTTTCCAGGTCCGTCAGAAGGTAGTCAAGGGACCACGCTTTGGCCATGTTACAATCAATAAACCCGCAGGGACCCTAAAGTCCTAAACTCCCACAATGTTATACTGTTGCACTCTGAAGATTCCACCCAAAAAAGCAGTTCGAGAGGCCAAATGAAGCCAATCAAAAGATCATTGATTTCGTTTACTCCACAAAGAAAAGAAAATCGCACATGGAACCAAGTACCAAAGAAAAGCTACTCTCAAGGATCCGGTGGGAACTGATGTGATCATCCAACCCACTTGAGGAACTGGTGTAGCACATTAACGGACTGTGGCTACCTTTGTTGCTCTATCATCACTTGAAATCATGGTTTAAAATTTCGGTTTCGGTAACCATTTCGGACCCCACCGAAAACCGAAATTTCGGCGAAATCCAAATTTCGGTCCAAAATTTGGTAATTTGGTTCGAAATTCCGGACCGAAATTTTGTAACACTTTTTTAAAAAATAAATAAATAATGGCATTTAAACGAAATTTCGGAATGGCGAAAAATGAAATTTCGGGAAATTTCGGTTTCGGTCCCCACCGAAATCCAAAATTTCGGTCTGAAATTTCGGATTTCGGATTTCGGTCGAAATTTAAAACCATGCTTGAAAGCCCCTATATCACGTGGTACGAGTCTGAAGCCTACACGACCAAGGAAGCCTATTTCCTTATAGCCGGCTGCATTATAAAAGATTTTGCTACTTCCTTTGAGCCTACTATACTTGCAGCTCTATTTCTTTGACAAGCCCTTTCATCCACCCAGGGTTCACGCCTTTGGATGGTCATCATTCCTTGATAAAATCCTCACAGCGGATCGTAAGAGGTCTTGTCATATGCTAATCACTGATTATTGTGCTCAATGTATAGAGGTCGGGGAGTCAGTGGAGCATATGCTCCTCCATTGCAGTCTGGCAAGGGAGGTGTGGAGTAGAATATTTAGTAGATTGGACATAGAATGGGTTTTCCAGCTAAGGTGGTGGATGTGTTGGAAAGTTGGTTCTATGTCCCATGGTGGAAAAGATGAAAAATTCTTTGGAAAATGGTACTCCTTTCTATATGGGTACTATGGAAAGAAAGGAACGCTAGAGTGTTCTAAGGGCTTGGTAAAAAGGTCTCATTATATCTTTAGAAAAGTGATAGCTTTAACCATCGCATGGGTCAAAATCCTTTTAGACTTTAGATTTGTATCGGCTCAGGATCTGTGGTATGGATGGAAAAGAATCTGATGAGTAATGAATAGGTGGAAGTGCCTAATAGCAGTCGGGAACCACCAGAGCAAGGTAAACAAAAATTTAACTTCGATGGGTCAAGTTTTGGAAATCTGGGCTATTTTGACCAGTAAGATGTAAATATGAGGTAAATTGGCCACCTCCTTCTCCATTGGGAATTTTTTCTTAGCCACAGGGTGTCTTCATTCTCAAGCTTAGGATGAGGTTGATCTTTTCTAAGCACAAAGACAAAGGATGTCTCTTTGATCATGCCTAAGCAACAATTGGCATTTTTTCAACATTTGCACTTTCTATCAGTGAAAAGGCGGAATAAAAGAATATACACACTATTATGTGGCTTTGTACCTATACAATATATTATAGCATCCAGTAAGAGGACTTTGGATATGATTCATGTTCATGATTCCCATAAAATTCATCTAGATACGAGTTAATCAGCAATGGAAGGTATTCACTGTTCAATATATATGTCATCCGGATCTCATTAACAAATAATATAGTTCAATAAAAAATTAAATGTTTCTTTGAGCTAGCTGCTTTTATCTTGACTCACTCCAATGAATAATTGTGAGCTAATGTAGTCAGAAGTGGAGCAGATCATTGATGAGTGAACAGTGCAAGTGAGGGAATAAAACTTAAACCCAATATGTGGGGTCAGGGACCTATGGGTTCACAAAATTCAATGTTGATTATCATGGAGTAACAAAATGGAGATAATGATGTTAGTCTAATGGTTTCACAACCCCCACACCATGGTCATCAAAAGGGTGTGAAACTGCTGACATTTTGGTCGATACACTGTCTTCTTGTGTAATATTTCTATTTTGAACTGCTGATTACAGTGTGCTCACCCACTTGTCAACCCGTCCCCTTGTGTATGTCTAGATTTGCGGTATGACGCTCATAGATGACCTTTCTTTGAGAGTAGTAATAACATGGCATTCTCTCAACCATTTTTTTTTTTTTTAAAGTTGACATATTTCATTAATATTGAGATAGCAATCGGGACCAGTAGTCCCAGCCTGCAATACAAAATATTAAAGTGAATTGGGACGGGCATTCTCGGGACCAATTCAAAAATAAACAAAAACATTTACAATGGAGTGCAAGCATTCCTATTCACTATTTTGTGGATTGCATCCTTTTTCATCTTTCTTACAAGCATGTGCACCTATCACCTGTACATGTTAACACCACATCTAACTCCAACCAGCAACCTGGGAACTCAAAATCAGCACCTCTTGGACTTTCAGGATGATTGAAAACTCAAAAGCGGCTAAAAGTTGCCTCCTTAAACTCCAACACTTCAGAACTAAGACACTCCCAGGAAAAATAGCATATCTAAAGCATCCAGACAAGAGGCCTAAGCGAAAGAACGAATCTCTCAAGCTACGGCTATAGAAAGTAATTTCTGGATAATCAACAAGTCAATCGTAAAGCTATTTGGACGGTAGATTCTTGGCGTAGTGCAGAAAGGATCTGTCCTTCAGGATTTACAGTCCCAAAATCTGAAACTTCAAAAATCATAGTCCCGCCTGAATTTTCTCAGTACCTTCTTTTTCCTATCTTTTTCATTTCTATATTTGTTCCTTTTCTGTTCTTCCACTATTCCTATTTTGCCTTTCCTTTTTCCTTCTCATTCTAACCAGATAGATGTTTTTTTTTTTAACTCTTCCTCTTTTTCCTTCTTCTTTTTCTTTCCCTTCCTTTTTTTTTTTTTTTTTTTTTGAGGCCAGAAAGCCTTTCATACAGGGTTACTACCCTCGGCCCCTTATCCTCATTATCATTTACAACTTCTCTATGCCCCTTCAAATCCCTGATAGCCATAGAACAAAATAATTTTTTTTGTGGCTTCCAGCTTGTCATCGGAAGCCTATTCCGAAGACATCCCCTATTGCCAAAAGTTCATCCATTTCCTCACGAGGAACAACTTTATCTTCTTCCGATTCCGGAAAGTCCACCAACCTTGAATCTGATTCCTGTCTATCCTCAACCACACCTATCCGATTTCGAATTTCCAAACTAACTTCCCGGTCTAGGGAATCCCTTGACTCCTGGGAGACACCTTCTGAGATACCCATCAAACTCTCCAAACACTCAACCTCTACAGCCTTTACCTCCTCCCAACGCTGACGACGGGCTTGACGCTCCTCTTCTAAAGCCTTCTTGAAGAAATCCAACTTATAAATTCTGACAAAGGCTTCCTTCGGATCAAACTTACCCGAAACCTTGAGAAAGCTTTCCTTGTTGACCAGGGCTTCCCACTTGAACTGTTTCCATTGTCTCTTCAAAATACTCATAGTAATTTCCTTGGGTGTCGGACCTTCTTCGGCCGCCATTTTTTCTTCATATTCTAGATTTCGAAAGAACTATAAGTCATTAACCTCGAACGAGACTGCCATCCTCTTTCTGAAAGAAGAAGAATCGAAAACCATGGAAGAAGAAAGGATTTTGAAGGGTTTATCAAAATCTTTAAGGAGAAGGCTGAATTTAGAGGCTAAGCTGGGGTTTTTTTATTCCTCTTTCCTTCGAGAGCCCAAAAGGTTTCTTTTAAAAATTTCTCAAGACTCGCTCCCCGCCCCATCTTACCAGTTTTTTTTTTCGGGCCAAGAGCTATTAATGGATGGGATAGCGCGAGACGTTTTGGTGAGACTATTGACATCCTTCGGAGTTTTTTTCGAGACTCCTATGTTCTTTTTGCTTCTGAAAAATCAATTTTTGATCTTTACAGTCGTTTTCGACTGACAAATATTGAAGATGGCAGCAGTCTGAAATATCTCTCCTAGAACAGATAAGAACATATAACACATGGCAGCGCGCATATATCCATCTATCCGGACAGTAAGAACAGATAACCCTAACTTTGTGCAATGTTGAACCAATTGGACAACCCTAAGGGTGTGTTTGGATTGCCAGAATCAAGAATCAGATTCAGCATCCAATTCCAATCCAATTCTGATTCTCCTATTAAACGGAATGACAATTTCAAATCTACCATTGGGTAATCACTGGAATGCATCCCCACAATTCTGCCGAGGGTCCTCCATTCAAATCTCTAGTAAGAACCAAATGCTGGAATTGGCGGAAAGAGAATACAATGCCGATTCTGATTCTTGATTCCAGTCAACCAAACGATCTGCCAGATTAGTTGCCGGCAAATGGATGGTTAAAAGGAAAATTGGGTCGAAAAAATCCACATTTCACCGGCAAAAGTCCATTGACTAGGACTGTTAGGACCGTTAAATCAATGCAATGTTTATGTAATGGTCCATCCAATATGTTTCCCTTCAATCATAATGTCAATGAGCATGCACACTGGTTGTGGTAATATTGATCGAGGCCATGACAATACCATGGTCTTGAGACTATGCCACCACCCCCACGCTACCCCTTCTCCCTTTTATTTCTTCAAACTCCAATTTTTATATTGTTTTCAGACAGCCACTCATTCCCAGGAAACAAAAGGGCAAGAAACTGTGTTCTAGTTTTATTGTTTGATAAGACAATCCAATTGAAAAGAGCATTTTCAAACCACAAGCTAAAAATCCTGTTAGTGTTTCTAATGACAAGCTGAAACTCTAAAAGGAAATTATGCAGAAGTTTCACCACGAGATGACGTAATTAGCACCTAGTCATACCACAGCATGGTTGCAATGTATACTAAGCAGCACAAAATAGTTCTTGGTTCTGCATTAGAAGTGAAAATAAATTCTTGGTTCTACATTAAAAGTGAATAGAACATAATAAGACACAAATTCCCAGAGTAAAAATAATGCATGTGCCTTATCTTGTGCATCAAACTCAAAAGTCTTAATATTGAATTCATATTTTGCAGAGTTTCACATATTGTCCTAGTTATCTAAACAAAGAACCATCCATGGAGAGAACAAAAGAACATAAGGCATATAGTAAACATCAGACATACATTTAGATTATGTATCAGCAGCCTCAGAAGCCTTTGGTGCGAATGGATCATGAGTAGGACCAACATCCTGACCGATATGGCGTTGTACCAGCCGCTGAAGATCAGCCATAACTTGTGTTCCCTTTTTGCCTTCTCCTCGTAATTAGACATCGCCAATGCACGCTTGTCCTCAGCACTGTAAACCTGGTTTTCTTTTCTGATACGAATGGCATTCATCCGTTGATGCCTACTACCACTCACCACATATCCAAGGCTCTCAAATTTCTGAATCTCTTCTGCGGAAAGACCCACCTCTCCTCTACGAGGAATATGCTTCCCCTGCTGCACATACTGAGCAATGGCATCACCCTCGCCTGGTCTAAGGGCACCTCCATAGCTGATATGTCCCTCTGCCCTAGGCAGGGGCGCAAAACCCACAAAAGGCTCGTTGTCCAAATTAGCTTTCTTCTAGGATTCAATCATTTCTTTGAGTATAAGAGCTTCACTATCAATCTCAACTTTCTTTAAATCGTCAGCCTTAACATTGATTTTTGTATCTACACCTGAATCAGAAGAATTCTCTGTCAAACTCTCGGTACCCAATTTGGATTTCTTCTTTTTCTTGTTTGGCTTTGACCCAGAAGTCGATTTGGACTATTTCCGCTTATTGCCTCTCACATGATCATCTCTTTCACGCTCTGAGCCCTCACTTTCATCAGAACTACTGTCCCTACTTCTCCTTTTAGTTTTTTCCCTACTCGTTCGGTGGCTCTTCTTCCTCACTTTGCTACACCGGCTTTTGCCTAATTTCTTTTTCTTCTTCCTATCTTCATCACTTAAAACATAAGAACTCTCAGACCCACTTACATCCTCATCAGAATCATTGTTTGTATATGAATCCCTACTTCTACCCTTCTTCTTAGAACGCGAAGATTTACTCTTTCCCCCACTTCTTCCCCTTCCTTTCCTTCTCTTCGAAGGCAGGCTGTCCGAGCCCGAATCGGAATCAGACTCCAAACCCGACGAACTCCTCTCGGAATCTTCTGATTCTAAATCCCCAACACATTTAATACCACCATTCTGATTCCCATCTCTAGAACTACCCTTTTGTTCCTCCTCAGCTTCTACATTTGTAATCTCCCTTTCATCACGCAGAGGACTCGGTATCGCATTCCAAATGCAATTCTTCATATTCTTCCTCAATTTCAAGCGCTTGATCCGTCTATACTCTCTGAAATTCAATCCTCTCAAATCCTTCTCATCTTCTGAATCCGAATACCGTCCTCCATTCCGATCGAGGTATGTAGCCCTTTGATCCCGACCGTGAAACGAATTAGGGCTACGATTGCGATCATATCGATGGCTTTGCCGGGTCAGGGTTTCAGATTTAGGGCTACTTCTTCTAAGGTTCGAGAATCCATTACCAGATTTAGGGCGATCTGATTCCCAAGAATGATTTCTAGGGTTTCGATACGGATCGTGATCATGACCGAAATAAGCCTCGCTTTGGCCGGAGGAAGAGTAATGAGGAGAAGAAACTTAAGAAGCCCTTCCTCAATTATCAAGAGATTCAACGATTATCAAGAATCTTCAAGATGGAAAATACAATGATAAACCTAAATGGCTACCCAAAAATCTGGCTCTTGTGGAACAATCAACTAAATATGTGACAGATTTTTTTCAAATTCACAAACCATGACTGACAAACTTGTTCATGATCAATTCGGGAGCGAAGTTTTTGTCACTTTATGATTCAGGTGCATCTATACAATTCGAAGGCTGAAAACGCATGAGCCAGAATGGACCATTTAGGTTCATCAGATCAACGAACAGATGATATTGATTGACGATGGAACCCATGAGGATGCCAGGTGATATTACCTAGCATATCCCTAGTTTATCCTCCGTTACATTTTGTGGTTATGTTTCGGTCACAAATCGAAATAATTTCGCACAATAATAAGATATGCCTCCCACATAAACAAGTTTCGGACCCAATTGTTGTGCCAAGTTGTGCATCCCCCGGCTATAAAATCATTATCTCTGAGCCTTTTTTATGTTTTCTCCATAAATGTTAAATGGAGAGAAGAGGAGGAAAAGAGGAGAATGACGATCGCCGGAGAAGGGGAGGGTTGAAGCTAGCCTCGGCGGTCGAGGTACCGGAAAGCTACCATCGACGTGACCGGAATAGAGACGTTCGTAGTGGGGTTGTTCTTGACTCTCCCTCACATTTCAAATAAGTCATCTTTCCATAAGGAGAACTTTCTTACTATCCTTCCCAATTAGGTAGTCACTCTTTTTCTCTGATTCTGAGAAGATTTGCTTTGCACTAAGGGAGTTGGCTGAGGAGTTGGGTCGGCTGAAGTGACAACTGGGGTTGGTTTTGGGACAAATGGAGGTGCAACTAGGGGTGGGGTTGGGTCAAGTAGGTGGTCAGTTGGGGGTAAAATCATTTGAGGGTATAGCTATTAAGGGATCTTGGTGTCCCATTATAAATTACCCAAATGGTACATGACTCATATGTATCGTGTTTGCCGGTCATGTATTATTTTCATATAAGTTGTAGGGAAAATACAATGCCGATTCTGATTCTTGATTCCAGTCAACCAAACGATCTGCCGGATTAGTTGCCGGCAAATGGATGGTTAAAAGGAAAATTGGGTCGCAAAAGTCCATTGACTAGGACTGTTAGGACCGTTAAATCAATGCAATGTTTATGTAATGGTCCATCCAATATGTTTCCCTTCAATCATAATGTCAATGAGCATGCACACTGGTTGTGGTACTATTGAACGAGGTCATGACAATACCATGGTCTTGAGACTATGCCACCACCCCCACGTCACCCATTCTCACTTTTATTTCTTTAAACTCCAATTTTTATATTCTTTTCAGACAGCCACTCATTCCCAGGAAACAAAAGGGCAAGAAACTGTGTTCTAGTTTTATTGTTTGATAAGACAATCCAATTGACAAGAGCATTTTCAAACCACAAGCTAAAAATCCTGTTAGTGTTTCTAATGACAAGCTGAAACTCTAAAAGGAAATTATGCAGAAGTTTCACTATGAGATTACGTAATTAGCACCTAGTCATACCACAGAATGGTTGCAATGTATACTAAGCAGCACAAAATAGTTCTTGGTTCTGCATTAGAAGTGAAAATAAATTATTGGTTATACATTAAAAGTGAATAGAACATAATAAGACACAAATTCCCAGAGTAAAAATAATGCGTGTGCATTATCTTGTGCATCAAACTCAAAAGTCTTAATATTGAATTCATATTTTTGCAGAGTTTCACATATTGTCCTAGTTATCTAAACAAAGAACCATCCATGGAGAGAACAAAAGCATATAGTAAACATCAGACTTACATTTAGATTATGTATCAGCAGCCTCAGAAGCCTTTGGTGCAAATGGATCATGTGTAGGACCAACATCCTGACCGATATGGCGTTGTACCAGCCGCTGAAGATCAGCCATAACCTTGTGTTCCCTTTTTGCCTTCTCCTCGTAGTTAAACATCGCCAATGCACGCTTGTCCTCAGCACTGTAAACCTGGTTTTCTTTTCTGATACGAATGGCATTCATCCGTTGATGCCTACTACCACTCATCACATATCCAAGGCTCTCAAATTTCTGAATCTCTTCTGCAGAAAGACCCACCTCTCCTCGACGAGGAATACGCTTCCCCTGCTGCACATACTGAGCAATGGCATCACCCTCACCTGGTCTAAGGGCACCTCCATAGCTGATATGTCCCTCTGCCCTGGGCAGGGGCGCAGGACCCACAAAAGGCTCGTTGTCCAAATTAGCTTTCTTCTGGGATTCAATCATTTCTTTGAGTATAAGAGCTTCACTATCAATCTCAACTTTCTTTAAATCGTCAGCCTTAACATTGATTTTTGCATCTACACCTGAATCAGAAGAATTCTCAGTCAATCTCTCGATACCCAATTCGGATTGTTTCTCTTTCTTGTTTAGCTTTGACTCAGAAGATGATTTGGGCTGTTTCTGCTTCTTGTGGCTCAAATCATCATCTCTTTCACTCTCCGAGCCCCCGGTCGCATCAGAACTACTGTCCCTACTTCTCCTTGTCGTTTTTTTCCTGCTCGTCCTGTGGCTCTTCTTCCTCCCTTTACTACGCCGGCTTTTGCCTAATTTCTTCTTCTTTTTCCTATCTTCATCACTTGAAACATAAGAACTCTCAGACCCACTTACATCCTCATCAGAATCACTCTCTGTAGATAAATCCCTACTTCTACCCTTCTTCTTAGAACGTGAAGATTTACTCTTTCTCCCACTTCGTCCCCTTCCTTTCCTTCTCTTCGAAGGCGGGCTGTCCGAGCCCGAATTGGAATCAGACTCCATACCCGACGAACGCTTCCCGGAATCCTCTGATTCTGAATCCCCAACATGTTTAATACGACCATTCTGATTCCCACCTCTAGAACTACCCTTCTGTTCCTCCTCAGCTTCCACATCTGAAATCTCCCTTTCATCGTGCGGAGGACTCGATATTGCATTCCAAATGCAATTCTTCATACTCTTCCTCAATTTCAGGCGCTTGATCCTTCTATACTCTCCGAAATTCAATCCTTTCAAATCCTCCTCATCTTCCGAATCTGAATACCGTCCTCCATTCCGATCAAGGTACGGACCCCTTCGATCCCGACGGTGAAATGAATTAGGGCTAATATTGCAATCATACCGACGGCTGTTCAGGGTTAGGGTTTCAGATTTAGGGCTACTTCTTCTAGGGTTAGAGAATTCATTACCAGATTTAGGGCGATCTGATTCCCAAGAATGATTTCTAGGGTTTCGGTACGGATCGTGATCAAGATCGGAATAGGGCTCGCTTTGGCCGGAGGAAGAGTAATGAGGAGAAGAAACCCTACCTCTTTCCGGTGCACGGACGTCTCTATTACGGTCACGTCGACGGTAGCTCTCCGGGACCTCCACTACCACCGAGGCTAGCCTCAACCCGCCCTTTCTCCGGTGATCATCGACAGTCTCCTCTTCTTCCCCTCTTCTCTCCATTTAACGTTTACAGATAATACAGAAAAATTAGGGGACTATATTATAAGGGCTTGGGAAATGATTTTAGCACAACTATATTTTGATACATGCGCAAAGACGAGATACATGTTCGTGCTGAAATCATTTTCCTTTTTCAAAAGGTACTGCACGGACCACATCATAAGATGATCCAAACCGTCCATGTGATTGAACACAATGTAAATAGGTTCTTCCCCGAAATCATTTCCATAGGATGATATTAGGTGGCTGCTTTCTCAAGCGACAGCACAACGGCAAAATGCTTTCTGCAACTGTCCCTAGCAAATTCCTTTTTAAAATAACTCGGCCTTTCTAGTCTTGTACATCATGCATGTTTATAGAGCTTTGGATGTTTCCTAGTTGCACAATGTTTCCTACTTCTACTCCAATTAGAAAACAAAAAGGGGAAGAAAATATTTATAATTCCTAAAAACTCTTCATTCAATTAAAATTTTCTAATAAAACTTAAACATTGAGTAGTTTTACCAAATAAGAAAATTCTAAATAAAAAAAAAACTAAAGAAAATAAATTTGGATCTTTGTTAAGCTAAAGAAAACTCTCCAACTACTTCACGAAGGAGGGTTTTTCCATGTATTCGGTGTATAGACTTGGAGGTTATGTTGTCGCTACATAGAAGGTTGGAGAAAAGAATTTTATCGGTGGATTTTACCCGTGGAGATAATATTGTACTATTGGTTCTAAATAGTAGATTTTTGTATTGCCTTGTTCTTGAAGTAGCTCATTGTGGTGAACTACGTATATTCTTGTATTCTTGTGGTTGCTTGTGATTTGCTCTCTTTGGTGGTTGTGGCTTGTTGGTGCATATATTTTCTCTATCTTGTTAGTGCAAGATCTTGGGTATTTCTGTGTGTTTGCCGGTGGTTGATTGGCGGCGGGTATTGACCTCCACCAGTAGATATTATATTGTCTAACACTTTTTTTCCATTTGGGGTTTGCAGGGAGGACCAGCTAGGATTTGTGGGCATTTGATCTTAGTTTCAGAGATAAACTCCAGGCTCCATTCGACAATTGGATGGAAGGGTGGGTGAAATAACCAATTATTCCAAAAGCTAAGCTGTTGGAGATAGAGTTATTTAATCTTTTATACTTTTAACACTCGCCCGCACGCGTGGCCTCTCTTTTTAGGTTCGGCCTACATGGCCCATCTTTTTGGGTTGGCCATTACATGTGGATTTTTAGTGGGAATTGTTATCAGCACTACCGTATTTTGATGATCGCTCTTCATTCTTTATTAATTAGGGCAGAACCTATTTAGGTTGTGGCCCATCTAATGGATGGTTTGGATCATCCTATCGTGAGGGTCATACCGAACATTTAATAAAGTGAGGAGTGCAATCATTAAAATACAGCAGCGCTGATAGCATTTCCCTGTTTAATATCAAGGAGTTTTGAGCGCTGATAGCATTTCCCTTTTTAATATCAAGGAGTTTTGAAACCAGGACCTTTGCTCTGATTCCAATGGAAACAATCAATTACTCCAAAAGCTTAAGCTGTTGGAGATGGCGTAATTTAGTCTTTAATACTTCAACAGGAAGGCTGATATGCCCATCCCTACTGATTGCATTTTCTCTTTTCTTTCTAATTTGGGATGAACAGACCTGCCACGGAAACCCAAGTGTACACAGAGGGATCAACAAAATTCATCTATGGACATGGGACTGCCCATCCTGCTTAGCTTCTTTCAGGCACTACATTACAATTTCTTTCTTTCTTTTGTTTGGGTGATATTGAGAGAAAATGGTAAGATAACATCTCTCATCTGCTGAAATGGAACTCTGTTTAAGTTCCTTTTTCCTTGTGTTCTTATACGTAATATCAATTATACCTTTCAGTTTGAAATTAATCTCATGTACATACTGACCAGCTTCTTGTCTATAAACAATACTAACACTGGACAAGTCTAGAAATGTTTGAGAAAAAGAAGGCAATTTGTGGCAAAAATAATACTATCAGCTTTACTTGCCGCAAAAGCCAATGCAATCATCAAACCAAGCCACCAGCTATATTTAAACACAAATAATCAAATCGTAGGAGAAAGCTATTGACTGTCACCAAAATTTCCCCATGCAAACATATATTAGAATACTGAATACCCAAGAATTACAACTGTATTAGGGAAATGATACCAGCACAATAATGATTTAATAGATGCGCATCCTAGTTTAAACATTGCAGTGCCCATATCATTTCCCTTAATATAATCCCATAAGTCCTAACTTCTCTTTTGCTCTTCCATGGACACTCTTTAATCTCAAACCCTTTACCTCTTCCTTTTCTCATGCTTGGGGTTTAATCTCTTTACATTTTACATTGGTTTTATTTCAATGGTTTTTGGATTTTAAGCTACTTAGTTCTAAAATTGAGAAATAAAAATTCAGAGCTTTGCAACCCCTTCTCTAGTCATTTGGATTCATGGATTTAACCCTTTTGTCTTCATGCCATTACCTTTGAATTACTTTTGTAAAGAAAATTAAGGAGGGTTACTACTAGTCATGCCCTTAAACTCTCATTGTATTATACAGAAGTAATATAGGTTTTTCATGTGGACAAAAACTTGAAATGGCCATTAAGAAACTCTAATAAGTGAATGAGTATCCCTGCCTCATCAGAAACTTGCAAGATTAAACTAGGTTAGGTTCTTTCGCCTTTCTCAGCAGTGCTTCTACGCTTTTTACATCCCAGAGAAAAAAAAGGAGTGTTCTTCAACACAACCCATTCCACCCATTTCTTTTAGTTCCAACTTCATCGGAAATTTAATGTAATTTGCGACGAATTCTGGGAGCAAAGCAGAGTTTCACAACCAGATTCATCCCCCCATTTTGCCTGGTCTAAAAAATCGGAATACTAGGCGGTTTCGACACCTCAAAATTGATGTCAACTAGCACAATAACTGTTCTAATATGATTAACAATTGAGAGAGAAAGATATTATCAACTTTTTAAACCTGCCAAGTCTCAACAGCTGCAATAACATGGAAGTTGGATAGGATAAGATTAGTTATATTAGGCCTTACAAGAATAACCATCTGGGACCTTGCACATGATGATTTGGATCCCTTACAAAAATAAATTTGGAACAGGACCACACCCTTAAGCTCTGATGCGATTGCAGACAAATCTATGAAATGAAACTGTAGCCAAACAATCATAAACGACGGAAGTTAGAATTATTATAAGCATACCTTAATTTAGAAAGAAGTTTGAAGATTGAAATCAACCGGTAATAGACATACTTCGGGTAGGCATGGACAGTATCTGGAGCAGAATAAAATGCATGAAAAGAGACAGTTGCTGCTCATCGGCAAATGAACCAATTGCATGTGATCAGGTCATTGGCATTTATGTGACTGTAACTGATTTCAAGAATAAAAAGCAAGAACAGGAGAACATCTCACACACTCAACATATGGCCATACAGGATACACCATATGCTCCCAATAAAAATCCAGAAAATATTAAGGTCTCAAACCACTCGTTTCCAACATAAAAGAAATGAAAAGCAGGCCCTGGATATGTGAGACACAGGGAAGAAACAGAATAAAAACAAAATCAAGTTTAATATGAAATTCAAGCCTAAAGTAGCTAGCTGATTCTTTTGATGAACGAGATGACGTCATGAAAATCACAGCACATAGGAAACCAACAAACTACAAGTGAGGTGTAGAGTCACATTTAGAATTATCAGTTTTGAGAAATATAATGCCTCCTCAAGTTCAGGTTCAATCATTCAGAAAATGGTTCCATCAAATAGCTGTCCCCGCGGTTTAAAAGACCATAGGATTCAGCAAAAGCCCACTACACGCAGTGCACCTGGAGCAAAAATAGGAGATCAACTTCTAGTCACTTATCAGAGACATAATAAAGAAATTATGTCTAGAATGAAGTGCCTTATGCCTAGTTATATAGACTATGTAATGTCTTGAACATTAGGTATGAGGCCCAAATCCCCTACTTATATGCACAAGAGAAAAGTAGTATATGACAAGATGGAAAACAAATAATGGCAGGGTAATCTTTGCACCTGATAGTGACATCCCCATCATCATCAACAAAGGGATCAGCAGGTTGTTAAGGGTGAGCCGTTGTGGTGAACATCTGAGACATCTGAAAGCCTTTGCCTTGGGGACAATGTAGAAGTGGCAGCTCTATCAACCTCAAGAGTCGAGATGTTTTTTCTCTTTGGATTTTCAAGCTTTGGTTTGTCTTCAACTATTTCAGGAATGGGACTCAAATGATCTTGCTTATGGAGTTGGGAAATCATGGCCTGGACCTCTGACACCACAGATGGACTGTCATCTGTAGCATACAAAATCCTCTGAATTGCACCAACAACCTGTAAATTAAGAGTTGGTGATAATAATGTTAGTAAAATACAATTTTAATTCATTCAACTAAACAAGGAAACAAAGGTCTTACTTCTTTAAAAATGCAATTAAAATCCATTCAAACAAATACATACAAAAGAGGTTCACTACTTACAGGCAAGTTCTCTATCTCAGGGCATTGACACAGTATCTCAATATCTCTCAACTTGGCAAAGTAGAAGTCCCTCTCCTTCTCAAGGCTATCCACTGACAGCTTCAGCTCAGTAATCTGCAAATAGTTCAAAGTCAGATTTCCAATCGTCTCAACGGAAAAATCTCTTAATGCTGTATTGAGTTAAATTACCTGCTCGTCATAAGCACGTCCTTCACTGGAAGAAGGTCTAGAGTTCTTAAGTGATGGATTTACCGGATTGGTAGAATTTACATCATTCTTTCTGGTACTATGAGACGGATGGGTTTTGGGGGCAGTGGTGGAGGACTTGGCTGAAGCTTGTGTGGTTGCAGCTCTCTTGGTTGTTTCCTTTCCTCCTTTGCAAGCCTCTCTTCTTTCCAAGGGATTGTAACTGAATTCAAATTTATAAACAGTCAATAGGAAAATGTGTATGCCCCGGAATTATGCAAAAAATAAGATTTTTAAATACGAGAAAGTATATGGTGCCTAACAGTCAAGTCCCTTGTAGGTGGTACGATGAAAGTACCACCCTTGGTATTTGATCCAACAGCAGCCTCTTAAAAAGTGGGCTGCTGTTGGATCAAATATCAACAGCGGTACCTCTAACACGGTACTTGACGGACAGGCACCATATAAAAAATCTGCAAATACATAGCCATATCAGGAAAATCTCATCTATAAATAAGGTAAAACAAGGGCATATCAATCTGTCCACAATGTGAAGTAAAGAAAAATAAGCAAACTAGGGCTCAGAAGAAAATATTGCAAAGGTAGGGTGATCGAGGTAAAGGTACTAATCAACTGCGAAGGACATAAAACCTACTCTTTAATGCTCTCCAAGGTCTTTCATACTATGGCTAGGTTTTCTTAAGTGGTTGGCCCTATGAGGCCACCAATGGGAAAAAAGATAAAACACTTAGCTCCGTTTGGTTGCTGGAATTTTTTTGCTTCTTGGGACTTTTGTGGAATTTCCGCAGAAAATCCATATTTGGTTGCTGGTTATATGGTGGGCCCAAAATAACCCCGCACGAAACCCTACCCTGGGAAAAAAAATCCCAGGAACCAAAATAACTCCGCACGAATTCCCAAGAACCAAAATAACCAAAAGAAGAATTTTTTTCTTCCCAACAGTTCAAGCAACCAAACAAAGCATTTTTTTTTCCCACCATAGTCCGGTCAACCAAACATGGGATTTTTATTATACCGGGATACTTCCAGGGAGTTTTATTTTTTCCACCAATCTCCCAGGGAGTTTTTTGTTCCACAAAAATCCCATGAGCCAAAAAAATTCCGGCAACCAAACAGACCATAGTGACTAAGTGGCTTAAGTGAGGCCTAGGCATAGGTTAGGAGGGTATAAGGGTGATATGTCAAGGATGAGGTATGGGCCCTAGATATGTGGACAGCCTCCACGACTAGGATAACAACATACCAAAAATAGAAAGATGGCAAAATTGAAAGTGATCCAAAAATATGAACTTGTCCAAAATAGAAACTGAGGGCTCAATCAGATCAAATTTTTAGTTCGACTGTCTTATCAATGGTCGTAGAAGGTCATACAGTGATTAGTTGAATCACTTTCTTAGTTTCTTGTCCTTAGTTGTGTTGTTCATGGCTTTATAAAAGCAGAATGACTTCAGCATTTGAGAGTATGGTTGGTTTCAACATGTGGGTGGTGAAACACTCATATTTAGGTCCATGTTCATTTAATAAAGAAAAATACTTAGTTTGTTCGGGAATAGGCTTTCCAACTACATTAAGCTGATCACATATATATTAAATTCGCATAAATAATCAAAAAGAGAAAACATCCCTAGTCAAGAATTGATGTTCTCAGAGGAGTTCAAATTCTCGTGCTAGAGATTTTTCTTTTTGGCCACATTTTGACTCGCATCCGCCTTTTGAAACGTTGGGAAAAATTCAAAAATATTTCATATTGGAGAGGGGAAAATTCTTAATGGATCTAAAATTATTCTCTTGGAGGATGTTTTGTTTGCACAAAAATAAAGATAATAATTCCAGTAGCTCAATTGACATAAATTATTCATGCTATTCTGTTTTTAATGACAAACATTGAAATTAAGGATTAGAGAACAAACAAAAACTGGTATCGTGAAGTAGACAAGGACTGTGTGCCATACATGAACCACCAATGGAAGCAAATTTTCCAAATCAATTTCAAGCAGCAACAGAGGATGTTTAGCACCAAAATCATGATCATCCACAAGAAAGAGTTTTGAATTCTTCTTCATAGTAATGGGTTTATTTCACTAAAAACAACACCAATATTGTTTGCACTAGCTGTCAGTCAAGTAAAAGTGTCGGAGTCCCTTTATTTCATCAAGTTATCTTTCTATTGAACCTTTGAATAAAATTCATTGAGATCTTTGGGGACACGGCAGGACACGTGTACACAACTCAACTCAGCTCAGCAAAGCCTTTGTCCCAAACTAGTTGGGGTCGGCTAAATGAATCCTTTCGAAAAAATTCATGAAAAAGGTAAAAGGGATCTACCCACCCGGCTCTAATCCTAGTTCTAGTTGGGTTCTTCTACGTGGATCATTTTCTTCCATTCTATCCTATCGAAGGTCATGTTACCAACAAATTATACACGGCAGGACACATGATCTACTATATCAATATCATATGGCCAGTTTAAAACCTATCAGCACTCCAATGGCAATTATACCAACGACTCTCCATGACACCATTTTATGTCATATTCCTACACAGTATAGGAGAACCACTGGAGCATTGCAAAATCTCACCATGACTAGGATGGATCTTTCCTATGTTGTTAATAGTAGTGTTTAAAAACGCAGATGCGGCACGGAACACGGCCGAAGAAAATCCTTGTTGACTCAGCACGATGTGGTCAAGCATTCGGTTGGCACAGCTGGGTACTTTGTTGACGTGATCATAATTTGGGAGAGTCAAAGAAGTTTTTATTGACTCTGTAGGTCAAAATACGGATGATGCAGAACACGAAACGCAACCAAGGTAAAAGGGAGTCGACGTGAACACAGGGGAGCTTTAAAACTATGGTTAATACTGCCTAACAATGCACTCATGAGCAAATCACTTGTTAGTATCAACTTAGAATGCATATCATATGCTATGTAAGTGGCACACTTGACCAAGGAATACAAGTTTTTTATCGCAACATCGTGGATGTGCATGCCTTATTGAATGCCAATTGGGTTGGATGTTGTAGTACTTGCCGACATATTACCAGGTTTTGCACATTTGTTGGCTCCAACAGCTTACCTTGTGAAGATCTTTGCTGATAAGCTATCCCGATGTACAAAAAGGAAACTGAAAGAGAGTTAGGGTATGGTCTCTCAATTGAAACACTGTGTTCTCTCACGAGGGTGTGGATTTTAAGGCTTCCCAGGTTCTCACCAGTGACTGACTTTTCTTGATTTAAAGGGATTGTCACGTGATGATCTTCACCAATGGCCATGATCAGATCATCATGCATTTCCGATCAAGGGCTGATGGCCACACGATCCAACACCTTGTTGCACCAAGAAACAACCTACAGTGACCCACTCAAGTTCCAAAGCATAGGCCTCAACCATAGCTGAACTTATTTGGCATTATTTTCTTCTACAAGACTACTGGACTATGCAATTACAACTGGGTACACTCTTATGTGCTAACATCAGTGCCTTCTATGTGACAGTATATCCATTCATTAATGCACGAACAAATGACATTGAAATATATTATCATTTTGTACAAGAGAAAGTGGCCCTTGTATCTCTCTTCACAGGCGTCATTACCTCCAAACAATAGCTTGCAAACATATTTACCATACCATTACCCTGAGACATGTTTCTGAACTAATTTGAGCTTATAGATTTCTCGCTAGCCAAGTTTTTGAGGGGGAGTATAGAAGACTCTTAAAACAGAAAAGTTTGATGAAGGAAAAGGCTGCAAATGAAGGACTCCAACCAAGCAAAAGTCATTTTGCGCAAAAAAAAAAAAAAAAAAACAAGGACTCCAACTCAGCAAAAGTTTTTTGTTATAATTCTCGTCGTTTTCCTATAAAGTTTTACTATAATTTTGATCTTTTAAATGTTTTTGTCAACAAAAACGTTATGCACATGTTTTAAGTGAATCCTACCTTTTGTAATTTTCCAAAAAATCAGTTGCAATACTTTCTATGTATACAATCAAATACAATACAGAAAATATGATGATTAAGAAAGAAAAATACATCTTTTCATGTGTTTTTCTTTAATATTTTCATTAAGAGCCCTCAAATTCGAATAAAATAGTGTGTGTAACAAGAAACTAGCTAGTAAAAATATAAAATGTTCTCACTTGAAATATATTATAATTTGAGCATAAACAATGGAGAGAATTGCAATTCGAAGAAACCTTTCTATTTTTCACCATATTTTGTAGAAATGAACCTTAGATGCGACTAGAATCACCATTCCACGAAATCCAAAAGGAAAAAATGTTAGCAAAAAAAAGAAAAAAAATTACAAACAAGGATTGGCTGGAAATTACTTATTCAAAAGGCCGCCATTGACGGAATCACAGTATCTCTTCATCCACTGCATGAACTCCAGATTATCCAGAGGCCTTCCTTTCACAAGCTTGCTAACCTCGATATGCTAAAACCAACATAAAAAAGGAATTTAAAAAAAAAAAAAAAAAAAAAACACACAAAGGAAAATAAGCCAGAGCCACAAACAATGAATCAAAACCCGAGTACTGAAATCAACAAAGAGAAAATAAAACCCACTAGATCTGGAAATTAGGGTAAATAGAAAAGGGGAAAGAAGAAGAAACCTTGGTGATTTTGAGCTTATTGAAGACATCTTGAAGGACCTTATAATTCTGGATCATCTCATACTCGTTCTTCGCATCAAAGTTGACCTTGTGCATCGGAACGATTCCAGGATGAACAGCATCCATCAATTGACATTGGATCGCACCGGACGCAGACTTGTAATTACAAAAACATAAGAAAAAGATTTTCATTTGTACTAACTAGATTCATGGTACATGAAACCACCATTTTAGAGATAGGGTTTTTGATTTACCTCTTCTACTTTGGAGAGACTGAGGTGAAGGGTGGAGTTGATCCAAGCAAGGATCTCATTTCTTCCTACGAAATAGGCCGAATCCATCATCCCTATGTTGCTAGCCATCTCGATCTTCCTACAATTCTTATTTCTTTTTTTTCTCTTCGGAGGAGGAAAGAGAGATGGGGATTTGAAATGTGAGAGAGCGGGATAATGAGGAAAGTTGTTTGGAAAGGTGGATCGAGCGGGATTCTTGATTTTTTATTGCAATTCAAATTGTAGAAACGCTTCGAGTTGGGTTATGTAAGAGAGGATACGCGATCTGGCCCTACACTTGTTCGAATCTTGTGTCACGAGGGTTTGAACTTTTGGGGATCTTTTGTAACGTAATTTTTCTCTTTATATAACAGTGCTTGCTTTGTTTGGTTGCACAAAAAAGCCATGATGGCTTATGGGTTTTTCTTGGGCAACATGTCAGCAAAACCTTTTGTTTGGTTGCCAATATAATATTGAAATCCCTGGAGACTACGAGGAATATGTTTCTTGGTAAATCATTCATTGTCTGATGATGTACACACTTCCCAAGCAAAATCCAAGCCAAAAACCACCAGCATGGATTTTTTTTTGCTGGAATTTCTTGAAAAGTATGGTTGGGTTTTGCTACCATTCATAAATGCGTTTTTTCTATGTTTTAGGGCATGTTCGGCAACACTTCTCATTCTCACCTAAAGAATCTGGCGGAAACGGAGTGATGAGAAATTTTAGAAATGGTTATTTATCGCTTTGAGGAATCCTATTTTTCAGTCGACAAAGTAGCATAAATTTTGGAAACGGACCTTAGAAGGTCACCCAACCGAACATGATTTTTGAAATTTTTTTGGCTTTCGTCGTTCTCCACCCCTAAAAGGGGGAAATCCCGTAAAAGAATAGTTGCCAAACACACCCTTCGGTGTGGAGAATGCTAAGAGGCAAACATTGTGAAAATCTTGTTTGGTAACCCCAACCCGCCAAACCCATTTTCCCCCTTTTCTACTTCTTGTGAGGTTGAAAATGAGGTTCTTTGGCTCCGAACTAGCTTCTGAAGATTCTCACTAATCTGCAAAACACACCCTTGAGTATGCTCAAAATTGTTTGTGCAATTGAACGGCGGAGATGATGCTAATCTTGCTTGCCGTCGAGGTACTGGTGGTGAGAAGGAAACCAGACCCAGGACCTGCACCCACAGACAATAAGTTAGGGACCACCAGGGCGATGCCACTTGAAAGGAAAGGGGGACAATTGCCCCCCTTAATTTTTTGGAAAAAAAAATACCTTTATTTTTTAATATTTTTTTATACTCACCCCCCTTTTTTAAAAAAAATATGCCCCCCTTTCCAATCATCCCTAAGATAGAAAATAAGTTTAAAATTTTAATTTTACCATTTTTATCTCCCTTCCTTGTGCAAAATTTTGGGGACCACCTGGAGTTTTAGCTCCGGGAACCCTTCGACGCTCAAGTCAATGACGAGATCAACATAATGAGAGCTTAGCCAAGAGGAAGGCATTATATGGTTTGGAGAGGAGGGTCTCCGTTTATAGGCGAGCATGCCGTACTCCAAGATTCGGTGTAATGGCGACTTGTTACGATACTATTCATTGGGGTGGATAATGATATTTTGCGGTCTAGTCTATTGTTGTGTAGAGCAAAGCTGATTGAATGTTTGGGGAGTGAGGCACGATCTCGGATGCTGTGGGTACCAGGGCCATCGGCAATTAGAAGTTTCTTCCCTTTTTTAACTGTTGATTGTTGTGACCCACTCCCTATGAGGAGGCGGACGGAGTCGTGCTGTAGGGCTCGGTAAGGAAGCGGGTGTCAGGGGACCAATATATAGGCGGTGACTGCCCAGCACGATCCTGGTTGGAGGTCACGTGTTGGAGATCGGATGGCTAGCTCAATTGGAGGTGGGAGGGAGCCCTTCGTTCGTCCATGGACTGGTGAGCCCGGCTTCGTCCTTAGCTGTTGGGGCTATATTAGGGCGAGTGATATGGATCAGGCGCCACGTGTCACCATCGCTCATCGACTTTTTTCTAACCCCATCACACCCTATGTGTTTTCACCCTTCTTTCTCTCCTCTCTGTATGTATTGGTAATGACGTCCCGTACCATTACTCTACGAGGTTGACAACCAAACACTACTTACCATTATACGGCGACATTACATGAAATATAGTCTACGAGGTAAATACCTACAGTTTTTTTACTACGGTTTTTGAACAACACTATTAAACTCTAATATTTCGCGTTTTTAGGCCACCCTTTTTATTTTGTTTTTTTGCCCAATCACACTTTGCAAACTAAGTGTTGTACTTTATGGGGTGCACATGGGCACCCTATAAAAAGTCCTTATGCGGTGGATGCTCATATGAGTGGACAAAATTTCAAGTGGATTCACTTGCTCAATGATCCCAACTGTTTACTTCATATGCCTTGCTATCCATGGACCATGGATACAAATCTACCCTCATTGGCCATTTTAGGCTATAAGTTGGATGGCTAGAATCATCCAATGAGATTGGATTTTGCCACATGACACTTCCATAGTAAGGCCTAACAAATAAATGGTTTGGTTTATTGACGAAGTGGCCATCGCTAGCACCTTTTTCCTTATGCATCCATCTTATAAAGTTGACCAAATTTTTTCACAGACTTAGCATAAGAAAGTATTAAGATGGCAGTGAATGAGAAGCCCTTCAATTGTCAATCGCCACTCTCTATCCTTCTCTCGTAAAGTTGCATTCTAAGGGTCCCTACCCCCGCACCATTTGCTACACTGACGAGAAAGCCCTCACCATCGCTCTCCCTGAAGCTTGAGGACAGGACCAGGACCAATGAATTTCCCTCACATGCATTTCAAAAAGGACAGAAGATGAGAGAATCTCCACTCAACCACAGAGCTGAGTGAGGGGAGGAGAAGGTGGATTTTGGTTGAGTTGGTGGAGGATATTATTGGGTCTGAGAGGCGTTTTTTGAAGTTTGTGTGGACGTAGGTGGTGACTGTAACACAGAGAGAGAGAGAGAGAGAGAGAGAGAGAGAGAGAGAGAGAGAGAGAGAGAGAGAGAGAGAGAGAGAGAGAGAGAGGTGCCTCCACTAGGATGCATTTGGATTGCTAGAATCAATCATTTGAATAGATATTACATTCCTTTTCTAGTCATATTCCCCAGCCTGAACGGTAGTAGGGGCGACCGGAGGAAATTAAAGGGGTGGATTTTTCACCTCCCATTATCAAATGATATGACTAACATATTGTGATTATCAGATATTACTAACTAATCACTCACCGCATTAGCTTGATTGAGAAAGCCTTTCAATTGGTGGTCCCCATCATCGAGATAAAATGACTAAAAGCTGTATTTGTGGGATGATCGAACTCTCCAACCACCCACATGACATTAGCGGTGATCGAGAAAGCCTTTCAATTAGGGGACCACATCATTAAGATGATATGAAATGACTAAAAAATTGTGCTTGGACTATCCAATCCGATCGTGGCTTGCAAATGGACGGGTCACCAAAATTGAGCCATAGTTCATATTTTGTTAACTAACCAACTTCTCCAATAGCTTAAGCTGTTGGAGAAAGGTGTTATTTATCTTTTATACTTTAACACTCCCCCGCACGTGTGGCCCACTTGGCAAACACGTGGCACATGTGGTCCTACTTTGGGCCGACCATCGCATGTGGATTTTTGCTATCCGAGAGGTTTGAACTCTAGACCTTTGGCTCTGATACCATGTTAACTAACCAACTTCTCCTAAAGCTTAAGCTGTTAGAGGAAGGTGTTATTTATCTTTTATACTTTAACATATTTAAGTTCTACGAATAGTTAGAAATATACAAATAAAATAATTTTCATGTTATATTTTACAACGATATTTGTCCTCAGGCAAACAAGATAAATGCAAAAAAAAGGGGCTTTTATCACATTTGTTTTAGGATATAAAAATAGACACAAGAGTTGAAAGCTTATATGCATCTGAATCCAATATTAATCTATTCTACGTATAGAGAGAGAGAGAGAGAGAGGCCCTCCTACTTTAAGGGCAAGCTTAATTCCCAAGTATTTTATGGAATCCTTATTTTACATGGGTTGGGTAGCACTTTATCCACATAACCGATAACATTTATATTTAAAGGGGGATTTGCTAAGGTCCATTGCAAAAGGCCTTTCGCGGCTGGTTTATCGCACTTCAGACCAGCCACCTCGTGAATGGAGACAACAGCTTTTGTCTTCAATCACGAGGTGGCTGGTCTGATGTGCGACAGACCAGCCGCAAAAAGCCTTTTGCGATGAACGCTAGCAATTCCCATTTAAAGGTGATAGGTTTGAGATGGATTTTAATAAAAATTCCATCAAATCTACAATTTCACTTGTAATGAAAGTACAAATAAATGTACAGCTAAATAATAAAAGATGGGTACACTTTTCTACTGTGAAAATGATGTATGTTTCCACCCCTTACACTGGTCATTTCACCCTGCTTTTGTTATCTTCTTAACCCAACAACCGACAGTCTCCTCCTCCTCCACCTACTCTCTCTCTCTCTCTCTCATTCTTTGAAAAAAAAAAAAAAAAAACTTCTAAACTGTTGCATTTCTATTGTCATGTTTTACGCTTAAATGGAATAGGCCCATCCTAGCTAATTTGACTAAAAGTGGGTCTCTAGTGTTTATATATAGACGTAGGACGAGGAAGCAAAGCAATAAGCCCGTTTGACATCTCCAACGCATGTGGGACTCAACCTTATGACTCCTTTTAGTATCCTAGCTAGTCAGACTAGAAGAAAGATTTTGGGTTTCCTAGTTAGACTAAGGCTAGGTGTAGGCCTCTAAGATGAGAAAACCAATGAGATATGGTGTGAAATTGAGAGTTTTTTTTTTTTTTTTTGGTGTACGTCATGTTGAGAAGACAAATGGACGGACTATGATTTGTGGATCTTGGGTTAATCCTATTGTAATTCTGTTTTATATCTTTCTCATATAGTGGGAGATAGGTCAAACCAGGTTGAATCTTGTGTTCTTATTTTCTTAGTTGATTTTCTACTTTATTACATCTGATGTGGGCTCACTGCATTTGCTTTTGTAGAAGTAGAGGACATTTTTTATTCTCAATCTCTTTGATCATTATGACAATAAATTCGAGTTCAATCCAATTCAATACCTATAAGTTTGATAGAAATGATAGTTTCACAGTACGACAAATGAGGGTAAAACATAACCTTTTCCAAAGAGAGCATGGCTAAGGCATTGAAGGAAGTTGACAAATGTCAAGTTGGAGGACAGACCATGAAAGAGAGACAGGTTAGGTTGGTTTTCTAGGGATTGGAAAGAGAGAGAGAGAGATAGCTTATGTTTCCTAGTTAGATCAGGTCAAGGTGTAGGTCTTTGAGATGAGAAAACCATTGACCACGAGGGGCATTATGAACACAAGTGGATATCAAGGCTACCCATAGTCCATAGGTGCACCATGACATGATATCTTAATCCCTAGCCATCCTCTCAAGTCGGGCAGTCACCCACCAAATTAAGAAAATATAACAAACAACATATTTCGAGGAAACTGCTCAACAAATCCTTACACCATCATCAATATGGTAATAACAAACGAGGGATGAGTCAATCATACATACAAGTAGACAATACATGTCTCAATTCTCAACCCATACTAAAAAATAACAAGGGAAAATCCTAGAAGTCTCATCTTCCTCTCCTACTCAATTAATTGTCCTCCCTAATCATCATTAATTAAAAAAAACAAGTTAATTAAACAATAGAACCCCTTCTCCCCATATCACTCCAAACCCAAGACACAAAACATACACTCATACACATACAAAGGATACATGTATTAGAATTAAGGAAGGGGTTTTGTTGACAGGTCATGAAATTTTCACAATAACTATCACTATTATTAGTGTTAATTAAGGATTATGATAATGATAATAATTTGAAGAAGAAGAAGAAGAAGAAGAAGAGGATGGGATTTTATAAAGGATTTGGAGTGCATCCTTAATGAAAGGCCTCTTCTGAGGGTTGATTGAAGCACAACTGAATCCCAACTTAAAGCAAGCCAGCAAGGCATCCTCCTTCCCTTCCACGTCAGCTCTAATCGACACATCAGCCATCCTCAACACCCGATTCTTATCTTCCACAACGAACCCAGCATTCCACTGAGTCACCTCCAACTCGGAGAAAATCCTTCCACTCAGCAGCTCCAGCAGAACGATTCCAAACGAGTACACATCCCACTTGGGATTTGGCTTCAGTGTCTTAAGCGACTCAGGCGCATGATAAGGAGATGCGCACCCAATCCTGCTCGGGCTCGCTCCGATTAAGTCGCTGTCTCGGGATTGAGTCGATCTTTTGCTGCCGAAATGCCGGGCCGAGCTACCGGACTGGCCGCTGCCCCCCGAAACGAGCCTTTCCAGCCCAAAATCTCCGATTTTCGGATCCATATCCGGACCCAACAGGATATTCCCAGGTTTCAGATTACCATGTACTTGTTTCTTCTCATGCAGGAATGCTAACCCCCTCGCAACTCCTCTCGCTATCCTCACCCGCACTTCCCACGACAGAGGATGACATGGAGACGAACCCAGCTTTTCTGCGAAAGAAAAAGACAAAGTCAGGGGGCGGATTTAGTAAAAAACAACCCACCTTAAAAGCAGTGTTTATGTTTTCTTTTTCTTACTGTAAGAAGATATGTTGGCGAGGCTGCCGTTGGGGGCATAATCGTAAATAACGAGCTTCTCGTCATCACCCCAGTAGAATCCACGGAGGCGGAGTAGATTAGGGTGGCGCAATTTAGCAATAAGCCGGACCCGGTTCTCGAAATCTCTGAACCGGTCGACTCCGGTTTCGCCGATCCGGCGAACTGCGAACGTGGTTCCATTTTCCAAAACCGCTTTGTAGACAATGCTTGAACCGGTGGCACCCAATATATAAGCAGAAGCTTTTAACAGAGTCTCAAGCTCTAGCTCTGATTCTCCGTCTACTGTTACAAGAGAACCCCCTTTTTGATAACTCCTCGCCTTATCTTCTTCTTCTTCTTCTTCTTCTTCTTCTGATTCAGAGCCTGTAGTCTCTGACGTGGCTTCATCGTTGCCGGTTTTCTTCCTCATGCACGGCCATCCAAACCCGCCGGAATCCGACGACCATTCCGCATTTCCTCCTCTCTCTGTTTTCTTTTCTACTGTTTTCTCTTTTTTCTTCTTCGCCTGATATACATACATCAAAACCATGGCGAGAATGCCCATTCCGGCCAAATCTCCGACGACTATTCCGGCTATCACTCTCGGTTTCAGCCCTCCTTGACTGGTTCTGTTCGTTGTCGTATTCGTCGTGCTGTTAATGGGACTATCTAGGGTTTTAGGAATGGCTGCGATGGCTGGAGGAGATGTGGAGACATTTGGAGGAGTAGAGAGAGTTGAAGGAATCAAACACTGGTTCTTGAGAGGTTTCCCGCACAGATCTGGATTTCCTGCAAAAGATCCCTCTTTTTGATTGAGCAAAGCCTCTGTTGCCGGAATTTCCCCAGTCAGATTGTTAAATGAAAGATCCAACGTCACATTCGAAGGAAATCTAGCTGCGAATTCCGACGAGATCTCTCCGGAGAGACTGTTAAACGACAGATTCATGTACTTGAGAGAAGCATTATTCTGTCCCACGACTAAATCCGACGGTAAGGATCCATTCAAAAGGTTCGAAGACAGATCTAGATCCACTATCTGCACGAATCCGCCGGGAATTCTACCGTAGAAGTAATTGTTGCTTAAAGAGAGTGTGGTTAGGTTAGGAAGAGTGGTCAGATTTTCAGGAATTCTTCCTCTGA
Source organism: Tasmannia lanceolata (assembly GCF_043159265.1). NCBI lineage: Eukaryota > Viridiplantae > Streptophyta > Magnoliopsida > Canellales > Winteraceae > Tasmannia > Tasmannia lanceolata. The sequence goes on along the minus strand of NW_027518680.1, from coordinate 63,847,985 downwards.
GAGCGTTATCGGTTAGGGTAAGAAATTCAAGGCTTTTAAGGTTTCCGACGAGCTCCGGGAGCTCGCCGGAGATCTCATTGTTAGAGAGAGAAAGTGAACGGAGTTGGGTGGCGTTGAAGAGGGAGTCCGGTAGGGTTCCGTTGAGGAAATTGTTGGAAAGATCGAGAGTAGAGAGGTTTTGGAGGAAACCAAAGTCAGAGGGAATAGAAGCCAGAAGGCTGCTGTTGGGAAGAATCAAGCTGATAACCCTAGACGACGACGTGTCGTTTGCAATTCCCCCGCAGGTGACTCCATTCCAAGCACATGGGGTTTCGTCGTCGTAATTCCAGCTTTCTAAGACCTGGAGAGGGTCGCTGAGAACAGAGTACTTGAAAGAAAGTAAGAGAATCCCATCTGAACTCAACCCAGTAAGTTGAATTGGAGAGCTCAGAAGTAGAATTAGAAAAGCAGAAGTGATTCTCCACAAGAGATGGAGGAAGGAACTCATTTTGCTTCTACCCAAAACATCTCTTCCTCTGCTTCTTCTTCTTCAGAGAAAGAAGAGAAAACACCTAATATTCGTAATACTGGTTTTGTTGGCAGGGGGTTCGTTCACCAAATCGATAAGGAGAGGAGAAAGAAAGAATATAAAATTAAAAACTGGGATTTGTGCTCTGAGATTCTGAGAACAGCATGCATGTGACGAAAGAGAGAGAGAGAGAGGGTTAAAAAAACAGAAAAATTTAGTGGGAATGAAAAAAACTGAAGGGAAAAACATGCTCATCAGACTGTAATTAATTTGAAACAAAAGGAAATGATTAATGGACGCTTCACCTTGCGGATTAAAGACTTAAAGGTAGGAATAAAAAAACCCACTAATCTTCAAAAGTAGAGGAATCTAACCTTTGTTGCTACAGGACACCCACGTCAGTATTGAGACCAAATTGACTTGGGAAGATGGAGGGTAAAAAGAAAGCGACGAAAGAAAGAACGAAAGCACATTATAAAAAAAATTCAGTGGGAGTGGAGGGAAGTGTAATAAAAGAGGGCTGCCAATATAAAAAAGAGGGTGGTAGACTGCACCGAAAGACTTTATTATTCATTTATTACAGTTTTTACAATCAACCTGGACTGCTCTCTGGTCATGGTAAAAACAGAAGGAAAGACCTACCACATGATTCATGATTGTCTCACCGATAAAGTGAAAAAAGGGTGTGAAGAAAATAACACAAGGGAGCCGACAGAGTACACCAAGCAATCTCCATTCTCTTTTCTCATGCATACTTGTTGGCCATTAGCATTTTTACTATTTGGGAGCTGATATTTTCACTCCCCTGCGTTACATGCACACCCCCCTTATAACCTAATTTATGTGAAAAGTGGGTAACTTTATGTCAAATCACGTTAGAAGGGGGGTGAAAATATCATCACCCTATTTTTATTTTTCACATGGGTGACTTAGTTGTTTTTTGGTTTAGGTCTACTAAACCCTAGTGGACCCCAAGAGCTAACCTTGGACTCTAAATTTTTTAATTACAACTGCTTTTACCTGATTTTAATATTATATTATTTTGGGATTTTTAAACATTGAAAAGGTACGACTAGCTGTGAGTGGGCCCACTGCTTTATATGCATGGTGTTGGGAGTAGAGATTAGTCACCATCTACATCGCTTTTAATCCCTAATTGAATGCAAAATTTAAAGGGAATGTCTGTGAGCATGGGCCCCATCTAGGATACCTCCCTAATTTGTTGATCTTAAATGTAGGGCCCACCGTGCAGAGGCTTAGGTTGATGATTGGCTGACCAGAAGTAAGGGCCCACCGTGCAGACATGTGTTTCTGTTTCTTGCATCTCATCGTCAAATTTAACTTATTTTTAGGTGATCCAAGAACTTTTTAGCTTCTCTAAATTGGATGGTTAGGATGATCCTATTGACATAATCTTTGGGTCATTTGAGATCTAAATAGAGTCTGCTTGGATCAACGAAAGATTCGGCGTAGTTAAGATAATATCAGATAGGATGGACGGCTTGGATAAACCAAAAGTAAGATCCACAATGTAATAGTGAGATCATTTCATTTTTAAGGAAAGCCATATAAAAACCTCACTCCCTTGTTCTGATCATGGTTTTAAATTTCGACCGAAATCCGAAATTTTGGATTTCGGTGGAGACCGACACCGAAACCACCCAAAACCAAAATGGTCATTTATTTCGGCTGAAATTCCGAAATTTGACCCAAAAAATCTATCTTTTTTAATTAATTTAATATTTCACCGAAATTTCGACCGAAATTACTGAAATTTAATATTGAATAAAATATTAATTTCAATTTTTGTACGAGATTTCGACTGAAAATTTGAAATTTCAAGGTCCGAAACTGGTACCGAAACCGAAATTTTAAACCTTGGTTTTGATAAAGGCACTTTTTTTATTGGCTAATGATGTAATTTTTTTTTCTTGAATCATGAAAAGAGTGCCACAGTTGGGGAAATGGGGTACGGATATGACGTTAAATAATTACAACAGCTTATTGTCGTCCGATCAAGATTGGAAGGTAGTGGGAAGTGGTCCCCACTTAGATATCTAAGCCCCACTTCCTAAGAAGTACACACAATGTAGACTGCCATAATTCCATTGCCACGACTGGAAAGGTGATGGAAAGGATGAACGTGGGTTTCGTTCACACCGTATGTGTCAATTCCTTTCTAATTTTAAGAAAAGGATGAACGTGGAAAAAACAAAAACTGTAATAAAAGAGACAGGAAGTAGCACTGCAGCCTGCAGAAATCTTAAGCTAGCTGCCATTGTTGTGATCTTCAAGGACCATGAATACGAACTTGAAGTACGAGAACAGGTAAAACTTTGACATCATTTTCATGAACTTAGAGGTCGTAACATGACCAAAAAATAACCCTTTTACATTGTTACATTATATGTAAATCTGGCATATAAGGGCATATAATCATGATTTTTAAGGTGCCCATATATATGGAACATTTTCAATGTATTGGCCGATATATCAGTTCAAACATAGTTTACAATTAGCAAATTGAATAACAACATGAAAGTCCCATTTTCAGATCCTATGCTATGCATTTGGATGTACCTTAAGTAGAAGCATGGTTTAAATATTTTGCCATTTACCATTTCGGCTGAAATTTCGAGAAAATGCATTTTTTATTAAAAAAAAAAAAACGTTACAAAATTTCGGAATTTCTGTCCGGAATTCCGAACGGGAGTACCAAATTTCGGTTTTCCGAATGTCCGAAACGGTTACCGAAACCGAATTTTTAAACCATGAGTAGAAGTAGAAAAGGGAAATAGATTAGATTCCCGTTTCCTTACTTTCTTTTTCCTCATTTGAGAGGAAACTCAAACAATGAAAAATAGCTTTTAGCTTTTATTTGGAAAATTTGCAGCCAAGGATTGTCAAATTTAACTTATTTTTAGGTGATCCAAGAACTTTTTAGCTTCTCTAAATTGGATGGTTAGGATGATCCTATTGAGATCTAAATAGAGTCTGCTTGGATCAATGAAAGATTCGGCGTTGTCAAGATAATATCCGATAGGATGGACGGCTTGGATAAACCAAAAGTAAGATCCACAATGTAATAGTGAGATCAATTCATTTTTAAGGAAAGCCATATAACAACCTCACTCCCTTGTTTTGATCATGGTTTTAAATTTCGACCGAAATCCGAAATTTTGGATTTTGGTGGAGACCGACACCGAAACCTCCCAAAACCTAAATGGTCATTTATTTCGGCCAAAATTCTGAAATTTGACCCAAAAAATCTTTTTTTTAATTAATTTAATATTTCACCGAAATTTTGACCCAAATTATCGACCGGAATTTAATAATAAATAAAATATTAATTTCGATTTTTGTATTAGATTTCGACTGAAATTTCAAATTTTCAAGTTCTGAAACCGGTACCGAAACCGAAATTTTAAACCTTGGTTTTGATAAAGGCACTTTTTTTATTGGCTAATGATGTAATTTTTTTTCTTCTTAATCATGAAAAGAGTGCAACAGTTGGGAAAATGGGGTACGGATATGACGTTAAATAATTACAACAGCTTATTGTCGTCCGATCAAGAATTGGATGGTAGTGGGAAGTTGTCCCCACTTAGATATCTAAGCCCAACTTCCTAAGAAGTCCACACAAGGGAGACTGACATATTTCCATTGCCACGATTGGAAAGGTGAGAGGATTTACGTGGGTCTCGTTCACCGACACCCTATGTATCAATTCCTTTCTAACTTTAAGAAGAGGATGAACAATATCTGTAATAAAAGAGACAGGAAGTAGCACTGCAGCCTGCAGAAATCTTAACTGCTAGCTGCCATTGTTGTGATCTTCAAGGACCATGAATACGAAGGTAAAACTTTGACATCATTTTCATGAACTTAGAGGTCTTAACATGACAAAAAAAAAAAAAAAAACCTTTTACATTGTTACATTATATGTAAATCTAGCATATAGGACAGAGGAAAGAGATAGACACATGGGGAGTCGATTTATCACTTCCCGCGTATAATCATGATTTTTAAGGTGCCCATATATATGGAACATTTTCAATGTATTGGCCGATATGAAAGGGGTTGGTCCGATTTGGCCCATATACCAGGTTCACAAATAGTTTTCAACTACCAAATTGAATAACAACATGAAAGTCCGATTTGGCCGATATATCAGTTCAAACATAGTTTACAATTAGCAAATTGAATAACAATATGAAAGTCCCATTTTCAGATCCTATCGCTATGCATTTGGATGTACCTTAAGTAGAAGCATGGTTTAAAATTTCGATTTTCGGTGGGGACCGAAACAGGTATTTGGCGAAATTAAATATTTTGCCATTTACCATTTCGGCAAAATGCATTTTTTATTTTAAAAAAAAAAACGTTACAAAATTTCGGAATTTCTGTCCGGAATTCCGAACGGGAGTACCAAATTTCGGTTTTCCGAATGTCCGAAACGGTTACCGAAACCGAAATTTTAAACCATGAGTAGAAGTAGAAAAGGGAAATAGATTAGATTCCCGTTTCCTTACTTTCTTTTTCCTCATTTGAGAGGAAACTCAAACAATGAAAAATAGCTTTTAGCTTTTATTTGGAAAATTTGCAGCCAAGGATTGTCACTTGAATAGCTTAAGGGTCATGTCTATAGAAGTAGAAGGAATATGAATTCATAATTCTTTATTTTCCCTTTTCACCTGATTTTAGTGTTTAAGTCAAAACAATAAATAATCCGCTTGCATTTGGAAAATTTACAGCTGTGAATAGTAAATAGCAACCAAACAATACTAGGAAGTGGAAAATGAGTCATTTTACCTTCATTTTCCTACTTTTGGTGCACATGAACCGACCCTAAATGAAAAGCAAGCAACACTACCAAAAGGAAAATCTATGCTTTACTTTGATTTTCCCTTAAAAACACTATTTTTGGTGCAACCAAACAGTCCCCATGGTCCCTGGCCCTACTTTTGGCAAGAAAAATAAGGGTAGATAAAAGTACAAGCACACGACATTTTGACACAATTGAGTGTGTTGTTGCCTCAAGCAAATGATATGTCATTGATGTATTTATAATTCTGTGTATGATTAGAGATGGTAACAACATTTTGAAAGCTAACAAAAGAAACCTGAAATAAAAACATTCATTTCTAGGAGTTTCTAATAGTGGATTGGTTGTTGAGTTTCCTAAAGGTGGTTGGACACCTAGCTAAGTATACTGTTGTTGGATCAATCAGGTGGAGATTGACAGGATTGAGTCCATGTTAACTCTAGCTCTAGCACATTTTCCCAATGATCCAAACCATTCATTCGTTGGTCCCTATTATTGTAGACGATGACTCAGTACTCAGTAGTCTTCTCAGTGGTAAGATCTTAATAGTAATTATTGTAGGGTGTAAAAATGGATTACTTGAAAAGCAAAAAAACAATGTTAAAGAAATGTTGACAAATAAAAGGGTCAAGATACTTAGATACTCCCACGCTAGTCTTGAGCACATTTGTTATAGAACTCTAAAATACAATGTTATTCAAGAGTTTCCCAAAATTTGGGACTCTAACTAGTCTTGAGTTTAAGTTCCCTTGTAAATACAACTAAGGCCCGCCCGAAGTTCACATAAAACAGGTGATATTTTGAAATCCACTCGATTGGGCAACACTCTCTCTCTCACTTGCCTACTCTCCTTCAATCGGAACCATACCCCTCTTTTACTCCGTCTCTTGCTGGCGACAACAATGAACCAAACCATAGCAGAATCTTACCCCTTGGTGATCTACTCATTTACATATCCTCCCCCCCCCCGCGCGGCAATAAGCCTTGTGGCCACATCCCCTCTCTCTGTCTCGAAATCTCATGGGTGTAAGACTATTCTCAAAAAATGCCTCCAATCCATCCCTCTCGAAAGCTCCTTCCTACCCAGCCCCAAAGATATAAAATCCCTAAGGTTTTAGCCAGTTCTGGCTCTCCTTCCTTGAACCCTGCTGCTCTCCCTTCTATCTGGGCAAACAAATGCCCCGAGTCCGCCCAGTTCTCACAACTTTCATCACTCCTGCACTTCCTTCAGAGCGTGGTTCACGGCTCGTCTTCACGTGCCTTCATCTCTCATTAACAGATGCTAAACCATTGGCTTTTGCCTCTCCATGATTACATTTCAGCTCCAAGGAGGGTGGCCCAGTGCACGAGGCTCCCGCCATTGCGGGGTCTGGAGAGGGCTAGATGTATGCAGGCTTACGCTTGCTTTGCAGAGAGGCTGTTTCCATGACTCGAACCCGTGACCACCAGGTCACAATGTAGCACCCTTACCATTGAGCCAAGGCTCGCCCTCTACATTTCAGTTCCAAGAGAGTATAAAATTCTACAAGGATTTTATTGTGATGGAAACTTTTCATTTCAGCAGCTTTGCACAGTCCTTAAAACTCCGTGATTAGCAAGTGGTGCCAGGTCCTCTAGACCTTTGGCAACTTGCCATGCTTTGACAGTTCTTTTTTCCTTTAAAAGATAAGTAGTTTTAATTTTATTTTATTTTTTTGAAATGGAGATAACAGTTTTATTAGGACAGAAACGTTACATACAGCAGGGGCAAGGCGTCCCTAGAAGTGTGTACAACAGAATAAAACCCAAAAAGTTATACACCAACCCTTAAGATTCCAACTTCCTTTTCTCCCTACAATGGTTAGTCGTCACCAACTCTTCCACCTCCACACCTTACTTGGCCAATCTGTCTGCTTGCTCGTTTGCTGACCTACTCATATGATAAAACCCCGGGTGGTGCAGCAAGCAAAGGTCTCTTGTCTCCGAGATTATGTCTGCTAATTTCCAAGGGCCGATTGCCTTACTAATAGCCCGTGCAAAAGAATTTGAAGAATCTTCTTTGACGATCAAAGGCTTACTCGAATATTTGACATACAACCTTAGGCTCCAAAAAATTGATGTAATATCTTTTGCAGGGAATTGTTGTGGCAATTGATGAGCCAAGCTTTCAACCAAAAGATGACCAAATAGTTGAAGGACTGAAATTAGGTCACTATAATTGGGCTTCAAAACAGCCTTCAAAAGACCTCTTAGTTGTTCAAGCTCCCTAAACAAGTCTCAGTCAGGAGGAATTTGTGTCAGCCCTTTTCAAGCCTTTTAGTTTACTGGTGGAACTTTCTAATTGAAGAAGAATTCACAACCTAACTCCCCCCCCCCTTTTCTCTCTTTCTCACCTGTAACTACTCTGCTCAGTAAGCCATGAATCAGGCCATATGTTCAAGTCAAGTGGATTACTTACAGGAAGATATCATTTATGGAACTCCTGGACTGAATTGGAAGAATATCCTACTAGTGGATTCGGCCAATAATGCTGGGATTGCTTAGGTGGAAGCACTTCTTGCAGATCCAACAATCTTCATACAACTATTTTTAGCAAATCATCTTACTAAGAAAAGCTAAGGTTGTTTTGGAAGTGATTCCAATGCTTGGATCGTCCAGGTCTATCCCTTTTACAACTCAATTCCAACGGCTTTCCACCAAATTCTTTCTGATTCCATGATGGGAATTAAGTTTCGGAAGGAATCATCACCAAATCTAAAATGAATTATGCAGATCCAAAGCACTCAGGGTTCAGATTATGCATCCAAACCACAACAGTTGCAAAAACTTAGCAAACCTTGAAGAACAGCAGAACTCTAACGCAATTTGCACATGAAAAACAGCTTGCAACAACCACAATGACATACACAACAGACAAGAACCAGATCGGTCGTACTCTGTGCTTGTCTTCAGAATTTATAACACAGAACCAAGAACCGGCATTCCAAGAGATAGCAAGTGAAGAAACTTACCAGGAGTGAGATCAAACAGTACAGAAATTTGACATTCTCAGGATCCACAAGAACCGGCATTCCAAGGGATAGCAAGTGAAGAAACTTACCAGGAGTGAGATCAAACAGTACAGAAATTCGACATTCACTGAAACTCAGCAAGCAGAAATCATGGATCTCATGAAAAGCACTGAAATTGTTTCCTTCTCTAAAAATTGGCACAATTCAAGCCATGTGCGGGGGGACTTGGATTCAGATTACAACTACAAATCACCTAGTGAAACACAAGGAAAGAGGATGAACAAGGGAAAGGGAGCTTGGATTCAGTTCATTATGACTTCTCTGTCTTCACAGTTCATTCCATTTAAGATAAACAATAACACACGAAAAGTGAAATGGCAAATAAGCAAGTTGATTGTCATGTTTCTTTAAGAAGAGGAGAGATTGAAAACTGAAATGCTTGATAGTGCTCATTTGACCACTCATTATCCATCGAAAGCGTACTTCAAGAAAGGGTAAGCAAAGTTGGACCAAAGACAACAAAAGGACTGTAGATGGATCAAAATACCAGGTATCAAGTACCACTTTTGTAAGAAAAGAGGACACATGAAAAAAAATGCTTTAAGTACAAGGAATACCTTGGAAAGAAAGTTAAACCTCAAACCTCTGTCTTACAAATCTTATTTGGTAGTATTCCTAGAAACACCTGATGGATAGAGAAATGGAAGAATTAAGATCTCTAAACCCCTACTGCACTACATGTTTTCTTTTGCGTTTTTTATCTCATGGAGTCTTCTCTCAAACAGTAATGAGCAGATTTCTTTCTCATAAATATTGCTAAATTTCACCTTGTTGCAATCCATAGTCCTCTTCATTAATGGGTTACTTTCAATACCAACAAAGGCTCAATCCAAACCGAGTTCCCGCAGTCCATAGTTGCAAATCATATCTTCAATACTTCAGCTCTAGAATAGAAAATTCACCATCAATTTTTATTTCATAATGATATATGGTGCTGAATACCCAACAACAATACAATGTGCACAAAAGATCCTTGGCAACAGACCTCAATGTGCGTTGTACGAACAGGAATCCCTGAGACTGAACGTTTCTTCATAGTCAATATCTTTCAATGTGAGATAACTGATAACTGTACTTGGGGGATTTGTGAATGAGGGTCTCACTTATGACTGTTAGCATGATGACTAATAACTGAATCCTTGAATCCCAGATTCAGCTCATGATCAAGAAATGGGAGTACCCATAGATTAGGTCATTCAAGAGCCTCTACACATATCATTATTCAGGCGTCTATTGTTCCATTTAGGCCTCAGCATGTTACATGTATGAGTATTTTCATCATTGATGATACCTGTGTACAACCTCAATTTGCTAATTTAATAAATGTTATTCAGTGATTTAAATTATGCTCTGTTTAAGAAATAGATTACAGGAAATTGGGTATCCAAAAGCAGAGAAAGTAGGAATTCTTCAAGAACAAGAGTAATATTACAGATTAATATAAGAAAATAAGAAAGCGGTATGTCAAGAAAAAGTTCAGCCATTGACAAACATGCCAAGCTTAAGGAACTGAACAATTTAACGGATGCAATCAAAATTTATGTAATTGGATCAAGGCAACAGAACTACAGACTCATATGTCAAATGAAAACCAGAGTACAATGGTCTATACAATAGAAACCAGAAATATCAGCACACTAAAATCTTTGGGTTCCATCTGACTAAAAGGAATTTTGTAACTACCACTCAGCCCTAGCCTGTATCCCTTTGTGAGAGAACCCTCTTTCCATTTCATTATTGTTTCAAAGCATCAAATGATATCAAGAAAATATAGCGTGAAACAAAATTTTGGACAACTAGGTTCATCTCTTCAGTAAAATAGAATAGACAATCAAAGTTTTCCCTGATATAGAAGTGACACGCACAATTGGTAGGCTCCTTCCACCTTACTGACAAATACTGGGAGAGACTGCTAAGAAACCAAGCAAGACAATATTACATTCATAACCTCAAAAGTCATAACCAATAATGTAGCGACATATAGAAAATCAAGAGAAACATAAAACAGCCGAATATACCACATACTACTCTCATCATGCATGCATGTTACATCAAGTCATTAAGTGAAACAAGTGGAAATACAAAAACATACACTTCTAACAATTCAAATTCAGTGACCTTTGATTTCGAAATTTTAATGGCAACTATTAGCTGCAAAGATGTGTTGTTTCTGATTTTCTTTGCGTACCTGTTCTTTGACCTACTTCAATTTACTTTAAAACTTCTTATGAAGCCTGGAAACACGCATGCAGGAATGCATAAACACACATGTGTGTACAATTATTACAGTACTCCTGGCCAGCAGGTAGGCATGGGGTCGGATATAATTTTATGTATTTTATTTATATGTCCTCATTTCTTTCATTTTGTTGTAGTTGTATACCTGATTTGACAGTAAAGAAAATCTCTATATGCGTCCGAATACGTTACATAGACAAAGTATCAGTTCAGGGTATTATTTCCTTCCTCTCCATTAGTCCAATCTACAGCCAAGTCTTTCCATGCCTTTAATATTTTCATTGACTTCATTTTAAGAACCACCCCCAACCAGCAGTACTTTCAACTCCAAAATATCAGCCTAAGCATATCTGCTGCTAACTGCCACTCATGAACATCGCCATCACCGTGGAAGACTCTTTTGCACCCTTACCCAGCCATCATGATTCCTAAATCCTAAATAATAATACATCATCAGATGGTCTCACCCTCCAAGAGAGGCAATCTCTTTAGGCAAGCACCCCTTGTTACCCTTGAACTGCAACCCAAAATGCAGTTCAACCTGTAATCAACTTTTTCACCAGTGATCTTCAAGTCTCCCCATCATGAGTTAATACTTACTAGCAGAAGATATTCAATATGTTCTATATGAAAACCAAGTTGATTTCACTAATTGCACACATGAGCCAAACACTCTCTTAAGACAGTGATTGTTACCCTTATTACCATGTCAGAATTTCTTCCAATTGATTATGTCCATACCTTATTTCCGAAATTTGTTAAGTGGGTTTTCAAAATGTTTGGTGCTCGGCCAATTTTAAGGCTGACACTTTTGCTCGGTTGCAGTGTCCGTGAAAGAGTAAGAGACTTTTGATTTTTTTCAACCTTGACATTGTGTAACTTCTGTATTTTTTTTTTGAATGTGTGTAACTTCTGTATTTTTTATTTTCTCTTCCGGTGTCTTTCTTTGTATGTTTGAACCACATAGGTCTTCTTACTTTAATTAATGAAATTAACCATTCAAAAAAAAATGTCAAGCCTATGTACGAGTAGGTCAGATACCCTTTGTTTTAAAAAAATTATAAGAATTATATATATATATATATATATATATATATATATATATATATATATATATATATATATATATATATAGAGAGAGAGAGAGAGAGAGAGAGAGAGAGAGGAAACGGTTTCTACACTAGTGTAGATAAGTTATCTACACACTTGCTTAAAATACAGTGGAGGGCCACATTGTTTGGGTGATCCAAACCATTCATTTGATTGGCCCTCACATAGATAGGGTGTCCACAAAAGATCAGCTCCATAGGATCATCCTAACCCTTCGAACCGTGGAGCCAAAAAATGGCCAGATTTGTGAAGGTTTATACACGTCCATTTTACCTCCACAAATCGTAGGGTTGGGATGATCCTATGGGGCTGATTTTTTGTCGACACCCTATCTATGTGAGGACCAATCAAATGAATGGTTTGAATCACCCAAACAATATGCCCTCCACTGTATTTTAAGCTAGTGTGTAGATAACTTACCTACACTTGTGTGTAGAAACCGTTCTCTCTCTCTCTCTCTCTCTCTCTCTCTCTCTCTCTCTATATATATATATATATATATATATAGAGAGAGAGAGATGGCGGTATTTAATTAGGGGGAAAAAGCGTGTTAGTCGACTAACATATAGGTGATTATTATTAAGGTAAGAGACTAAAGTACCCTTTGGTTACTCCCTCTGAAGCTGGAGCATGTGTGTGTTTGTGTGTGTGCAACTATGTATCACCCATGCCCAGTTTGGAACACATAACAAAAGGGATCCTAGCAAGGATTTTGGTAAAGACATCACCCAACCGATCCTTGGACTTCACGAATGGCGTACATATCTTCTTACTTATAACTGCATCGCGGACAAAGTGACAATCGAGACTCAATGTGCCTAGTTCTCTCATAGAAGGATGAATTGCTGGCAATATAGATTGCTGCTTGATTATCACAAAACATGACCATAGGTATATCAGATACAGCTCCAAATTCAATTATAAGATTTTTTACCCACATTAATTCGCATGTAGTAGGTGTCATTGCTCTATTCAGATTCTACACTTGAACATGCCACAACAGTTTGTTCCTCTCAACTCCAAGATACAAGATTCCCACCAACAAGTGATTTGTGCCTCTTTGGATCTGCAAATTGAACACCTTTATCACATAATATTTTATATTCGGATCCATGGGTATCTCTGCAAGTTTAAATCCTAACATTCTCGTCTCAGTGTGAAGATCTGTCACATGCTTCCTTCGGGATAGCCTTATGCCATCCTTTTTCTTGCAATCTTTATGCTTTGAAACAAGAGTACAATTATAAATGATGTTCTGTGCTGAACAAAGACATAATGATCGGCATGACTTTGACGAAATCCAAGGGATACAACTACTCTGCTGAACTTATCGAACAAAGCTCTAGGAGATTTAGGGGTGTCAACAGATCCACTTCGGATCAGATCCAACTATGTCTTAGTCACCATCCATTCAAATCCCTTATCGGTCAGATCGGATTCGTAGTGTTCTTCGGATCCTACTTCTTGTGTCCCGGTCACGACCTGTTTCAAATCGTACTGTCCATCGGAGTGTCCTAGTAGGTCCTACTTACAAAACGGCAAAAAATCTCAGCTTTCTTCATTTGAAATGCACTCCAAAACTTCCTCAATTCAGAAAAGAATTAGTTTTGGATGTACTTTTTTGTCGTTTTTTTGTACTCTTGATGTCATACTTGATGGTGACATCTTGTCCCCGGCTTGTAACATTCGTCATTAGTAATATATAGTCAATTTTTTTTTTAAAAAAAAAAAAACCCATGATTTTGATGAAGAATAGGATTTTATTGTTGAAATGAACTTCAATGTTTGAGGGTGTGCGACGATAAAACTTTCTAGTAACTACTCCTTGTTGAGGGTGAGTGGCAAGTTTACACGAAGAAAAACCGATCAAGGAAAGGAAGAGAAAAATATGTCTGGAAAATGGGGGAAGTGGAAAGTCGTAAGCTAAGCAGTATTCAGTTCATTTTTATGAAACTACATCTCCTTTAAGACTTAATATAAGAAATATTTTGAGGGTATTTTAGTAAAAAGACTTCGGATTGTGACTATCCATCGGATTTTTTGCCATGTCTCGATCACGATCAGAAATTTTTCAGATCTTACGAAGAGGATCCAAAATATGTCCATGGATCCTTCCAATGTGCCTAGATCCTGTCTATTAAGGTTCGGATTCGGACTATCCATCGGACCGTCTGGGTCCATTGACACCCCTAAGGAGATTGTTTAAGATCATAAATGGCTTTCTGCAATTTACATGCCATATTCTCCCCTTGAGCAACAAACTCTGGAGATAGCTCCATATATACTTCCTCATTAGGATCTCCATACAGAAAGACATTTTTCAAATCAAGTTAAAACACTGGCTACTTAGAGTGGATTACAACATAAATAAGAACATAAACAAAATTAAGCCTTGCCATTGAAGACAAAGTCTCGAAATAATCGATACCGTATGCGAGTGTAGCCCCCCTTTTTTGAAATATTGTTTGAGTGTAGCCCTTACAACCAGTCTAAGCTTCAACTTTTCAATATTGTCATCAGGTTGGTATTTGATAGAGAAAACCCACCAACAACCAACTGCATCCTTTCACTTAGGTTAGGTAGTAAGTATTACATTACAAAAGCACAAGGCATGCATTTCTTCATCCGTAACCTTCATCCACCCTGGATGAGTGAAGGCTTCTTGAAACGTGCTAGGAATGGAAACAGCAGAAAGGAATAATGTAAAGCAAAGATAGGTAGTAAAACGAAACATACTGACGAAAAGGATATTGAGTACACGATCTTTTACCGTTCTGGATATCTACAGGAGCTTCCAAGTCAATGTAAGAATTCATGGTGGGGATAGGGTCCACAGGCAAATCTGAAGAATTAGTGGATGGCCGACCATCTGGTTGGGCGACCTGGGTAGCATCAACACTAATTAGGTATTTCCTAATTACAAGGTCAAAGCACGGGTGCTAGTTTTGAGTGCGAGAGCATCAAAGGAAACACTTAATAGAAAGAGAAAATAATTTCTCAGGAAGGATACCAACATTATGTACAAAACACACACCCGAATATCCTTGGAGTGAGATGATATACAGGTGATCGAGGAAATAAATTAGAAAATGGAACGTGATTACCCAAATCAGTTGACAGCATACGGTTGATTAAATAACACATAGTAAACCCATCTCTCCAAAAACCTTTAGGAACGTGTATATGGAGCATCATAGAGCGAGGAACTTCAAGTAAATGTCTATTTTTTCTTCATGTAACTTCATTTTTATGTGGAATGTGAATGCAAGAAGTTTGAAGTATGATACCATTTTCAGAGCAAAATGATGAGATATCATTTTGCATATACTCTAAAGCAAGGGAATATGAAGTTGGGCTATGACCCCGGATCCACTCGGAAACATGCAGTCCCTTGCCCCATGATTTCCTCTCATACACCGCAACTTTCTTCTCTGAGGAATGGGTACCTGATCCCCTGTGCAAATTCCTCACTGCTTGCAGCTGTCGCATCGTAAAACACAAATATTTTTGTCAAACTGCACTTTTATTTCTTTATGAAACGCTTTGATATAGTGACAAATTTAATATGATCTTTACGCAAAAACACCACAATCATTTGTGAAAAGTCACCCAAGAATGTAACAAAATACTAAAACCAAAACAGACTAGACAGAGACACACGACATGGAACCTAAATAACAGAATGGACTAATGAGAAAGGGGCAAGACTCTTTTTTTTAACATGGGGATGAAAGACCAAACTGTGGTGCTACCTAAGTTGACTCAATTCATACTCAAGAATAGAAATAGGATGAAGAGAAGGAATCATTTGCTGCAACTTTTCCAAAGATGGATGCCCAAGACGAGAATGCCATTGTAGATGAGATGTAGATGACAACATGGTGGTGGAGTGAAGAGACCGATACAGGTAGTACAATATGTTGTGTTCAAGTCCTGCACCAATCTCGTCTGTAAATCCTGGGAAACACAATGAGAGGGATAGAAGACTACAGAACATTTTGAAGAATGAGTTAATTGACTAAATGAAAGCAAGTTAACAAGAAATTTTGAGATATATAAAACATGGAAAAGAGAAAGAGACATAGTAGGATGGACCATTCCTTGCCAAAAGACTCTAGAATGAGACCCATCAGTGAGTGTAACAGAAGAACTAGGTGCTGAATTAGAAAAGGAGGAGAAAATACCAGACTCACCAGTTATGTGTGAGGAAACCCTAGGATCAATGACCCATGATGAAGAAAATGGTTGAAAGACTGTAAAAGACCTGAGCCAGCAAGAATCGGGGTATCAGAAGTGGAAGAAGGTTGTTGAAGAAATTTCCCGTACTCTTCTCATGAAAGGACAATATTAATACGAGATTGGCGGTATTGTATTATCAATGGATTTTGAATTAGCACCAACATTTACTGATAATTGATTAGCCCACTCTGGCTTCCCAAACTTGTCCCAACACTTATTCACAATATGATTTGTTCTGCCACAATAAACACATTTTCCAATTTCTCTACATCTACCTAAGCCTCCCCCTGAATCGTTGCCCCTAGCATGACCAACAGAACCACATCCACGGCCATAATTTGTAGATACAAGATCTAAGGATTCCTTTGTTGTGATAAAATCTAATGGGGAGGAAGTCACCGCAACACATTGTAGACATGAGTACACATCATGCATAAGATGGAATGGTGTCACCGGCCAAAGTTGTCATTTTACTGAATTATAACCAGAAATCAGCCAAGACAAAAAATTAGCAACCTAGAATTCTTCACGTTGCTTCCTAACTAACTCCAAGTTGGTAGAGACCGATTGATATATGTTTAACTCTTCTCACATATCCTTTTTTTTTAAATGGTCTTCTCACATGCCCTTGAGAGTGCTATAGTACTCACTCAAGGATTTGCCTCCTTGTTTCAGCATAAGAATATCATCGCAAAACTGATAAATCTAGGAAATATTTTTACCTTAAGAATATTGCTCTCCTAAGTCTTACCACACGTCACATTAGCAGTGCTAATATAACTGTGGAACTAATGGAGGGTTCCATACCATTGAGCAGCCATGTCATCATTATAATGATTTTTCATCCAGTCATCATAGTCCTTGACAGTAAGAAGAGGAGGATTCGCTGTTAAAAAGTTGAGCATACCTTTGGCACCAATAAGGATCTTAAAGGACTAAGCCTAAACAAAATAATTTCGTCTATTCAATTGAACAGACACGATTTGCTTACCTAACAAGTCACCAGACACTCTCACACTAGATGTAGAATTTGCTGAGTTTTCCATACTGTAGCATTGTCAGATATCATGCATATCTGATAAGCAGCATAGTCCAAATCTGAGATACTAGATCCAACGGGCACAATGTTATTGGATCACATGATTAAAATACAGGCAACTAGTAAGTAAATCACCACATTAAAGCAATAATACCAGATATGATCCACACAAACAAGCCACGATCAACACAGGACAACTGACGGTAAGGAAGTCAACATCTAGAGAAGAAACGAGATATTTAATCCTACAGAAGACAGGTGTAGAAACTGATCATTATGGAGGAAGAGAAAAGAAAGAGAAATTTGGGGTATTATCAGACCAGATCAGATCTAAATGGGGTTCTGATCAGATGTGAGAATAAAAAAGATTGAAAGAAGAGAAAAAATCCGATCATTTTCAAGGCAATCAGTCCGGACCTTGGATTAACACAAAGAAGGGAAAAGAATTAGAAGACAGAGATGAAAAAAAGGAGATCATGTCTGATTTAGAGATGAAAAAGGGAGGAAGAAGAGATCTGATCCAATTTAGCGGTGAAACCAGTACCTTCTTTTCAGATCTGCTCACGTATGGCCCTAGGACAGGAGAGAAAATCAGATTGCATGCTCTGATACTGTGTCACGGCATGTCTAGAGTAAGGATAGAAAAAAACCCGCAGAGAGAGAGAGAGAGAGAGAGAGAGAGAGAGAGATTATGCCATTGTGATTTTTTTTTTCCGCGGGAGGGGGGTTTAGCCGACCTCGAATTAAATCGACTTAACATCTAGGCGATTATTGTTAAGGTTGAACACTAAAGTACCCTTGAGTAAATAATACAACAGCATTTATTATACTTTGACAATATATATGGTGAAACAAGAAAGATTTGCTTTCTAAAGATCTGAAGCAACCATCACCAAATCCTTTTTTTTATATGTTTCGAAATGGTGATCACAAATCCGATTGTTCCAACCAAAACAACAGCAAAGAAAAATAATAAAAACAGCTTAAGGTTAAATTATACCTACTTCGTCTAAATGTGCCTCGATTTTTCCTTTTTTAACTATGGGCAAGGGGGCAAAATTTTGGTTTAAGCAAGCTGAGAAGTGACTCACTGAGTAAGAACTAAACCAGTTTGTAAATTAGTGCAGCAGATGATTTAAACTGCAGTCATGCAACACTAATGAATACTTGAATAGCCAGTCAAGCCACATGTACTACATGGATATGCAGAGAGAGAGAGAGAGAGAGAGAGAGAGAGAGAGAGAGAGAGAGAGACTACCAACGACACTACTGGGTCTTCTTTTCCTTGCTTAGGGGTACTGATATCCTGCTTAGAACGGTGTCATCAATTTTCTTGTACCATTTTAAGAAGGTTTTGTGCAGCGCACACAGTTTGTCATCAATGTGAACTCGGTACTTGTCGTACAAAGCGGGAACTGTGAGAGAAAGAAAAACTCCTGCAGAAAAGGTCACAGAAATAAATCTATATGAGATGGGAAACATCCATTTGTCACACTGTGCAGGTGTAGCTAAGTCTGATCATTCAAGAAAGAAAGCAAACACCAGAACATTAATCAAAACAAGCAATCTGTATAGGAATATCGACAGTAGGTTCTACTGAATCTCACCAATATAAACCAATGTAAGGAAATTGAAGAGACTTCCAATATACGAAACGAGCCACAGTCCAAGAGTAACCTGGAACACAAAACCAAGTCATAGAATAAGAAAATTTTAGTTTCAGCAAGCAGTAGAAAAGCACAGCGTCCCATTAAACCAACCTCAAGGAAAAGCTTTGCATCTCTCTTGATAGCAATGTCATGTGCGACTGCCAACACCCGATTGATCCATGTCCTAGCTGCATCAGCCGCCTTCCAGACAAACTCATCCGAAATTTCCAGATTGGGAAGCGGAGGAAGAGGTCTGGATCACAACAATAATGACAAATAATAATAGTAATTAGGTTTATTAAACCATGGAAGAAATTGAAAATGAGAATATGAGAAAGGGAAATGATATCAGCACAACCACGTTTAGATTTTTTTCACAAACCATCTTGTCTTTTAGTATTTAACGAGCTTTCAAAAGGCTTTTACATTTCCCAAAAGGCTCTCACAAGCCAATTAAAGAAGAAAAGACATCCGGGGCTGTGCAAATATCAAACTATGGCTGTGTTGATAACATTTCCCTATGAGAAAACCTAATTGACTTGGCAGAAATAACACAGAATTGAACTACTACCTATTGAGAAGAGACGCAGACTTAGCCCAGAAAAACAGGATTACAACCAGAAGAAGAAGCACGTTGGTGATGAGCGATGAGAGGCTGTAACCAGCTCGTTCGAAAAGGAACCACAGAGTAGTTGACGCGACGAGTAGAAAAGCTGCCGTACTCCGACGCTTCCATAACAGCACATCAGCAACTGCCAACACCATTAATTCATAATATTTTGGAAACATCAACTTGACATCAAGAAGAGTTGTTTTAATCACGTCTCTTAAACATTTTTTTTTTTGAAATGGTTCACGTCTCTTAAACATCTCTTGTTCTTAGGTCAAATGAGATTAATTTTTTCAAGAAAGACATGGTAACCCTACAAATTTCAACCTATCAACACCAATTTTCATTCATAAAATGTATATAGATGTGTATTTAACCAAGAGAAGGCTGTAAATATCAATTTTCATTTGCGAAAAATTAAAACCATATCCATTTCCATGCTTGCAGTAGCATACAACTTGCATTGTACATTCCCAAAATGAAATCAAATATTAGAAACTAGTAAGAACATAATAAAAGTAATTTCCAGAATCATCAGACTTGGAACCCTACCAAATACTACAAGCTCGGAATTCATATAATCTGAAAAACGAAATTAAAGAGAGAAATAGAGAGACAAAGAGGGAAGCTAATATGTATGGATCTAAATCTAAATTGGAACCCTAGAATGACTGATTTCACATCCACGGTTATTCATTCGAAGAAAACAAATAACATTAAAAAAAATTTGAAGAAAACAAATAGAGATGGAAAATGGATATATATATATATATATATATATATATATATAGAGAGAGAGAGAGAGAGAGAGAGAGAGAGAGAGAGAGAGAGGGAGAGAGAGAGAGAGGGAGAGGGAGAGAGAGGGAGAGGGAGGAGTGAGGAAACCTTGGCCTCCGCCAAGAGCTTGATGAACGGATTTATGAGAAGGTGGAGGAGGAGCGACGGAAGAGGAATCCTTCTCCGGCGCAGATGCACGGTCCAGATCTTCTCCCATCTTCGTTAGGGTTCTTTTGGCAGTTTCAATGATCGGATCGGTCGATCTGATCGATCTCCCACGATCACAACGAGAAGAAGGACCAGAGAGAGAGAGAGAGAGTTTTTAAAACACAGGAACAAACAAACTGATGGATCATGGATATACGATATTTCTATGTCTTCAGAACATTAAAAAAAGAGCTAATTATATTCCCACTACGATGTTTTGATAATGGAGCGAACTCACCTTTGTCTTTTACCATTTAACCCGCTTTTCAAAGGCTAATACAATTCCCCAAAAGTATAGAGACGCGTGCAAGGTTTGAGTTTGCATCATTATCAAAACATGGTAGGTGTGAATATAAAAAAATAAAAAAAAATAAAAAATCTCTAAGTACATTTAACATTTACAAAAATCATAATGCACTTGTTTATGTGCCATTATTAAAGGGAAATGATTTCAGCGCTCCAACGTTTTGATAAACATGGGCTGTCAGATGAATATTAAAGCCCTTTAAATACTACACGACAAACACGGGAGCGCATGTTTGTCAAAACATTGGAGCACTTGAAATCATTTCCCTTACTAAAATGGGTTGTTATTTTTTTATAGAGCATACTTTGATAATGTACATTATTCATGTAAAAAGGACAAGGGTTTTAACTAATGACCTTGACAATATATGTACGATTTAGTCATAGAACTTCCGATATATATGAATTTTGGCTTTCCTTGAGTTATAGATTAGAGGTAGAGTACAAAAGTTAGGGGTGCAACTCGGGTTGATTTTTGGAAATTTGGGTTTAGCTTTTACCTTAAAATCGGGTCGGGTTCAGGTTCAGGTTGATTCCAATTCATTTTTTAGCAAAAGCTCAACCCAACCCGACCCAAGTTGCACCCCTAACGAAAGTAATTGAAACTAAGGCCATGTTTGGTGGCCATGAAAACTTTTGCTATGAAATATTAGTTTATCAAGTGTTGGAATAGGGAGAGAATTGAGAGGGCGTGATTGAGGAGAGGGTGAGAAGTGGCCAAAAAACACAGAAGAAAAACTCTACTCAAACTAGACTTTTTGCCTTCCTTATTTTTCAGCCACTTCACAGTATATCCTCTCTCTCTCTCTCTCTCTCTCTCTCTCTCTCTCTCTCTCTTACGTGCGTCATCATTTCCAGTCTCTTAGGGATGAGTCAGCAGCTAAAGTTTATTGTGATAAGTGTTAGTTGGGTGTTATTTGGTTTATTAGATTTAGATAAAGTTGAACTTAGAGTCCTAATACTAGTGAGTCTTTTGCTTTGTTCTTTATAAAAACTGTGTAAGCATCTAGTGGAAGGAATGCAGAAATTTATTCCTAGAAAGTGTTTCTTTGTGCACAAAGGAGAATTGACCCTTCCCTCTAAGAAGATCAATTCCGTTATGAACCGGACCGGGTTCGTAACACTCTCTCTCTCACGCTCGCGCACACATGCACACACACACGGTAAGCTTAACATTCCATGAAAAAAATTTCATATTTGCCAGATAGCCTAATATGATACTCTAATAATAGAGTCCTTGCATACTGCGCTTGTTGTTATAAATATTTTCTTTCGTATATCCAATAACTCATAAATCTCCAAAATTTTAGTCAAGCTATTTTTAGTCGAAGTGAGAGTGGTTTCAAATGAGTTGCTTATGTGAGTGATTCTAAATGAGTAAAAATAGAAAGAAAAGAATAAAAATTGCAATGACCATGCTTATCATATTTCAGTAGGAGTAAGAAAATAATGATGATTTTTTAGTCTTTTATAGGTCAAAAAATCAGTATTCTTTGATAAATGTTCTTGGTAAAAATCTGTATTACGAGTGCAACTTGAGTTGGGTTCAACCCAAACCCAACAGGTTCAACCAGATTATGGGTCGTGTTGGGTTATGGTTGCAAAAAGCCAACCCGATTTAATTTCAGGGTTGGATTAGGGTTGAGGCCTTGGCAACCCGACCCGACCTGCACCCGACCTCGTCCTCTATATTTATCGTGGTTTTATTAGGGTTACATCATGTTCTTTTATTTTTCTGCTTGGCCCCAGGTGAACCCGAACCCAACCCGATTTGGAAAAAAAGAGGTTGGAGGATTGGGTTAGGGTTACGGTTAGGGTTGAGAGATTTAGAGGCTGGTTGGTTAGGGTTGACCATCCTCGACCCAAGGTTTGGTTTAGGGTCAAGGGAATGCTATCTCGGGTTGGGCTAGGGTTGGCCTCAACCTGATGCAACCATACTCGAATTGCACCCTTAATCTGTATTAAACTTTAAGAAATTTAAAAAAGGCTAATGATATTGGCACTGCCATGTTTTAATAATTGCACAAACTCAGCTTGTCTTTTCTTTTTAATAGGCTTCTGAGAGCTTTTTGGGAACAGTAATAACCTTTGACAGCTGTTTAAATAATAAAAGACAAGATGAGTTAGTGCAATTATCAAAACATGGTAGTGTGAATATCAGTTTTCCATAAAAATTCAAAATTTTAGAAAGGCCCTGTAAGAGCTTCAAGGAATTGGGTACAAAGATTCAAATCAAGGTTCATAGTGACTAAGATCACAAAATTCAAAATATGTTTGTTGTTGAAATTGACTAAGATAACAAAATTCAAATGTGTTTGTTGTTGAAAGTGAAAGTGAAAATCTATATACAAGCAACAATCTGCATTCAACCACCAAAAATACATATTATTCGATACTAAGGATGCAGATTAGTATGGCATTTTCTCAACAAAAAAATATGGTACGACAGTTGAGGCGTTGGTGATCCCACATTGATATAGGAAAATCTCACACCAGCTGGACCCTGGAATTTTATTTACATAAAAGAAAATTTTCTCGCCACGGGCACAAACCATGAAACAATTTCTTGATAAACTGAAGAATTATCAAATATTTTTCTACAATCAACAAAATGCTTCTTGGGTACTTCCGAAAAAAGAAAAGACATATATTAAAGAGTTTATCAGAAAACCCAAGAGCATAGAGGTTTTTTAAGACCACAGTGATGGATGCCAAGATCTTCATATGCCGCGCACTGATCCATAGATCATAAAACCTGCATTACAAATGCGTTAATGCACCAAGGGAAGCAGCCTACTTCAACTCTTCACCGTTATCAGAATCCTCGTCATCTGAAGACTCTTCTTTCTGATTATTTTCCTCTGGAGCACCCACTTGATTCTTCTTCTGGCTCTTCCTCTGTTTCTTCTTCTGACGTTTCAAACGCTTTCTTGCAGTCCGTTCTTCTGCGGCTTTCATTCTTTCCTCTCTTCTCATATTAAACTCAGTCAATTCTTTCCTTTTCTGGTAGTCCACATCCATCCTTGCAAGCCTGTCTTGCTCTTTCCTTCTCATTTGCCGATACTGTTGCACACACAAAAAGGTCAGAAACAAGAGGTTGAACTCAAATTGCAGTTCTATGTGAAAGGATTAATCATGTCAAATGGAAGAAAACAAAAAACAGAAACCAGTTTATCCTCGAGAACAGAAATAAATGGAACATATAAATACTACTTTCAAGGGAAACGGTAAAATGTTGCTATGCTAGATTGTATTAGGCTGCAGCAAGCTATTCGTACGTGGCCTACATAAGCACATACATGGGAGCCCTTGACAGGCCAGCCATCTGTAGCCAGTTTAAAACAGCCACCTCACATTTTGGCGGTATCCGGCCTTGTTTCAATAGTGTGTGTTCCACATTTTCAACAATTAATAAAAGAATATTTTTTTCTATAAACATATGCCTAGCTATTGTTCATATCCGAATGGGAGGCATTTCGACTTTAGAAGGGATGCAGCAATGTTCACATCAAGATACATGCTGGACTCTGGAACTGAATTTACCCCAGATATGAAATGTCAATGAAGAGCACCCTCATACAGGAAGTACTGAAGCATTCGCCCGCAGTTGACACAATACTTTAATGCCCTGCAAATAATCCCACCGATGCAAGGGGGTATGTGTTCCCCATCCAAAACCAATGTGGGAGAGACAAACACAAAGGAAACTTTAATCCATGTGTGTATGACGGCCACTTTTTGGGCCGGCATGTGCCACGTAGATGTGATCAGATCCGTTGATTCAACCAGTGACCACAAGTCCAGCCAATGATGTTCAGACTTCAAAACACCAAGCTTACGGTTGCGAAAAGAAATGAAAAATCATTGGTTTTTTTTTTTAGTTTTTTTTATCTTACGAATGGGATCCATTCAGCATGGGACCAAGACTGTGGAATGCGTCTTGACAATTTACAAGATCAACATATCGATTGCACATAGTTGTCCCTATGTGGACCCAAAAATTGATTGTTAGCATTGACCCCAACGGCGACTGTCTGCCTAGTAGTACCCAGATTAGATAGAAAAATGCTAACAAGACTGTCAGTTAGGTTCCTTCCAAGTGTGCATGCGAGCGCGCGTGTGCGCGCGAGTGTGTTCCCCACCTTAGATGGGAAAAAGCTAACTCTCCCAATGATTACTTCCCATTATCCCCTCGCTGAAAATTTGTGTATTTTTCCTCAAGCCAACTCTCACCCTTTTAAGGTAAGAGAGCATCATACTTAATATACACATGCATCTGTTGTACCTCTCACCTGAAAGAGATGGGACTCATCTCACACCTTGACTAAATAATCCTATTAACTGTCAACAAAACACCATTATTAATTCCTGATAAACCCCATTAATTGTGTATCCCTCTCGTAGTCCTCACATTGTGTAACCCACATGGGGCAAAATGGCGGTATTGGATTGAGTGTATATTTTTTTAACGAAAATTAACAACTCCATTCATATATTAAAGGTCGTACAATTGAAACAGGAACAAGATGTCCCCGTATACAATAGCATAACACAAAAGAATGGATTGAGTGTGTATTGTCAGCATGGAGCATGGTTTTCTATTCTTGTTAGTATATCTCCCCCAAAGAGGTTCTTCAAAAGTTCAAGATGTTTCGGAGAAGAGAGCGGTGTGTGCTGTTGCTGTTGCTGTTGTTGGGTTGGGGGGTGTCTGCACTCTGCAATAGTTCAAGGTGTTTGAGACATGGTGGCTCCTTATCTCCTGTATAATTTAATGTAGTGGCATAAGCACCGACCAAGTTGGTGCAAAAGTTAATTTGAATAGGAGTGCCTAATATAAGGATTCAAAGTTGGCAATTTGGAGTTCAAAGTTTGTCAAGTTACTTATGTTCAATACGTTGATGACACCCTTCTATCATGTAGGAAAAGGTTTGAACAAGCAACAAACCTAAAGGTCGTGCTGTAATGTTGTGAAACCAGTTAAGGGCAATGGTTAAATTTAAATTACACTAAACTTACAATTATGGGAGTGAGGGAGAATTAATTGATGACAGATACTATAAATGTAGGTTTACTGAATTTACCTGCTAATTCTCTATTGCTCCATTTGGTTGCTTGGCGGTGGCTCGGAGAGTAGTGGAATATGAAGTCAAAAGTAGTCAAAAGAGAGGACACAAGCATTTTGATTTGTCTAGAATTACCTAGGAGAATAGTGTAAGTAGTGTTTGGTTGCGCGGCATATACTTGGAGCGTAGGAGAATAAGTAGTGTTGTCATTACTAATATAGGGAGAGAGGAGAGAGGAGAGAGGAGAGAGAGAGAAAGAGAGAGGACCATTCCCTATAAAATTCAACCAAAAAGTCCTTGCTTTTAGAAATAAATTGGTATAAAAGTCATAAGGAGAGGACAAGGAGTCCATGTCAGCAGACAAGCAATTATTACAAGGCAGACATCCAACAAGGGAGTAAAAGGGAGTCCAATGCTATTTTGGAAACCAAACGACGAATTTGTCCTACGTGGCAGCTATTCTCCAACAAACTTCCTACAAAATAAAAACCCAATGGCAACCAAACGGAGCATATGGGAGCCTGTGGTGGAAAGGTTCGGGAGGAAGCTATTAGCATGGTAGAGAGGGATGTTTTCTCTAGGTGGTAGAACTAAATTCAGACGGGTCTTTTTTATTATTTAATTAAGAAAATGGCTCTTGCTAACTTAATCAGTATGTTAAGTGTATTTTAGTATATTCATAGGGGTATACTTGTCATTCTCTATGTAACCCATATATATATATATATATATATATATATAGGGGTGTAAATGGATATTCGAAAATTCGATTACCGTCCGCATCCGAATCCGTTTAAAGCGAATATTATCCGAATCCGTTTCAAGCGGATATTATCCAAATCCGTTTAGGAGATATCCGGATCTAAGCGGATGCGAATCTGGTAAATGGTACATCCGATCCGTTTAACATCCGAATCCGAGAAGTATATCCGTTTATTCCGAAAATCCGCATCCGTATCCGTATATCCGAATTCGTATCCGTATCCGGATTCGAATTCAAATTCGGATATTTATTCGAATTCGGATATCCGGATTCATTTTATTATTTTTTAAATAATTTTTAAAGGGTATTACATTTCCTGAAATACTCCTAAAAACCGAGTAGAAGAAGTAGGGTCCACGTATTTGACGCTCACAAGTAGGAGGCCTCATGTAGAAGTAGGGTCCACGATCATGCTAAGCTGCTAACATAGGGAACAAAAGTCTACTTATACTTTTGAAAAATTGCTCTCTATAACAGCTGATGAAATCTACATTTCTTTTTCTCCTTCATTTTTATTAGAATTAATTTAAGAGAAAGCCAACTTGGAATACCAGAGAAATTATCTGATGCTCGACCGTGATGTCACGTCAAGGTGGTACGCCAGAGGTATCACCCTTGAATCCCTTGATATTTGATCCAACAGCAACCTCTTAAAAAGTGGTCTGCTGTTGGATCAAATATCAAGGGTGGCACCGCTTTGACGTTACTTCACGGTCGGGCATCATATAAAAACTCGAAATACCATATGGGGTTTCAGTTTTCTAATAGGGAAATGTTATCAGCACTACTGTATTTTGATGAGGGCACTCCTCACTTTATTAGAAGTACGGTATGGACATCACTATAGGATGATCCAAACCGTCCATTAGATGGGCCACAGCCTAAATAGGTTGTGTCCCAAAAATCATTTCCATAGGTTAATCATAACCCTCCGATCTGAATGTTATAGTGTTGATCCTAACCCTCTGTAGATCGGAGGGTTAGGATAAACCTATGGAAATAATTTTTGGGGCACATTCTATTTAGGCTGTGGCCCATCTAATGGACAGTTTGGATCATCTTATTTTGTGGGCCAAACCGTACTTCTAATAAAGTGAGGAGTGCCCTCATCAAAATACGGGAATGCGGATAACATTTCATGGAAAATAATCTATAACATTGGACAATGTAAAATAATATTTAATTTCTTAGATGTGAAGGGGCATTTTGGTTAATTTCAATGACAAACCCTTAGTTGGCAGTTAGAAAGTTTTGGTTGATGGGTGGGAATATATATTGCAAAATGAGTCTTCCTCATTTGGCTAGTTCATTTTCAAGGATTTTTTTTTCAAAATTACAATTTTCCTTATTTTCTAAGAAAACACATTCCTATTAAACTCTATATTTTCTTCATGGAATTATTGTCCATAATTTTTATGACTTTCCTGCATTTGGTTAATTCATTTTCATGGATTTTTTTTTCAAAATAAAAATTTTTCCTGTTTTCTAAGAAACTGCCCATACATGAATTGATGAACCCACAAAGTCACCTCATGGTCCACACCAAATGAACTGTTAGAAAAATTGAGAAGCTCATATTTGAAGGAGATGAGAACAAAGATTTTGAACACTTTGGATCCCACCACAGGGACCTGTTTGTGTAATCAAGACCGTCGATCTTTTAGACCGTCGTGAGCCAGCCAACCAACACGGTGCTCGTCCAATGTGGAGAGGACATCTCATTTGCAAGGTAAAGGACTACAAAAATCAACGGTTTAGATTTTCCCACAGGAATCGTAAAATGAGGCTTGATGGACCGGGGGCTAGGATTATGCAGTGAAGGTGGGCTTAGATCATTGAATTGAATGGCTTAGATCATTTCTCTCATTTAGGGTTGAATAAAAGTTAAAACCCTAAAATGAGTTTGCTTTTCATTTGGTCCCTCACTCCTTCCTTTAGGCTTTTTGCTGCTGCTAGGGTTTCCAACAAGGCAACGAAGATGAAGAAAATGATCGATCGTGGAGAGAAGAGAAATAGTTAGGGAAATAGCAGAGAGAAGACGATTTTCTTCTTCTTCTCCGGCGGAATCACCGGAATCCAACACTCACGAACAGCACCGCCACCTCATCCTTTCCCCAACTCCCTCCTAGATCTAGATCTAAGTCTAACATATCTCTAAACCAAAACCCACCGATCCCATCTCCATCTTCTACTCCATCAGATCCTAACCTCCTTCTCTTGTTCAAACCCTCTTCATAAACCCCTTCTGCTAAACCTTAGAACATGACCTGTTCAACCCTGGCTAACTTCGGTTATTTTCCATCCAGATCTAGACAAGCTAGTCTCGAATCTATCATTTCTGAGATCTGAGCTTTTGGGGGCCAAGATCTCAAGGATCTTCTTCTTCTCCGAATCGATCTGAGCTTTTGGGGGCAATTTCAAGAGGTAATTTTGACATCATTTGACACATCTTACATCTTTTACATTGATGATTGAAAGTTTTCTTAAATTTGTGGCATCTTTTTTTTTTTTGAATGGCATCTTGACAGACACTGAATTGTAGCTCTTATTGTACAACCATCTGCTACTAGTTCTGCTACTAGTTCTTCATTTCACCATTCGAAGCTCCAAAGCAGTGATTGAAGTTGTATTTGACCACTTGATATCAAGTAGTTCTTGTATGTGCAGGTACACGATGCTACTTATCATTTTGTGAAGCTTAAAATTTTGCAATTAGATGCTAATGATAAAATATCTTTTCAACTTGGATGTTCTCATCATAGAGCAGCTGTAACTGAATTTTTCTATCACAATCTGATTGGTTGCACATTGGAATTAGTAAAAGCATTGTTTCCTTGCTTCACATGATTATAGTTTTGAAATATTCATGATTTATCCTTCATTAACTCAAACTACGTATGCATTGATCTATTGGTTAACCGGCGTTGCAATTTCAGCACTTCTTCCTGTGTGCAGCATATGTCGGTAATGTATTAATTTTGTTCTCAATGCTGATGTCTCATTTTTGTTTACAAATTCTTGTAGCAACAACATCTACGGATGGAAAATGCAGAATTTTTTCCACTTTCATCATGGGTGTTGATTCAAGGTATGTCGAAATAAGCCGTGTGGGCATTTTAATTTGAATTTGAATGAATATTTTCATTATATATTTTGTAATCCAAGCATCTAATATTGGCATTTTCCGATTAATTCAGGGATTCAGGAACAAGCCTGACTTCTGATTTGAAATTTGGAGAGGTACCATTATAAATAACCTTTCCTTTTTGCTATTATAAATGTTGTATTCCTGTTCATTACGTTAAATAAGACATCGAAACATGTGATCCTTCTTTATGAATTATGTATTGTTTATATAGAATGTCCTCCTTTATAAACTGATTGCATATTTGGAGTTGTGTTTTTTTAAACTTAAAGAACAAAGGCAAGGAGTATGAAAATAGTATGCTCTTTTATTTTTTTCGCATCAAGTGTTTTGGTCTTAGAGCAATATATATGTGAAATAATCAGTTGGGTTATGCTTTGATGAGTGTATTGCTGTTGACATATGTGAAATGATATCTAATGGATGGTGTTTTAATGTGTATATGTTACTTGTTTAGATACCTTCATTGAGGTATAGAAGTGCAGATATCAATCATTTGTCTTTTATAATTCATGGTCACAAGCTTCTTTGCTCTTGTTTTTACATTCATATGATTCATTGTTGTTTTCTTTCTAAAATTTCATAAATTTCAGTAACTTTAGTTTTGATTCTTTATTTGGACTTGATGTGTTAGGTTGCAAGTTACAACAATGTCTGATCTTCAGAATTTAGCTAATCCCACGTCTAGTAGTGCTGATGCTACGACACCTAGTTCAATAGGCACCAATACCATACCTTCTCATTGTGGTACAGCTACTGATGCCCCTAGTGGGAGTGTTCCTCCACCTTCCACTGATGATTCCAATCCCATTCCTGAAAATGAACCAAAGCGTCGAAAGACTACATCAGCTGTATGGAATGAATATATTAGGGATGTAAAGGGTGGCGGTGCTGTTGTTGCCACTTGCAAATATTGCAAGAAAAAATTTGATGGGTCAAGTTCAAAAGGAACAACTCATTTGAAGAATCATCTCAATACGTGTCCTAGGAAGCCAACGAAAGATCTTACGCAGTATTATCTTGGAAAGACTAGCAATATTGAGGACCCATCTCCCAAGTTAGCAATACATAAATTTGACCCAGAAGTTGAGAGGGCCTTGTATGCTAAGATGGTTGCAAAACATGACTTTCCTTTTGTTATGGCGGAGTACGAGTATTTTCGGCATTGGATTTCATATTGCATGCCTACTTATAAATTCCGGTCAAGAAACACCGTTAAAGCTGATTTAGTAGGTGTTTATAATAATGAGAAGGCAAGGATTTACAAAAAAATTGAAAACATATCTTCCAAAGTTAGTCTCACTACTGATGGGTGGACACCTGAACATCAGAATCGAGGGTATTTATGTGTTACTTGTCATTATATTGATGAAGAATGGAAGTTGCACAAAAAATTGATTTCTTTTCATGTTGTTGAATATCCACATCGTGGTAAGCGATTGTGTGAGTGGTTGAAGAATCGAATTTTAGAATGGAACATAGATAAGAAATTATTTAGTGTTGTAGTGGATAATGCTAGCTCGAATGGAGGGATGTTGGATGGTATTAGATCATGGTTGCTTGGTAAGGGGTTACTTGTCCACAATGGCGACATGTTCCATATTCGGTGTTCGGCGCATATCGTTAATTTAATTGTGAAGAATGGGATGGAGGTCATTCAAGGGTTAATTGAGGGAATTCGAAAAAGTGTGAAGTATATAAATCACTCTCCATACAGAGATGAAAATTTTTCCCTTGCATTGAGTCAAACTCGGTTAAGTACAAAAAAACGGGTGGGTTTGGATGTTGACACAAGATGGAACTCTACATATGAGATGCTACGAGATGCTTTGGAGCTGAAAGAAGCATTTGAGCGTCTAGGTGAATTAGATCATGAGTATAAATTCCTGCCTACCTGGGATGAATGGGAAAAGGGAAAGAAAATATGTGAATGTTTAAAACTCTTTTATGAAGTGACCAAAAGACTTTCTGGCACCAAGTATCCAACCGCTAACTTTTACTTCATCGAAGTGTGCAAAATTCGTTTGTCATTGAAGGAGTGGCAATCGAGTAATGTTGACTACATTCACTCCATGGCATTTTTTATGCAGGATAAATTTGATAAATATTGGGATGAATGTAGTTTGGTGTTAACAATTGCAATCATTCTTGATCCTCGTTATAAGATGCATATTGTTGAGTATTTCTATGAGAAAATCTATGGTGGTTGTTTTCAAATCTACACAAATAGAGTCCGTAATGTCCTATTAGAACTTTATTCAGAATATACGGACTCTTCACTTGAGGATTCTTTTGGTTGTAGGGTTGGGGATCAAGCTGAATGTTCATCTGGATTAGGTTCTTCAGTTGAAGCTTCTACTCATTCAAGCTTGGATTTAGGAGATTTCAATAGATTTGTTAGAGAGCGTTCTGCTTTATCATCATTTGCTAAAAAGACAGAGTTAGAGCAATACCTAGAAGAGTCTTTGTTCCCATTCAATAAGGACGAAGCTCTTTCATTTGATATATTGCAGTGGTGGAGGCACTATGGAAAAAAATTCCCAACACTTTCAAAGTTAGCTCGAGATATTTTGGCAATCCCAACTTCCACAGTTGCGTCGGAGTCAACTTTCAGTAAAGCACGTAGAGTTATTGAGGATACACGTGCCTCATTAAATTCTGAAACGGTGGAATGCTTACTTTGTACGAAAGATTGGTTGCCACCACTAGACGAGCAAGTAAGTGAAGTGCTAATTTAATTTTTTGTTCTTATTTTATAAGATAATTTTAACAATGACTGATTTTTTTCTATTTTATAATCCGGTTTCAGGCTTTCAATCTTGATTGATGTTTTGGTCCATGCTTTTACAAGTGGAATTTGGACAGGTATATTCTACCTTTACTTGTTATTCTACCTTTAACTATCATTTCTTTTTTAGCTCCATGCATATGTGAAAACAAAAAAAAATCTTAGTGAAGTACATCAGCCCCTTTGCATCTGTTGGGACACCCAGCTGCATTGCAAGTAGCAATATGATCACTTCATTCCTTCAAATGTGAAGCACATAAGCCCCCCTTTGCATCTGTTGGGACACTCAACTGCATTGTAAGTAGCAATCTGGTCACTTCATTCCTTCACACATAAGCCCCCCTTTGCATCTGTTGGGACAACCAGCTGTATTGTAAGTAGCAATCTTTTTCTTTTTTTTTTGAAAACTATTATAAGTAGCAATCTGGTCACTTCATTCATTCAAATGTCAAGCACATAAGCCCCTTTGCATCTGTTGGGACACCCAGTTGCATTGCAAGTAGCAATATGATCACTTCATTCCTTCAAATGTGAAGCACATAAGCCCCCATTTGCATCTGTTGGGACACCCAACCGCATTGCTTAGCAATCTGGTCACTTCATTCCTTCACACATAAGCCCCCCTTTGCATCTGTTGGGACACCCAACTGCATTGCTTAGCAATTTGGTCACTTCATTCCTTCACACATAAGCCCCCCTTTGCATCTGTTGGGACAACCAGCTGCATTGTAAGTAGCAATCTTTTCTTTTTTTGAAAACTATTGTAAGTAGAATCTGGTCACTTCATTCCTTCAAATGTCAAGCACATAAGCCCCTTTGCATCTGTTGGGACACCCAGTTGCATTGTACGCAGCAAGTTGCATTGTACGCAGCAATCTGGTCACTTCATTCCTTCAAATGTGAAGCACATAAGCCCCTTTGCATCTGTTGGGACACCCAACTGCATTGTACGTAGCAATCAGGTAACTTCATTCCTTCAAATGTGAAGCACATCTGCCCCTTTGCAGTCATATATACACTATAGCTGGGTGTCCCAACAGGTGCACATCAGCCCCTTTGCAGTCACATATACACTGTAGCTGAAGCACATCAACCCCTCTTTCATTTCCTTATAGTGGGTGCATGCCAACGGTTGTACACTTGTAGGTAAATGGTTGATCAGGGCTTCTATTTTTCACTTTTTTGTTGTTGGAATGATATGGTTCACATTAACCATCAACAAATAAAAGAAAGAAATTTTAATGTTTTGGTTCTGGACTTCTTTCATTATAGAATTTATTATTGATTTTTTTCTTCTTAGTTTCATGTTTGTGTTTTGAAATTTGGAGAAATTATATGGTGCCAGACCGTGAAGTAGCGTCAAGGTGGTACTTCAAAAGTACTGTGCTTGATATTTGATCCAATAGCAGTCTCTCAAAAAGTGGGCTGCTGTTGGATCAAATATCAAGGGCGGTACCTTTTTACGCTACTTGACGGTCGGGCATCATATAAAAACACTCTGAAATTTGAATGTATTTGTGTGGTTGATCTAGGATGGTCATTTCATTATTCACAGGTTGAAGTTGGGCCAGCAGCTTTTCACAGCAACCTTGATCTCATTCATCTGTGAGGTGGTTCGGAGGAATTATAAGGCTCTTGCTAGTCGATTTTGAGAAGGAATTCGAGCACCAGAATTCCAAGTAGTTTGTCACTTGTCAGGAACATGTTCTACAACTTTATGTTTTAGAACTACTAGTTGTGCAATCGTTTGTAAGTGTTTTGAGAGTGAACTTTTTGACGTAAACTAGTTTTGATTATATTGGTGGTTGAAATGCTCAGGTTTAGAGGTAAACCTCAAAAAGTCCTTTAAACTAGTTTACAGGTTGAAATGCTCAGGTTGAAATGCAATCGTTTGTAACTACTAGTTATTATATTGATTTCCGTAGAATGCAAGACATATTCTATTTGTAGTAAAAAAAGTGATGGCCTGATGGGTATTTGGTCTTTGTAATTGCAGTTAGAACAGAAACAGAAACATTTCTTTTATTAAGAGTGGTCTATTTGTAGTAAAGAAAGTGATGGCCTGATGATCTCTTCTTTGTAATTGACAGTTAGAATAGAAACAAAAAAAATTCTTCCATTAACAGTGGTTGAATTGGATACGATAATATGAATTCTGTAATATAAATTCTGTTACCGAATTCGAATTCGGATATGAATTATTCGGATTCGGATATGAAATTTTCGAATTCGGATACGAATTTTTCGAATTCGAATATGAATTCGGTTACCAAATTCGGATTCGGATTTGAATTCGGACATTTGGTTATGAATTCGAATGACATTCGGTTATGAATTCGAATGTTCGACTTTACTGGATAAACGGATACGGATAATATTCGAATTCGAATAATATCCGCCGGATTCGAATTCGGTAGAAGAAATTAAGTATCCGCCGAATTCGAATCCGAATTCGGATAGTACAAATTCTAATCGAATTCGAATTCGGATATGGCTATATCCGGTCCGAATTCGATCCGTTTACACCCCTATATATATATATATATATATATCATTTTTATGTGGAGAGGGTAACTAACTCTCTTTCATCTTCCTTCTCCATCTCTACTCTTCTCATCTCCATCTCTCATGTAGAAGGTTACATTGGTATCAGGGCACAAAGTTGAAGATCAACATTTTCCTCCTTTAAGGAACCGTACCACACAACCCTAACCCTAGAACCCCTAAAACCCTAACCCGAACCCTATTATTGCCGCCCCTTCCCTAACCCTAGGGGGTGCTAAAGTTTGTGTGGATGTCGAAGGGATTAAATCATGGATCAGAGAGATTCACCATTGCTTTCTACCAAGAGATGTGGGAGGAGATCAAGATGGATGTGATGGAGTAATTCGATGGTAAAGCTAGAATTAACAAAAGTTTGAATGCTACTTTCTTGGTACTCATTCCTAAGGAGGGCATGAAAGAAGTAAAAGACTTCGGCTCCATCAGCCGTGTGGGGAGCCTTTACAAGATCATTGCCAAGATTCTTGTTTTACACTTAAAGAAGGTAATGGGTAAGATTATAACCGAGTTTGAAGGAGTGTTTGTTGAAAAACTTCAAATCTTGGATGGTGTTTTTGTTGCTAATAAATTGTTAGTCATGGAGGAAAGAGAGGAAGGGGAAGGGGCGATTTGCAAGGTGGACTTAGAAAAAGCTTATAATCATGTAGATTGGAACTTTGTGGATTACTTGGTGAGAAGGATGAACTTTGGGATGAAATGGCCGTCATGTATGAAATAATACATTGCCACCCAATCCTTCTCGATTCTTTTAAAAGGTAGTCTTAAAGGCTTCTTCCAAAGCTCATGGGGTCTATACGAAGGGGACCCTTTCTCACCCTTCCTCTTCACCATGGAGGGTGAAGCCTTCAGTAGAATCATTAACAAGGCTGCTAAAAATGGCCGCATAGAAGTTCACATTAGAGATTTTGGTGACATTACTCACCTTCAATTTTTCAATGATACTTTAATATTTCGTGGTACCAACAAGGAACAGGTCACCAACCTCAAAAGTACCTTGAATTGATTTGAGGTCATATCGGGTTTGAAGATCAACTTCGAAAAAGTTTTAATAATGGTTGTGACATCAGAGATTTGAGTGACTTCAAAGAAAATTTTTAGTTAGCAAATATAGGAGTGATAGGAGTGGGTGTGAGGTTAAAAGTCTAGGTAGAGGTAGAGACTCGAGGGCATGGAGATCCATTTGTTAAATAAAAGATGAGTTCAAGGAGGGGATTAGGTTTAGGGTGAGAAAAGGAGAGGGATTCTTGTTTTGAAAAGAAATGTGGATAGGTAATGTTGCTATGTGCCTTAGGCTTCTAAGCCTCTATAGGATAGATAAGAAAAAAAAATAGTTGAGGGAGTCGGATTGTTACAAGTGAATTGCAGGTAGACTAGAGTAATGGGGTGGGACATTTTTTAAAAATGGCTATTCCATAATTATGTTCTACAGATGTATAGCATATGGGTATACAAATTAATCTAAATGACAGGAATGTGACTTGCACAAGCATACTATAGAGGGAAAAAAAGGCACACTGAACTGAACAGGACAAAGCCCTAAAGGCAAAATATTGACAATGCAGCTACAACTAAAATGATGGATGGATATCACTATTGTGGAGGGAGATTCTTTGAATGTGATTAAATGGTTGAAGGGGTTGGTGTCGCCTCATTGGAGATTTTCTTCTATCGATCTGCTAATGGGGAGGCGGACTCCTTGGCTAGAAGTGGGGTTAGGAGGTTGGAGTTGGAGTGGTTTGACTTCCTTCCTCCCTGAGATTTGTCTTTCTTGTTATTGTTGTTTTATTTTCTTGTAATTTTGGTTGAGGCCCACCTCGGTCCCCTTCCTTTTTAATGAATTCATCTTGCCATTTCAAAAAAAAAAAAAAAAAACTAAAATGATGAATTTTCCCCAATTGAAATGCCCCATTCTCAAATCAAAACAAACAAACAAAAAACCCCACGATGATATCAACAAATTACAAAAAAACATCTGCCTGTTTGAGAAAAGAATGCCCAAATCACAGACCAGGATATCAGATAACACAAATACCTACCAAAGGAAACCCCAAAACGTGTAGATAAATAACCAAATTCCCACAAATGAAAACAGGGGGAAAAATAAGAAATTAAAATTCAAAGCAAAGTTTTTCACTCTACTAGGTTGTTTTGATGAAATCAAACCTGATGGAAATCGCCGGAGCCGGAACCTGCGGAACTACCGGAGGTGTTGCTGACACGGACAGGGATATGTTCGAGTATTCTACGTAGCTTCACCTCGATATCTTCTTCCTCCTCTTTGCTCTGCGTGTACTCCACAATAGCAGTGCTTATCTCCGGCGCCGCCACCGGAAGAGGGGGCCGACCATAAGACGATTTTTTCGGCACCAGAGCTGTAACAATCTGCAAATCCCTATCCATTACGCCGCTCTTGGATGATCTCCCACCTGACATATCGCCAAAACCCTAGGTTTTTTTTTGGTACCCACCAAACCCTAGGTTAAGACCATCCTATGGGGAAGAACTTTGGGCACAACCTATCTATGGCCAAGGCCCAAGAAATGAATGGTTTGGATCTCCCAATAATAATATCTACGGCAGGGCCCCAGAAATGAATGGTTTAGATCCCTCAATAATATTGTGGGTTCCATTGTAATTTTTTGCTACCACTTGCTTGTACAGTAGTCATCTACAATAGCATGTGTTGAGTTTTGAGGGTCGAGTCTCTAGCTCAGTTGGTAAAGCCTATGTTCTTTTGTCCTGAGGTCAGGGATCCGTTCCCAGCTTACCTATAAAAAAAAGGGAAGTGATATGTCCGCCCCTTTTGATCACCGGAACACCCCTGTCAGTGTATCAATGGCAAAAGAGAGGCTGTTGTACTTATGTAAGAAGAATTCAATGCCCCTGATTCCCACAAACACTGACAGGGGGTGTTCCTGGTTATCAAAAGAGGCGAATATATCACTTCCCTAAAAAAAAATGTGTTGAGTTTTGTTTCATTAGACCTTCCGTCAATCCGAGCCAACCATTTGATAAGTCTTATGTTTGATGCGTAGGAATTAGAGTCCTAATATCTAATTAAATATGTTTTCTAAAGGGAAATGATATCAGCAAACCATGTTTTTATAATTGCACTAAGTTTATTATTTAAACTTAGTGCAATAATAAGTGATGGAAAATATATAGAAAGTGATAGCGGTGCTACCTGGGTTTTGGCAGGGTTGAGCTTTTGCTAAAATAATGAATTGGAATTAATCCAAACTCGGCCTCATTTTATGGTAAAAGCTCGGCCTGAATTCCCAAAAATTGACCGGAGTTGCACCCATAATAGAGGCACGTGTATGGACACGTTATCCTCATGAAATATGCATCCCATTATCGTACGACCTCCAGTTTACAATGATCTTGGAAAGGTGTGATAAGTGGAACCTGTTATGAAAAACCTATTCGATAGAGATCTGCAATTTCAATGACAGGCAAAACTCAAGAACCATACAAAAGCAAACGCACAACACAAATATTTACGTGGTTTGGCAAAGCCTACATCCATGGCATCAAAATCCACAATAAGAGCAAGAGGTTACAAGAGAAGATTGATATCTCTCACCAAACCCACAAGAAACCCAAGTGCACCCTTTTTCCCCTTTTGAGCTCTCAACCATCTTCTCAAAGACCCCAACCGGGTTTAATAAGCTTTAAAAACCCCTTTTATATAAAACGGGCCAAAACTTACTCAAATTGGGCCGAAATCACTTAAAACCTTCCTGAGAAATTATAAACATACCCCATACAGGTCGCCCACAATACTTCAGACCCCAACCGGGTTTAATTCAGGACACCCAACTCAATAGAACCAATTATATTCTCTGGTTCTTGCTCATACTGTAGTTCTCATCATTTTACTCGTGCGTAAGCATCTACGCAAATCACATGAATCTTGTTTATTTGCATCTTTCTATTATCTTGCTATTGGTTTGCCCGTGATCAGATCGAATTTGACCCATCAGTTGTATTTGGGAAGTCCTCCCCCCCTCTCTCATGTTCCCCATTACATTTTTCTGTAGTCTTTCGTCCAAGTTACACATAAGGATCTTCATCAACGGGCCACACTCAATCACCACTTATATTTGAAAAGTTTGAATAACCCAAATCTAAGTTTTACCTGGTTACAAGGTAATTTGAACCCAATTAGCATGTGGGTGCAATCCATTGAACCCCATATACTTTAGTTTCATCTCCAAATCTGAGAATCACCTGCGGTGGTTGATGATCCATACAATGGAGGGTGTTGCCGGGGAAGAAAAGGGGGTGAATACATCGCATCACCACATTAATACCATTTGGGCTTTATTCAAGATAAAATTATCAAAGTAAGGTAGCCAAACCCAAGAATAGCATATCCAAGGATTTCAATCCTATTTGGAGTAATCCATGGCTAAGGATGAGTTAAGATGCTTATGGAATCATTTTTAAGTTTTTCAGCTCCAAAATTTACTGCAATCTTATCGTCAATATTGCAAAGGAGACAGAATGGCTGCTTACCAATCTTATCTTTAAAAGGGTTTCTATTATGTTTGTGACACGATCCAACGGTACATTCTGATCGTATCTTCACACACCAATCTCTAAGAAGGAAATTTGTGTCATTTTTTATCATGTGTGTATGTGTGTGTGTGAAAAAATTTACTTGGCACCTACTTGATTTTCCTTCCCTTGATGCCTCAAATTTAATACAACTATACAAGAATACAGCCCACAAGGCTTCCTCTCTTTCTCTTTCATGTAAGCTATAGATAAACCAAATACATGCCTTACTCATGTCCCAAGAGAGTGCAATTACTTTACTTTTTCAGGTTGCAAACTAAAGTTAGTTTGATCTGCAATGGAGAAGTGGGCTTTCCTTTGGAGCTTCTTCAATATTCTTCAAATGGGTTGGGTTGGGTGGAGAGGTGGGCTTTTCCTTTGGAGCTCTTCTTCTTCAAGCGGGTTGGGTTGGGTTAGCTCATTAGCCCTTCTCATCTCAACTTTCTATTCCTCACATGGTTAGCTGAAAATCAAAAGTCTCCTCCACATTCCAATTGACAGTATGACAACTGCTAACAAACAGACAAATTTCTTCTACATTGTGCCATTGAAGATAATCGGTAAGCAGGACTTCCAAAGTCATGTCCATAATTGAAGTTTATGGCCCCCATCGATGGGATCCATAATAGTTCTCGTGACCCCACCATTAGACCTGGCAAACGGGCGGGCCGGGCCGGGTCAACCCGTGGGTGATGCAGGTGCGGGTCACACGGGTCAGGTCAGGAAATGACCCGCATTTTTGCGGGTCAGAATTTACGTGACCCGCGCGGCCCGTGGGTGGGCCGGGTCAACCCGCGGGTCACCCGCAAATTCAAACAATGGTTAAATTCAAACAACTTTTTTAATTTAGGAAAATGTTAAAACTTAAAAGTAGGGTATGGCCGGTACCGTGGGATGATCCAAACCATCCATTAGATGGCCCACAGCCGAAATAGGTTGTGCCCCAAAAATCATTTCAATAGGTTGATCCCAACCCTCCGATCTATAGAGGGTTAGGGTTAGGATCAAGTGATC
This sequence comes from Tasmannia lanceolata, assembly GCF_043159265.1. NCBI lineage: Eukaryota > Viridiplantae > Streptophyta > Magnoliopsida > Canellales > Winteraceae > Tasmannia > Tasmannia lanceolata. Next base: position 63,807,529 of record NW_027518680.1, on the reverse strand, counting down.
AACCCTCTAACATTCAAATCGGAGGGATGGGATCAACCTATGGTGCTAGCCATAACCTATTCAGGCATCAAACCCTTAAAAAATAGATTAGCATGACAAAATCACCATCCTTTGCATTAGAAAAAAAAGCCATCTAACTAGATTAGCATAACAAAATCACCACCCTTAAAAAAGCCAAGTGACTTGCGGGTGCCCGCAGGTTGACCCGACCTGACCCATGTTTTTGCGGGTTGGGTCACCCGCGGGTTAGTTTTGACGGGTCACTAAAACTCAGACCCGTGCCCGCAAATTTGCGGATGGGCACGGGTCGCTTTTGCCATGTCTACCCACGATCATTTTGATCAATTGGAGCGGGTGGACTTGTCTGCGCTTATGTAACAAATATCATTGACATTTTTTTTAAAAATCTGATTTTATCGTCACATTTTGATAAAACGACAAAATTTCAAAATAATCTTGAGCTTTTAAAAAATATAGCAATATTTTCATTCTAATCATTTATTGTGAAAAATATCATGATAATAATTTTTACGATATTTTATTTTTGTTTTTCTTAAATTATATATTTTATATATTTAAAAAAATTATTTTATCATTTTTCCGATATAAATCCAAAAAAATATATATATATGTCCCAAGATTTTGCCGAGGAATTTTCCGAGAACGATATTTGTGACTTACGTCGATCTACGCCAATTAGTGGACTCTTTTCCACATTTCATTAAACATGGTTGCTTGTTGTTATCCATGCATTATATGTGCCAACATACTTTATCGTTTAATTAACGTAATCAAGTCGAAGCCTCATTACGTTCACAAATGTTTGTGAACTGTATGGGACTCCGAAGGTTCCAACCTGTCTCTCCCTCTATGTGTTTATCTCTCTTACATTGACGATTGAACGGTCAAATGGGACATACGTTTTTAAATGAATGTAATATTTAAGTCTTAGTTGTTTAAAAAGTTAATCATATGAGCTGTATGTGTTGATTGATTGTCAAGCACAAAAACCTTGTGTAATGGAGCATGTTGCCTAGATTCCACCTAAGTGTTGTGTGATCTCAGCTTTGCTCACTTCCTTCTTAAACAAAAACAGATCAACTACACTTATAAAACTAATTAAGCCCCATGTATTCTTCAGTACACTCTCTCTCTCTCTCTAAAGGAACAACCACTAACACAATGACATGAAAAGTAAACAAGGAAAATAAGGGAAAGCATTTTCTAAATGTTCATGTCCTATTCAAATGCTTATAGTTTAGTGAAAAAGCAAGCTATGATATTTTAGAATCTGCTGATATTATGGTTAGACCGGTTCAAGTGATAAGCAATAAAGATGCTTTGACAAATGAAGTGTATAAAGGAGCCCACATGCATGATGACCTGTGGGTCTCACTTTATCAGGTCCCTTGTGAAATATAGAATTCTTGTTGAGATGAAAAGGAAAGGAGGAGAATCGCATTTGGAAACCAAGTTGCCATTACAAAGGAGGAAGAAGTCTTATCATCCCACACAAGTTTAAAACTTGATGATATACATTAAATACATACATATACATTATACATACTACGCAATTTCGCACCAAGCCATTTCATAGCTCCCTTTTGCAGGAGGCTATAAGATCTTATGTGGTACAATTGACCAAAGTGATAAATGAAAGGTATACATGTAATCAGTATATCTCATCCCTAATGAGACATGGATGATTAGTGTAGCCCAATCAACCACATCAGGACGAACGTCTGGATAACGTTGTTGGTTAAATGGATTCAGCCATTTAGAGTTCTACTGTGGGTGAAACTCTAGGAGGCTGGTCTTCATTGTCATCTAGCCTGACCAAAGGAAATTTTCCCCATCAGAGATACAGGAGAGGCAGTAGAAGATCCAGTTACCGTGTTGGCAGATCAAAATAGGATCGTAATCTTATCTTTCCTTCTTTGTTCTAGATTATTTGCATGGTTAGATCAGTTTAGATTAACAGATCTGTTGGATATTTTAATATTTAAAGCATTAAAGGCTTTGACTTTTTATGAATCAATTTCAAATTTTCTAGAGTTGCAACGTCCCTTCTTTATGATATTTTATTAATTTTTTAATGCTAATTATGTTTTACCTTTAGTTGTCATTTGAAAACGGTTTTTGATTTATGGGAAGAGACGTTGAGGGTGTAGTACATATACACTTGTTTAGTGTATGCAAGAACACACCTTCTATTCTCAACAGTATATGTTATTCTAAATAGTACATGTATTTGATTTTTCTTCTTCTTCTTAAAATTGTATTGTTCTTTCAAGAATTTTACAAGTTTTAAGTTTTGCAACCTTTATTTCAAGTGGGCAAATTTGATCGGCATCGTTCGTGTTCGCAAGGTCCGAGCCGGTGCGTGCACACCGTCAACGACAAAGATAGTGGTGTTGTATCCTGGAGATAGGTCGAAAGAGAACCCGATTGCATACTGTTCGTGGTATGGGCGATAATCTATCCTAAAGGTAGCATTACTCTGTAACGTGCCTCTACCACTAAACTCTTTTCATTCTCTTACATATTTTCTTTGATCCTTGCTTACGAATTTGCGGTTTATATTCGGGATCATCAAAGGTAATCCTTTCTTTATTTCATTTCAATTAAATATATCACTAATTTTGTTGAACTAATTTACTTGACCCCAAGATCATTTCCAACAATCTTAAGATAGATTATTTCGGTTTAGTTCAACATGACTGGTGAAGATTATACTCGTACCGAGAAGTTTGACGGATTGAACTTCAAGCGTTGGCAACAACGCTTATTCTTTTGGCTTTCAACTCTTAAAATTGCCTATGTCTTGACCACACCCAAGCCTAGTCCCGAAGAGCATGAACCCGCTCAATCCGAGGTTACTCAAAAATGAAAAAATGATGACTTTTTGTGTCGTGGTTATATACTTAGTGTCATGACGAATTCCTTATATAACGTGTATTGTGGAATGAAGACTGCAAAAGAAATATGGGAAGCTTTAGATAAAAAATACAAGACCAAGGATGCCAGAGTGAAAAAATATGTAGTTGGAAACTATCTTAGATTTGAGATGGGAGATGGAAAACTCGTCTTAGGACAAGTTCATGAATTCCAACTTCTATTGAATGAGATCCTACCGGAAGGAATCAAAATGGATAACCGTTTCCATTCGGCGGCCATTATTGATAAACTTCCACCTTCATGGAAGGAATTCGGGAAAAGTCTTAAAGATAGAAAAGATGAATTATCTTTAGAAGATCTCCTACTAACACTTCGAATAGAAGAAGAACATAGGAATCGTGATCAAAATGATAAAGAATCGGAATTCCTTTCTAAGACCAATCTTGTTGAGACTAGTGAGAAGAAAACAAATAAAAACTTTGGGTCTCATTAAAATAAGAAGGTGGAGAACCGAAACGACTTCAAAAAGTAACAAAAAGATAGACAAGAATAAGAAGAAAGATGGTTGTTTCAATTGCGGAAAACCTGGACACTATGCTAGATAATGTCGACATCGAAAGGGGAAAGACACTTCCCAAAATGTCGAAAACTCTCAATCGAAACCCGCTCCTCAAGCCAATATGATGGAATCCGCGACTGTCATTCACAGAACCAAAGTGAAGAAGCTTATAACCGTAGACTCTGAAGGGAACATGGTGTTCAATGTGAGTGATTGGTGGGTAGACATTGGAGCCACTGTACATGTCTGTTGTGACAGAAGTGCGTTCATCACCTATCATCAAGTAGATGAAAGCGAAATGCTTTTCATGGGTAACTCCTCAACAGCTAAGGTCATGGGGAAAGAAAAGGTTGATCTCAAATTTACTTCCGGCAAGATTCTCACAATGCACCAAGTTCTATATATTCCAGAAGTTAGGAAGAACTTAATTTCTGGCTACTTGTTGAACAAGCACGGTTACAAGCTCGTCTTCGAATCTGATATGTTTATTCTCACCAAGGTTGGGATGTTTGTGGAAAAGGGTTATGCTTGTGGGGGGTTTATTCAAGCTCAATGTATCTATGAATGAAATCAATAAAAATTTTGATTTTTCTGCTTATATTGTTGAATCTTATGATATGTGGCATGGTAGATTAGGACATGTAAATTCACAATCTATAAAAAGAATGGTGAACTTAAGTATGATTCCAAATGTTTCTATTGAACAAAAACTAAAGTGTCAAATATGTGTTCAATCAAAATTTAGCAAAAAATCATTTAAATCAATAGAAAGAAATTTAGAAATCCTAGGACTAGTACATAGTGATGTATGTGACCTAAAGAACACTATTACTAGATGAGGAAATAAATATTTTATTACCTTCATAGATGACAAATTAAAATTTGCAATGGTATATCTTCTTAAATGTAAAAATGAAGCTTTAGAAAAATTTATAACCTATAAAATTGAAGTGGAAAATCAGTTAGGAAAAAGGATTAAAATACTTAGATCAGATCGAGGTGGTGAATACAACTCAAATGAATTTTCTGAATATTGTATAAACTATGGAATTATTCATGAGGTGACGACACCTTATTCTGCACAACAAAATGGAGTTGAAGAAAGAAAAAATACAACTCTAATTGACATGGTAAATGCCATGCTAAATAGTTCAGGGTTACCACTCAACATGTGGGGGGAAGCCTTGTTATCAGCTTGTCATATACTAAACAAAATACCCTATAAAAATGAAAATGGAACTCCATTCGAGTTATGGAAAGGTAGAAAACCAAGTCTTAAATACCTTAAAATGTGGGGGTGTTTAGCTAAAGTAAGCTTACCTCCCCATAAGAAAACTAAGTTAGGATCTAAAACAATGGATTGTGTATTCATAGGGTATGCACAAAACAGTGCAGCTTATAGATTTCTAGTGGTAAAATCTGATCATAATTCCATAGATGTAAACTCTATATTAGAGTCCAGAGATGCAGAATTTTTTGAGGAGATGTTTCCTCTTAAACAAACTAGTGTGAGTCAAACTGTAATACCTCCAACAGAAGTTGCATCTAGTAGTCATCCTCAAACAGAAAACCAATAATGTAAAGGAAAAAAATGAGGTAGAGAAGAAGGTAACCTAAAGGTAAACCTAGAAGAAGTCAAAGAGCAAAGAAAGCTACTGACTTTGGCTCTGACTTTTATACCTTCTTGGTAGAGGATGATCCATCTACTTTTAAGGAAGCTATGTCTTCTTTAGATGCGAACTTCTAGAAAGAAGCTATAAATAGTGAAATAGAATCCATTATGTCAAACAACACATGGGAGTTAACTGATTTACCTCCAGGGTGTAAACCAATAGGTTGTAAATGGATTTTGAAAAAGAAACTTAGAACCGATGGATCCATAGAAAAATTTAAGGCTAGATTAGTAGCCAAAGGTTTTAAACAGAAAGAAGGGATAGACTTTTTTGACACATATTCTCCTGTGACTAGGATTACAACTATAAGAATGTTGATAGCTATAGCGGCTATCTATAACTTAGAAATACATCAAATGGATGTTAAAACAGCTTTCCTGAACGGAGAATTAGAAGAAGAAATTTACATGGAACAACCTGAAGGATTTGCAGTCCCTGGTCAAGAACATAAAGTATGTAAACTTATAAAATCTCTTTATGGTTTAAAACAAGCACCAAAACAATGGCACGAGAAATTTGATAAAGTAGTGTTATCAAATGGTTTTACCATAAATGATTCTGATAAATGTGTATACAGTAGATTTGAAGGTAATTCTAGAGTTTTAATCTGCCTGTATGTCGATGATATGTTAATCATCGGTACGAGTCTAGATGTTATAAATGACACCAAGAATCTTTTGTCAGAGAACTTTGACATGAAAGATCTTGGATTGACAGATGTAATCTTAGGGATTAAGATAATTAGAAATTCAGAAGGAATTATTTTAACACAATCTCATTATGTTGAAAAGATCCTTAGAAAATTTAACAAATTCGATAGTACTCCTTTGAGTGTACCATATGATTCTAGTTTAAAACTTAAGAAAAATACTGGAAAAAGTATATCCCAATTAAAATACTCCAGAATTATAAGCAGTTTAATGTATCTAATGAACTGCAGTAGACCAGATATAGCTTACGCAATTGGTAGGCTAAGTAGATACACTAGTAACCCTAGTCAAGAACACTCCAATGCACTTATCAGAATTTTAAGATATCTAAAAGGCACAATGGAGTTTGGACTCCACTATGGTTGTTATCCCGCTGTATTAGAAGGATATAGCAATGCAAATTGGATTTCAGATTCAGAAGAAACTAAATCTACAAGTGGATATGTTTTCACTTTGGGTGGTGGTGTTGTCGCTTGAAAATCTACCAAGCAGACCTGTAGAGCACGTTCCACCATGAAATCTGAATTTATTGCTTTAGATAAAGCAGGTGAAGAAGCGGAATGGCTTAGGAATCTGTTAGCAGATATTCCTCTGTGGTGCAAGCCAATTCCAGCTATATCTATTCATTGTGATAGCCAAGCTACAATAGCAAGGGCTAAGAGCAGAACATATAATAGTAAATCCAGACACATACGTCTGAGGCATAATAATGTGAGGCAATTGCTTTTAGATGGAGTGATTGCAATTGATTTTATAAGGTCAGAGAGAAGCTTGGCAAATCCACTGACCAAAAGACTAGCTAAAAAGCTAGTGGCTGAAACATCAAGAGGGATGGGGCTAAAGCCTATCAAATAGAATCACCAATAACGGCAACCCAACCTATATGACTGGAGATCCCAAGAACTATGTTCAATGGGAAAAACAAGTTATTCGAGTGATCGGTGAAAGCACTGTACTTAAATTTTCAAGAGAATGAAAGACTTCTCTTGGCCTATCCCTAAGATGTAAATAGTACTAACTGTAACGATATGGAGGAAGAGCTTTGCTCTGAATGGGTCTATAGCTATTTATAAGCGGGGTGCGTGGTTACAGGTACCCCTGATGGACTCACCTATATGAGTGTGGAAGTGGGGCTGCTTCCTATGAGAATTAAGGCTTGTTCTCTAGAGCGCTCATGAAACAGGATCAGCGCATGGCCGAAATGTGCTACCCCGATAGAACACGGTTACATTGCCGATATCGTGTGTGTAATATATGAAGGTCTATTACTCAAGGTTCTTAGTTCAAGATGTAGTTCACTTAGAACTTTAATAGACTCGAATATATAAACACTAAGTGGAGGTTCAAGTCCACAAGACACCTTCACCCATTGCATGATATTTCAAAGTTGCCCATATTTGATTTGATTTATTTGATTTGAATTTTGATTCATGTGAGGGATTGTTGGATATTTTAATATTTAAAGCATTAGAGGCTTTGACTTTTTATGAATCAATTTCAAATTTTCTAGAGTTGCAACGTCTCTTCTTTATGATATTTTATTAATTTTTTAATGCTATTTATGTTTTACCTTTAGTTGTCATTTGAAAACGGTTTTTGATTTATGGGAAGAGACGTTGAGGGTGTAGTACATATACACTTGTTTAGTGTATGCAAGAACACACCTTCTATTCTCAACAATACATGTTATTCTAAATAGTACATGTATTTGATTTTTCTTCTTCTTCTTAAAATTGTATTGTTCTTTCAAGAATTTTACAAGTTCTAAGTTTTGCAACCTTTCTTTCAAGTGGGCAAATTTGATCGGCATCGTTCGTGTTCGCAAGGTCCGAGCCGGTGCGTGCACACCGCCAACGACAAAGATAGTGGTGTTGTATCCTGGAGATAAGTCGCAAGAGAACCCGATTGCATACGGTTCGTGGTATGGGCGATAATCTATCTTAAGGGTAGCGTTACTCTGTAACGTGCCTCTACCACTAAACTCTTTTCATTCTCTTACATATTCTCTTTGATCCTTGCTTACGAATTTGCAGTTTACATTCGGGTTCATCAAAGGATATCTATTGCATATGTGATCATAGTATATTCTACAGGTTGATCTCACTTCCTTGTCTTCTTGTGCATGTGTCACAACATAGGATTTCGTCTAAATTTTCCAAACAAAATCCCATTTCGCTAGCAGCCCTCTTCATCTAAGGTGGTTGTTTTATCTTACAAAAGTGAGCCGCGAAATAACTTCCCATGAAATTGCCTAGCAAATCACACACACGTACACACATGCACACATGGCCGCGGATATTAAGCATCATGTGTGTGCATATGAAAATGATATCAGCACACCCATGTTTTTATAATGTGCGTGAACTCACCTTGTCCTATATGCTTAACCAACTGTTACAATTCCCAAAAAGGTGTTAACAGCCTTTGACAGCTGGTTAAAGCACATGCGACAAGTTAAGCTGGTCCCTATTATAAAAACATAGCTTTACTCTTATCATTTCCCTGTTGTTAATGTTGAGATATGTTTTTTAGAGTTGCGTTAGCCTTTTATAGCTGCAATTAGTGTTTTAATAATGGGGGCAATCTCACCTTGTCCTTTTCTATTTAGCAGATTAAGGATTTTGAGGAATTATAATAACCTTTGACAGCTGGTTAAATAATATTTCCAAAACACATATAGTGTGGATAAAGATTGAGACGATTATTTTCTGTAGAAAAAAAAAGAAAACGACGTGAACCAGACAAGACATAGAAAAAAGAAAAGAAAGTTGGGAGTGGTTGGATTGCAGACTGTAGACATGAAAATAGAAAAACATCTCTCTCTCTCTCTCTCAACAACGGCTTCTCTTGTCTTCATGTCTGGTGGTAGACAGTTGGAAGATGGCAGTTTTGAAGCAAACACACGGCTCTCATTTATTAAAACAATTCACAGAGAATTCGGCTACATCATAAAGGAGACAAGGTTTGTAACTTAATTAAAGAAATTAATTTAAAAAAAAATAACTTTAATTAACATTTATCTTAAATTAATCACTTTCAAACCGTCAAACTGGTTTTCCTTAGCTTAAACAAATCTAAATGCGCACCGGATGGATTTCTATTAGGGCACGTTTGGATGCCGAGAAGATTTTGATTTGGATTTCTCACAATTGTAGCCCTTTTTGCACTGTAATTTAGATCGGATCAAATTATTGGATTTCTTCTAAGTTTGCTGTGGAAATAAGAAATTGGAAATCCACAGATCCGGGAGTTTCCTTCACCCTCTTAGCTCCTCAACCTCTCCCCTCTACTAGGAAGGACTCCCTTCGCTCTCTGTCTCCCTCTACATGAGCTGCCGGATCTATTCAATTTGTATTCAAAATTCAATTCCAAAATGGGAGGTATCCAAACGGGCCCTTATTATTTTCTACTCTATTTTTTTCCCATTTGATCTCGAAAAAAAATTCCTAATTGTTTGATCAATGGTCTAGATCATCGGCTATGGTTATTGATGTAGATGACATGTTTGAGCAATGATAGATACAAGGGAGCTCTTGCATAAAGAGCTGCAGAAGGGCTCATCATTGCATCCACGTCATTTTCATTTACATTTTAAAATCGGTTGAAAAAAAGTAAAATTAGTTATATCTGATGATGTGGATCCAATCAATAGCCCTTTTTTGGCTCTTTCTGCAAGGGCGCCCTTATATCTATCATTCCTCCTCTTTCCTAACAACCAAATTTTGGACTCTATTTATTAGGATTGATTAGATGCAGAAGGCCTACACCATTGATTTTTATATGACTTTATCTTACGGATGGGATGTCCGTTCGGAATGGGACCAATATGGTATGAGTCGCTCATGATGGTCTACCAGATCAACCGTCTTGATTAAAAACACGCATGCCTCCTTGTGGGTCCTAGGACCTGAATGAGTCTTGATCCTCCTGATGGATTATGACTGCCCAAACTCTTTCATATAATTTTACCAAATTGTGGGTCAGCTGATCCTAACCATCTATTGGTGCCCTTTATGTGGGGCAATGGATCTTCCAATCAGCCACTAGATTAAAAAAAAAATGGGGAAGTGTTATAGTCGGCCCTTTTTCTTTCCATGGCCAGCCCCCTCTACTCTATTGTATTCATAACTTCTAATTCTACCTACAAGCAAGGTTTAAAATTTCGATTTCGGCACCAGTTTCGGACTTCCAAAAAACTGAAATTTCGACCGAAATTTGGTACTCACGTTCGAAATTCCAGACAGAAATTCCGAAATTCTGAAATTCCTGCCCAAAGTTTGTAACTTTTTTTAAAAATTAAATAAAAAAAGGCATTTTCTCGAATGGACCGAAATTCCGAAAATGGCGAAATTTCTAATTTCACCAAATACCGGTTTCGGTCCCCACCCATGTCTAGAAGTGGGTGGCCCAGGGAAGAAAAGGGAAAATATATCATTGCCCAAAAATATCTGGTGATGGATTATTAAAACGATTTTTTCTACACGTGTACATTGGAGATGGGACTTGACTCGTGTGGGCCCTGGACAGTAAAGAAGGAAGAGAGAGAGAGAGAGAGAGAGAGAGAGAGGGGCTCCAACGGTATTTTGCAGATTTCAAACCACCGACCAACCCAACCAACAAGACCGTACGATACTACAATGTTTAAGGCGCGTACGTTAACAGGAGCGGCTCACGATAGGAAAGATAGACAAATTGGGAACGACTCTGCGAATCCCGAGAAGAGATGCTGCCGTGCTGTCTTTTTTGGGAAGCGGATGAGAGAAGTGCGTTATAGCTGGCAAAGTGATGACGTGGCTTATGCCCTCTTCAGAAAAGAGAGGGTCGCAACGGTTTCGGGGGTTCGGACGGGTTTTCATCTGCCACGTGTGTCACAAAACGACGAAAATCTGAGGGAGTAAAAACAAAAGGCGAGAACGTACGTCGTAAATGATTCCAACTGGGACAAGACACGCATGATTAGGAGGTCGTCCAAGTGGTCTGATCACTTTGCTTACGTGGCTACGAACACCAGTATTATCATGACACCTGTCATAAACAAAGTCTTTGCTAGAATCTTGGGTCCCTCATGATCATGACCGTTGATATTTCAGATCATCCTGAGGCGATCAACTTTACTTTTTCCTCAGATTGACGGACAAGATTCGTCGGCATGTGGGACCCGAAAGTTTCTTATTGTTCGGAGAGGACACGATGTCTATCCTCTTGTTTTCCACGTGCCACCCAAATAATTAAAGAGAGAGAGTCTGTTCTCAATGAAAATGCACGTTTTCCTCCTTTTTTTTGTTTTCTTTTTCTAAAGAGAGAGAAAGAGGGGGTGGCAGCGGCACACTGGCACCATACAAATATAATAGTTTAAAGGTATGTAGTTGCTAAACAGAATCTCTCGTCTTTTGCTACTGATTTTTGCGGTTCCTTCTTCTCACTTTCCACCCCTTTATTTAACTATTATGTTAATATTAATTAAATTACGTAATTAGCAATTAATTAATCAGTCTCTCTTTTCTTGAATTCTTTCTATGCAGAACGTGAGTAGGAGCTGAGCTGGTTGGGAGAGGAGAAATCGTTTTGCAGTGTCTTGGGAAAGCAAGTTTTGCTTTCAATAATGAAAATTCCTCCCTTCCTCTTTCCTTCCTATAAAAAAATCTCTAGTAAAAGAAGCCATGCGCCCATTTTCATTGAGTGGGGGTTTGTCTATGGTGTGATTTGGACCGTTCACTAGCTGGGATCCATTCTGGACTGGCTATTCTAGCTGCTTGATTGCTTGCCCGTAAGACTCCCCACATGTGACCATGTGGAAGGTGGTACAGATTGGGTACAATGTATGAAGAACAGAAACAGCCTGAAATTTAAAAAGGAAATTGTTGTTGTGCCCTTTGAAACAAGGCAAATGATATATTTCGCCCCACTTCTCTTCCCCGGCCCACCATTTATAGTGTAAACATCGTAGTCATAAATACACTAGAGCAGGGTGGCTCTACAAGAATTGTGAACGGAGGACACACTTTTGAAAAATTGTTAGAGAGGGTCGAAATTGGGTTATGAAGTCTCTAAAACGGGGTTATCAACCCTCTAAATAGGGTTATCAAACTCTCAAAAGTGGGTTATCCACCCTCTTTAACAAATTTTCAAAATTGTGTCCCCCGTTCACAATTCTTGTACTTTGGTGTCCTGATTGGCAATTTTCCTTTTTTTTCTCGTGTCGGTCAGGGCATAAAGCCAAAGATCGACATTGCCTTTTCTTACGAATAGGATTTAATGTGTTATTCGGATCCTGCATCCAATGTCTCTATCACAATCCATTTAAATTCGAACCGTCCATCGGTGAGTCCTAGTAGTAGTAGATCCTACTTACGTTGTACACAGTTACAATTCTTAAAAGATGGGGACTTAAAGCAATGGTTAGAGAAGGAACAAATGAGGGTTACTGAAAAGACTTATACAGATGAATAGTGGATGTCTAGGTCCTGTACATTTAATCTCGGATTCAGATAGTCCATCAGACAGTCTAGACGGTCCATTGACAACCGTAATGATATATCGATGAGATTTTATATGGTGCGTGCGCATGAAGTCCAGTATTTCTCAATAAGTAGAGTGGGTCCACTTTATAATCTAGGTTCTACCTTTAGATCATCTCCCAAACCTATTCAGATTGTAGGGTTAGGATCATCACCATTTATTAGTGCATAGTGATCGTTATGCAGTGAAAGGGGGGCAAAACAGGAAAAAAAGTTTTTGCTGGCTAAAGAGTGTACAAGTCACACGAGTGGTAGTACCCCCAGCCACGAGCGAGTCTCTCCAATTTCTTTTTCGCCGTTATAGAGAGGCAAAGAGCGGGTCCAAGTAGGCACGTGGGAGTGCGAGCGGGCGTGTGTATAGGTGGCACGGCAAAAGCGCTTACAAATGTCCCCAACGCAATGGGTGCATGCCCAGAGTACGATTCCCCGTATCTTTTCCTCTTTTTTTACTTCTCTCTTCTCCTTTTTTCCGTTTTTTCTGTTTTCCAATCCGAAAGACGGACTACTTGTTCCTCTTGTACGTGATCTGACCCGTTGATCTGAATCACCCAGAAGATCAAAACCGTTGATTTGATCAACGGTTTGGATCATATATAGAAGTCCCCCGTAGGATTCATGTATTTTAGTGGGACCATCTCCTCAACATCAACGGTCAGAATTAATTAACTGTATTTTAAGTTGGGAGTAGTGAAGTAAAGGTGTGCGATGCATCCATGACCCCACTATTCCCCATACATGTATGTAGGCGGTTAGGTTTAGTTAGGCGGTTTTTTGAATTTCTCCATCCACGTTATCTTCTTTATCTTCGGGGGAGAAAAGAGAGCAGTTACAAGTTAAAAACGGAAAAAAAAAAAAAAAAAAAGTTGAAAACCGCATCACCGACATGAAAAAAAAAAAAAAAAAAAAAAAAAAAAGGATAAAAATGTGGCACACGCAAACAGCGTTAGGTAGTAGGTACGATGGTTTGAAATTTCGGACCGAACGGGTGGGGACCGAAACCGGAATTTTTAGAAATTCCATTTTTCGCCCTTTACCGAATTTCGGATTTCGGTGGGAAATTTCGGTTTAATGACATTATTTATTAAAAAAAAAAAAGTGATACAAAATTTCGGAATTTCGGTATGAAATTTCAAATTTTGGATCTGGAGTTTTGAACCAAATTACCAAATTTCGGACCGAAATTTCAGTTTTTGGTGGGGTCTGAAACAACTGTTACCGAAACCGAAATTTTAAACTATGGGTACGACGTACGAGTAACAGGCTCTGGATTCGAATCTTTTTTGCATTATCTTTTAATTAAATAAATGTTTAGATATTTTTATTTAATTAAAAAAATAAAAAATGGAAGGAAGGAAAAGAGGAAGGAGAAGAGTCGGTTTTATAGCGGTTCAAAAGTTAGGCACGAAGAAAGAAAGCCGTTAGAAGGGGTGGGAGTTAGTAAAAAGAGGGGGGAAGGGGGGTGAAATTTTACAGGCTGGAGTAACAGGATAGCAGTAATGATCCGATCTCCTATTCGGCGACCGAGCTTGTCGTTATTGCCACGTCATCACTTCCGTGCGGCCGTTCTTTAACAAAATATCCTCCCCTCACTAATGCTCTCCAGCCTGGCTCAGTCAACCAACGATAACTCATTTCATCTCATCTCGTTTCCCGATAATTCCTACTCATCTTTATCTCGTTTTTTACCCTGTTGTTCTAGATTTAGCTCTCTTCTCTGTCCTTATCTGGAATGCTTTTTTTTTTTTTCTTCTTTTAGAAAAAAGAAAATAAAAAGAAAAAGAAGGAAAAGGAAAGAAAGCGAGAGAGAGATGTAAGTTCATGACTCTGTAAATAGGAGAAAGGAGATTTTGACGCGTGTCCACATACAGCTGTATGCAAGCAACCGCCTGCCTGGAAGAAGCGGTGCTCTTTAACGTTCTATGACCGGTTAACTCAACCGGTTATTCCCAGTCACCCTTTCCCATCCCTTATATAGTCTCTCTTCACCCTCTCCTGTGTCATCTTTCTCCTCTCCTCTCTCAAGAGGAAACCAAAAAAAAATAAAAAGCTGATTTTTCTTCATTTTAGGGTTAGGGTTAGGGTTTCTCTTTCTAGAAAAAAAAAAGAGAGAGAGAAGAAATCTATTGATTGATCTCGATTGATCGATCCATGGCGTCTTCGAGGAAGGATCTGGATCGGATCAAAGGACCATGGAGTCCGGAAGAGGATGATGCGTTACAGAAGCTCGTGCATAAGCACGGACCGAGGAACTGGTCTCTGATCAGCAAATCGATTCCCGGGCGATCGGGAAAATCGTGCCGTCTCCGGTGGTGTAATCAGCTTTCACCTCAGGTGGAGCACAGAGCTTTCACGCCGGAGGAGGATGATACGATAATCAGAGCACACGTAAAGTTCGGCAACAAATGGGCGACGATCGCTCGTCTTCTCAACGGACGAACTGATAACGCGATCAAAAACCATTGGAATTCAACTCTCAAGAGGAAATGTTGTTCCTCCGGCACTGATGATGCTGGATCGTCGTTCGATCATCATAATCTCCGGCCGTTGAAGAGATCGTCGAGCGACGGTGCTGTTCCTGTTACGGCTGTTTCAGGTCTCTCTCTCAGCCCTAGCAGTCCTTCTGGATCGGATATTAGTGATTCGAGCCTCCCTGTAGTATCTTCCTCTCATATCTACCGTCCGATTCCGAGGTCCGGTGGAATCTCACCGCCGATGCAGCTTGAAACTTCATCTCCGGCCAACGATCCACTCACATCTCTCAGCCTTTCTATTCCTGGCGCTGAATCGTCCGAGATTTCTAACATGCCGATCTCTGTATCTACTACTACTACTAGTCAGCTTTTACCTCCGTCTCCTCCGATGGTTGTTCTTCCTCCTTCTCCTCCTCCTCCTCCTCCTCCTACTCAGCAACAGCAGTTCAATGATTTCGGATCTTATGCAGCTCCGGTGGAGAAATCCTCACCGTCTTATTTTCCGTTCTCTCCTGACTTTTTTTCTGTGATTCAAGAGATGATTAAGAAGGAAGTGAGAGATTACATGTCAGAACTAGATCAGAAGAACAGCTTGTGTTTCCAGCAGCAGCCAGATAGCGTGAGGAATGCCGCGGTGAAACGAATTGCCATAAACAGGATGGAGTGAAAGTAGCAGGACTTTGGAATTTGTCAAGAAAAATGGAAAATAAGTTCCAGTCCGATGAAGAAGAAGATGATGTCGAGGAGAAGAAGAGGATCTTCTTTAGGTGTTTCTGGTTATCCTTTCGTTTTTATACGAATAATTTTGTTTTCCTGTACAGATGAAAAAAGAGGCCGAGTTCGATCTCAGGATGGTGATCGAAGAAGAAAGAGAACTGTTTGGTGAAGAAAAAAAGAAGGTTTTTTTGTGCATGAGAATGGAAATCTGACAGAGAGGAGATAGAGAGAGAAGAAGAAGAAGACATGGAAAATCCTAAGATTTTCTTTTGAAACAAAACAAAACAAAAAATCTCACCTTTTCTCTATCTCTTTCCTTCTCTTCCCCATTCACCAAGAGGTAGCAGGTGAAAAGAAAAATTTATTCCAAGTTCAAATCTCTTCTTAATTTGCTTTCTTTTAAATACCATCTTGTTCATATTTCTCTCTCTCTCTCCCCCTTCATATCTTTGGTGATTTTGCTCTTTGTTTTGAAAAAAAAAAAAATGGGGTAAAAGCAGCAGAACGGATACATTTCTAATAATTTGGGATTGACATATAATTAGTAAGTTGGAAACGATTATATAAGAAAAAAATAATAGATAAACACTGCTGCTTAACAGCAGAATTGCTTGGTCTCCATCTCCTTCTCCTTCTCCTTCTCCTTCTCCTTCTCTCTTGTTTATAGAATGGTCACGTGCATGTCCTTTTTGAGTACATGGGTTACTTAACCTGAACATACAGTCCATAGAAAGATGAAGAATGGCCTCAAAAATCACTCTAACCATCATCATCTGAGCCTAACACACCCCATTATAGCTGAGCCTGACATCCCATAATATGTAATTTTTGTCCTTAAACATGTGCCCACTCTCATATCATGATTCTCTCTAGACCTTTGAAAAAACATCTTGAGATGAAAAAGGCATTTTTGCACTTCAATCTTCTGAATGAGATATCATTAGACATTAACTATTCCAATCAGCAAGCACATATGCCATGTGTGTATTGGATAATGGCTATTTTCATTCATCAGGACAGCTTAAATATGGTTTCTAAAATGAATGATTTACACCAATTAAGGTGGGGGCAATGCACCAAAACTTATAAACAGGTACAGTTATTGCATCCTCCTCTGTTATAGTGACTTTGACTACCATTTAGCCCTAATACAAAACCCCCCATTTAGACCAATTCTCTCACAACCATCATTACATATATAGAATGAATTAGAATGATGCAAGTATTTTTGTCCATGTACTTTTGGAGGGATCAAATGAATAATCCTTTGGGAAAAATCTCAAGCTTATGGTGGGACCACATTTTGTATGAAGATCAACTCTAGAGAAGCCAGAAAGATGAAGATTTGTTTAAGGAAAAACCCCCAAGTGGAGATCTTGTTCTCTAAGAAGTCCCTTTTTTTATTTTAGTTTTCTGATCAAGTTTGAGCCCATTTTGGATAATATGCTGGTCATAAATTCAATTGGATCTGGTACAGATGTGCCTACAATATTGAATCTTTGCATGATTCCAGCACCATCTTCCCTACACTAAATCAATTACATAGACTTCCCAACTAACCTACCCAGATGTCTATTCAATGGGGGTTTCATCGGTATCAGTGGAACGCAGCTCTAACTCTTGTTCCACTTTTGGGAGACCTTCTGCTATATCACCTTTATCTTAATTTTTCATATATAAATGTAACTAATGTATCCCATATTTTTCCATAATGGCCATGAATGGTTGCTACTGAGGTGGCCAGATGAGGCTTAGCTGATCTCTTATGACTAAGAAGTCAACATGAAGCTTATGGCAACCACAATCACCAGAAATCTCACTCTCAACTTTCTCTTGTACACATCTCCACATCAAGCTTATGGCGGCCACATTTTGTATGATCAACTCTAGAGATGGCAGATAGATGAAGATTTGTTTTAAGGTAACATAAGGTTAATCTCTAAGAAGTGGCTGATCAATTTAGAGCCCATTTTTCAATTGGGTCTGGTATAGATGTGTCTACAATACTGAATCCTTGCAGAATCTCAACCCCAACCTTCCCTACACAAAATCAATTACTTAGACTTCCTAACTTACTAACCAAATGACTGACTATTCAAACTAGAAAAAAAGATGAATATAACCACCCTAACCCCTTCTAACCATTTGAGTTTTTGACAATGACATGCTTTGTTGCCCATGAAAGAAAATACTTCCAAACCCCAACTCCTAATTCAAACTCAGCCAAGTCTCATAGACCTGTTAATATATACTTGTTAGAAAGATGGATTGGATTGTCATTTCTATATCAGCAGGGGTCTACAGGGACCAGTCCATATATATTTCCAGAAGTACAAAAATAAACCAGATTCAAAGTACAATGGCATGACAAAACAATGATTTATATTTCCACAGGTCCACCATTTCAATCCTAACTATAATGGCAAGAAAAATTACAACCTACAAAGCACACAATTCACATGGGTGCTGCGCAGATGGTGCTTGAGGCGTGAGTTCTCTTCAGGACAACAGCAACAGATGCTTTGAATCACATAATTCACAGGGGTGCTGCGCGGATGGTGCTTGAGGTGTGAGTTCTCTTCAAGAAAACAGCTATGCATGCTTTGAATCCATCCAGCATGTGCTGGAGATCTTGTTTCCACGACCACGTGGGGTTGTTTAGAGCACGGATTGAATTCAAGCAAACAATAAGGGTTCCGCCTTCATGCAAAAGAACCTGCACATTTTTAAAAGAGAAGGAATCCCAAGTGTATCAGATCTAAGTGAAGCTAGAAGCAACACAATGCTAAGCTCCATTTCGTGATTATTACATAATATAACAACTATGTTTTGTAGAGAAGTATTGTGTTCATGTCAGTGATATATAATGCAGCAAGGTTCAAAACATCCGCATCCGATAGCGTATTAGTTTTTTTTTTTTTTTTGAAAGATGAAAAGATTTTGGCTTCCTTATAACGACGAAAAAGAAATTGGAGAGACTCGCTCGTGGCCCGATAGCGTATTAGTTGTGTATCGATCAATATGCATTGCACATTGCTAATATGCCTGTGAATCAAGTGATACCCAGTATCATGGTCCCAAAAACAAAGGTATACATACTGTTTTGAGTGTCAGACCATATTTTTAATGATTTTGGCCTATTTTTCTTTATTGTTGTCTCAATCATTCCTTTTTTATTTTATTTTTGTGGTATAAACCTTCATAAATCTGCCCATTTTTAACCTCCACAAATGGAAGGGCTAGGATGATCCTATGAAGCTGGTTTTTTGGGCATACCCTATCTATATGAGGGCCATCAAATGAATGCTTTGGATCATCCAAACAATGTCCCCCCCCCCCCTATGTTTGTGAGCTCTAGCTCATAAAAACTGAAACACTTTTCCCATATATATAAATAATACCAGAAGAAATCAGTAACTGAAAAATGCATTTAGCATGCCACTTAACACACTATTGGTATATATAATACCAGAAAAAAAAAATAGTAACTGAATAATGTATTTACCATGCTATTTAACACGTCTTTGGAACACAGTAGGAAAGAATAGACTAGCCACATAAATTCAGGCTAAACAAAAAGTTTGGAGTAATGATATCTCACTTGTGAGTAAACAACTAAAAATTTTGATATAAGAATCCATTAATTTGATAAAGGATTATATGCAACGTTTACTAAAGTTTATAAGATAATAGCTACTATTAAGGCCATGTTCGTTTAAGATTATGACAACCGATTGCAAGGGCCAAACTGATTAATAGGCTCCAATTTAAACGAAAATTTGAGCAAAGTAATAGGTTTAGCCCTCAGAATCAGTTGAGATAATCTCAAATGAACACTTAATAGGGGAAACTATCATAAGACAATCATACCATATTCTGTAATACTCCGAGCAATCTGTTAGTGTGACATCTACTTTGATCTTTCTTGAATGTAATTTATAATAAAGCTTCTTTTAGACTATGGAAAATATGCATGATTTGATGAAATATATGCATGATTTAATGAAATAAGGAATGAAATGAACATTGTTGAAATCCAGCATACCGTCAGCCATAGTGGCAGAAAACCTAAAACAGAAGGAAGAGAGGCAAAAATAATGCACGATAATGCGAGTGCTACACTCTGCTTGACCTGCAAGTACATATAAAAAATTAAATTGAAAACTGAAACAACCAATTACTCCAAAAGCTTAAGCTATTGGGGAGGCATTAATTAATCTTGTATACTTTAACACTCCCCCTCACGTGTTGCCCTTCTTTTTTAGGGTTGGCCTCCACGTGGCACATGTGGCCCCTCTTTTGGGTTGGCCATTATATGTGGATTTTTACTGTCAAGGAGGTTTGAACTTAAGACCTTTGGCTCTGGTACCATGTGAACGAACAATTACTCCAAAAGCTTAAGCTATTGGAGAAGGCGTTATTAAATCTTTTATACTTTAACACAGACAACCACACATATTGTGCACAGACATAAAGAGATACAACAACTGATTACCAGTGAAACTGTTTGGCGAGCTTTAGCAATACAAAATGGCACAGTGGAAATATTATCCTGCAATAACAAGACATCTGCAACAGCTATAGCAGTTGCACTAGCACGTTGAGCAAGGACAATACCCACAGTCGCGGCAGCAAGAGCAGGTGCATCATTGATACCATCGCCAACCATTATCAAACCTCCACCTGTCAAGATTTTCACAACATATTCAACTAAATTGATTATGAGATGTCAGGTCTGCATAAGTATATAAGAACTTGTCATCTGATATAAGTTAGAATTGATAGGCTGCACGTTACAAAGTGAGAATATACAATTCACGGAGACTATACTCTTGCTTAATGAAAAGAGAAATGATTACTTCTACATAAGCATAATGTTTGTCTAGACAAAAGACAATTACTCGATTTCTATTTCTTGGAAATTGAAAGATTAGTTCATAGAACCCCAGATTCTTCTGGTTGAAATTCAAAGACAGCCAGTTGTGTGTATTCAAAACCCTCTACAAGGATGCAGGATCATTTAATACTAATGAAAAATTTCAGAACACACCAAATCAGTTGTGAGAAAAATTCATTCAAAGAAAAGGTACTAAAAAATCATTCAAAAAGCACTCAGAAATTGCAGATAGAAGTTGGGACCTAAAAAATTATCAAACTAAGGTCTCTCTCTTCTCTCACCCCTGCTCTCTCCACCTATATATAGAGAGATTAAAAGTAACAAAGTTTTATTTATATAAAAAAATGTATAAAAGAAGAAAGATCATTGTGAGATGATCATGGCTAGGATAGACATATATCAAGAAATAGAAAATTGAGAATCTGCAACTAACAATGCCACTCCATGTTCACTTCTCAATGTACACGATGAAATGGTAATCGGATCATATTGCAATTATCTAAACTTGCTTGATATAAAATGTTAACCTCTAGTGAAAACTGTCATCTCTAACAATCCACTAGAAAACATTATGCGGATCTCCCTCTGTTAAGAATGGGCCGTTAATTCGCCAATAAAATTTCCAATCCTTGTCGTAAGAGCCATAATCTTCTCTTACCTAGATCCCTTATAATGGCCCTTAGAAAAGTGACGATCCTCCATTCTAAAGTCTAGATAAATCTGTCAATACCAGTTGTGGCTCATGTCCCGAGCAAACATTCATAAAAAGTTGAGCTTAAGATGATTCACCGGTAGGGGATTTTACCCTTTGAAATCCCTTTCAGTTACAACTTACAACTGATTGCCACCATGTCTATGACACTTGGATCCTTCAAAAGCCTGAAGTGTTCGAGTGTTGGATAAGGATATTGATAAGACTACAATACATGCATCAGATACTGGTAATATGTATCCTATTTTACTTTTTTTTTACGAGTTTCAGAATCCGACATGGATATCGAATATCAGATTCAGCAAACCTCAAAAAGAAAGATTTGTGGATTTGTCAAAATATTTTAATTAATTCAATTTAATTTTTTACACAATAAAATGGTTATGAGAAGTAATATACTGAAAATTTAAATAGAATGTTTTACTTCCATATAAAAACTTACTATTAGCATAGTTAAAACTCAAAACATGTGGCAATTGTAAAGTTATGTTAGTAGTATTCAGAAAAAATATATAAAAGAGATATAGAAGTGTCGCAAAGAATCCTGAAGTATTAGAATCTGACACGTGTTCGACACGGGTATTTTGCCCATTCAGAAGAATCCGTGTAGCATAGTGCCTCGCTATTGACCAACATCCTAACATGCTAAAAACAAACTGGATGCCCCTCAATTCGGTCGTGAAGCTATTCAATCATGTCCGCAAACCTCCATGTATGTGGACGACTACCATTCATCTACCTGATAACATTAAGAGTGTCTCCTTCCACGACTAATCTACTCAAGTTGGTATTCCCAGTGACCTGCATCAACACCCTCATTTCCACCTCGTTAACATCCTTGACCCCATTGGGGCCCGAAGAAGGCCCACTTGTGAGGCCGGTATCATCCCCAAGGACCCCCCCTACACCAACGGGACCAAAGCATCAGTCGGTGTTCAATGTTGCTAAACCATTATAAAAAGGGCCGCCCAGTGCATGAGGCTCCCGCCATTGCGGGGTCTGGGGAAGGCTAGATGTACGCAGCCTTACCCCTGCTTTGTAGAGGGGTTGTTTCCGTGACTTGTACCCGTGACCACCAGGTCACAATGGAGCAATCTTAGCATTGCGCCAAGGCTCGCCCTCTTGCTAAACCATTATGAGTGCTTTTTTTAACTGATGTAGTGTTTTAGGGTGTATTTGTGCTTATTCTAGCACTTCTTGAAGTTTCATTTTAAATATCCATCATTTGCATGTCTCCATAGGTTGCCATACTTTTATAAGATGTCCATTAAAATCTCCATCCGAAACCGACATGTTTCCATTTTTACTGCGACCAAACACATACTAAAACCGAAACCTGACATAATTACTTTTATAAAAAAGTTAAAAAACTATATTAAAAAATAATCTATTCTAAACTAAATATTGATTTATTAGTCTTTTTTACTTGGATCATATAATGACAATACTTTTGTCTTTTTGATAGAATATGATAGCATTATCACTTAGGCTTAATTATATATATATATATGAATGGTAAGGATCAATAAATTGAAAAATCGAAGACCGAGGAGGTCCAGAAAGGATACAAAGGAAAGGGCAAATAGAGCCGAAAAAAGACAGAAGAAATAAAGGCAAAAAACCCTAGCAGCTATGGAGGGAGAAAATAGAAAAGCTCCACTCTCTCTCTATGTACCACCCTCTCTAGCAAGCTTGTCCGCCTCTCCATTTGTTGTCCGCCTGATATGATTGAAAGATATCGAAGAGGTTCCAATCCTGTCCTGAATCCCATCAAACGGAGCTGCAAATCTCCAAGGAACCAAATGAGAGTCTCTTGGCCACCTTATGACATTGAGAGAGTCCCCTTCTACCACCACCTTATTCATGTCTACACTTTGCAAAAATAAATTCCTTGGTGGATGGCTCGAATTTCCGCCTCGTTTGAGTCTGCCAACCCTATTGGCCCACTCAAAGCCCAAAGGACCTCCCCCTTCTCATTTCTTAATACCTGCAGTTTGATACCTGTAGGGGAAAGGCTGCATACATCTAGCCCTCCCCAAACCCCTGCAATGGTGAGAGCCTCGTGCACTAGGCCGCCCTTTTTTTATTATTTAATAGGTTAGATTTGGAATTGACCGATCAAAAATTGTTAGTGTTATGATTTCTTATCCATATGCAGCAAAAGCAAATGAATTAATTACTTATTGTACTATACTAAGACTTTGGGGTTTAGATAATTCATGCACTTGATCCATTACCGTATCGAATGCATGTATCCGTATCTAGGCAACATAGCACCATGCGAAGCAATTCTTCACTAAATATAAAAATCCAATGTATAGTTCTCACTCTTAACCATACTTTCAAATCCTGGAAATTCCTCAACAAGGGCGTTTCTTAGAAGATTTTAATGCTTCTTTTTTTTCTAGGGTTTTAGGAGGCAAACTGGGAAAAACAAAAGTTTTTAAAAAAATTAAAAATTGATAAATATATAAAATATGCAATAAGTAAATAATAAAATATAGGAAAAAGAAGTGAGTTAAATTTATATATTCATTTCTAAATTAAAACGGGAGATATCCTAATTCTTCATTTTAAATGCCCATACCATTAATTTTCAAGTCGGAAATGTTGAATCCAATAAATTTTGTTTTATTCTCTTTTTTATATTTTTTTTTCCTTTTGTTTTATGGAAACAGAGTACTAAATAAAATTTCAATTTCTCACAATATTTCGGACTTTTTCATTTATCAAAAATCTTTTGATAGTTGCGAGAAATTGAAAATGTTGTTGATATCTGTTCTTCGCCACAATGCAACAAATGTTGAAAAATGACTAACAGGCCTATTCAAAAAGTTTAGTTCACTCTAGATTTTCAGACCCTTGCTCACAAGATTCTGTTATCTCTTTCCATAGAATAAGAGATCATTGGGTTTTATAGATAATGTTTTTCACCATGGGGAAAACTAATTTGTATACAAGTATTAGAGGTTAAATGATGTAGGAGCACCACTTTGTCGATGGGGAAAAGTACTTGGCATTACAACCTTCTTTTCTATGTTTCGTTTTGGGGCTCAGTTGACTTAAGTGGTTAATAACTTAAATATCAGCGTTAAATAACTAAATAATAAGTCATTGTTTTATAGCTTAAGTGACATATCTTCCATGATCTCTTATTCTAAGGGATTATGAGGTAGAGGGTGTGGCCATAGTTTTAAATTTCAGCCGAAATCCAAAATTTCGGCCAAAATATTTCGGTGTCGGTTTGGACCGAAACTGAAAGTATTGAATCAGAAAAATACAGGATTTTCGTTGACATTGCCCGAAATTTTGCCGAAATTCCAAATTTTCATTTTTCACCCTTATTGACAAAATTTTCACCGAAATGTTAAAGATTTCCACCAAAATTTTCAACGAATCGCCAAAATTACCGAAATTTTTATCAAGGTTTTACATGATTTTGGCCGAAATTTCCACCGAAACCGAAGGTGGTGGCTGAAACCGACATTTAAATCCTTCGTTGTGGCCAAAGTACACTACGTGATGCTACTACACAGTCTACACCAGAAGCTTTTTAGTCTTCTACTAAGGGTGATATGATTCAAGTGTCTCAATCTAAGTATAACTCTATGGTCTAAGAGAAGCAATGCCTCTGGGATAAGTCATCTAGTCATTCAACTTCTCCTGCCCAGTCACGTATTTCGACAACCTTCTATTCCACTCATATGTCTCAGATTCCCTGAGTGATTGACTCTATGGATACTGATCATATGAGTGAATGATACTACTAAGCTTCTTATTCATGTTCCTAATTTATCTACTAAGATTTTTGGTAAGGGGACCATTATGGTTTCATTTTTCATAAACCTTCCGTAGGTTCTTCAAATTCCTAATTTATCAACGAATCTTCCGTTGGCTCTTCATGTTCCTAATTTATATACTATTCTTCTCCGTATTAGTTCCTTAACTAAAAGCTTGAATTGAAGCATAGCCTTCTTCTCTTCGGGTTATGTATTCCAGGACCAACAAACAGAGAAGATGATTGGCGGAGTGTGTGAATATGGAAACATGTACCTCCTAGATCCTCTCATTCCTGCTACCCCATTTGCTTTGCTAAATCAGAATAAGGATGATCTCCAATATGACATTCTTGGTACGTCTATCTGTGAGTTTTGAGTCTTAATTCGTTGCTTCTGGGTCTTACTCCAGTGGATTGTGATAATTTACTCTTGAACTTGCTAAACATCTTCATTCTAGTTCAAGTAAATTAAAAAAAACTATCAAACTTTGATGGAAGAGAATACCACATGTCATATAATTAACTGGTTAGCATCAGCGAGGTAAGTCAGCGCAAAAAGACAAAACTTTTAGGGAAATGAAATCAGCACAACTATGTTTTGATAATTGCACAGACCCATCTTGTCCTTTATTATATAAAGGGCTAAGAGTTATTATAATTCCCAAAAATCTCTTACAATCCAATTAAAAAGGAAAAGACAACCTGCATTTGTGCAGTTATTAAAGTATGGTTGTGCTGATATCATTTCCCTAATCTTAATATTAAATGAAAATAACAACCTCACCTGCATCTCTTGAACTATTTTTTACATGATTGAGCTTATCTTCAGGCTTCAAGCTGCAGTAGACTTCAGCAATACCCACAGCATTTGCAACTCTCCATGCACTTGACTGATGGTCACCAGTTAGCATCATTACGCGAAGCTTTGCTTCATCTCTTAATGCGCTTACAACATCTCCAACACCAGGTCGAGGCTTATCCTCAAAGTGAAAAAGGGTTACCTGCACCAAAACTATTTAAGTATCCATAGCATTTCACATCACAGAAAGAATACTCAACTCAACTAAGCCTTTGTCCCAAACTAGTTGGGGTCACAGAAAGAATATTATTTGAAATTCCATTTTACAGAATCGGGGATGTCACGATTACAAAAATTTTACAGAGAAACCAAAGGAACCACCATACAAATTTGAACTCTGAGAACAGCTAATAGGCCAAAAAAATGGATGCCGGCATATGTTCAATTCAAATTAATTTGTGCATTTCTAACAATAAGAACAGATACATTATGGAATGGTAAAATGTTACGGTGTTCTAGTTAAACACACAACAGAAATAAGTAACAAATATGTGCCACCAATAATAAATATTTTCACATGCATTGAGAAACAAATGATTTTTCCATCGCGGAAAAAACTCAAGCTAGAAGGAATCTGAAAACCCTGGTGTCTCTTGTGCTTCCCAAAGCAAAAGCACCTCTACTTTCTCTTCCATTTCTTCCTTTTTTTGAATGGTAATTATCCTTCATTTCTTCTCTTCGATTCATACCAGTTCACAACAAATTTCGGCAGGAATCTGTCCTATTTATATTTTCCTCTTTTGTTCCTTTTTCATAGGTTTCGGGAATAAGACTTGAGATTTCCTATTTCTACAGACCCTGAAACTAAAGTTTTCTTGCTTCATTCGGCACGATTTCAGGACGTATTAGAAAGAAACTCATGTGATTAGAGTCTGGTTAAGCTGAAGATTTTAACCATGCCTGACGCACAGGCTCTCGTTGATGAGTTTGTCATCAAGCTCAAGAGACGTAAGGTCGAAGGATCACATGCAAACACTAGATAGACTGCTCAAGAGACGTAAGCTAAAGCAAGATGTTATCGAGGCCATCAATGAATTAATTCAAGACATTGACACTAAGCATGAACAGATTATCGAAGCAAGCTGTGGGGCATATTCATCAGAACGAGGCAATATTAACTTTAGGCCGTTCAAGAACAGTTACGGAGTTTCTATGAGCGGCGAAGAAAAAAAGGCGATCATTCCGGGTATTTGTTGCAGTGGGTGCCTCCAAGTTACCGGGGCCATGTTCTTGCAAAGGAGCAGGTTGCGAAAGGTTTACAGACCCACTGTTATTACTGATTCAACAGTTTTTGCCATGATTTCTAGGGTTAATATGGTGGTAGTTGGAGCTCATGCAATCATGGCTAATGATGGGGTAGTAGCTCTTCTCAGATTGCTTGGATTTTGGAAGTGCCAGTGGCGTCCCTCTACTTCATGGTGTCAACCCTGCATTTGATTATGTGCCGCCAAAGCTTGTTAGCCTCTATCACTGATACGGGAGGGCATAAACCATCATATATTGTACTGGCTTATCGCAGATTATTACTCTGCCGATGATTTTGTTGTGCAACGGAGATCAGCTTGTGAAAGAAGAATTTAGCAGACTTATATCCGAGTATATGTTAAGTGTGGATTCGAGTGATGACAGATAGGTAGGAAAGAAGATGGTCGTCGTTTTTTCGAATAGGAACACACCCTATGATGAGGTAAGATTTCAGAACCCTATAGGATGAAAGAGGTTCTGGAATGCAAGGAGGCAGCTGTGCGCCAAGATAAGATAAACAGAAAAAAAAACATGTAATAAGAAAAAAATAGAATTGGAAGGAAAGCTGTCCTTTGGAAAGAATGTGGCTTTGGTTTAAAAGTTTGTTGGGTGTTTTCTGAGCTTAATGTTTTTAACTAGTTTTAAGTTGTGAAATTTTGCATTGATCTCGTTTATTTTGGATCTCCAACGCCCCAAACATCATGACATGTGGAAAATCCTAACATCCAATCAATTGTTGATTCCGTTTCGTTCGGTCGCCGTTTCGCTTTGGTAAACATTTTCGGGTTTTTCGGCGTTTCATTTCGGAAAAAGGCGCCACAACAAGAGATTTTTTTTAATAGTTGAATTTTTTTTAATTTTTTTTAAAAAATCCAAAAACTGAAAAATTGCTAGAAAATATAAGAAACAATTACATGGACCAAATTTAACAAAAAAAAAGCCATTACATGGCTTAAAACATTAAATTTATTCCAATATATTAATAAAAGAAAGAACTAATAGGGTTTAGATGTGTTTATACTTTATATCGAGTTTAGATGGGTTGTGAAGAGAAAATTAATGGGTTTATACTTTATATAAGATTTCTCATGTTTGGGTAGGGAAAAAGACAGAAAATACCCTTCAGCGTCTATAAAACAGTCAAAAGCGGCTAAAAAATAAGGGTAAAATAGTAAAAAGCAAAAAAAAATAGTCGTTATGAAACTGTATTTTTTCCCAAAAAATGGGTGTTTCGGACGAAACAGAATGAAATTATGAGTGACAGATCGGTACCAAACGTTTTGGAAATGAAATTTACAACTTAGCATCCAATTGAATGTTTTTTTGGTCGTGAACAATAAAAACTTCATACAGATACCAATCATATTTAATTACCAAAAGTATATATTATTAAGAAAATAGTATTGCGGCACAAAAATGTAACCTATCTGTGGTTAACTTTCTTCTGTCCTATAGTATGGACTGGCTATTCTATGTTCCAACTAAAAGTTGCATGTAGGTAAAGTTATCATATGTTTCCCTTTTAATTTGAGCCTCGAGCAATAATATCAACAGAGATTAATGTCTTGCAGAAGATATAGATATGCTGGGACACCCGTGGAACCCCCAAGTACACGTCAGTAATTGCTACAAACTCACAATACACATCCCTGCTAATGTGTGCCTGGTTTATTAGTTGAAAGGAGCAGGCATTTGGTTTGATAGGCTGATGGGCTGAAGCGCCATTTTGTCAAGAGATTGAGAATCCGGGTCAAGCCAGGGTGGGTGGCGTTTTCTGTAACTCTAGAGGAAGATTATGCTTTCTCTCTTCAGGCATATTAGAAGAACTGACTCCATATGATACCCAGATACTTGTGTAGACCCAATGTATCTTGTCTGACACGATACAATACTGATACTCGTACTCGGAGACATGGATACTTCTGTTGGTCATAATAACTACAGTGTTTTAAACATAATTTATTCTCTTCGAAGTAACTTTTGCTAGTTAGTGTCACATATTTACAATTATAATTTTGAGCATGAAAGTATTATTAATGCTACTTTCAATTTATTTTTAGTTCTTCTACCTTAAATCTAGTAGCTTTATGGTATTTATTTATCCGTGTCTTGTGTCTTATTTTATGGTATGGAACACCTGTATCCATATTCGTGTCCTATATTTCGGAAAATGTTGATTCATATCTCCATTCCCATATCCGTGTCCATATCTGTATTCGTATCTAGGTATCATTGCTCTAATGAGGCGTAAGTTCATGCTCTCCTCACCAGTCTACAGATTTTGGGTGAGAGGCTTGGGCGTGGTCCAAGATTTGAGGGAATATCATCTAACATGATTTCATGGGCAAAGATGGAATGCCCAACCAAATTTGGGCTATTGGAAAAGGCTAAGTTTCTTGCTTGTTCCTAGAACATCCAACGATGAAGCAGATTTGCTTGCTATATGGATTTTCTGTTGGTGGGGAAATCTCTGCCCCCACTAATTGTTCTTCTTCTTAATAAATTTTTTTCTTATTGTCTCAAAAAATCTATCTTGCAGAAGGCTCACAATTACCACTTGGAGTTGCACTATGGTCCTTTTGCCTTGGCCGCATTTTGTGCATTGCCTTACAAAGTCAATAAAAACTCTTTTGACTCTCCCAAGTTATGACCGAGTCAACCGAGTACTCAAAAGAATTCCAATTTGAAACACTGTCTATACAAAGCTTTTCTGATTTCTTAAAAATTATAGTAACTCCAATTTAAAAAACTGCTTGAGCGAATCGGACCTGTCGAGATTACAAGGCATTTGTCAATGGTTCCGTTTAACTACGGTGGCAGAGTTGTTCAGTATCCTGAAAGATAATCACGCAGTGTATTACAATGATATTCGATCTTGGCAACAAAGGAGCCTTGCCATGCATGTCCACTAGCTAGGAAATGGAATAGAAGTGATATCTCTCCTAACATATTTGTGCAATTGAGGAAGCTCTGGATAATAATTATAAATATATAACTGCAGTCTCATAGTTAACATTTAGAAATGAAGAAACAAAAGTAGTTGAGATAGTAGCAAAACTATTTTAAATGCATACAGGAAAAAAAAGAGATTAAATTAAGAATGTAGTTCAAGGAGATGACTAACCTTTCTATTGACAGAGAGAGCAGCATGAACAAAGTCTATGCCATGTGCAGATGCGTTCACAGATTCCTTTATTTTATTTGACTCAGCCTCAGATTTACATTGTGAGGCAATGTAGTCTACAGAACCAAGTGATGCCTTCCACAGTTCAACGTCTTTAATTCCTGACTATAACAAAGTTGAAATACAAACACATTACAAACACAACGGCTTCATCTAAAACTAATACCAAGACATATCTACAATATTGTTTCTACTTTTTATACTTTTCATCTTTCACTCAATTTTAATATTCCACTTTCATTTTTTTGTTGATGTAAGACTTTTGTTTGACCAAGATTTATGCGTGTACGTTTGTGTTTATTTATTTATTTTTTGAACAAGTGACTCATTAAAAGAAGAGAATATAGAAAATGGTCACTAAAGATGTTTGACTTTGCAGCCTTCTTTTCCACTCACCTTCGTGTTGTAGACTGCAATTCAACATCTGAAATTTATTGAGGAAAAACATATTTCTTTTGCATTAGAAACACTATTTCCTTGGTTCTTTTTATTTTTACACCTAAATTCAGTTCTCCATGGTCTTTTCCATCAAAATTTTCTTTTAGAGCATATTTGAGCTCACTCCAAATGACTATGATACCATCAACATATACCAAGGCCAGACCGCTAGAGTCATACCCACCGATGTGTGTCGGAGAATAGTGAGTTATCTGACACACTTCTTTTGTAGCCTCGTGTTGCAATAGTTTGATTTATCCTATTGAACCATGCCCATGTAGACTGTTTTAGTCCACAGTTAGCCATTTTGAGTCTGCAGACATAAATCTTCTTTGTTGGCTACTTCAAAGCCTTCAGGATGTTTCGTATGTACTTTATCCAGACTATCGCGCATAGAAGTAGTTTTTACATCCATTTGATGAACTTCCAACCAAAAGAATTTGTTAATCCCATGATGGTTCCTACCAATGTTGCTTTGACTATTGGAGTGAAGGTGTATGAAGGGAAATGAATAAGTTCTGAATTTTTATTTTATTTTTGGATAGTTCCAAATGAAAGAACGAGGATTTAGAGAAGAAAAGTGATTAAGCAAGATAGAAACAGATTTGTAAAAGGAAAAGAAGTGAGGGTCTTTCAAGAGGAAAAGATATAAGAAAAATAGAGCTAGGGTTTGAATAAAAGAGACAAGGTGATAGTATAAAGAAATACCTATTAGCAGAAACGAAAAACCTTTGACTCAGATCTTGTTGGCTCGGATACTGTATCTCACAACTAGTTGAAGAGAAGAGAGATGAAGAGGGAGAGAAGTCGTGGAAGAGAAAGTAAATATATTCTCATTAGTATTAGGTTTTAGTTTAAGTTAATTTATACAATATGAAAAAAAGCCTACAATAAGCTTAATGAAGGGCAAGGGGAACTAAATAGCGTATGTGGGGTGTACATAATCCTATTTTTAATAAAAATCACCTCAAACAGACGCATGTAGAAGGGAAAAGGGGGAGAGAAAGCAAAAGGAACAAAAGAGGAATGCAGCCACAACGAAGTTACGTTATTCATTGGCTTGGTTCCTAGACTTCTAGCTCTAGTAGCAGAAGGTAATATAGAGTTATCAAAATTATATCATGATACGGACTTGGGACTTGGGACTTAAAAGACAAGAAAATGGACAGACAAAAGAAGAACTAACACCGTCACAGATTTGATAGGGTCAACACACTATGAAAATTATATATTATATAAGAATTATCAAAGCATAGATAATTATTTAAGAAAATGTGACAAAAGTCATTAAAATTACAACTACGGAGGAAAATCTGTGGTGGAAATGTAATAATCACTATGTTGCATGGATTCTTTGTCCCCCTATGCCGAATCCGTGTTGACTAGTCTCCACATACGAATCGGATATGGATTCCCATGGGACACATCCAGATTCTTGTTGTAGTCGTGTTCAACCCGAATCTTCTTCTTTTTTTTTGGGCAAATCCGATTCATCGTTGTCTCTTTTAAAATGCGAATCATGTATATTTTCCATTTAAACTTGTTTTCTTCATAACTTTTTTAATATGAAAGCACAACCTGTACTCTTTTAATAAAAACCCTAGAGCCTTGACCCTTGAATATAGACCCCCTCCGCCTTCGACTCTCTTAATACAAAACTCGACTCAACCCTCTACGCTCAAATTTTCCATGAATAGATATATATATATATATATATATATATATATATATAGAGAGAGAGAGAGAGAGAGAGAGAACATTTCCTACACACTTGTGTAGGTAAGTTACCTACACACTACCTTAAAATACAGTGGGGGCCCACATTGTTTGGGTGATCCAAACAATTCATTTGAATGGTCCTCACATAGATAGGGTGTCCACAAAAAATCAGATCCATAGGATCATCCCAACCCTACGATTTGTGGAGGTAAAATGGACGTGTATAAACCTTCACAAATTAGTCCATTTTTTGCCTCCATAGTTTGAATGGTTAGGATGATCCTATGGATCTGATTTTTTGTGGACACCCTATCTATGTGAGGACCATTCAAATGAATTGTTTGGATCACCCAAACAATGTGGGCCCCCACTGTATTTTAAGGTAGTGTGTAGGTAACTTACCTACACAAGTGTGTAGGAAATGTTCTCTCATATATATATATATATATATATATATATATATATATATATATATGAGAATAGAGTTCCTAAGGTGTCACCTCATATAGCTTATATGAGGTGGCGCTTAAAAACATAAGGGGCCTACTTTGTTTGGATGATCCAAAGCATTCATTTGATAGGTCCTCACATAGATAGGGTGTGCCCAAAAAATGAACTTCATAGGATCATCCTAACCCTTCCATTTGTGGAGATTGAAATGGATGGGTATAAACCTCCATAAATTTGCCCATTTTTAACCTCCATAAATGGAAGGGTTAGGATGATCCTATAGACCTGATTTTTTGTAGGCACCATATCCATCTAAGGGCCTTTCAAATGAGTGGCTTGGATCACCACAAAAATGTGGGCCCCTTATGCTTTGTGAGCGCCACCTCATATAAGCTATATGAGGTGACACCTTAGGAACTCTATTCTCTCTCTCTCTCTCTCTCTCTCTCTCTCTCTCTATATATATATATATATATATATATATATATATATAGAG
The DNA here is from genome assembly GCF_043159265.1 of Tasmannia lanceolata. Lineage (NCBI taxonomy): Eukaryota > Viridiplantae > Streptophyta > Magnoliopsida > Canellales > Winteraceae > Tasmannia > Tasmannia lanceolata. Next base: position 63,774,205 of record NW_027518680.1, on the reverse strand, counting down.
GAAAAGGAGTGTGCGGTCGAGCGCACCTAAGCTTAGGTGCAGTCGAGGGCCCAAACACATGGGTCCCACATTTTTTGTGTTGATCAAAACCATTCACTTGCAAGGCCCCATCATAGATAGAGTGTGTACAAAAAATCAGCTCCATTGGATCATCCTAACCCCTCCAAAAGTGGAGGGCAAAAATGGGCAAATTTGTGGTAAACAGTGTCTGTCCATTTTGACCTCCACAAATGGATGGGTTAGGATGATCCTATGGAGCTGATTTTTTGTACATACCCCATCTATGTAAGGGCCTTTCAAATGAATGCTTTGGATCATCCTAACAAAGTGGGCCCACATGAGTTTGGGGCCCTTGACCGCACCTAAGCTTGGTGCGGTCGACCGCACAATCTTATTCCTCATATATATATATATATATATATATAATTTTGAAATTTTTATTCTATTTAAAATTACTGAATCCGAATCCTACTTTTGGGGGTTTGCCGAATCCGACACCTCAAATCCGTATCGGATCCCGACACGCGAATCCGAATCCAAGCAACACTTATAATCACTTTCAATATGGATTTTGTGAAAAAAGAAGAAACCCATGTGTATCAATTCATACTAATACATAGTGTTTTTTTTTCTAGCTGATAGTCATAAAAAAAATCTAAAACCTTTATTTTTTATGGGGACCATCCTAGGGTCATATTCTAATTTTAAGTGTCTTTTAGGTTGTTTTTTTAAGTCCTTTTAAGTGATAGGGCCTAGGGGGGAAGTAGCGTCTTTTCTCATCAAAATCACTTATGTGCTATGAGTTATGGGTGTTTTAAATAGGCTCCACATGTATTACGAAAATTTTAAGTGGGGAGTCTTTAAGTCATTAGAGGGTATTCTGGTCCAAAAAATATTAGGTTTTTGTTTAGGACTTTAGAATTTTCTTTCCCATCAAAATCACTTATGTGCTACGAGTTATGGGTGTTTTAAATAGGCTCCACATGTATTACGAAAATTATAAGTGGAGAGTCTTTAAGTCATTAGAGGGTATTCTGGTCCAAAAAATATTAGGTTTTTGTCTAGGGCTTTAGAATTTTCTAGCTCTCTCTCTCTCTCTCTCTCTCTCTCTCTCTATATATATATATATATATATATATATATATGAGGAAACTGTTGGTGCGCTTAAGCTCACCAAACTTATGGTGAGCTTAAGCGCCCAATCACATGGGGGCCCACTTTGTTAGGATGATCCAAAGCATTCATTTGAAAGTCCCTTACATAGATGGGGGGTGTACCAAAAATCAGCTCCATAGGATCATCCTAACCCCTCCATTTGTGAAGGACAAAAATGGACAGACACAAATCTGCCCATTTTTTGTCCTCCACAAATGGAGGGGTTAGGATGATCCTATGGAGCTGATTTTTGGTACACCCCCTATCTATCATAAGGCCTTGCAAATGAATGGTTTGGATCACCACAGAACAAGTGGGACCCATGTGATTGGGGAGCTTAAGCGCACCATAAGTTTGGTGCGCTTAAGCTCACCAATAGTTTCCTCCATATATATATATATATATATATATATATATATATATATATATATTAGAATAATGTTTCTGAGCTAGAGCTCAGATAGCTTATCTGAGCTCTAGCGTCAAAAACTCATGTGGGCCCATGTTTTTTGGGGGGATCCAAAGCATTCATGTAAAAGGCTCTATCATGGATAGGGTGTGTACCAAAAAATCAGGTCCATAGGATCATCCTAACCCTTCCATTTGTGGAGGGAAAAATGGACAGATACTATTTCTCCAAAAATCTGCCCATTTTTCCCTCCACAATAGAAGGGTTAGGATGATCCTATGAACCTGATTTTTTGTGGACACCCTATCCATGATAGGGGCTTCCAAATGAATGCTTTGGATCCCCCAACAATGTGGCCCACACCTGTTTCTGAGCTCGAGCTCAGGAACACTTTCCTCATCTATATATATATATATATATATATATATATATATATATATATATATATGATAGAACGGTTCCTACACACTTGTGTAGATAAGTTATCTACGCACTAGCTTAAAATACAGTAGGGGCCACATTGTTTGGGTGATCTAAACCATTCATTTGAAAGGACCTCACATAGATAGGGTGTCCACAAAAAATCAGAACCATAGGATCATCCCAACCCTACGATTTATGAAGGTAAAATGGACGTGTATAAACCTTCACAAATTAGTCCATTCTTTGCCCCCACAGTTCGAATGGTTAGGATGATCCTATGGATCTGATTTTTTGTGGGCACCCTATCTATGTGAGGGCCTTTCAAATGAATGGTTTGGATCACCCAAACAATGTGGGCCCCACTGTATTTTAAGCTAGTGTGTAGATAACTTATCTACACAAGTGTGTAGGAACCATTCTCGCTCTCTCTCTCTCTCTCTCTCTCTCTCTCTCTATATATATATATATATATATATTTCTCGCTCTCTCTCTCTCTCTCTCTCTCTCTCTCTATATATATATATATATATATATATATATATATATATATATATATATATATATATATATATATATATAAAGTGTTCCTGCACAGCTGCGCAGGGAGCTCCCTGCGCTTAAGTGGCTTATAAAGCCTTCCATTGGTCACTTTTTGTGGGCCCCGCAAAGGTGGACCCGCTATACAAACCAATGGGAGGCTTTTTAAACCACTTAAGCGCAGGGAAGCTCCCTGCGCAGCTGCGCAGGAACGCTTTTCTCATATACATATATATATATATATATATGGAAGGCCCTTCCATGGATAGGGTGTATACCAAAAATCAGCCCTATAGGATCATCCTAACCTTGTCATTTGTGGAGGGAAAAAATGGGAAGAAACATGGACACACAGTGTCTGTCCATTTTCCCCTCCACCTTGATTGGGTGAGGATGATCCTATTGATCTGATTTTTTGTACACATCTATGTTGCATGGATTCTTTGCCCCCTATGCCGAATCCGAGTCGACACGTCTCCACATGCGAATCGGACATGGATTCACAGGGGACACACCCAGATTCTTATCGTAGCCATGTCCCGCACGAATCCTGTTTTTTTTCAGGCGAATCCGATTCATCGTTGTCTCTTTTCCGCACGAATCCTGTTTTTTTTTTCGGGCGAATCTGATTCAACGTTGTCTCTTTTAAAATGTGAATCATGTATATTTTCCCTTTAAATGTGTTTTCTTAACTTTTTTTATTATTATGAAAGCACAACCCACTCTTTTCCTAAAACCCTTAGTACCTCGACCCTCGAACATCGATCCCCTTCCTCCTTCGACTTTCTTAATGCAAAACTCGCAACAACCCTCTCCCTCAATTTTTTCATGAATATATACGCATACATAGTTGTCGACTCGTGACTCGTTTTCTTAATTTTCTGACTCGTGACTCGACTCGACTCGTGACTCGTAAGAGTTTCCGACAAATGCAGAAATTTGAGGCTTACAATCTGGAATTCTGGATTTTAAGTCCAAACAACAATAGGTTGTGCCCCGAATAAATTATTGGAATCAAACAGATTAACTTTGAGCCCCAATCAGATTTTTGGAGTCAAAATTAAATCTAATTTTGAGCTCAAAACAAATTATTGTACTCAAAAAAATTAATTTTGAGCCCCAAACAGATTATTTGACTCAAAATTAAACGTAATTTTGAGACCGGTAATCAGTTTAGGGCTCTCAATCGATTGTCACAACACAATCTCAAAAAAACAGGGCCTCACTGAGAACAGCCACCTTTGATAAATTGGGCCTTCGTGGAAAGCCATTTCTCAGCTGGCTTTTGCATGTGAGAACAACCACCTTTGATGAATTAAATGGATAAGACAAAATCAACCGTGTGGATGTTCTCATCTGCAAAAGCCAAAAAGTCGTCTTCTTCTTCTTCTTCTTGCAGATTTTGGAGGATGAGAGAAGAAGACATGAGAATAAGAAAAAAGAAAAGAAAAAAACTGCAAAAAACTAACCTTAATCAAGCAAATCAGTCGTCTTCTTCTTCCTCTTGTTTTTTTATGTTGGTAGACCCCTCTCTTTGTGCAAAAATCAACTGTCGAGCCGTCGAGGATGGAGGGTTTCTCCGTTTCACTTTCCCGAAGTAAAAAACCCTAACTTTTTAGGTTTTCTATTACGGGAATAGGTAAATACGTATATATTGATATATTCACACCCCCTTTAGTTAATTGGTACAGCCCCCCTATTTAAACATAAGTGTTACGACTTAAAATAAGACTCGTACGAGTTATGTGTTTTCGAGTCGAGTTGGTGTGACTCATCCGAGTCAAAACATGACTCGTATGAGTCTTGAGCACCTGCGAGTCGACCATACGAGTTGACTCGAAAACCACTTGACTCGACCCGGGACGAGTTCGACAACTATGTACGCATATGCATATACATACATGCATAGATATATACACATTTAAATTTTTTATTTTGAAAATTTTATTTTATTTAAAAATTACCGAATCTGAATCCTACTTTTGGGGGCTTGCCGAATCCAAGACCTCGAATCCGTGTCGGATCCCGACACGCAAATCCGAATCCATGCAACATAGGTACACACCCTATCCATGGAAGGGCCTTCCAAATGAATGCTCTGGATGCCCCAAAAATGTGGGACCACATGTGTTTTTGAGCTCGAGCTCGGGAACACTTTCCTTATATATATATAGTAAACAGTTCCTGCACTCGAGCTCAGATAGCTTATCTGCGCGAGTGCAGGAAACAATGATGGGCCCATATTTTTTGGGTGATCCTAAGCATTCATTTGAAAGGCGGGTGTGTACCAAAACTCAACTCCATTGGATCATCTTAGGGTGTCCATTTGTGGGTGAGAAAATGGACAGATATTGTTTGTCCACAAATCTGCCCATTTTTTCACCCCACAAATGGACACCCTAAGATGATCCAATGGAGTTGATTTTTGGTACACACCCCATCCATGATGGGGCCTTTCAAATGAATGCTTAGGATCACCCAAAAAATGTGGGCCCACCATGTTTCCTGCACTCAAGCACAGATAAGTTTATCTGCGCTCGAGTGCAGGAATGGTTCCTATATATATGAGAAAAGGGTTGCTGCGCTCGAGCACAGAAACAGGGGGGTGGGGCCATTGGGGGGTGATCCTAACCATTCATTTGGAAGGCCTCATCATGGATGGGGGGCCTACCAAAAATCAGCTCCATTGGATCACCAATGGGTATCCAGTTGTGGGGCCAAAAATGGACAGATACTGTTTGTCCACAAATCTGTCCATTTTTGGCCCCACAAATGGACACCCTAAGGTGATCCAATGGAGCTGATTTTGGTGGACACCCTACCCATGAAAGGGCCCATCAAATGAATGCTTTGGATCCCACCCAAAATGTGGCCCCACCCTGTTTCTGTGCTCGAGCGCTGCTAATCTTAGCTGCACTCGAGCGCAGCAACTCTCTCTCTCTCTCTCTCTCTCTCTCTCTCTCTCTCTCTCTCTCTCTCTCTATATATATATATATATATATATATATATATATATATATAGGAAATGGTTCCTGCAAACGTGTGAGGGGATCAAAACCATTCATTTGGAAGGCCCTTCCATGGATAAGGTGTGGCCCAAAAATCAGCCCCATTGGATTGTCCTAACCCGATCAAAGGTGGGGGGGGGGGGGGGGAATGGACAGACACTATGTGTCAATGTTTCTGCTCATTTTTCCCCTCCACAAATGGCAGGGTTAGGATGATCCAATGGGGCTGATTTTTGGGCCACACCCTATCCATGGAAGGGCCTTCCAAATGAATGCTCTGGACCCCAAAAAATGTGAGCCCCCACCCTGTTTTTGCAAACGTGTGCAGTTAAGCTTACCTGCACACGTTTGCAGGAACCATTTTCTCATATATATATATATAGATAGACAGAGAGAGAGAGAGAGAGGAGTTTCTACACACTAGTGTAGATAAGTTATCTACACACTAGCTTAAAATACAGTGGGGACCACATTGTTTGGATGATCCAAAGCATTTATTTGATCGGCCCTCACATAGATAGGGTGTGCCCAAAAAAACAGCTCCATAGGATCATCCCAACCTTGGAGGCAAAAAATAGACAGATTTGTAAAGGTTTATACACGTCCATTTCACCTTCACAAATCGTAGGGTTGGGATGATCCTATGGAGCTGATTTTTTGGGCACACCCTATCTATGTGAGGGCAAATCAAATGAATGCTTTGGATCACCCAAACAATGTGGCCCCCACTGTGTTTTAAGCTAGTGTGTAGATAACTTATCTACACTAGTGTGTAGAAACTCCTCTCTCTCTCTCTCTCTCTCTCTCTCTCTCTCTCTCTCTCTCTCTCACACACACACACACACACACACACACACAGATATATATATATATATATATATATATATATATATATATATATACGTGCGTGGCCTCATGATACTTTTCTTGAATGCTATGAACTGGAATGAATATAGAATTAGAATTTCTCTCCCACTTGTGTGGATGTAATGCCTTTTAAAGTGTGATTCTTCATAATAGGTTATTTTTCTATCCCTAAACTCTTCTTTCACGTTCTTCTTTTCTCTTACCTTTCTCTCTTTCTTTATCTTTTCTTCTCTTTTCTCCCATCACTTTTGTCACCCCGGTTGGATTTATATTGGATTCATAAACCTCTCTCTTTTCTACCCCTATCGTCTTCCTTTTCTTGATCTTGATCGCTTTTCTTGATCTTGATTCTCTACTTCCTTTATCTCTCTTTCTCATGGCTGTCACGAATTCACATTAATTTAGTATCAGAGCCTATGGTTCACATAAACTTGGTTTCAGGGCCGATGGTTCACATCAATTTTGATAAGAGGATTGCATGTGGTCAGGTAAACATTGCTAGTAGTATGTCAACCAAAGGAGAATCAAACAACATAAAGACCATTCCATAAAAGATTATGCCATGAGCTTATCGTACAGTTTGATGAGGCAAGCTTCACATATTTCTTGAGGTTTAAGGAACTAATTTCCAACGTTTTTGGTACAACAAAGCAGTTCAGTCAACATGAATTTTTTAACAGTTTAAGCAAGCTCGCATTAATAAAATCAATATAAATGAAAAGTCAACCCGTTGATGATAGAGGTTACAATACCTTGATACCAGTCAATGTCGCAAAAAGGCCCCTACCAGGTAAACTCTCAAAGCTTTCAATAGAAACATATGGTAAGTCTTTCCCCACACTGTGGTCTACAACAGCCCTGCAATACTTGCAAGCAAAATAATAAATTTGAAAATAGTATCACAATGAGTACAAACATTGATAACCCTATTTTTAAAAAGAGCAATGTATATACTATGACAAAGACTATATTAAAAAAATAAGAGTAAATATGAATAAAAAAACATAAATGACAATTTCTTGATCAAGGCTTCATATGCACAAACATAAAAATAATACAAGTACTGTATTCCCAATTAACAATCCAAATTTTATTACCTACATGAAATAAGAGGAGTAATGTGAATAAGGGAATATGACAGTTCATGCATCAATTAGAGGGAGTACTTTCTTCTTCTTTTTTCACTAAACCAAGTGGCATTGTTTTGAAAATCTTACGATTTATGGTCAAAATCTTATGATTCAAATCAAATATAACGGATTACAATTTGAATCCCGCGATTAAATCATAATTTGTATGAATCTTACAATTTCCGATTGAATCTTACGATTCGATCGTAAGTTGTATGATTTATGCAATTTATCCTAATCATTTTAATTTATAAAAGAAAGAAGGATTTCCTTTCGGAAGACCTTATTTCCCTTGTGCATTAGAAGAAGCCTTCAAAATCCCTCTTCAGAAAAGGAAGAATACAAAGGAAGAGTTCGAACGAATCGAATTCAACCAGTTTGAACCAGTAAAGTGAAGTACATGTGCTTGAGGGAATTACTAACATTCAGGAGGGACACAACTATAATGAGGGCAACATACTAACCAATTTTTTATAATTGATATTTGTCATTTGATGTTTGAAGCCTAGAGAATTGATATTATCCTGTCTTTCATTAGTTTTAAGATTATTATCCAATAATTTTAGGGTCTCTCTCTGCGTTAAAGAGTACCCCACAAAAGACAGTCTCTCTCTCTCTCTCTCTCTCTCTCTCTCTCTCTCTCTCTCTCTCTCTCTCTCTCTCTCTCTCTCCGTTTTCTTTTTTGTTCGGCCGAACTGAACCCAATTGGGAGAAAGGAAAACAAGATAGCGAGATGCTCCCAATTCAAGATCAATGGTCAAGAAGATTCAAAACCGCCACCATCCACGCTTGTGCACGGTCCGGAGAATCTCGCCACCCTCCAGAAAAAGCTTCAAGAAAATCCTTATCGTCTCGATGCTAGAAATGCTATCATGAGAAGGATGAAGAAATCCCTTTAGAGTCTCTTCCAGGGACTTTCTAAAGGTCAATTTAGGATCTCTTCCCAGAGACTCCCTAAAGGGAGAAGACCTTTCTTCCGGGAGAAAGATGATAAAGACGGTGGTTTCCCCCAAAAGATAAAGACGACAGTTTTCCCAAAAGAAAGAAGCCCTTTCTCTTTCATAAGAAGGATGAATGAAATCCCTTTATAGTCTCTTCTAGAGACTTTCTAGAGGTCTCTTTAGGATCTCTTCCCAGAGACTCCCTAAAGAGAGAAGGTCTTTCTCTTCCGGGAGAAAGATGATAAAGACGGGCGGTTTCCCCCAAAAGAAAAATACGACGATTTCTTCCCAAAAGGAAGAAGACCTTTCTCCATCAAGAGAAAGAAGAAAATCTTTTTAGAATCACTTTCCAGAGACTCTCTAAAGGTCCCTTTAGGATCCCTTCACAGATACTCCCTAAAGGGAAAAGACCTTTCTCCTCCAAAAGAAGGATGATAAAGATGATGGCTCCCACAGGGAAGATGAAGAAAGTTCAAGAATGTAAAGAAAGTCCCCAGTACAAAGAAATTCCATCCGAAAGGTCCGAAAGGATCTGCTAACAAAAATCAGATCTTTCTGAAGGATAATTAATTAAAAGTTGTATTTAGATAGGGAATCTCTTGATGGATAATCAGATGTATTTTCTTTCTTCAAGAAATGTAATTAATGGCCAATAAAGCCGGAAGTGTACGATCCATACCAAAATTAATAAAACCTCTTCTCACAAGAGGAAAATTTGATCTCAATGCATTTTATGTGTGTGATTATCTTTTTCATGCATGTGAAATTTGTTGTGAACAGCTATGCATACTTGAGCTGCAACACAAGCAAATAGATGAGTTGGGTATACTAGGACATAATAAACATGTCTTAACATAGACGATATTAAAGAAAATGTGGAAGTTAAAGAGGAAGAACGCAGAAGATATAGAGTGAATAATAGGAGGGACTAAATAATAAGAAACGAACATGGATCTACTTCATGGGCCTTCTCAGGGCCTCTTGGGATAGCTGACTCTAGAGAGGCGGAGGTTAGAGCAATCCATCATGGTTTGATCAGTCTAGAGTGGAACTTTCTAGATAGTGTCATAGTTGAGAGTGACTCCCTCAATGTCATTAGGTGTTTGGAGGGCAGTCATCCGATCCCATGGAGGTTCGCGCATTGGTTTGACGGGATCTAGGATCTCGTGGAGGGATTGACCATATCCTTCCACCATGTCAGAAGGTCGGCTAATTCAGAGGCAAATATGCTAGATAGGGCCGCAATCGTTAGGGAAGGTCTTTAGTTCTTTGATTTCCTCCCCCCTGAGGCTCTGTTCACTTGTTTTCCCGAGAAAGGAAAAGAAAAGGTTTCGCGGGAATCTGACGTGGCATTAGGAAAAGAAATCCAAGGAAACTGTGCAAGAAAAGGTTTCCCGAGAAACTGCTTGCCCACCTTTTTCACTAGTTTTCCTGGGAAAGCAAATCCCACCAAAATAAAGGGAAAAGGAATTCACACTTGTGAGAAAAGACTCATTTCCACATCATTTTTCCTAATTTCCATGTCAAATGTGACATTTTCCACCTAGGCTCCTTCAAACTCTCGTGAAAACAAGTGAACATGCGAATTTTAGCTTTCCCGGGAAAAAAAGGGGGTGTTTTCCCAGGATTTGGTCTCCCAGGAACGCGAGTGAACAAAGCCTGAGGGGCTGTTTTCTTTTTGTATATTCACTTTCTCTCCCCCGCTTCATCAAGAGTGGGGGCTGCTGTACTTTTATTCTATCTTTAATATATTTTTTCTGTCAAAAAAAATAATATTGAAAGCCTATGAGTTCAAAAAAGCAAACAGGCAAAAGAGATTTCCAAAATAGAAACTCAACTGCAGTACCTTCTACCACAAGAAAGATGAAGCAGAACCTCAATCATTGTACTCATCAAAAGAAAAGAAAAATAGTAACTAAGAGCTACCTCTAGTGCGATTATCATACCTGCCAATAGGGTGTGTAGAACCTTTTTCCATGGCAGCAGCTACAGCAAGGGCTTCCTTCTCACAGTTAGGAACACAACAAGGAGCAACTTCCAATTTGTTTGTTACAACCCGATGTCCATGAATGGGCTCAATTGCTTTGCACATAAGCTCCCCTGTGGTCAATGTCCCTGTTTTATCAAATGCAATGGTGTGACAGGATGCTAGAGCATCCAATACATGCCCACCTTTGAGAAGTATTCCCTGAAAGCACAAATAATAAACAATACATATCATAATAAGAAGAGAATATAGTAGTTACAATACCACATGATAAGAGAACTGACAGTAAAAGTAAAAACAATACAACCTAAAAAGTAATAATGGTAAGGAAAATGGATAATCAAAATATTTATTCAGTTGATTTGTAAGAAAAAGCTTATAGGATAGATAATCTTATTTATTTATATTTTACTTGTTGCTTCGATACTATACCATTATTATTGTATTCCTTTACTTTCTCCGATTACAATTAAGAGCACTGAAATAATTCCTTTGCATCCCCCAACTACAATTAAGAGCACTCAAATAATTGTAATTGCATCCTTGTAGACAAGTCAATGATCTCAGACCATTTAAGGTGGTTAACGACAAGTCGTGTTCCTTTCTGTTCATGGTACCAGAAAGACCAAAGGAAAACCACCTTTCTTATCTAATCATCAAACTCTAGTTCCCACATTTTTCCCCGTCTATCTCGAATTTCCCCATCACATCCTTTCCCTTCTCTGCATGGATAACAAACTAACATCATTTATATCTGTCACCATTCCTCCCATCACAAGAATCCATGAAATTGAATGAGTCAATCCACCTTTATGAGGAGCCAAACCCTCGCAATCCTCAGTAGCTAAGATTTAATCAGCTACAATGATGGCACCATTCCAGAACCCAATGCTATCTTTGTTCTAGGATGACAACATTCAGACATACCCTAAATGGAAAAAATGGATCAATTGTATTTAAGCTAGATCAACACATGTTTATGGAAGACATTTTCTCAGGCTGTTGGCTTCATTAACTAAAAAGTTGATGTTGAGATATTGTAAAGAATAATCAGAACTACGTGTAGGCCGCTTGATCCCACTTCCGGGTACACAAGCAACTCTTAAAGTTACCTAGAGCACAGCCAGTTTGATTTAATAAAAAAAAATACTGATATTAGTTAAGGAATGTGCATGATCATTCGATAATTGTGGAAATATTTCTGAAATAAGAGCCTTAAGCTTCATAATTAAGCCTGACGGTAATAGTCAGACAAGGGCTTCAGGTAAAATGCAAAAGAGCCTTAAGTTTACACTTAAGCATGACGGTTATTGTAACATGAGGGCTTCAGAAAAGAAGCATAAAGGTTGACCAATATGTTATTTAGAGTAAAAGGATAACATAAATGTACGTTATTTCCATACTGCACGTTCCATGTTTGTCGGCGATAATTTGTGAACGAGATTTCTGGTGATTGTGATCATACTTGGTCGCACGCCGTTTGATGGAGTATTGACCTCTATGGTTTGTTATTAGAATCTTGTTAGACAGGATCTTGTTTGTGAGATGTTATCACATTAATCTTGTTTCGCCAAAAAGTTTTCCAGTCTAGATACGTATCAAGGTTAGTCTTATGTTCAATGCTTGCCCAAGTGGGAGAATGAAAGATCTTATGTGGACAATCAATGATCTAAGATCGACAGTCTAGATTGAAGAATGAGATTAAATATGAAATTACTAGAATTACTTGTTTCCAAAGCGATCGGTAAAGGGTGTAAGGGTAATCAATGCATCTCATCCCTATTGAGACATGGATGAAAAGAGTAGCCCTTGATTCAACTACATCCGTTTGTTAAATAGATTAAGCCAAATAGAGTTTATTGTGGGTGGAACTCTAGGAAGTCTTATTCTATAAATAAAGGGGTTGGTCTCTGCTGGCATCTAACCTGACCAAAAGAGATCTCCCCCACGAGAGATCAGACAGACCAGAAAGGCAGTAGAAGACATAGCCTGATCGATCACAGTCATGGCAGATTAAGGTAAGTTTCACGATCATTCATTTTGTATTCTAGTACTCTGCATGAGTAGATCCTTTGGATTAATTTTGTTATAATCATGGTGGCATATAAATAGAATATCATGATTCAAAGTTTTGAATGGACTTGCTCTCATATCCATCGTGAAGGAACTCAAAAGCAGATAAATTAGCTAACATCGGCGTGCAATATGAAGAATTTCTTGTTTGGGCAGATATGTCAGATTTGTAGTTTTTGTCTAGCATGGGCATCCGTGTTGCTTTCCCAATTAGCTTGTTGTTTCTAGCTTAGGTTTTTGCCTGGGCTTTTGTTTCCTCATTTTTTCCTTCTTTTTTCTTCTTTATCCCTTGTTTCTCTTGGTCTTTCTTTGCATCTTATTCTTTTTCCTTTTAATGAATTACATGTTAAAAAAGAATAAGAAATTAAACTCCCATGATAAGAAGTTGGCCTATGCATGTTGTCAGTTTTGCAGGTCATGAGATCTAAAATGTTAACCAACTCACTGATAATTGCAGTACATGGAACAAATTGGCTTCTTTGTTATATTGACTTACATATTTTTCGTTATGATGGATTCTAATGAATGTAATGTACTACTTTTACGTCCACTTATAAAAATCAACAATTTTTTTTCTTTTTACTCTACTGTCTACTGTCTTTCCCATTATATTTTGTAATAGTCAAGATCCGTTTTGATGTACTTTTACTTCCACTTATAAAAATCAACAATTTTTTTTTTACTTTCCTGTCTTTCCCATTATATTTAGTAATAGTCCGTAAAAACATCCGTTTTGATGCGAACATACAGTTGTCTATCACGTGGGGAGGTGTAATAACAAAGAATCTGGATAGATATTTCAAGGATTCAGGCACTTTGTCAAGGATTGATTTAAATCCATCACAAAATAGTGTAATGTCAGTGTGGCATTGTTAATAATGAACCTTGACTACTTTCTAGTTGTGTGCAATCCAGCAACTAACACATCCGTCAAACTCCAAATGAATTCATTTGGTGTATCCCTGCCTTACATTACCATAGAAGACTTATGGGATAAAAAAACATTTTATGATGGAACAATGTAAAAGCGTAAAAAATGTCAATTTTACAGATTGCATAGGACAGCAACCAAATATTGACTGAAATAAAAACTGTAATATAGCACCAAGGAGTAAATAATCACATGATAGAAAAGTTCTGACACTCTGGAAGCTAAGGGATAAACGCACTAAGAGAAAAGATACACATGATATCCAAACCGTACACTATTCAGGTTGCAAACAAAATGAAACAAAATGACAGTGCTCTGCAGAGAAAACAAAATGAAAAATAGTATCTAGGGTTTGCCATGCCATCATTCAGTCATGATACTTAATACCTTACTTGCACAGGAACTTATTGCAGTAGCATATGCCAAAGGAGCAACCGCCAATGCACAGGGTGATGCTGCCACCATTAGCCCCAAAGCCCGGTAAATTGATCCTCTGCAGACTGCAAGATACGGCATCATAAGGAATATAGAACATGAATATTACATGAAAGGAGGAAAATATGTTTTTTGATCGTCACTATCAATAAAGATTTCGAAGGTACATTAACAATAAATTCTTGGGCCAACAGCTACTAGAAGGCTTTGCAAACGGTCAGAGAGAAATCACAACAGACTGACAGAAAACTCCGAAGAACAATTACAAAAAGAACAAATTGTGGGCATCTACTTAGGGTTTGGTCAGAGCATGCTCTCCAAGTCATGAACCAATATCCAATAGATACGCCAAGTTGAGATGATTGTAGCACTGTATTGCAGTGACCCTTTTTCCTACAAATCTATTGTAGGGACCATGTAGAGATTGAAGCAGTGAACATATTACTTTCATCTATCAAATGATGTGATCCCAATCAATTAAGTAGATTCTAGATAGCAAGCTGATAAACAGCCCATTATATTTAGTGAAGTACTCTGTCATGGTCATCTTCCTTTTTAAAAAGCTAAACTTTGAAGCAAATTGTATAGCATTGGGTCTGTGAAAATTGATGATAAGTTACCTGCAATGAATCCCAAACTGCTTTATCTGTGGGAGATCCAATATTAGTCCTAAGTCTAACGCTTTTTTTTTTTAACGAGTGACAGATTATTGGAAAAGGGGGAAATAAAAAGCCCTAAACCAAGATACAAAAAAGGTAAATCCAACAAAACCTAAATATTAGGCATGTATTGCCAATTTAGTAATTCACTACAATTTACACCAAAATTTGCAAGTTCTCTAATCAGCAGGGTGGCCCTGAAATGGTAGATTGGAAAAGCTAGAGGAGACGAGCCAAATTTGAAGGTTTTATTTCCAATTCCAATGGCAATGTGATTTGGTATTCGTCGGGCCCACTGGAAAACGTCAAGAAATAGAAGCAGAAGTTAAAGCAGCACGGAGAAGCATACATTTTCTTGAGAATCATGGATTCAACCAAGTCTAGATTGAATGTGATTATGTACGAGTAATCAAATGATTAAAGAATCCATCTCGTCAGTTAGATATATCATGTTATATTGAGGATATACTGGTCATTTAATCAGTATAATATATATATATATATATATATATATATATATATATATATATATATATATGTGTGTGTGTGTGTGTGTGTGTGTGTGTGTGTGTGTGTTAAAGTATAAAAGATAAATAACGCCTTTCTCCAATAGCTTAAGCTTATGGAGAAGTTGGTAAGTTAACATGGTATCAGAGCCAAAGGTCTCGAGTTCAAACCTCCCGGATAGCAAAAATCCACATGCGATGGTCAGCCCAAAGTGGGACCACATGTGCCACGTGTTTGCCAAGTGGGCCACACGTGCGGGGGAGTGTTAAAGTATAAAAGATAAATAACGCCTTTCTCCAACAGCTTAAGCTTATGGAGAAGTTAGTAAATTAACAATATATATATATATATATATATATATATATATATATATATATATATATATCTCATATTGGTGAGAGTAGGGGGCACTCTCTCTCTCTCTCTCTCTCTCTCTCTCTCTCTCTCTCTCTCTCTCTCTCTCTCTCTCTCTCTCTTTATGATTACTATCTCTAGATCAACATGGTATTAGAGCCCAAGGGTTAGTGTGCCCTAGGGACCCTGTTCCTTCAAACAACAAAAAAAAAGGAAGATGAGTAAACCCTAGGACCCCCCCCCCCTGCGCCTCTTCCCATTGAAGCATCCCTAGTTCAAGTTGTGCCCTTCATCGAGCAATAGGAGTTTGTGGTTGTGATTCGTGTGTTGTCCTTTCTGAAGTTGTTCGTTATGGCTGCTCCCGCTAAGCTCCAGCGAATGAAATTACGAACATTCAGATGGCGTCCATTAAATTGGACGGCTCCAATTATCTGCCATGGAGGATCGCGGTTGAAACCTTCCTTCTTGCTCGTGGAAAGGTTGAGTACATTGAATGAGAGCCTCCAGATAGTGAGGATAAGTCTTATGGCAAGTGGCGACAAGAAGACGTCGTGATCAAGACACTTCTCTGGAATAGTATGGGGACCTGAGTTGCCGGGCCTATGATGTACCTTAGATCCTCTAAGGACATTTGGAAATGAGCTGAGAATCTATATTCGGGCGTCAATAACTTGACACGAATTTGTGATGTCTATTCTGAGTTGTTGAATCTACAGCGTGGTGATCGATCTGTCTCAGAGTTCTATTCTCAGTTTGTGACCCTTTGTGAGCAGTTGGATATGTATCTGACATTTACTATGGATCCGTCTATCCTGGCCAAGCGTCGAAAAGATTTACAGGTCGTCCAGTTTCTTCCTATTGTGGACTGCAGATCATCGGTTTAGGCACTTTGCCTTCTCTTGATGAGGTGTTCTCCACTGTACAACAATTTATGAGGATTGACGGACCCAGTGATCCACCGGTTGATCGCTTTGCTCTTGCTACTCAGATGGGGACTGATCGTAGTGGCCGTGGTGGCCGATCTGGCCGTGGTGGTGGTCAATCTGGCCATGGAGGTGATCGCGATTCAGGCGGAGGTCGTGGCCTTGGTGGAAGAGGGACTCAATTCTCCACGCACTGTCTTCTGGAGGTTCATTCAGTTGATTATTGTTATGATTTACATCCAGAGTTACGTCCTTCTCGTTCTACTAACCATGCTTTCGCGAGTGTGCATGAGAGCTCCGCACCACCTTCATAAGGTCCAGTCGAGCAAGATAATTATATGCTTGTGTGTCGTGCTGAATATGATGAGCTCCTGCGCCGGAGAGTCAAAGACAAGCAACTGACTACCACTTTAGCCAAACAAGGTAGCAACTCCTCTTGCTTTCTTATTGCTACCTCTTCTGGATCCTAACTCGTTGATTCAAGAGCCTCCAATCATATGACTGATAAATCCAAAAGGGGAATGCTAGATTGAAAAGGACATTCCTCATGTGAAAATTTTGGGCGCCCTGACTGGTAAATCCCCCCCCCCCCCCCCAAAAAAAAAAAAAAAAAAAACTAGGGTCCGAGATTTCCCACCCAAAACAAGCCCCTCTATCTTCAGAATCATCTTCCCAAATATGTTTTTGCTACCACCAAAATTGAGCTTATGACAGCCCTCTAAGGGTAGCCCAGACATCCTCAGTTCTACAAGGAGTGTAAGACTTACAAGCACTATTCAAGTCATAAAACATTTGTTTTAAAGGCATGTTACGATATGTTTTTCTATTCAATTAAAAGCTTGTGGAATTTCTCTCTTTCTAAATTAGCCAAAAAGTGGTAGAGAAGAGAGTATATTGCACAAGCAATTCGACCTTTTGTCACTAAGAGAGCAATGCCACAATGTTAGGGATATCTTTCAGATCTCCTATTAAAGAAAGATGGATGTCGAAACCATTTCTAGATCTAGTGGCGCAAGGCACTCTTTGCTGTAGTGTTCTATTCTCCGATAACCTCCTTGGCGCCCACTTCAGTTTGTTTTCAGGTATTGAGTGCTTGCCGAATTCCTTCACTAATTTCCGGTTTTCTCATGTTCATCATGAAGGAAATTTGAAGAGCAACGACCTACCCAATTTTGGTGGTTGCCAAACCCCAGCTTGCCTACCACAAAACAAAAAAGTTACTTGGCATTATATGCCTGATCTTTAGTTTTATTTGTTTCCTCTTTCCCGAGCCCGTTTCTTGTGATGCCTGTATTCCTTTAATGCATCATGTTCATTATGTTTTAATAAAATTCCGTTTTACAGTTCAAAAGAGAAAAAATGGACCTGGGAGTGGGAGGAAAAGAGAAGATTAAAGACAGAGGCACATGTAAATCAAGAAGGAAAGAAGCAAATTTGAATTGTAACAAAGGTCCAGATTTCTCAAATGCAACCTGGCAACAAAAGCACTGAATAAATGAAAGGAGTCACATAAAGGATAACAGAAAAATAGAGAAATCATCAAATCAACCATCAGTATAACAATGGTGAAAGGACTTATGTATGTCCGACCATGAATCCAAACTCCAAAGTACCCTCATTTAAGAAGACATACAAGATATAACATAGAAGGGTAAATTTCTCTACTCCAACTACTCCAACTAGCACTCAACCTAAATAGTGAACAGCTATCCTTTCTGAAAAACAATGGACCTGTAATAGGATAAGTACTACAACCAGAAAAATGACTTTTAACACAACATCCTTCAGAAAAAGACATCTGATCCATAGTGTAGATGGTGATTAACTGATTATAATATATAAAGAATTATAAATGGAATAATTTTTTCCCCTAATAGAGCTCCTTTTTTAAGAAAATAACTGGAGAACCTGGTAGAAGATAACCAGAACACCGGCATAAAGTATGATGAAAATTAACAAGTAATATAAATGTTGAATGAAGTTTTGTGCATGCAAACAAAGTACCTGGTGTGCCAATAAAGGGCCACTTAAAAATACATGGCCCAATGAGAGCAACCGCAAGCGATAGAGCCACAACAACCTGGCTATAAAACTCCCCAAATTCATCTAGCCACCGTTGCAGCTTTGGCTTATTTAGCTGTGCTTCTTCGGTTAACTGAAAAATTCTGCTCAATGTAGAATCTTTCCATGTCTTGGTTGCCTAAGCCAAAAAGATAGAAATTAATTGAAAATTAAAGAACAAATATCCATAAAGATCATATGATTTTGCACCTACCTATGTTAAGAGAGTTCATATTTTTAGAGGCTAATGAAACTCAGATAAAAAAATATAAAATCTAAAAGTATTGAATGGAACTATGACAAGAATTCCAGATATAGACAAAGTCAGTGCACCTTTCAAAATAGAGGATTTCTTTTTCCACCTTGGCCAAGAATACAAATATGGGAAACCAACTGGATACTATTTGCAAAGAAATATAAGTAATTTAGGGGCAGACAACAATGTCAACTATATTCAATGTGAATAGAAGGTAAGTGAAAAAAGAAATCGTCAACTAGGTTTTGATTGCCTACAAGCATTTTCAACTAGACGAATTAAACATGCTAAATAGTATCATTCTCGATCATTAATGTGAACAATATTATTGCAGCCGTCAAATTTAAGTTTAAACCATTCAGGAGGGAAGGGGTCAACTAGGTTCAGGCTCTCGAGGAGGGGTATCAAAATTCAAAAAAGGCACTTGCCTAATCAGAATTGATAATTATTACGAAACAAACTAACAGATGCTTTCTTAGAGACTTTGATAATACTTTTCAGGGGTGGCTTCTTTGGGAACAGGAGCAGTGAGATAGTTAGTAAGAGAATGAAAGAAGGAAACTTCTTTTTCTGAACAAGTAAGAAATTCATTCGACAAGGGGAACAAAGGTTAAACACAGCTAGTGCAAATACACCAAAATATGAAATAGAAGAATTACAGGCTAGTGTCGTGGGCCTCAGGTCTGATGACAAGGTCCATGCGGCACTTGCAATGTCTCGCGACAAAGCAAGTCAGCCAAGCATGGTTGTGGGGCCTAAAACCTGCAAGGCAAGCGCTACAAGAAAGCTAAGTTCACACACACAAGAAGCAATGGTTCAAAAACATCCCTTGATCATTACAACACCCCCCCCCCCCCCCCCCACAAACACCCCCAACCCGCAAGTATCAGTATTAGCTCCAGCACCTCAATATGTTCTTACTCAAAATACCCATGATCATTACCATGTCTAGTACCACTAACAGTCATAATGAATAATCGGTCGCGAATAATCTGAAACGAACAGGGCCTTAGTGTTTGGGCTTTGCCTTGGGCCTTTGTGTTAAGGTCATGCATTTCCTTTGTTATTGCGTGGTTGGACAGATTATGAAAATGTGAAAACGTGGAATAACCACCAGTTTGTGACATGTCCTTCCATTGAATGGTGTTTTATCAAATTTTCAAGTTCTTGATGCCAAAACAGAATCTTTTTTGTTTTTGATCAGAAATAAACTTATTTAAAAATTCACTAAAATAAGTAAAAAAGAACAAGGAAATAACAGTAGAAAAAAAAAATCAAGGACCTTACCAAATAACATTCCCTTACTCTCTAAAGCAAGGACTTATAGAAATAAAGCAGGTCCAAGCATCCAGTAAGTAGGGTTACTTATCACCTACCCTGAGAAAGTATAGTTCAAAACTGCCTCCATGATGAGGAAAAATCAGTCAAGAAGTCGTGAGCTGTAGTTTAGAAAGTTAATGCAGCACTAACTAGTTTCACTCAAATTATGAAATCCTAAAGTGTGACACCATAAGAGAGATGAATTCAATCAGTTTGTTCCGTAAACATCCAAAGGTTGGAAGAGTAAGCTCTGTTTGGATTGGCTAAAAACAATAAATGCACTACATTTTATTAAAAAAATTTACAATATATGCACTACTAAGTAATTTAGTTTCCTTTTGAATTACACTAACGTTATAAATGCCAGAGGAAGCCGAAGCTGGAAGAATAAAGAGGTCCAAAATTCAATAATATAAGAGAAGATTTGAGAAGAAAAAAAAATGGGGGATTGGTTTTGTTTAGCATGTGCTTACAGGAACTTTAAATGGAGGCGTTGTTGTCGATGGTGTAATCTAAACAATCGGGAGCATTTGCCTGGTACTTGGGGGTTAAAAGGAAAAAGAAATAAGGTGAATTCAAACTGGAGATTCGAGGACTGGAATTGCTTATCCTGCAACCATGGTTTTAAATTTCGGCCGAAACGTTTCGTTTCGGCCGAAATATCTCAGTTTCGGCCGAAATATCTCAGTTTCGGCCGCGACTGAAAATAAATTTACATGAAGTCGTTTCTTTGCAAGATTTCGGCAAAATTTCGCCGAAATTCTAGTTGAAATTTCATTTTTAGCCTTTTTTACAAAATTTACACCGAAATTTTATAATTCCCACTAAAATTTATGAAATATTCACCGAAATAGCAAAATTTAAACTGAAATCCCCGAAATTTACACCGAAATTTTAGACATTTCGATCGAAATTAAAAAAAAAAACGAAATCATAATCATATTTTTACATGATTTCGGCTCGAAACCGAAACGTTTCGGTTTCAGTCGTAACCGAAACCGACACCGAAACCGAAATTTAAAACCTTGCCTGCAACTACCCCAATTTTAGATGGAGGGACAAATGTCGAAGGTGCCATTTGGTTGTGAAGGGTTCTCCCTCGCCTGGTAAGGAAAATATCAACCCGGACGCCAGATTGGATACTGTTAATAAGGAAGATGATCCATGGCCTGACTCGGGAACAATCTCTCTATTGGCCAAAGGTGGTATTCCGTCTTTAATCATCTCGGGTAAGGAAGTGGACACAAGATTGGCTACTCTTAAAAATTGCCTTATAGGGAAAAAGAGGAATATTTCAGAATCCCTTGGAGACCTCTGGCAGTGGGTTAAGAAATCCTGGACCATCCCTTCTCTTTCCTGCCCATGTGATCTATCAAAGGCTGAGATTTTGTTTATGTTTGAGTCAGAGGATGAAGCCGCCTCGATCCTAGCCAAAGGAAGGGAGGTCTGGGATAGTAAATTGCATTCCCTTTATCGCATACCCCTTCATGTTTGGGCATTATCAACTGTTGAAGCTTTAGGTGGCCTACTTGGTAGAGTTTTGGAAGTTAAAATGGAAGGGGCTCACAAACATTGCATGTCATTCGTTTCAGCTAAAATTCTTGTACCATGGTGGAAGTTACTTCCATCCTCTATTCAGATCCAAACAGCGGGTCAATGTTTACTCAGTTGGAGTCGAAATCCGGGGTAATAGTCGGCAGTTGGGTTCTGCAGCTATTCAGAATCCTAAACCTGGATCGGCCCCTTCCCCTTTAGCATTTGACCCTTCGGAGATCGTTTCTCAGACCCCGGAAAAGCTACCGGCGGCGCCGGAGATCTCTCTTCTGCATTGCTCGGATCTGGATAGAGACCGTTGACCTTAGTTATAAATTCCGTTCCGGTCGCCGTTCCGTTTTGGCTACCGGAACGGAACGTTCCGGTATTCCGGCCGTTTCGTTCGGCATTCCGGTCGAAACTTTCTGTTATGTAAAATACACTCCCCAACAACCATAAATGAATTTATGTAATTTTTTGGATTTTTTTTTTATTTTATTTCGAATTTTTTGGAAAAAGACGAAAAATGCCCTCCCAACAACTATAAAACGGTCATAAAACGAGGGCAAATCTGTAAAAAAAACAGTCCCAACAGCTATAATGGCATTTCTGTAATTTTTTGGATTTTTTTACTATTTTATTTCGAATTTTTTGGAAAAAGACGAAAAATGCCCTCCCAACAACTATAAAACGGTCATAAAACAAGGGTAAATCTGTAAAATACACTCTCCAACGGCCTTAATGGCATTTTTGTAATTTTTTTGAATTTTTTTTGAATTTTTTCGAATTTTTTTGAAATTTTCAGCATTTCCGGCCGGAATAGTGAATTCCGACCATTCCGGCCGGAATTCCGACCGGAACGGAAAATATGCCCATTCCGTTCCGGAATTCCGGTCCGTTCCGGCCGGAACGGAACGGAATTTATACCTAAGCCGTTGACCCTATGGGGTTCCAATTTTAAATTTCAGCATCTGACAACAGGGTCATGTCTCTCGTAGGGTTCTGCGCCTTTGAAAGGGGGCAGGGCCGAGTCTTGTCGTGTCAGTTCTATTTGTCACCAGCTATTGAAATGTAGACTTGCGAAGTTAAGGACCGATTTGGGGATCTTTAGGCATGGGGCCTCTGGTCTATGTAACAAGGAAACATATCTGAAACTTAAAAAGACGAATAGTGCATGCCTAAGGAATCTCAGACACGTCTGGTCCTGCGAGGAGGTTATCTTGTGACAAGGTCATAAAGACATTCCTTTCAAATTTACATCCCTAAAGTAGGTGTCGTAAATGGTTGAGGGGTGGCCCGAGTCTAACTGGGACTAGGATCAACTTTTTCACACTCATTAATGGTTGATCTGGGAGGTGGGCCATTTTAACTTACAGTGCTAAAATAATGTCTATCCCTCTTTATGTAGAACGGGAAGGTATTAGGTCTTTGACTTGGATTTATAGGAAATTGCTTTTTAAGGAGTAGGGTTTAGGGCTTGGGCGATTCTTCCTTCCCCTGAGTAATCAAATCAGCATCCAGGAATGGATAATCAACACAATTTGGGTGGTTCTTCCTCTGGATAGGTTGGGTGGAGCAGACAGTTATTCACAGAGATTATAATCTAAGAAGATATTCTCACGAGAATGAAGTCGATGACTTATGATGAGGAGAAGGGTTTTAAGGTTGAACCAACCCATAAAGAAATGACCGAAGAGTTCCTTCAAAAGCAGTGGAAATTTATAAACAAGATGCCAAGGATTGCCCCTTTACTTTGTACAGACTTTGTGGAACATGTGAGGTTAAAGATACCCACTCGCCGTTATTTAAGCACCCCTTCTTCAAATTATTGTTAGCTAAAGAAAGGGCGGAGCGGAGGATGATTTCAGAAGCTAACATGGTGGTAGGCATCCGATTAGTGGAAGAAAAGATTGCTGAAAGAAAAAACCCTAGTCGCCTGTACCGGATGCCGGAGGAAATTCTCATTGACATGCCGGATTTCCAAATCCAGCACATCTTGGAGACGTTGGTAAAATTCTCAGCATAGGTTAGCTGTTTCACGGTGAGATGCTGTTGTAGATGCCCGAAAGAGGGAAGCTTCCTTAGCTTTGGGCCATTGTTAGAAGTTTGGTTTTTGGGTGACTGAATAGTAATTGTGGAGGTTTCGAGGAAGCTTTAGTAGTGTTTATTTTCATAACATAGGCAAGTTCCTGTTTTAAGTCACTCTTTATGGACTAGGAGTATGCTCCTACCTAATCTATTTGATGTTATGTAATGCAGGTCGGGACCTCTGGTCCCTTTTGTATCTTTCATAGTATCAATGAAATCGTCATTTTTCAAACAAAAAAAAATCAACAATATATCTTAGAACGGATAGTTCATTAAGGAAAAGTGCTAAGAGAAAATTAGTAAGGTTCAACTTGAAATGAAAATACATACTTTCACTATCATCATTCCATCCAAGTTCCTTGCACCCCCTGGAATTCTATCCCCCACTATCCTCTCTATTGGTTTGGCTTCTCCAGTCAGGTGCTCAACAGTAACTGTAGAACTACCTTGAAAAACTTCTCCATCTACCGGCACAGCCTGATCAAAACACCAGCTTACATAATTATAATGCAATTCAAAACAACGAGAAGGTTGACTTGTGACTATCAAACAATTCTTTAAGGCTGAAAGAGACTGCAATATTCCCTATTCCACAACATAGGAAAAAAACACATATTACAACTCATACTAAGAACACCATTCTAGAAACCAGTTGTGAACAAGTAGATAAGTGAAGTATGTCATTGTCAGTGTCAGTAGGAGTACTAGCCATTAAGCTACATTTACTACAGCCATTAAAAAAAAAGCTACATTTACTAAGCTAACAAGTAATAAATAAATTTAAGTGAAATATCTCATTTTCAAATCAGCTAATAAGAAAACACATTTCTTTCAAAAACCTTAAAAAATATTTAAAGAGTCAAGACTTAGGTAGCTGTATGCAATCAGCTGTCATGTCAGAAGCCAATTTTTGAGCAAGCCCAGGATAAGGACGGCATACCTGCAAACTGAGACGAGTCAGCTAAGCTCTGTCACCAAAAAATTGAATTTTAGGTTATGTCACACAGCGCTAGATATGGCAATTACTATGTGCCGTTCTTTGATATGCATACCATATAATATTCTTTGCATAAAAGTAGCGCAACAGAATAGAATAAATAAATACAATTCTATAAAAATTCTAGGTCCTAAACACCTTGCTCCTTTTTATTTCCTTCTGACGATAATTAAAGAGAAGAGTCCAAATCCTCAAAAAGGCAGAGACTTGAGACTCAAATCGCACAAAATTATTTCATTAGCAAGGGGTTTGCCTCATTGCAGGACGGTAAAATTTAGAGCCACTGAATCTAGGATTTCATCACGAACAAAGTGAAAACATTGGAACAAAATACCTCATACATTTTTGAGTGAACAGTTCTAAAACTTTCTGACTTCTCAACTTAATTTGGGCAATGTTAACAGTAGGTGAAACATGACAAATTTCCACTAAATATGATCACCAACTAGATTTGGAAAAGGCTACTCTAAGAGCCATATGAACCATGACATTTACTCAAAACCAACTCAAGGTAAATGATAGCAGTGGCTTTTACTAGTAATTGGATCTCCAAACCAGCGACATTTGATGATTTGAACTAACAATAAGCATCTCTAACATGTTCGTCTTGGAATGTGCAGGCACAAAGTTTATTCATGTAATGGGTCGATCCATGAGGCTACCTTCAAACCTTCCTTGTGGCTGTCTCTCATATCAGTCACACTCTTCCAAAGCAGCCAGATCCTCAAAAAGCCACACGCATCGGAACAAGTGAGAACTATACACTTCCCAAAGTTTCATACTTTTCCAGTAAAACGTCGCAAAACCATAATTATAATGAACCCTAGAAACCAAGGAGTTATAATTAAATTTTCACCAAAACCAACACAAAACGAATGAAAGTTTCCATTTCTATCCCCACAGAAATGCAAAGCGAAACCGAAACGCACACTGAAATGAAATCATATGCATTTCCTCTTATTATAGGGTTACTCTAGTTGGACATAGAGGGAGGGGGGTCAATGCCCACGAATTTAAGGTTTTTCAATTCTATTTTGTTTTGGAGAAAGAGAGAGAAGAGAAGAGGGGGGGGGCGGCGGGGGGGTGGAATACTAATGGTTGTCTACTCTAAAACATGGATTGGAGTTGGGCTTAGCTGGATCTTGGAGATTTTTTAGGGAACCGAGAATAGAATCTCTTATTCTCTTCCATCTTCACTTAAGGTGTCTGTATTGCTGTTCGTGTGAATTTATTATTTTTTTCATCTCTGATTTTCTGCCCTAGCTCTGTTCTTTGGATGGTTAGGGGACTGTTTCATGCTATAATCATTTCATTTGGACCTGATCTGAAATTATGTTGTGCAACCGTTCTTGGGACGGCATCAAGAAGGAAATGCTTGCTTCCAGGGATTCCAAAAAGGAGGATCCCTCTGCTACCAATAAACCTAATCGAAGGCCAATTAGAGCTGATCTTCGGTAAGAATATTCTCCTGAATAGCCTACCATAGGAAGGAAATAGTTACTGGAGAAGGATCGGAGTCTCAATATGGACATCCAAAAAGAGGGGGGAATTCAGTTTTCCATTCCCTGAAGCAAGATCGGTTGGGTTGGATAAGAGCCTCCACTACATGGACACCCATATTTTTTTTAGAAAGGCATTCCTGATGCCAGTTAAATAAGTGAACCTTTAAAAGGGCGGCCCAGAGCATGAGGCTCCCACCGTTGCGGGGTCTGGGTAGGGCCAGATGTACGCAGCCTTACCCCTACTTTGCATAGAGGCTGTTTCCGTGACTCAAACCTGTGACCACCAGGTCACAATGGAGCAACCTTACCATTGCGCCAAGGCTCGCCCTCTTAAGTGAACCTTTCTGAACCTAAAATCATCTTTCCATAAAAATTCCTTTAAATCCTATCAATCTTTTCAGCTACCGAGGGCAATTTTTGTCACTACGTTATTATTGTCCTATGCCATTATTTAAAAAGGCTAAATCAGAAGGCTAAAATAGAAAGCCAAAACTTAAGCCTCACACAAATAAAATTAAAAATAATTTAGTGTTACTGTTCATTAGGGACTAAGAGGATATTCACTTTTCTGATATTATTCCCAGATAATAACAATCATTATGATCAAGCAAAGCAATTCAAGTCAATGCTCCTACTGGAAAGCCAAGGACCAAGTCTGAGGTGTTTAGAAGTGGAGACACATGCAAAAAATAGGTAACATTAAGCTAGATGCAGTTCCAATTATGGGAACACAGTAAAAAGGAATAAAGAAATACATGCAAGTCCAATGGTTCTTCAGTGTTAAAAAAAAGTCTATTATAGCCACAATACACTGGTTGAATAAGCTTGCACGAGAAAAAAAATTGATTATACTTTTGTTCCTCCAATAGAGTGCCAATGTTAACAAATATCAAGCCAGTGAAGCCAAACATCATTGAGATGGCACACAATGGACAAATGCCAAGAAATATTCATTTACAGTACATATAAGATAACCGTACAAAAAAAAAAAAACAGTACATATAAGATAAAATAATGTGCACATACCTCACCAGCTTTGACCAAGATGTAAGAACCCACTTCCAGGTCATGCACAGGAACCTTTTTATATGCCAGGGAAGAGAGATCAGGTGATCTGTTGCCATTCACTTCCAGCACAAGGGCAAAATCGGGATTATTCTCTTTCAAGTCCTTAACATCAACCATTGCCCGGGCTGTGAAATACTCTTCAGCTGCAAGCTCATACACAAGAATAGTATTGAGTCAAACTTCAAATATTAATCTTCTGGTCAAAAGGACGAGTAGTCAGATGAACCTAACATTTCTACTTTTCACTATTTACCAATGTGGGCCAGATTAAACATTGCAAGAAGCAAGCCTCCTTCAAGGGCGTTTCCCATGAGTACAGATGCAAATGCTGCAAGAGCCATTAGAACATGGATATTTACTTTTCCACCAGCAATATCCATAGCAGCATCAAGTGCTGCTGAAACCTGAAATATAATAAAGGAAATGATTTTCAAGAACCGGCAATCTGTAAAAATCCAATCGCTGAAGAGTATGAAGTTTCATTAGTCTAAAAGCATACGAAATGATCATGATTCTCTTACAAAAAAGTACCTAACGAAAAAATATGAACAAAAAATCCATTATTTTGTTGGTGTACCTTTGGCAGTGTATATATGAAAAAGAAAAGCAGGACAACCATGGAAAAACCGCTACGTAGTAGGATACTCCAATGAAGAACTTACAAGAAAGAAATTTGGATGAAAGAGACCACCTATGTGAAATTTCTTTTTATGGGCAAGCTACAATTCCATCCTTTTTTTTTTGAAAGTTTTTCAAATATTCATATAGTAGAAGAGTATTCATACAATTCCATCATTACTTAAGGTTCACATGTAGAAGAGTATTTCAAATATGTATTGACGAGTGTTTTTAGAGGCGAGGCATAGGCATCAAGAAGTTGTAAAATATATAAAAATATGACTACAAAATTGAGAAAAAACAGTGCTTCATTTTCAACCAAATATCACCATCCAACCATCAATACTCACTCTCTCTCTCAACTCTACCACTCAACTAAGCCTTTGTCCCAAACTAGTTGGGCTCCAACCATCAATACCACTTAACAAAATAAAGTCTCAACCACCATCAACCAACTATAATTGCCAAATTACAATACAAAGTAGTACTAAACCGATAATATAAAATAGAGAGATAAAAAAAATGTTTAGATTACATTCTCAGTTCCCACACATCAGAAAAAACAGTCACAGATCACAACTCACAAGCAGAAATAGAAATCTCTTTGAAAGCAACAAATGGGTGGGAAAAACATTTTTGAGTGAATGCAGAAAGGAAAAAACAACAAAATTAAGGATTTCTACTCACCATTCGAATGAGTGCTCAATCACCAAAATAGCTTTATTTTGATGACAGAAATCCACCGTAAGTGACGAATCTTGATTCCGTTGAATGCTTGGAGAGAAATAAGGGAAAACAAGAAATTCCCAAAAAACAAAAAAAAACCTCTCTTAAAGCTCAAATTTCTTCAAAATCACCAAATAGGTGTTTATAGAAGATGAAATGATCAAAATCACCAAAAAGGTTTAAGTGAAAAAATAATCTTTTTTAATGGCTTAAGTGACAAAATAATCAATTCGGGACAATAGGTCATCATCACCCTGCGCACTGCCAGTGAGGCGTACGCCTCAATGCGCCTCACACCCTAAGACCCATGCCTTTTGGGTTTCCCACCTCTTAGAGAGTTAGAGCATGCCTTGAGGCAAAAATATTGATCATGAATTACAGGCAGCATGTAAGTTTTCTTGTTTTTTCTTCATTTTTATTTTTTATTTTTGAAACAATTGATATAAAACTTTACAAAAGAAAATTAAAGAATGGCCCCAAAGCACAAGAGGCCGAAGCAACTACATTTCTGAAGCAGCGCCAATACATCTAGTACACTGATGCAATTGTATTAACAACTAATATGTTATGGATTGATGGGAGGACCAGAAATCATTTCCCAAATAGCATCTGTGATGTCTGGAAAGTGTCTAGAATGTCATACTAACATCCATAGTGAGTTGTACAGGGCCCCATTTATCACGAAATTAACCAACATAGTTATAATAATTTATGATGATTTTTACTGATTTTTATTTATTTTAAACAAAGTTTAAGTAGGTTTTGGTCAGCCCCATATAATGAAAACGTGAATAGTATTTTTAGGGAAGCAACATGGAATACAGTTTCTACATTTATTTTGGGTAGCTCCAAAATAGAAGTTATGCATTAATTAGCTTGAAATAAGTCAAAATTGATGTTATACACAAAGTTTACATAGGTTTTAGTGGGCCCTATATAATGAAAACATTAAGTGTTTTTAGGACAGCAACATGGAATACACTGTCAATATTTATCTTGGGCAGCTCTAAAATAGAAGTTATGCTTTAATTAGGTTGATATAAGGGCCGAAATTGATGTTATACCAAAAGTTAGGATTAAATTTGGGTTTTAAGGTTTTTATTTTGGAATGGTCAAAAGATTAGAGAGGACCAAGATGGTCAAAGTACAAAAGCCAATAGAGAAAAGGGAAGAATTTTATTTTTTTTTAAATGAGAAAAGGGAAGAAAATACAATGATGAAAACAAAAAATCAAGGCGGTAAGAAGTCAAATTGTTCAAAGGATGACATAAACACCCCTTCCTTGGCTAACTTATCCGCCTTCCCATCAGCCAATCTCCTTATATGATGAAAGGAGATATTTGAGGACCTTGTAATGTCTTTCGTCTCCTCAAAAAACTTGGCGAATCTCTAAGGGAATACATGAGAACCACAAAGCCAACGGACAACATTAACGGAATCCCCTTCTACCAGCACTCTGTCCTAGTCCTCCACGGCTAGCAACTTGATTCCTTGGTAGGCCGCACGAACCTTTGCCTCATTCGAGTCAGTCTCTCAAA
The DNA here is from genome assembly GCF_043159265.1 of Tasmannia lanceolata. NCBI lineage: Eukaryota > Viridiplantae > Streptophyta > Magnoliopsida > Canellales > Winteraceae > Tasmannia > Tasmannia lanceolata. The sequence goes on along the minus strand of NW_027518680.1, from coordinate 63,744,159 downwards.
TTGGGCCAGCAAAAGCCCACTTGACCAAGCCACTTCATCTCGTAAAATTCCACCTATACCGACCGGTCCCGGATTTCCAAAGCTAGCTCCATCGAAATTTAATTTCAGGGTCCCAAGACTCAGCTGTTCCCAAGACTCGGCGATTTTAAGGTGTTTTGAGACTACAAATATGAGGTTATGATGTACTTTTTAGAATGTTAATGAATAGTTATGAGTTGTCCTTCTTGGGTTTTGAGTTTTACTCACCTTTTTTTACTTTTGGTAGGTAAGCCACTAAGCCGTAAGCTAGGATTGAACCTACAACCTCAAGTTGAGATACAAAGCCTCAACCAATTGAGCTACAGTCCCAATCCCTTTAAAGTCTTTGACATTGAAGAAATATTTGATATTTCGTCGCCGGGGAATTGAACCCAGGTCTCTCGAGTCGTACCCTACTTTGATCATGTTAGTTCGGCACCCGAGTCTCTCGGGTTGTACCCTACTTGAACCCGGGTCCAGGATGTTTTTATATTATTATTGGAAATAGAATGAAGTTTACAATGCTTTCCGAGTTGACAAATGACAATTGGGACAAAGTTGCAACTCGGAAGTCTTATTACATGAAGAAATAAGCGACCCAAAAACTAGAAAACATAATGTACTAGAGGTAGTTTGGGGTGCAACTGGGGTCGGGTTCAACCTGAAAAAAGTTGGGTCGGTTGGGTTGAGTTCGGATTAGGTTCTGGTTCGGGTTCAGGTCGAGTTTTCCAAGCCTGGGTTGAGTTTGGGTCGGGTTCGAGTTGAGGGCTTGGGCAGCCCGATCGAGTGAAACCCGACATTTTTTATCATTTGTATAGTAAGCATAAAAACTCAGTTTGGGTCGGGTTCGAGTTGAGGGCTTGGGCAGCCCAATCGAGTGAAACCCGACATTTTTTATCATTTGTATAGTAAGCATAAAAACTCAGTTTGGGTCGGGTCGGGTCGGGTCGGGTCGGGAAAAAAGGGTTCCTCGGGTCACGTCGGGTTGGAACTCGGGTCCATGGTTTTAAATTTCGACTGAAATCCAAAATTTCGAGAATTTCGGTAGAAATTTCGGTTTCCTGCAATTTGAGTCTGAAATTTAAGGAATAAATTATATTTTATTCATTATTTAACATCCCCCTGAAATTTCGGGCGAAATTTCAAGCGGGATAAAAAAAGCCTTTTTTTATTCCGTCGGATTTCGAACGAAATTTCAGTCTAAATTTTGATTTCGGTGGGGTCCGAAACCAGTACCGAAACCGAAATTTAAAACCATGCTCGGGTCGGGTCGGGGTTGGGTTGAGTAAATGGTTCCTCGGTCGGGTTTGGGTTGGCCTCAATCCGACCCAACCCGACCCGATTGCACCCCTAGAGATGTTGTGGGTCAAATGATGATGTCATGTTGACAATAAAGGTTAGGAGACTGATCTAGAATAGGCTCCGAAAACACAAGTGGGTGTAAAGATAAAACGGCAACCAAAAGAACCAGAGTAAGGAGGAGGACATGTTGACTGAGTCATTGGCAATATGATGTGCGGCACCCGTATCTATGAACCACTAAGTATTTGAAGGGGAAGTGAGGGATGATCACATTGAAAAGGTGGAAATGGACGCAGTACCAACAGGTGATGGGAATGGAGGGTCCATCCCTTTATGAGAATAAGAAAAGAACCAGAGTAAGGACGGATGGAGGACATGTTGACTGAGTCATTGGCAATATGATGTGTGGCACCCGTATCTATGATCCGCGGAGTATTTTACGGAGAAGTGAGGGATAGATCACTCGTGCGGTGAGAGAGTAATCGGAGAGCCACTTAAGGACTAATGCTCATAATGAAAATAGCAATCCACTAGAGTACGGTTGCAATGGCCACATATCAGACAGAGACGGAGGAGCAGCACGATTTGCAATTGGTGTGCCTGGAGTTCGATAAAACTATGGATGTGTAGGAAAGGTCACCCTGAGGGCACTGGGATCCACCCTGTGCTGTCAAGCATGGTAGGCACCAGGTCGTGGTGACTGGTGAGGAAGTGTAATCCAGTCCATTCCTCAGAGCCAAATGCTCCCTAACTGGGAGAGAGAGAGTAAATGTGATGCATCCCAAAACAATCAACATCTGACACAAGAAAGGAAGAGGTCGAACTTGACCCTTGGTGTGCTTTTTCATAACATCAATATGACAATTGCTGATGTCAAAATAGGGAGCCTACATGCTAGCAAATTTTATTTTCAGAATTTTTCTAGAATTTTTTAGTTCTAAGTGATTTTTGAAGGGTTTTAGAAGTTGACAAGTATGCCAAATCGCACATCCTTTTGTCGGAGTTGTCTATCTTACAAAAAATAATGCACAACAAAGTTGGAAGTTGGGTATGGGAGAACTCTGAAGGCCTTGGCAGACACCAACCACTGATTTTCAATGGAAAAAACTTTCTTTAAAGTACTATATTAATGTTAAGAATAGACTCTGATACATGTACTGCCTAACGACAATAGGACAGCCCGCTTCCGTATCAAGGTAATCGAAAAGTCTGAACTGGGGATAATACTGCTCCTTTTTTTTTGGACAGGTTAGCTGGGATTGAACCTCTGACCTCATGGTTGAAAGCAAAAGCCTTAAACAATTGAGCTAGAGGCTCAGCCCCCGGATAATACTGCTCTTACCATTCATCATATTGGCATTGTAGCTCTTGAGCCATCAGACTTTTCTCAGAGTTCAAGAAAGAGTTCTACCGTAACTAGAAGATCTTTAGATCTGTATTGAAACATAAAAATACTCTATGCCTGTAAGTGGACTTCTGATTAGGACTAAAGTCACCATATGGGCTCCAACAGGGGATGAACAATATAACTCAACTCAATTAAGTCTTTGTCCCAAACTAGTTGGGGTCGGCTAATGAATCCTTTAGAAAAATTTCATGAATAAGGTGAACGAACCTACCCGGCTCAAATTGACTAAGTCTAATCCTGACACTAGTTGGGTTTGTCTACATGGATCATTTTCTTCCATTCTCTTTTATCCAAGGTCATATTCTCTATTATGGTCCTAGCCCTCAAGTCTTTCCTCACTGTTTCTACCCAAGTTGTTTTCGGTTTGCCCCTACCTGTTTTTACTACATCAACTTGGCACAAGTCACTTCTTCTCACTGAAGCATTCAAAGGCCTATGTTGGATATGCCCAAACCATCTTAAGAGATGCTCTCTCATATTCTCCTCAATCGGTGCCACCCCCACCTTTTTACGGATGTTTTCATTTTTAATTCAATCTAACCTTGTGAGGCCGCACATCCATCTAAGCATTTGCATCTCCGCTACACTCATCCTATGCACATGCTGCTTCTTGGTGAGCCGTACAACATGGCTGGCCTCACAGCTGTCTTATAAAACTTGCCCTTCAACTTGGTAGGTATTTTAAAGTCGCACAGAACTCCTGAAGCATGCTTCCACTTCAACCAACATGCTCTTATTTTATGGTTAACAATCTTGGGGATGAACAATCCTAGTGTGTATTTTTAGTAGTTCATTGTATTGAAGCATAGTTTTATACTATGTTCTCTTTGAAACAGCACACATGCCATACCCTTCCACCTTATGTGCTTCTAAAGGCATGTGACGTATTTATTTTGGGTTTTGAATTTGAATTTGAAGTCTTGTGACATGAATTTCTTTTATTTGCTGCACCATCAGAGTCATGACAGAGCATTCGTCTCAAATAGGTGTCTATAACAAACTGAGTTTCACATTATTGCCATCACATAATCCATGCTCATTCATGTGTAAGCTATGAAATAATTCGTGCTTGAGCGAAGTAACACAAGATATGAAGATTACAACAACCACAAGGTTATGGGTCTAAGCCACCTTACCTATCAAAGAAAAACGTAAGATATGAACATTATGCTTTTTAGAAGACTGATATGTTGAATCTATTTTCCCTATCAACTGGCTAAAAATGGGGCATATACGAAATGGAAAAGAGAAAAGGATTAGAGATAGTTCATGGTAAAGGCGCGCACGCACACACACATATGATGAGATTAATTGCTTTATGAAGTGAAGGGATCATTACAACCACTTTTTTCTAAAAATTCTTTACAGGGCCCTATATTGCAATCTTTTTCCCTAAATAAATCAATTTAAGAGATTAATTGTGTTACAACGCCGATTTTCTGCCATGGCAAATTCTTGACTTCTTAAAATGGGGGTGAAATGAAAGTGGAACATAAAAGATAAAAAATTAATTTTGTTAATTTCCTAACAAAAAAAGTGAAGTGAAAATTAACAGAAAATTTGTAATTAAAGAAGCTTACTACCAATACAGAAATAGAACTCATGTACAGATTAATTGCTCAATGCTCTTCTATATCAATAATAAATTTATGCTAATTTTCACTTGACTCACTTCTATAAAAGTCAAATTAAACAGCACAAATGACCACAATATACATCAAACCAAGATAATGAAGACATGAAGAAAAGAAATACTCAATTCTAACAAACAAAAAAATGGTACAAATATCAATTTGCATTCCGTGTAATTGTAGGCACTACATGCTTTGAATTAAGAATATAAGGGACAAGAAACATACGCCGACGAGTGGGAATGCAGCAACAATGAAGGCGCGCTGGAAAGGCTTTGCAACCAGCTTGGGAAGCACACAAGGGCACGCAGCCGCGACCAGAAGCAGAGCCGTTGAACAACAACAAAGCTGCAAATGCTCCCGAAGGAAATCCGCCAATTCAGCCCATCGAATTGCTCTTGCGAAGCCGAGAATCGCTTCCTGATATCGGTTCAAGTTCGTGTCTTGCTCGTGATGGTGGTGGTGGTGGTGATTATGATTGTGATTATGATCGTGATTGTGATCATGATTGTGGCTGTGATGATCTTCATGATGATGATGAGAGTTTTGGGAGGTAGAACGACAATGGATCGACCTATTGTAGGGAAAGAGTCGGGGATTTACAGAAAGAGAAACGGACCTAGGAATTGAAAGGGAGAAATGAGGGATAGAATAGATGGGAACAAAGGGAGGAGGGACCTTTCTTCTTCTGGAATTCGGTATAAGGAATCTGGTGCTTCCGACTGCGTAAGGCAGAGAATCCATCGTTCTTCAGCACTGCTTTTTTAACACGAAAATTCAGTATCAGAACATCACTGCGCGGGAGATAAAGAGAAGAGGGGGCTCTCTCTCTCTCTCTCTCTCTCGCCCTTTCTGGTTTGGTGTCATCTACACCGCTCCATCATGTGCTCATTCCAGTACTCGTCAACTACGACATTAATGTGCAATGACGGAAATGTCCCTCGCTCAACGACTCTCTACATCATAGCGGGTCCCACCTTCGATTGATCCAAACCTTTCATCTAGGCGTTCTCACTTTCGAGTTTGGACCCGCTCATCCAATCGGAATGAAATGATATTAGCACAACCACATTTTGATATGTTGCCCTAATGGGTGTGCCACTGTCTATTACATAGAGAAAGGTCGTGCCTGGTGAAACTTCATTCATCACATGGTATCGGATGAGGAAAGATAAGGGATATAAAGATTAGGGAAAGGGGAGACTGAAGTCTCTTGCTTTAGGTAAAATTTCAATGGGATTTGCTACAGAGGCTCAGATTTTGTCTGATTCATCTTAGGTGGCTGCTCTCACATGCAACAGCCCAGCCGCGAAATGCCTTCTGTGATGGTCCCTAGCAAATCCCAATTTCAATACAGGACAGGTATAAGAACAAGCCCAATAAGTATACGTGCACGAGATCTGAGTTGTATAAACAATGTAATATAAGACTAGAGAAGGACTCATGGAACCGGCCTAATAAGGATACATGCACGAGATTTGAGTTGTACAAGCAATTTAATATAAAACTAGAAAAGGATCCATGCAATAAACGAAGATCAGAAAGGAAAAATAAAGTATATTGAAAAAAGTGAAAAAGGTTAAATGTATGCAAATAATATAAGTAGAGAAGGCAGGATCCACGAAGAAAGCATATAATAAGTCCCTTAAGGCTCGTATCAGGGTATGATAGAAGTACCTCCTTTGATATTTAATCCAACAGCCGTTTCTTAAAAAATAAGCTGTTGTTGGATCAAATATCAAGGGCGGCACCTCCGGTACGAGCTTGTCCTCCCACTCAACATATAAATGCTCATTTAAATAAGTGAAATATCGAATGTCGTCAATGTCTTGATGAATAAATTAAAACGAATAATTATATAAAATATGCTACTCGATTCACACATAGAGTGAATGAAGGTTATCCGGGCCGCCATACAAATTGAACACATTGATGGTTAACACCTTAGATATGTGTTAATTAACATTTGCATTTTGCCCCAATGGCCAACTTCATAATAAAGCCCTCGAGTTGGGGACCCCAGCAGGTTTGGGCACGACATAGCAGACTACGAGCAAAAATCCATCGAATAGGCCTTGCTTTGGACCTCGCATGGCCCAAAAATATGTCAATCATGCAATCATAACAAGGGATTTTGATGCAGTCCGAAATCCTAGAAGTACCTCGCCGTGCAACCGCAGACGCAAAATACATAAATAAATAAGAAAATATACCCTTCCATCACCTTCGTAGGGAATATAATACTTCGGCCAACGTCGAAGGGGATGTGATTTACTTCATTCCCGTTGAAGTCGAGTTTCTCATAGCGAAATTAAAAGATACTCAAAAGTTCTCAAATAATTTAAAAGTCTAAAAGCAGAGTTTCAATCAATCATTAAAAGAAGTCACTTACAATGCTTCGTAATATTTATTTATATGCAAAGAAACACTAAAAGCTAACTTAAGACATAAGCAACTGATATGAATCATTCGTTTAAAGTAACTTAACTAAAAACTAAATTATGACTAAAATAACCTTAAAAATAGAATCACGTAATAGGCACGCACTACACCTGTAAATTGCCCATAACTTTCTCAAATCAAATCCAGATTGTGTATTCTTGTCCTTGTTAGATAAGTAATCAAAAAACCTTTTTAATGAGACCAAAACTAAGCCAAATGAAAGATATTTAATGCTTATAAAGTAGGGTACAAAAGAAGTCGAGTTTCTCAGAGCGAAACTGGAAAATACTTCAAAGTTCTCAAAGAACTCAAAAGCCTAAAGGCAAAGTTTCATCCAATCATTTAAAACAGTCCATTACAATGTTTTTGTAATATATGTTTATGGGTTTTGTTAATGAGTGCTCCCGGGGCATTCGTTAAGCTGCTTTGGAAAAGAAATTTTACACATCTTTTGATAGAAAATCCAAAAAACATTTGTAGAAGTCTCAAACAACATGAAAATTGATTACAAAATTTCTTTTCCAAAGCACCTTAACAAGTGCCCTTGGGGCACTCGTTAACTAAACCCTATGTTTATAAGCAAAGAAACCCTAACAGCTAACTTAAGACCTAAGCAACTAATATGAGCCATTCATATAAAGTAACTTAAATAAAAACTAAAATAGCCCTGGAAATATAAATACCGTAATAAGCATGCACTACATCTGTAAATTACCTATAACTTTCTTAGATCAAGTCCAAATTATGTGATCTTGTGCTCATTAGACAGGTGATCGAAAAAAAATTCTAATAAAATTAAAATCAAATCAAACGAACAAGATTTAATGCATAAAAAGTAGGGTACAAAAAAGATGAAGGGAATAGAATTTGAAGAACAAGGAACTTCTTTCATGATGTATGTTCTTGGTAAGCTTTGGCTGCATCAGATTTGCTAGCCAATTTTGAAGAAAACCATTTTGCGCCAGACTTTTGCAGAAGAGAACATCGACATGGGATCACCTTTTTAAAATATTTTGTCTTATTCATTTAATTCATTTGAGGTGGCAGTTCTATCCCACAAAAGTCATCCCTGAAATTGCCTAGCAAATCCCTCATAATCTCTAGCCATATGGTTGTTGACCATCTAAATTCAACGATAAAAACTACGTATTATTTGATAGTACAATTGGATGATTGACTTGATTTTAAGGTCATGTGAGAGCCAAAGCAAGGCCGATTGGATGGACAGTCTGTATGATCAAAGGTGAGACCCATCATGTTGTATTCAGCATGCCTCGTTGCATTATAATAAGGTTGCACGCTACTGAATCTTTCATTGATGATAATAGGCCAATCAATTGATCTACTTTGAATTAGATTCACCTATGTCTTGGTCATGATCCATCTCCGTTTGGATGCCAGAATTATTTTGGTTCTTGGGACTTTTGTGGAACAAAAAACTTCCTGGGAGATTGGTGGGAAAAAAAAACTCCCTGGAAGTATCCCGGTAAAATAAAAATCCCATGTTTGGTTGACCGAATGGTAGGAAAAAAAAATCCCGGTAAAATAAAAATCCCGGCTTTGTTTGGTTGCTTGAACTGTTGGGAAGAAAAAAGTTCTTCTTTTGATTATTTTGGTTCCTCAGATTTCGTGCGGGATTATTTTGGCTCCTGGGATTTTTTTTTTCCAGCTTTGGGTTTCGTGCGGGGTTATTTTGGTTTGTGGGATTCTTTTTTGCCCACTATATAACTAGCAACCAAACGTGGGTGCCTGCGGAAATTCCACAAAAGTCCCACTGGGTCCTTTTTAGAGTGCTTTTTTTATCTTACTTTTTTATTCTAGTTCAAGATCCATCTGTAATCGGATTGTCTATCGGAGTGTCCTAGGTCTTACTTACGCTGTACACATGGATGCAAGTATTGGGATAAGAAGAAAGTAGGGAGGAGACGGGAATGGAAAAACCTAGGAATTTACCCAGGTTTATGCTGTTTGTTTACAAAGCAGAATTTACCAGGAAAAAAAAAACTTTTGTACCCTCATCCTTTATGTAAAATCCCCATCACATCCTACTCTGTCTTCTTCCTATAATATCATATTTTTCCTTCGTATTATCGTCTTCATGAATAAAGGAGTTGTTCGTTTGGGACGCCTTCGGTCGGAGTAGGCTACTCAATTGGGACACCTTGATCAGAAGGAAATGAGGGTTTGAAAGAGATAGGTAAAAATTGGTTTGAAGGAAATGAGGGTGTTTTTTTTTTTTTTCCGCAAAAGTTCTATAAGACATGCTGCATAGGATGATGCAAACCATTCATCGGCCGGGCCACAACATAAATACCTTGTGCCTCCAAAATACATAGGATTAGGATGGTCCTAACACTACTACGATCTATAGAGAGACTGCACATTATGAAAATTTCTATAGAAAGAAGGGTTAGGATCATCTTAACCCTATGATTTTCGGGGCACAACCTATTTACGTTGGTTTGGATCTCCTACGAAGTGGGCCGTATTGTACTTTTTGAAAAGTACTTGATTATATGGTCCCCATACCATATAAAATCTCTAGTATTTTTTGAAAAAGGGAGATTTTTTCGTCCCATAGGATAATGCACCCCCCTTTTAACGTGAATTGCAAGCGGACATTAATGCTTTTTGACGTCAAATCACGATAAAAGGGGGCACATTATCCTAGGGGGATCATCGCCCTTGAGAAATACTTGACCATATGGCCCCATAACACATAAAATCTCTATGCGCTCGAACCTTTTCATGAGTAATGTTTAAGTGGGGGTTGTACTTAGGGGTGGACTTGGTTCGGGTCGGTTCGGCAATCCCTATTGGTTCTCGGAATTGGGAACCAGAACCGAACCACTGACCATTGGAATCGAACCGAACCAAAACTGAACTTGATTGGTTCGGTTCTGGACTTAACCCAATCTATTTTTTTTTTTCCATTTTTTGGATGACGGATAAAATCCCCCCTTAACGAGTTAACATTATTCGTCAAGTTTAAATGACAAAGAAAAACGTTAAAGGGGGTGAATTTATCCTCAAGCACTGAACCATTCTCACATGCGGGGGGGGGGGGGGGGGGGTCGATATCATTCTGTTCAGTACAGTTCTCGGTTCCAGGATCCCAAACCCAGAACCGAACCAAAGTCCACGGGACCCAGAACCGAACCTCTTAAATTTGGAAGTGGCCAGTTTGGTTTGGTTCCTCGGGTTGGACCCAAACCATGTCCACCCCTACTTGTAATCATGGTTTTAAATTTCGACCGAAATCCGAAATTTCAGATACCGGTGGGGACCGAAACTGAAAATTTCCGAAATTCAATTTTTCCCCATTTACCAAATTTCGGTATAATGACATTATTTATTAAAAAAAAAAAGTGTTCCAAAATTTCGGCCGAAATTTCGGAATTTGGGTCTGGAATTTGGAACCAAATTCCCAAATTTCGAATCGAAATTTCGGCGAATACAATGCAGTGCGTACACTATGAGCCTATGGCATAGTGAGCCCACCCTTGAATAATCTGAGCCTTCCATACAACCGTTCTTACACAGAGAAAAGACCACACTAATTACCCATCTCAACACCCAATAATATGTTTTTTCCATTGAACAACATCTAAGCAACGACTCACATCGAAGTTAAAATTGCATGATTGGTGTGATTTTTGGGCCGCAGGAGTTCCAATTCTAGGACTATGAAATGAACGGTTCAGATAATTCAAAAGTGGGGCCCACTATGCTCTAATCAGTGTGCATAGTGGTCCCACCCGAAGAGTTCCTTCGCTTCCCTTTGGCTATCAATTTGATGATCTAGACCGTCAATTCGGTGGGACCCTACGATGAGCGGGCGACTGCAAGAAAATCACACCACACCGAATGTGTAGAAAGGAAGTGAGGAGGAAAAGGGGGTTTGTTTCTTCAAGGTTGAAGAAAATGAAAAGAGCAGGTAAGGACTGAGGAATGATAGTTTCTGTTAGTGCGATTATGGTAGGGTTGGTTCTGTTGTAAAAGGAGGCACTAGAAAGAGGAGAGGGAGTAGGAAAATCAGATCGATCGATAAATCGCATCTTGGAGAGATTGAGGGAAGCATACATACATACATACATACATACATGTTGCCCACCGTATCAAAAGGGCGCACGCCCTCTAACGCGCGTTCCAATCCCGTTCCTCTCCAGTACCTCCGAAGGATAATCAAGGTTCCCCCCTCTTATCTTCCTTGTTATGTTTGGATTTATTTTCACTTTTCCGTATTGGGTTTTTTTAGTAGTTGTAATCAGCACTACATGCCGATAAACACAACAATGATTCTGTTCTGGGGCTGAAATTAATGGATATTCCTTCTTATGATGTCTGCTACAGTATGATTGTTGGAACCCGTATTGGATTTCATGAATTAATCTATTTTTTTTAATACCTTTTTCCCAATGCATATACCTTTAGCTTGATATGTGGATGGAATCCGGAAATGTCGAAAGCGAAGAATTGGGTATCAGAACTCTTTGATAATGTCTCCTTTCTTTTTAATCTGTCCTTTTCGCGATTGGGCTAGATGCAAATGTAATATGTTCAGTAAATAATTATATTGAATTATTTCTGATCAGTGTATAAAGAAATTAAGTTGCCTCTTGTACCGGTTATATCGCTAGTAGATTTTATCACAACTCAAGAGGCTGAAACTAGGCTTCCAACTAGAGGATTGATTGTCTATATTTGGTCACACTGCAGTTAGGTTTGTGTGTTAATGAGGATAATGGTTGTAAACTTGTAATATTCAGTTGGTTCATATTTTACGAAGCAGGAACCTTTGCTGGGAATTATATATCACACTCTATCTTTGTTATTTGGTTCTTCTATTTACAAGTGAGTGCCAACTATTGTGTTTGTTCCTCAACTTCAAAGGGAGAGGAGTTAGTTTTGGGATGAAACTATGAAGACAAAGGGTTAAGTGTTGGCCCTTGCGGGACGTGAGGCGAGCTTATTAGCAATGCACCTCTCCAAAAGCATCAGCTAGAAGTTTCGTAAGCCAAATACGAGATCATTTTGTCTCATATAGGTAAACCAGATCTAGGCCACACGTTGAATTGTGCTTTCCAATGGATCTTTTTAATGCATGTTAACCACCAGGAATCGACCAAAAGTAGAAAACCTGCTATTGAACAATCACAAAACAATCCAGTAGATTTCCATAAAGAATGCTATATAGAGATAAAATGGCAATTGATTTGATTAGAACATGATCAAAGAAGGGTAAAAACCAGAACCCAATAAGGGAAACTCATAACTATTTATTTATCTCTTGAAAAATACATCAAAATACCTTAACACCCTAGTTTAATCGTAACCATTGATATATGATCAATTTCAGTCCTTAGATCTACCTAAATAAAACCTTTTTTGGCTAAAATAGAAATACAAATTGTGTAACATATTGTCCAATAAGCTCCCAAAACATTTAAATTATAGAACTTTTAAAATTTGACTTCCTATTGGATAAAAAGTAAAAGCACTATCCACAATTTTCCTTTTTCAAAAGTTCCACCAAAATCTAGAGATTGTACCCAAAAATGAAAATCACTTACGATCTCCAAATCATAATGACCTCACTTATCAATTTTTTGAGACCCAATATTATTATTATCATGATGTTTACTTACACCTCTAGTCTCTTGAATCTTGTTCGTGATTTTTGCTTAACTAACTTCTGATTGAATGAATGCCTAATTTGAAGCTAGAAGCTGATTATTGTTGTTCGTTGGTGTCGTCTTAATTATATATCTTCGTAATTGTTTTCTCATATATCTTGTCATTTTGGTTCATTGTAGTGGCAACAAATGGATATTGAATATACATTCTGGCAAATGTTTCATCTGTGCACCTCACCAAAAGTTGTGTAAGAATCTACTCTTAATTATTCTATGGCATTCTGAATCATTTATTACATCCAAGTGTTATTTAGCGGCTAATACATGTGTGTCCTAAATGTTGGATGTAGCCTAGCACAATGGCGAATCCACTTTGTCTTTTCTATAAAGATATTTTTTTCCTGAACAATTAATTAATTCGCTTTTGTTTACAATGACATGTAGCCACTTCCATGACTTTTGACATCATGTTGTCGAATCTATATGTCAAGGTCATAGTGGTGAGTAGTTCTTCTCAGAAGTATAACCTTGGGATTTGCGGATATATATTTCTTTCAAGACCTTGGGTTAACATAACCTATTATTCTACTTTTCAGGCGACTTTCAACCTTCTCAAGCTTTATATACTTTTGACCTGTCTGCTAAAATTTTATTTCATTTTTTCTACATCTTCAGAAAATCCTTACTAGGTTTTTGATGATTTAAATTTCATTTCTTTCAATAGGTTTTCCACACAAGAGAATTATAAAGTAAGATTAATCCACTTTGATTCTCCTCAATATGGTGGGAGAAAGTCATATCTCTCTAAATTGGCCGAATATACTCCTGATTGAGCTAATCGATCCGCCTAAGTATTGGCGGACCTCTTGACATGGTAGAAGCAAAGCTGGAGCCCTTATAGCTCCTCTATATAATCCGCAAACTCCATGGGTAGGAGCCTGATGCCTTGCAGGGCTGCCCTTACTTCTGCTTCTTTAGAGTCCTTGATACCGATCGGGCTAGAGGACGCCTACCTAGTAGCTCTAGAGTCATCCCTAGCGAGGTCACTGATGTCAACTGGGCCAAGGTTACCAATACTAGAACCGTCAAAATTTAAGCCTCAGTGGATTGGTGAAGTGGGCAACCTAACCTCTCTGAACAAGCCGAATCAACATCGAGGACTGGGTTTATGTGTTTGAACGGATTATGACCAAAGTTGTGGCTACGCCAACCAAAAAAAGGGCGACCTCCGAACTATTTCGGTGTGGTTTTGTTTCATGCTTCTATGAGCGGTCTTATCAAATAATGGATCAGACTGCTCCTGGTGTTCAAACGGAATGCTCTTGAAACCAATTCACTTGAGTGAGACGGAGGAGAGTACCGTCAGTATCGGGAGCTCCCCCTTTCCTCTCTTTTTTCTCTGCTTCCTTTACTTTATGTCGATCTCCCTCTTATGCCGGGTCGTTTGTTTCGTGATTATGCTCTCCTCAGGAGCGTTCCACTGAGGGGTCCCCCCCACTCCCCTTTTCCTTACTAGCAGAGGGGTCTCCTGCCTTCATCCTTGCCAGCACAATTGTCCCTCCAACAGCACCTTAGATCTTTGGAGAGATGTACCTAAAGCACGGCAGGACCTTCGCCCAAGAGATGACTAGAGAGATAATCTTCATGACCATGAATTTTCACCTGTTGACGAAACTTTTGAATATGTGGGCATTTTTCTCCTTCCATATTACCCAAATGGCAGCCGACAACACCAATTTCCGAAGGATACTCCGTTTTCTGAGGCCGAAGGCACAATGGACTGGTTATACAAAAATGGGGAATGTACTAAATCCTGATTTTTTTTAAAAACTTCTTCATTTAGTAATGTTTTACTTATTATTAGATCACTGAGAGATCGGCTTGTTATATATTTGTATTATTTAGAGTTTAGTGATGTCTTAGCGATTACACTTTGTAGCTCATAAGTCCGTTAAGTTATGCATTGACACTTAACATATTACTTTTTACTAGGTACCAAACATCAAGTATCAAGTATATTTAATAATTTCCTTCAATTGCTAATTACATATTATTATTGGTATCACTTCATATCACTATTGGTGTACCCTTCAATCTTGATGAACCCTGCATTTACTGGTAAGAGAAGAAATTCCCAATCTGTGAGCATAATTTGGAAGTTAAGCCATTTCCTCAGTCAATACTCTCCCAGTTCTGATTTTTTTTTTGGCATATAGAAATTAAAACCTCTCATTCTTTCATGCTTGGCTCAGACTTACTCTTTTTTTTCTTTGTTTTTTTTTGCAACATTTTTTGTGATAATCTTTCATTTGTTTTGCAACATTTTTTGTGATAATCTTTCAGTGGCACTGAAAGCATAATTTGAATGTGACATTTCAAGCTCATTACCAGATTCGAGTCTTGAATATTTACTGTTGTTATTGTTGTCATGCAATCGTGATGCTTTGATTCCATGTTAATTACTAATGTTTCCCTCTAGAATCTTCACCAGAAGGTAGTTTTCGTGATTTAAAACCATAACATTCCGATCCCCAACAGCCACCACATTTCCAAATTTCTTTTGCAAATGGTTTACTAACCATTGGCATACCAACATAAAAGAAGCTCTAACTTGTAGCCAAAAAAAAAAAAACATTGGTGTACCAATTTCCATTTAATGTTATGGTATACCTTTTTAATGTTATGGTATCCCAAGGTTAAATAACTTTATATTAGCATTTTTTGTTTCAAGGATATAGAAATTGGTAGTAGTAGTGGGTTTTCTGTTTCAGTTTAATGATAACCACACATCATTCACGAGATATGTCAAAACTTGACTTCCTTTGTTAGATTTTATTTCTTTGTTCTTAATTTCCTGCTCAACCTTTTTAGATTCTCTTTTGTTCTTTTAATTCTTCTGTTAATGATTTTGCATCTGGAAATGGATAACGGAGGACAGCTATCAGCACACCAAGTACCACAAACGTAAGTCTGCTCACTAGTCATTGACTCTTCCTTTAATTGATATGAGTGATTTGGGTGACTTTTTAAATTGCAAACTGCTAATCGTCATAGGTGGTAAATGTAAACAACCAATTGATTGGTGTCATTGTAAGCCTTTGAACAGGTATCTGGATATTATTTTGTCAAAAATAGTTTTTTTTTTAAATTTGTTTTGCTAGTTTGGTTTTTTATCTTGGCTTGTATTTTACCCATCTGAATACCTCTTTTTTCTCTAAAGATTTTGTTTGGTGTGGCTTACAAAGGGCATAATAAAAGATGTTAAATGTGAATGATGCATTCCTTGAAAAAACACAGAGTACTTAGCCAAATTGTTCACATCTTCACTCGCCGCAGCCAGACAATACAGTGCAAAGTCTTCTTTCCTATGGAAGTGACAGTTAGAAAGCCTCCCTAAAAAATAACATTGAATAGATACAAGCTCAAGCTTTCACAGGTTGTTGGTACTCATAGACTCATAGTGATCCAATGAACTGCATCAAGAACACCAATCGTCACCTAGATGGTAGCAATAATGACTTCTAGATAGCCCTAGTCCCACAATATGGTAACTGTTTTGATGGAGTCTGTCTATTGAATTTTTTTATTATGTAAAATATAAATGACACACTGTAATAGATAAATTATGTACATAATAGATATTTAGTGTTAAATGTAATCATTATAATAAAGGAGTTGGTATTACTACCACTTGTTTTGCAACTTCTCTGATGCAGAACTAGAAGAGAGATATCCTATAACTTTCAGGTTTATAAAACTCACTCTAATCTAGCCGATCAAGGGTTTGGTCAGACTTCCAACATTTCAACTAGATCTAACCCTTATAAGTTATATCTTAGATCTAGGTTAACCGCAAGAATCCACAAAAAAATTACTCAAATATGACGATTGGATCTTGAAATCAAGTCAATCACTAACTCTGATAGTTGCAATTAACTTAATCTGATCTCCATATTTATGATCTGATTTGGTCAATAGATCCTCAAGCTGATTACAATAAAATCCAACAATCCATGCGACCTTTAGAAATCACAATCACAAGAAACGAAAGTGTTCTACAAATTCAAATAAGTAGAAGAAAGAGAAAAAATGTAGATATTATCTCAAGAGATTGAAAGAAGAGAAGGAATAGAACTCTAGGGCATCACACCACTGGGTCTGAAGGCTTCACACCAATGAGAGGTCAAGAAATCACTTAACGATGTATTTGGAGAGCAGATGCTCTTCTAAGTTTGTGGAAACATGCTTTTCATTCATAAACCTAAGATGTCCAAAACTATGGTCCTAGGGCTTATATATATAAAAAACAAGACACGATTTTTTAGAGTAACCTAACATAAGTGGGCCATCAAAACACAAAACTCTAGCTTCTAGAGAGTTCCCTCATGGGGGAACTCATGGACATCCACATTTGCCAGTTCAACTTGTCGACATGTCTGTGGATGAAATGCACCCAGAAATTGCAATTTAGTGTAAATCATTTTTTAGTCTTCCAGTAGTAACCCATCCACTTCCCATCATGACCATAAATGATCGTCTTTAGAAGTCTGTGAAGACGTACCTCTTCTTTGAAGAATATTCTTGCTATATAAACTGCATATGATGTTTTATTGCATGGTAAGAAATGAACCATTTTGAAAAAAAGATCAATGATCACGTATATGTTGTATCATGCCCTTGCAAAGTCTTCGACAATCTTAGTATAAAGTCCATACTCAAATCATTCTAGGGCTCATAGGGCATGAACAAAGGAGTATATGGCCTCGTGTTTTAGTTTCTCCCTTTCGCGAATTGACATCTTCTAAACTGTTGGACTGTTCTTGCGACATCCCTCTTTAATGAAAGCCACTACTAACGGTTCTCATCCATCACAAAGTTCTTATCCTAGTCAAAGTGCCCTGAAGATGCTCCGGCATGTAATTCCAGTATTACCTTCTCTCACAGTGACGTGTTGGGGAAGCACGACCTTAAAAACATATCCGCTATTTATATAGAAGGTAGGATGTTCATATTTCTCAGTTGTTAATGCATAGGAGATCAACCCACTCCTTTGGTTTTAATATATTGTTAAAAAAACATTGAGCTGTATAAAACAGTTCAATCCCTAAAGCATAGGAGATACTTTGATACACTGAGAATTTCACTATTTTCTGACATGAAGCTTCACTGTGTTGGAATTTGCTAAAAAAAGCCCAATCTATTACATATGCCTAAAGTTGACATTCACATACCGGGGCCAAATAATAAGTATTTCATGCCATTTTTTTCTTGTTTTAAGTTGTTTAAGATTGACGTACAGTTACAATTCCATAGCAATGCTTGATCGAGCTATTTCAATTTAGTTTTTTCTTGTTTCTTTTTAAAGATTTTTGTACAGGTTTCCGGTTAATATTGTTTTCTTCAAAGTCAATGTTTGTTTCATTGTTTATTCAAGCCAGTCCATGGTTTTTCATGAGGTTACAGAGCTCAACTTGTTCTTCGAATAAGACTGATATTCTACTAAAATTTTTCTTGAAGCATGCGTAGAACTTGATATTATAGAAAAAGTAATCATCTACATCAGTCAATTATAAATGTGGGAATATGAGTTGACGTCTTCTTTTTTTGCTTTTGCTCTCAGAAACAAAGAATCAGTGGGCCCGAGATGATCCTGCTTTTGTTGTAATTTGCAGTCTTCTTTTGGTAGTTGCTACTTCTGCATACTGTGCTGCGTAAGTTTCTTATATTTTCATCCTGCTTGGGTTGGCTTTTTAGCTTTTACCTATGTTGCATCAGTACGGATACGAATGTCGGAATACGACACGGGTATCGAGTGTTGGATTCGGCAAACCTCAAAAGGAAAGATTTGTGGATTCGTCAAAATATTTTAATCAATTCTCAAATTTTATTTTTTTACATAATAATATGGTTAAAACAAGGAATATATTGAATATTTTAATAAGTTATGTAGGTATAATATCCATTTAAGAAACTTAATATTAATATTGGTAAAACTCAAAACATATGGTAATTGTAAAGTTGTGGTTGTAGTATTCAGAAAAAACAAATAAAAGAGATCTGGAATTGTCTTGGAGAATCTTGAAGTATTGGAATCCGAGAACTGTCCAGGATTCTTTGTCCATTTAGAAGAATCCATGTAACAGTGGTTTTTACGAGTTCAGATACATAATTGCTCTGAGAAAGGGTTACATTCTGGTTGAAATTTTTGTTATTTCTCATATCTTCCACTTTTCATATTCGTAGTTCATGTTTATCTTTCTTTCTATTGAAGTTTATTTATCATCTCAAAGTTTTTTTGATCAACGAATTATATTTTAGTTCAGTAAACATGAGCGAACCTTGCTTTGCTGAGTACTTTTAGATTCTGACCTTGGCTTTTGTCTTTATTTTAGGTATGATGGTAGCATGGCACATGCAGTTTTCACTATTCTTTCGGTTGTCTTTTTTCATTTTTTGGTGATTGGAGTAATTTTGGCAACATGTTGTTGGTAAGCTTCCAATTTGATATGCTACTTGCACACTACTACAAGTTTTTCATTGATTTCACTATCAGAAACTCTTAGTCGTAATATTGTGCTGTTTATTCTGATTAAAAAACCTATCATTGTTTTATATGCATTTGTGATTGGTCAGAAAGTAAAAATAAATGCACACTTGCATAACTTGTACATACTAGATGAACACATATATCTTGTATGCCAATATCTTTTAGTGATGTTCACTTTACCGGATTTGTTTTGAAAGTGATGATTGCTGAACATAGCAGCCATGGGACTTCTTGGATTTGGGCCCAGACTATTCTATGTCAGATTTGGAATTTTTTAATGGCAGCAGATTTTATTAATATAAGAAAAAGACCGAGATGGTCGATACAAGGAAGAAGAAAATAACAAGAAGATACAACAAAATCAGACCAACCATCCTCTCTTATGGAGGGACGGAGAAAAGAAAAAATCACGGAGGGAGAAAGTCAAACAACTCCAGTCTCTCAAATGATGCACCATCCTTAGCTAGCCTTTCAACAACATTGTTGGCGGATCTCCTAACATGCCAGAAGGAAATGTTCCAGGCTCCTACCCGATTCTGAATCTCGTCAAAGAATCGAGCAAATCTCCAGGGGAATATATGGCATCCTCTAAGCCATCTGATCACATTGAGAGAGTTCCCTTCCACCAGGACTTTGCCCAAGGACTCTCTCTCTCCAACAACATAATCCCCTGATGACCCAAACACACTTATGGCTCACGGATCCCATAGGGTTCACAGATTCTAGGGCAGAGATGTTGACTTGATGATAATTTTTATTTTTGAAGGAAGTGATATTTATTAATAAAAGAGAAAGGCCTGGCTAGCTCAGGTGCAGAACACCAAAAAAAAAAACCCACAGGGAATGAAAACCCATCATCCAATCCACAACAAATCGAATGAAACCAGGTGAAAAAGAAGTGAACACTTGGAACGAAACTTCGTGTTTATTTTTCTTCAAACCCCCAATCCACTCTCGCTGCGGCCGTTAACTCTGCCGCAAAACCAATCCATGGCATTGCAAAGGGCGTGGAGCTACACCTGTCCCCTTTCTTACCACAGAGGGTGTGCATTATCCTAATGAAAAGCAGACCTAACCACCGCTGCTAACAGAGACTTGTGTTCTGCTTGAGCGTATTGCTCAGAAGACCGAGGAGCTGAGGAAATCGTATTTTCCCCTCAGAATCTAAGGAATTTGAAAGCGGAAATAGCTCAACTGAACACCCCACCAGGTATTTTATTGACCGCTGCTGCTGTTTCGGGGGCGGTGCCCTTCAATTCATGAAGCAGATCGCCGGGAAGGCTGTTTCTCAAGCATAAAGCGAGAGTTTTCGACCCTTTCACATCGAACGACAAACAAAACTCCTGAAAAAAATAAAAATTACAAACTGGGCATTTTGTGCAAATCATCAAGCTCTGAGTCTGATGGTACTCAGTCATCTTCTCTTGTTTCGAACAGATAAAATGAAACTCTATCAAAGAAACATAGAACTTAAAAGACAAAAGGCAACGGAACATACAAGTAGAGCCCAGAGCAGGCTGCAACAGAAACAGAAAGCCACGACAAAGTATTAAAAAGCCAATAGACAACTTAATTACAGTTTATTCTATAGCTGGCCAGATGGTCTGCTGTGGAATTTCTGTCATAATGAGTATACGAGCAAAAAAAATCTTCATATATATTTAAAAAGTACTCATTTTAATAAAATGCTGAGAGAAACACCATGGAAGGACTGAAGTTTCCTCATGCCAACTGATCACTAAAGATGAATCATCTTCAACCGAAACTTTCTAAGAACTGAATCCTTGAAGATGTTTGAGAACGATGTGGTCCTGACCATTTATAAGCCTTTTAGGGACATGGAGGACCTTTCTTCATCAGAACGGCTCGATTGAGCAACCCCCCTTTTGCAAATTAGGAGGATTTGTGCATCCACTTGAACAATTAAAAATACTTTCTTCTATCCTGAAATACAGGAGTTTAGGGATTTAACTTGCCATTTTGGTTTTGGATCTGTATAGATGTGGGGATTGCATGTGTAACAGTGAAAGGGTTTTAATGTGGAGAAGAAGAAACAAAGCTGGACGTGTTTCAGCAGATTGGTTTTGATAGATTTTTGTTGAGGTCAACAAAAAGCTGGAAAAAGTGCAATATTTTTAATCTATTGATGCTGAAACTGGAGAAGAAAATGGGAGTAGGGATTGAATAGAGCATTCACTTGTTGGTTCAGAGGGTTTAGTACAAAGAAATAGATTTGGGGGTTGGGCCTCTAGCTCAATCGTTGAGGCTTTGTATCTCAACCTTGATCCCAGCATACCTACGGAAAAAAAAAAAAAAGATTCGAGGTTCCCCTCCCTGGTCTTTGTACGGAAGATGAGTACAGAGGAAAAGCATGGAAATCAAATATATAAATCTGTGTGCGCGTGTGTGGTTTCATCCATGAAAACCAATTTTAGAAAATAACCAAAAAACATTATTAGAAGTCTGGAACTAGAACTTCAACCACTTTCCTTTCACAATTTTTTGGAAGCAAGGTGATGCAGATAGTAGGCCAATAAGTGGCATATTTGCCCATTAGGATTTATATTTCCATATTATTTAGTTTAGGAATTAATTTCATTCTATTTAGATTCTAGGATATTTATTTCCATATTTTTAGTTGTTAGGACTTTTATTTTTCATCGAATTTTATTTCCATCCCATTGCCTGTATATAGGCCTCATTGTATTAAGAATTATTAACTTTGATGATTATTGAATTGAATTGATATTTCTCCTTTATTTCCATCCCAATGCCTATATATAGGCCTCATTGTATTAAGAATTCTTAACTTTGATGATTATTGAATTGAATTGATATTTCTCCTCTCTACAGATTTCTTCTTCTCCTCTTCCTCGGTTCTTCTCTTCTTCTCTCTAAGTTCCTCTATCCTTCTACTTCTCTTCTACTCCTCTTCCTTCTCATCTTCTTTTCTTCTCTTCTCCTCCTCTTTTTCTATTTCTCCCATATTTCTTCTCTTCTACTTCTAATTCCTCACTTCTTCTCTTATTCTTCTCTTTCTTCTCTTTCTTTTCTCGATCCTGCACCACAGGGTGATGAGCTGAGCAAAGCCCCTATATTTGCGATGGTGACACCCCATAAAAGATGAATATATGCACCACAACTTCAGATCTAAACACCCACGAATAGAGCAAAGATACAATGAGATCCAAAATATATAAGAAAAGAAAGAATTGGTAAAAAGAAGGGAAACATAGAATTTTCCATCTTCTTTCTTTTTCCTTGTTTTTTTTTTGGGTTTTCTGTTTCGTTTTTGTTTGATTTTCTTTTCCTTAATAACGCAAGGGCCCTCTTGCCGTTATCGTTTCACTTTTGCCTTTGGAAATCTCCACCCAACTTCACTCGTCTATTAAACTATCTCATCATTTTCCATCCATATCAATTTTTGTAGATCCCGTCACCTCATTGTTTTCTACTTTTGGTAAGCTTTTGTATATATACATGTGGGATTTTATTTTCATGTCCATTTTCTCTTAAATCTCCCTCTTTTGTAGTTGTTCTTTCAATTTTCATTTCAATTTTCTCTCTCTTTTGGTGTTTCTTTCTGTTATTGAACTTGGAAGGTAGGGTTTGTGATCATATATAGGAAATGAACGAAGATATGCATTTTTTTGGGAAAAAAATTAAGACAGAGAAGATAGGATTCAGGATCAGTACCAGAGGTTGGGGAAGACAGAAGTTTTGTAGTTTTCTACTTTTAGTAAGCTTTTGTGTATACATGCGGGATTTTATTTTCATGTCCATTTTCTCTTACATCTCCCTCTTTTGTAGTTCTTTCATTTTTCATGTGGATTTTTTTTTCTCTCTTTCGGTGTTGGTTTCTATTGTCGAACTTGGAAAGTGGGGTTTGCGATCATTTAGAGGAAATGAAAGTAGATACATATTTTTATTTATTTATTTTTGAAAAAATATAGGTAGAGAAGATCCCGATTCAGGATCAGTACCTGAGGTTGGGGAAGATAAACGAGAAAGGATTACACTTCAAAAAAGAGAGTTGTATGAGTGATTACCGGTTGTAAATTGTTCTTTAGGCCCGGCTGGGAGAGTTAATATACACGCACACACACGCACACTCACACACGCACGCACCCACACACGGGCACGCGCGCGCACATACGCACGCACACACACACACACACACACACACACACACACACACACACACACACATATATATATATATATATATATATATATATATAGACACACACTAGTAAGACACCCCGTGCAATGCATGGGGGAGAAGAAAATACGGCTTAAAATTGTTTTGATGGAAAAAAAGAAGCATTGTTTAAAAAGATTCAATTGAGTTGTAGATTTTGCCTTATAAATTTAAAAAAGAGTAATAACTCTTAGAAATAATAAATTTAGAAATGGACATGACAATGAAGATGAGGAAAGAATAAGAAATTCAGTTTCGTAAACAGAAGGAAGAATGAATTCATCAAAAACAGAGAGGGAAGAATGAGAAATTCAAGTTTGTAAATGTAAACAGAATGAAAACGAAGCAAAGTAAGAACTTCTAAGCCAATAAATGAAAAAATTTCAAGCGGTGAACATTTTCTATGGTTCTTAAGTGATGAATAAGATGAAATTTCAATTTGTAAGCCTATGAAAATGCAATTACTGAAGCATTAGTAGATTTCCTTAAAATGCAAGTACAGACGATTTCCTTTCTTTATAAAAAAAAATAGAACTTTTGAATAAGTAATTCCCCTTATCCAAAATTGAAATCTATGAGATCCATAGAGTAAGTTGTACAACATCTCTTTTATCTTCAAAACCGCGCTACATTGATTCAATTAGAGGTAGAGGGTCTTCCATTTCCAGGGAAGTGTGAGACCTGTCAGCATTTTTGGTGATCACGACAAAATCCAGAACATTGCTCGTTTCTTCATGTTCATAGATGATTCGACTCTCTGTACCCTTAATTCTCACAACATTCTTTTAAACAAAGAGAAGAAAGAAAGGATTTCAATCACAATCCTGCAAACCAAACCCACATAACATCAGTGACAAGCTTCTAGATTAACAGACCTAAAATTATAATTGTATGGGCAAAAAGCTGCAATAGATGGAAACTTCTAATAAAGCCTAGGAAATAATCCATAATGAAAAAATCGGTGTCCCCTTCCTAAGATAGCATTATCTTTAGATGTCTCGATAATTCTAGGGTTGGTATTATCAATACAAAGTAGAGGATGTCCATGACCCAATATTGGCCCTAGGTAACAAAACTATTACAGGGAAACAGTGTTCTAGAAACTTAATTTTTCCACAACACATTAACTCCATGGCTATAAATACAGTGCTATAAAAACCAAAAAGTCAGATTTGATCTCCATGTGTCTAGGACCTTCAGCACTAAACCCAAAACAACAGTGTTCTCAAGAATGCATTTGCCTGGGAAATGATTTTTTGATTGGTCTAAGTAATGCATTGTAGTCACTGGGACTATGATGAAAAATAGAAAACCGTATAAAATGGGAAAGATTGCATGTAGGCATTGTGTGTACGATGAAAAAACAACTTATTAGAAGATCCTAAACGATAGATCGAATAGAAAAATACGTGATTTAAAAGCTTAAAAAATAAAGCAATAGCAATAGAAATTACCTTGTCCCAAGGATAACAGTTTTGCCAATCTCAACTTTAATGAAGCAATGAATGCCTATCCAAGGATACAATAAACCCCCGCTTGCTATCACCACGGATAACAGCCCATTTGGGAATTGCAACTGCCTTTAACAACCAATTAGCAAGTGCAAATAAAGAGAGGCGTCATTATCGAAACAGTGCATCCCCTCTGCATCACAAAATATGGTTATTAGTCAAAGATATGAGGAAGTAGTACATGAAATAGGTAAAAAAAAAAAAGCATCAGCAACCAACAAATAAACAGCAATGAAGTTTTTAAAAGTACATAAATGCAAAATGTGTGAATAGAACGCAACCATTATTAGCAAATTAATAATCAAAATGAGGCAACTCCCATCCTAACTATCCATTGTGAAGATTGGAAAAAGTGAATAGAATCACCATGAGGATTTATAATATAATTCAATTTTTTTTTAGGAAATTTGCCGAATCTCTGTTCACTTCGCAAATCGGATGTTGATCATCAGCCACAGCTCGGTCTACTCCTTGATGCCTTTCGGACGGTCATCTTCAACTTCCTAGTAAAGAGTTGAGTTAGACTGAAATCATTAATTCTCTTAACAACTTATACACGAAGTTATGCCTGATGAATGTAAGGTAAGAATTCAGCATCAATAGCCGATGACAGTACGTAACAACAGAATTCACCTCAAACAACTAACCCGGAAGAATTATCAACAAATAATCCAAGATAGATAGAGAAGATAACTTGTCAGTAGTGTTGAAATAATGGAAGACGGTCATGAAACAGTTCATGTAATTTCTCTTATCTAATAAATTATGCCTTACACCTGTTCAATATAACAAAAATCGAAAATAGACATAAGCAAAAACAGAAATTAGACATTCGTATGTCACAACCGGGGAACTTGGGAACAGAATCCCCGCTCCAAATATGCAATAAGTATTGGGAGGCTTGAGTATTCTGCAAGAATTATTAAAATCTTATGTTTCTTGATGAAAAATGTGATCTGACATGGAAATAGTGCCGGAATCCAATCATCTTCCTCCGTCCCCATCGGGATTTGTCTATCCTCTCCGACCATCTTCTTGACCAAATTCAAAACCCGGTAACCCTTTTTCCTCTACCAAATCTCGCTTCTCTTTTTCTACCACCTAGATCCTAGTCCCACCACCACCATCTCTCCCTTAATTTTCACCAACAGCACCATCTTCTCTGCAAATTTAGATCACCATCATCTTCAACCTCTGATCTACCATAGACCTATTCCCTAACAACCACTATTTCGCTTCAGTCAATACCCATCTCTTTTTCTATCCCAACCCTCAACAGAGCCCTAACCCTTCCCTCTTCTCTTACTCCCACTCACGTTTTGGGGACGTCATTGCTACAGCCAAGGAAAAAACAAAGGGAGTTTTACCTGAAGAAGGGAAAATAGAAAACAAATGGTGGTTGAAATGGCAATGGTCAAGAAGAACCCCCAAGCCCTCTGTTTCTCCTATTTTTTTTGCTGAAATAAAAGTGAAGAGATGTTGTCTTGAAGAACTCCCAAAACCCTCTTTCTTTCATCCGAAATTAGCCGGCCAACAGAGCTGGGGTTGAGGAGAGAGAGAGAGAAAATATTGCTGTAATCTAGCCCAAAGCCATGGAAAAATCCAGAAATTTTGGTGGTGGCTTGAAGTTTCTGGATGGCAGTGGCGGCGTGCGTCTCGAGGAAAGAGAGGAAGAGAAGAAGGTCGGCGGAAATCTTGGTGAAAGGTGCAGTTTTTTTCTGTGTTGTTCTCGTGAGACGCCCAAAACCAAAGAAAATCTCGCAAGGAGAGAGATCCCCACCATGCTTGATTGTCTTTTATCCCCAAAATCCAGCGGGAAATTGCGATATCTTCTCCTTATCGTGAGAAGTGGGAATGAATTCCTATTTTTTTACCCTTTTTACAAGATTTTCCGGATGTTTATCCTTTTTCGGTTCATTTTCCTAGATTTTTAGAATTTACAAAATACACCAAAAAAAGGGAAAATATAGCCGTGGAGGAAGGGGGGGCTGACACGTAAGGGTGAACTGTAAAACCCCCTTCCCTCTTTATAGTAGTAGATATAGTGCGTCTGTTGGTGCATGCTATATAATTTTTTTTAGATGATTTTTTAACATTTTTGTATTATTGTGCCTTTTTATTTATACGTTTGTTTACCTATGAAGTTCATATCTAGTCATGCTACTATTCAGACCTTACTGATACTTCTAGGTCTAGCAGATTCTTTATGTAAATGACGCTTTTTTGTTGTTGTAATCAAAACTTTATTTCTCAAGATTAGTGGTTCCATGCAGGTTTCTGGCAAATGCTTATCTTCGTGAGGAGGCTTCAAGTAGTCATGTTGTTGAGCAACATGTCGAATGGTAAATCATGGAACTGTTTACTTTGTTTTTATAATCTGCACTAATACTACTTACCCATGTTTGTATGCAATGGTGAGATTTTTCATTTCTTTCGAGTTATTAAATTATGGCACCTGAAATATAGAAATGATTTGCATTATTTTTAGTGGAATTGCCATTATTTTTTGTTGATTAGTTAATAAATCACGGTTGCTTCATATTTGATATTCGACATTATTTGATAACTTGTAAAAAGATTAGAAATCCCCTGTATTGTTGAAATATTATGCATGTATTTTGTGAGACTTGTTGAGATTTGATGTATATTTACGGATAATTTTCTCTTCCCCTTTTAATATGTATTGACACACATTCTTCGGCCTAGATTTATGTGCGTAGACTTGGGCCTATTTTCTTTTTCTTTTCTTTTTTACGGTTTTACCTTATTCTTGGTCTCTCTTCTCTCTCTCTCTCTCTCTCTCTCTCTCTCTCTCACACACACACACACACACACACGTTCTTCGGCCTAGATTTATGTGTGTAGACTTGGGCCTATTTTCTTTTGTTTTGTTTGTTTCTTTTCTTTTTGACGGTTTTACCTTATTCTTGTTCTTTATTCTCACTTATTGGACCTTGATCTATGCGTGTATAGTTGTTCTTTCTTTTCTTTTTTTCACAGTTTTTCTACGTAACTTCTATTCTTTCTCACTTTTGTTCATGCTTTTCTTGTTTTCTGATTAACAGATGTATTTTATGTTTATCTTTTTTTTTTCTCTCTGCATGTTCATTTTCTAAAGCTATTATTAGTAATATTGTTCATTCCTTTCACTTGTTTCAATACTTCTAATTTTAGTAGACAAAAAAGTGATAGATAAGCAGATACGAAACACCTAGTTGGTTCGCTAGCACAACAAAAGTATTTTAAATTACATTTAAATTTGCAAACATGGATATTTTTTAAAGGAAATACTCTGAATATCATTAACCATATACCGTAAACTGGAACCTGTGATAGAAGCTATATGTATCACTGTATTCTATATGTCACAGGCAATTGGCGCATACACCCAATTGATATCGGTTTGAGCACTAGCCGATACGGAGACCAATATCGATATTCGAACCTTGATTAGGAGTGATTCTTACGATAAACTCTCCTCAATACATTTGAATTTGCTAGGATATAGACTAACAAACGTAGAGTCATCTTAATATTATCACTTGAAGTGTATGGTGACAAAAAATATAGTATTATATTAATGATTCCGCTTTTGCATTTTACTGAAATATTAATATCCATGATTCATCTGATGTACACCACCAGCAATACTATCTTTCACTATTTATAATGTGTCCCACAAACAGTACACTCTAAATCTCTGCACTCTTGACCATGGGTTTGTGACGGCCTACATATTATGATTAGTCCGTATTGGCATTATTGATATTGAACATGTAGCATATCTGAAGCTAGTGTAAGTGAACTAGAAGTTTATAAACCGGGATGGATGCTTGAATTTTGAACTAAAGTGCTGCTATACATGCGGACTATTGTTTGTTGCGTCACTTGTTTTTTACCTCTCAGAATTATCTGGTTCTGTCTGGACGGGTAGTTTGAGGCATTGTTAGTTGTAATGTTTATCTAGCTGATGAACACTTTCTACTTTTGTGACCGTGAGGTACAAGATTACATATCCCTTAGTCCCTATTTAGGTTCAAATTGTGTCAAAGTGAGGTTAAAATTCTGTATAAATTTGCTATATGCATACTTTCCTTATTTACACTATTTGATGTTTCAAAGGGACACCGATCTAAGCTGATTTTAATTCTCCTTTGTTTTCTGTGAAGGCTGTATGCATTTGATGTTCACTGCAACTCTTTTTTCCCAACTTTTGTTGTGCTCTACGGTAATTGTTATGTTCACCTCGGCTCCTACCAATTACTTGTGATGCCTATTTTATACATTATGTTCTTACTGACATCTTGAATTTGCCTTTTGTCAGTGATTCAATACTTTGTATCACCGCTCTTAGTTGCCCACGGTTTCATTCCTGTCCTCCTTTCGAATTTGCTTTTTATGGTGGCAGTTTCCTACTACCACTATCTCAACTTCTTAGGATATGATGGTAATGGAAATATCATCTCTTTTTCTCTTTGAATGATGATATGCTATGTGAATATTATATTCCAAAGTTTGAATTACTTTGATGAGGAAATTTCTTAATGAAATGTGTTCTGTTGGATGAATCACCACAGTACTGCCCTTCCTCGATAGAACAACTTTCTTCCTGTATCCAATTGGTTTCGTCATCATCCTTTCCCCTCTCTGTAAGTGTGAAACCTCCATTAATCCTGAATTTTATTCATTTTGTTTTTTTTTCTGCAATGGCTTGTGTTTAACTTTCTTGTGTTTGCAGTGATTCTTAGCGGCTTCAATCCGACAAGATATTGTATGAGCATGTACTTTGGTTAGCATGGGCGATATACCAAGGTGGGTCAATCAACATCCTTGACACAAACAAGAGGATATGGTGGTACCCTTGAGATTACTTTGGAGAGGACGTGAATAGTAGACGGCCTTCTTGAATGGATAGGTCTTTGACTTATGGGAAGGTCCAAACATCTGAAGAAACCCCTATACAGCTTCTTTTTTAGCTTCACATGTCAATGAAAGTGCTTTTGGGTTTTATGGAGGCATTTCCCTGATGTCTAAGCTTGTTTTTTTTCTTCTTCCGAACCCTGAATTTATCTAGGACCCCGGGTCAGCACCATAAATTTTGTTGATATTAAAAAAAAAAAGGATACAATAGGAGGACATGGCGCCTTGCCTGAAAACCCAGGCATTTCCTGTCTAAGTTTCTCACATTTGACCTCTGCATGCTCCCCATCATATTCGAAGTTTTGGTTTCATCTATGGCATTGAAAGATAAGGCCAAGGATCGCTCATCTGAAAATTAAGGCTTATTATGTTTAGTCTCAATGTTCCCTGTAAATATTAGTGTCTCAAATGGAGCAAGATGCACTCTGTAATTGTAATTTCCATTAAGGTGTAGCAATCTAGCGCTTAGCTAGGCGGCAAGGGCACCGCCCTTGACGTGTTGTCCTATCCATGCTCGGGATTCCTTCGCCTCCGTCGCATCACCCTGAAATGAGCCTTTTATTTCTTTGCGAAGGGCTGATATGGGGGCGTCACACGAGGTGAAACAGCCTCATTTGTAGACATGCATTGTCCTGAATATATTGTAGACAACAGGAAAGGAAAAAAAGGAAGGAAAGAAAAGAAGAAGGAAAGAATGAGCCGGGCATGGACTGACTTCTGTTCGAATTTGGCCCAATTCCTATTTGGGCTTTAAGAAAATGACTCAAACCGAACATGGTTTGTAGCACTATCCGGGCTGGGCTTTTAAATTGGGTAGCTGAGATGAGACCTTTGCAATGCTTAAATGGGCCTCTAGGCATAAATGCAAAGCTTGCATGTATTGGTTTAGAATAACTTTTAACTTTTTTTCCTTTCCAAAAAAGGTGAAAACTAGTTGCTATTCCAAAAAAGAAAAAAAAAAGAGTGATAACCGGTATCTTTGAATAAATCTTATCCAGGATACAATCCTATCATACAAGTGGGATAATCAAGAATGTTGGGTTCCCACATGGATGGTCCATACCTGAAAAATGAAGCAATTCATTCCATCTCAGCCTTTCATTTGGTGTATAATAATAAGGTAAACAAATGAGCAGCAAATTTGAAGTTTAGGATTGTTGTTTCCTGCAATTAATCTACGAAATCAACGCTCTCAATCACCCTAAAAGTGATAATATTTCCCTCTGTAAAGTAGTCTCAATAGTTTCAAAATTACGTCTAAGATGTAATGAATGTGTTTGTATCATTAGACAGTGTTTTTGTTTCTTGAAGCAGTAATAGATTAATTAACAAGAGCTGGTCAGATACTTATTAGCACTTTTAAATAGTACTTGCTTGAGTAGTTGAGAGGACCAGGGCTTTCTAAATCTGTCTCCAAATCTAGCTAGGAGGGTCTCACGTTGGAGCATCTTAAAGAAGCTCCTATTAAATAAATGTTTCTACCACTTCAAAAAATTTCCCCTCCCCAAATCTCCCAAGTCACTTGCCCAAGTGACCTTTGTTCCTAAGAATCAAGTTCTCTTGGCCTGAACCATCTCCAACCTTCAACTTGCATAGCTCCTCCCATTTCACCAAGTGCTTGAGGTATCATCCTTCTTTCCTTCGCACAAGAAGTTCCTCAAAAGTCTTTCCAACTTATAACCAATTTCCTTGGGAATATTAAACATGGAAATAAAAAACTGTTGGAGGAGATTAAAACCATTGATTTTGCGAGCTTCCTCTTTTGGTACAAGGGTAATGAAGGTCAAGAGTTTCATGCAGCTACATATCCACTCCCTTGTATGGCATTTCGTCATCAACTTCATGATGTGCAGTTTATCCACAGCCTTGTATGGAATTCCAGCATCGAATTCATGATGTCCTCTTTCACACAATTCCACATCTGTTGTAAGAAAGCCATGGTGAAACTGTCCTGCCTACAGGCTCTGTCTTTGTTTAGAGAGAAGATGACCCCTTCGACTTCCTCGCTAAAATCAACCTCCAACTCGCTGGCCATATGGCTTAGTAAGGATAAAAAAATCAACATCTTCCAAGCTAGTAAACACCCAGCGCCCCTTTGGGTATGACTTAGGATAGAAGCTTATTTTTCCCTCATGATCCTCTCTTTCTCCTCGACCAAATACCCATCCACCAAAATATATCTGATAACAATTTTTCTTTGTTGATAAGGCGCGCGCTTGTGGAAGAAGGCAATGTTTTTATCACCTTCTCTTCGCCATATGGCCATTGGTTTAAGACACCAACTAATTTCATCCATTCTAATTATCTTCTCCTACTCAAGGCACTCAAGTATTCCTTTTCTTTCCTCCTCATCCAAGCCCCTCCTCCCTTCTTCCTTTTTTGTTATATGCCTCGACTATTCAATATGGAGGCTTCCTTGATTTTAAGAGAAGCAAAGCAAACTTCCTTCCATTCCTTGATTTTTGTCTTCTCTTTAAGCTTTCCATGAAGTTGAACCTTCCCACTCTTCTCCTTCTCATTCATTCCACCACTTAGCTTGTTCTTAAAGTCCGGCATTTTCAGCCACATATTCTCAATGTGTAAAGGGGAGGTTCTATATCATCCATACCAAGCGCTGACAAAATTGGGTTATGATCTGCGAGCGATCTAGAGAGAATCCATTGTCTTACGCCTACAAAGTTCTACTCTTCGCTAAGGGTCAAGGAGAATTTTTTTTTTGAATGGCGTCAAGAGAAATTTGTTGGGACATTCCATCAATGGATCCTTCCTTTTGTTAGACCAAGTTTATGAAGCTCCTTCCAACAGAAGGTCCACTAAGTCGAGCTAGTTGATGAAATCATTGAACTTCCTCATACTCCTTTTTCTTCCTCGCTTCTCATAAGCAAGGTTTAAAATTTCAGTTTTGATATTGGATTTGGCCTCAGCTGAAATCGAAATTTAGTTAAAATCTGAATTTTTAGCCGAAATTTAAGCTAAAATTTGGAATTCCTGAAAAAAATTAAAAATTACATTTGGCCTAAATTTCGGCCGAAATCTGGAACCGACACCGATTCAAGTTCAAGGTACTTTCGGCGTCGATCCAGGCCGAAATCCGAAATTTGAGCTGAAATTTTGGTATTTCGGCCAAAATTTCAAACCATGCTCATAAGAGAATTTGAGGGTATTAAGACCGCCTCCCCAACACCACAATCGATTGCCCTTAGCGTGAATTTCCTCCAATTCAATCCAAAGATGTTCATCCATTTGAAATCACCATCCACGTCGTTGAATTTTACATAAGTAAAGAAAGAACCCAACCTCAACTCCTGCAGAGTGTCTTTGCCCCAAATCACCATAATCCTCCAACTGAACCAACTGCTTGGATGAGCTCTGACTTGTAGTTTCTTCCCCACCACCAGTATTTTATCAATTTGTCTGTCACCACTGCCTACTTGGACTCTTGAATCACAACTACGCAACGCATCCTGTAATTTATGATCTCTTGAGGAGCACATATCTTGTCTTCCGAACCAAACACCTCAACATTCCATGATAAAAAAAAACACCGTCACCATAAACCGTTTGCACAACCCATCAACCCCCCCGCTCTCATGAGTCTCCACTCTACTCATAGTTTATGGACTAGTGAACTTTCATCTTCACTTAGTTGTTTACCACTTCGCCGTCTTCAATCTTCTCTCCCTGGTGATCTCGCTTAGTTGTTTATCACCGTTTCTACCGTCTTCATTCTTCTCCCCCTAGTTTCAAGGTCGAATAATAGTTCTATTGTTTTCTTTTCTACTCCTGCCATTAAAACCCCTAGAGCTTCTCCTACTTCCATTTATGATTATATCCCTCTAAATTACACATAATCATATTAACTTTCTCTAAATTGAGGAAAGAAAAAAAAATTTCAGAATTCATTTTAGTGTTCCAGACATGTGCGACAGTGCATGTCACTAGGTGTTTGATGTTAAACTATTATGGATGGCTTTCTTGCTTATGTGATGGTTTCGAAATGTGTATTTGTACTTATTAAGATTTCCTAAAGTTTCATCTTAAAATTCCATCCTTTGCACATGTTTCCATGATTTTACAAGATTTTTTTTAATGATTTGCCAATTCCCTGTTTTTACAAGATTTGCAATGAAATTTCCAACCTTTGGTTTCCATGCCTACCGAAACCGAAACTAAAATTTAAAACTTTGCCTTAAACTCAATAGTCTCAAGAGCCCAAGAGGCATTTCTTAATAGAAGGCTAAAGAGAAAGACGGATTTCACAACACCGGAAAATCCTCTTCTCAAATAGTGAAACCAAAGTTTACACTAGCCCAAGAACAATAACCAAAAGAGAAGAAGAACAATCACCACAAGATGTAATCCAATATATATGATAGAAGAACACAATACAAGACAAGAACAAAAAAAAAAAAAAAGCTTCAAAACCAAGCTTGCAACAAGAGAGCTTCAATGGAGCTAGGTAGTGGAGAATCTCTACAAAAGTGAAGTAATGAGAATTAGGCTTGGTCAAGGAAAGTAAAGAGAAGATAGCTTAGGTAAGGTAAGTGGTAGTGGGTATGGAAAAGTGGTGTCTTAAATGCTTAGGGATAGTGGGTTTGGAGTTCCAAGTAAAGGTTTGAATTTGAAATAGGTAGGTAGTGGGAAAAGATGGAGCAAACATGTGTGGCTCACACATGTGCAAGCTAGGCAAAAAGACCAACATGCCCATGGACACAAAAGTACATATTTGTCCTCACAACATTTCTTAAAATAAAAAAAAAATAAAGCAACCCAAAAAATACACTTTAAAATTTAACAAAGGCACCTTTATTGCTCATGGGTGCAACGATGCACAACATAAGAGCGGAAGAAATGGCATCATTTGCAATGCAGATATGGAGAAGGCATATGATAATGGAATGATATTTTCTAGACTACGTGATGGGAAGGTTGGGGTGTGGACACTGGTGGAGACAATTGATGAAGGCATGCAAATCGTCAGCTTGGCTTCCTATTCTCATCAATGGATCTCCTCCACCTCCTATCCCCAATCCCCAAGGTTTTTTTAAAAGCTCACGAGGAATCAACCACCTTCAGTTTGAAGATGATACGCTGAGGTTTTGTCGTACTTCTATGCGACAAGCTTGTAAGCTTAAAGCAATCCTCAAATGCTATGAAGTAGTATCGGGGCAGCGGGTTAACTTCTCTAATCGTTCGTAATGGGGGTGAAAGTGGACGATCGATTAGTGGAGAACCCTGCTGCTACTATTAGTTGTACAAAAGCAGATCTTCTTTGCTCATATCTAGGTCCCTCGTTATGTGTAGGGAAGCCGAATAAAACATTATGGAGCACAGTCGTTGAGAGGTTTGGAAAAAAGCTATTAGTTGTACAAAAGCAGATCTTCCTTGCTCATATCTATGTCTCTTGTTATGTGTAGGGAAGCCGAATAAAACATTATGGAGCACAGTCGTTGAGAGGTTTGGAAAAAAAAAAACACTAGCATCTTGAAAGAAGAGGATACTATCTCTATCACTGATACGAATAAGCACTTCCCAACCATCCAATATACTACATGCTGCTTTGTTCATGCCAATGTAATGTGAATTAGTTGGGGAGAATTCAAAAAAGATTCTTATGGAACAATGGGGAGGAAAGCTGCAAGTATCACTTTGTAGCTTGGGATGTAGTCTGTAGACCAAAGTGTGAGGGCAGCTTATGGATAAAAGACTAAAGGGAATGAATCAAGACCAATTATGTAAATGGTTATGGAAGTTCAGAGTGGGGGAGTCAAGTTTATAGAGAGAATATTATGAAAAAGTATGGGGTGGACAGAAATGGGTGGAGCACGAGAAGACATCTCGGGAGAGCGGTCATGGATTTGAAGAAGCATTGACAACAATGTTGAAGAATTTTATATGTGGATAATATTCAAGAAGGGATGTGGAAACATAGTTAATTTCTAGGATGATAGATGGTGTGATGCTGGCTAGGGAATAGATACCAAATTGATGCAGGCCAGGGAAGAGAAATAGAAGAAGAAAAGAGAAGAATAAGAGGATAAGAAGAAGAGAAGAGGGAAGGAAGAAAGAAGAAGGGGGAAGAAGAAGAAGAAGAATAAGAAGAGAGGAAACTATTTTTCCGAAAAAAAAGAAGAGAGAATCTCAATCAATATTATTAATCATCAAAAGCTAAAAAAATCTGTAAATTGGCCTATAAATAAGCATCCAACAATAATAAAAGACTAGATACCCCTAAAATCAATAAAAGACCAAATAACCCTAATAATCCCAAATAAATCCCTAAAATATCCCTAAGAACAATAAAAATATCCATACGAGTCCTATTGGACAAATATGCATCTTATTGGGCCTATAATCCACATCATGGTGTAGCAATGGTCCCCTAAAAATCATTTTTCCAGGACTGTTTAGGCTGGCTATCGACAAGAATGTGCTGGTAAGCTCTCAATACAAGTGAGAATGTTAGGGGTTTCTTGGGTTTGGGAAACAGATACAATTGGCAGGCTTTTTAGGCGGGACTATTCCCTACGGATGCACATAATCACACGTAAACCACGGGCATCGGGCAAGCTAAGGGGGATTCGAACTCGCATCAATGGGGAGCATACCAATATTTTAAGCCAAAGAGCCACACCTGTACGGGCTAATGGCATTTTAAGCTGAAGCCCGGATTGATGGAAATCTGAATAATACATTTGTGTGAAGGCAGAGTAAAGATCGATGGACCTGGTCACAGTCGTCAAATGGAAACTATTCCATTAAATCAATTTATCCATCGTTGATAAGAAGAGGGAAGGGGCTAAATTTGCATAGATCTGGTCAATCTAGTGCCGCCATGATTTCTACTTTTTTCTGGATAGTAGGTTGAAATAGAATTCTCATCATTGGAGTTACTCGACCGATCTAATTTCCCTTATGTTTGCTAAGCTAAACTGTCACTGAACCCAGTTTTATCTCTTCTCTTTACCGTTCACAGTCCCTTTATCTTTCAATTCTTGCCCCCATCAAGAACCCATCCCTAGCATCTAGAATACATTAAAATA